>NC_045778.1:15153075-15803075 GCF_008692025.1 Phocoena sinus | reverse complement strand
AATGACAATGCAAGCTGTAAATGGGTTTGGTTCATAAAAATGGGAGAGAGAAACTAAGTGTGTATACGACTCTGTAAATCAAGGTCTCACAATTAGCAATAGGCTACTTTGCATTCCAAGTAAATTTTGAAACTTTGGTTTAGGGACAAAAGCCAGAAGTGTTACAAATATTTAGGTGGTATGGCCTTGGGTCAAGATCTTGGTTCTGCTACCCACAAACTTGGGCAAGCTATTATACCCCTTGAGCAAGTTACTTTATTCTTCTGTGCCTTGATTCCATCTCTATAAATGAGACATAATCATAGCTACCTCATCAGGTTACTGGGAGGATGAAATGAAGTCATGTTTGTAAAGCACTTAGTATAATGCCTGGGATATTATAAATTTCTGATATGTGTTAGTTATCATAATTACTATTATTATCATATCATGAAGTGTTGTTATGCTGTTCATCAGATGGAAAAACTCAGACTTCTCCATAATTCTGCTGGACAGTCATTTTGCTAAACTCAAGAGAGGTAGTAAGTAGTTAAAAAGAAGGATTTATCCAAGATTAGAATTAATCAATAGCATGTGAAAAGGAGAGTGAGAAGTGACATGGAAGATTCAAAGATAAGTAAAATACAGATCCTGGCCTCAAGAAGAGTACTTCATTGTTAGGGAGACAAGACACATTCAGAAAGGGTCAGAGACAGTCAAAAGGCCAGTGGACAAGCTCAGAGGGCAGCTGGGAAGGGAAACTAGCAGGATAATGAGGAAGGTGTCCCAGACAATTAAAACCTCATTCAGTAGGTGAGGATTCCTCCTGGACATTCCTAGGAAGAGAAATTGCTTCAGACTTTTTACTCAGCAGCACCTACCACATCCTGTCTAGAATTGCCAAATTTCAGTTTGGAAAAATGTCATATTTTAACCAGATAGGGAGCAAAGGTGGTTTGGTGCTGCCCCTAACACACTGACAGAATTGAACTAGACGAGCGTAGAACTCTTATGCGTTCAACTGGAAGCAGGACAGGGAAAGCAGCAAAAACAAAAACACAAAGGGTGTTTGGCCTTTCTAACAGTACCAGCAATTACATTAATATTACTTTGTATAGTGCTTTTAATTTTTTTTTTTTTAAAGAAGATGTTGGGGGTAGGAGTTTATTAATTAATTTATTTATTTTGCTGTGTTGGGCCTTCGTTTCTGTGCGAGGGCTTTCTCTAGTTGTGGCAAGCGGGGGCCACTCTTGATCGCGGTGCGTGGACCTCTCGCTATCGCGGCCTGTCTTGTTGCAGAGCACAGGCTCCAGATGCGCAGCCTCAGTAGCTGTGGCTCACGGGCCCAGTTGCTCCACGGCATGTGGGATCTTCCCAGACCAGGGCACAAACCTATGCCCCCTGCATTAGCAGGCAGACTCTCAACCATTGCGCCACCAGGGAAGCCCAGTGCTTTTAATTTTTAAAGATTTATACATTTTAATTTTTCGTCATTAAAATTATATACTCTACAAAGATTGCAACTGTTATTTTCATTTAAGGATGAGGAAACTGAACTTGATCGATTTGCCTCATATACAGCTAAATTTGGGGCCTTGAGGAGTGGAACTTAGATCTACTAATGCTCTCTCTCTGTTGCATTACCACAAAATCTTTGTTGCTCATAATAATAATGAGAGTATTTATTGAGCCCCTACTATTTCTTATAGCTACCTTATAAGGTGAAGCTTCTCAATTCCACTTAAAGTTGAGGAAACTCAGGCTTCTTCAGGTCAAGTAACTTATTCCAGGTCCTGTTTCTAATGAGTTGAGATCTTACTCTAGGTTTCTCTGACTTTAAGGGTCAAGCTCTTTTCTCTATGCTTTTTCCTCAATAGTTATTGGGATTTGAGTGGATATGATTTTACTTTAATGAATATTGGCCCATGGGAAAAACAAGTGAAGATTATTCTAAAATAGTATCCAGATACTTCAGAAAGATGTCTTTGAAAATGATTGTTAGTGTTTACACAAATGAGCTGAAGGGTAGATTTTTCAGAAATTAGGTTGAGGCATAGGGAAGACAGTATTAATCCCACTCTTATACTTGATCACAGTAAGATTATGTATGTATTCTGGAGTACTTAGAGCTGAAGGTCTGTGCTAGACAGTGTCAACCTTTGTTTTCACCTTGCCAATTGGGGTGAGATGAGCCTTTGGGCTGAGCGCAAACTGGGGAGCCATGACTGCTCATAAGTTGCCTGACCAGACTGTCTTCTGCATGGAATCATCTGAAACAGCAAGCTCCCTGCCGTACATCTTATGTGGCTTTTAACATGGATAGTGTTGACTGTGACGCTTCCTGCCCTTCAGAGCAAGAGCAGATTGTAAATGGTGGGAGACCAGTTGTGCATTGCTCTTTTATGCCTGGACCTCAACCTTCTCCCCAATTTAAAGGATTCCTTATTCACAGTGGCTTGCCTGTATGTTAAAATCCTGCTTCCTGCTTCAGTGATATTTCATATTGCCTTTGTGAACCTAAATTTCATTTAAGATCATGGGTTTGATAAAAAAATAATAAATAATAATTTTGGGAAATAAAATTTTTAATGACCATCCCAAGTCAAATTCAGAGTTTTAAAAGAACTCTGCAATAACTCTCATTAAGTATATGGAAGCATTAGGTTAAGAATGCAGCTGGCAATTTACTACTGTTTTGTATTAGCTAATTGGAAAACACCTAAGTTATAACTAGTCACCCCCGCAGTTTAGGGTTGATTAAACAGCCCATGACACTTTTTTCCCTCATACTTTGTCTTAGGAGTAATTATAATGACTTGCCCATTGGATTGAGTTAATTATTCCTCATTCTTTCTAGTGTTCCGCTCTGCAAATGTCCTAAAAATGTCCTATCATCTTGGACCATTTTTTCTTATATTTCGCAATGGATACATATACACCAGAAAAGTTAAAGCAATTGTTAGGTTTGGTTTGGTTCTTTCAAAGGAATAGATAAATCATCATGCTACAACACGAGAGAGGAAATGACAGT
The DNA here is from genome assembly GCF_008692025.1 of Phocoena sinus. NCBI lineage: Eukaryota > Metazoa > Chordata > Mammalia > Artiodactyla > Phocoenidae > Phocoena > Phocoena sinus. Next base: position 15,800,065 of record NC_045778.1, on the reverse strand, counting down.
TTTTATCTTTTATTCAGGTAGCCTATATTTACATGAGACCACAAAAAGTTTCTGACAGGATGTTATTGATTGCATTTACCCATTTGGGGCTTAAGATGAGTCTTCCTGCCACATCACAGGACATGCTCTTCTTTTCATTCCTGCCTGAGAATCAAGTCCCAGATCTTTTGGACTCTCCCATGAAATTGTGAATTTTCAGAATAGAGATTTCATACCCCTTGACATTAATTATTCTTCTAATTCAGCTCCCTTCTCTCTGTGCCAATCAATAACACTTTCTTCTCTTGTTGAATACCTTGAATATTATAATAGCTCCAAGGAACTAAGTGAAGTTCAAGTATTCATTGTAGTAATGAAGGTCCTCTTATAAGTGTTTTATGTGTATTAGCTCATTTAATCCTCACAACAACTTTATGAGCGAGGGACTATTTTTATCTTCACCTGAGACACACTGATAGGCTTCCTTCCTTCCTTCCTTCTTTCCTTCCTCTTTCTCTCTCTCTTTCTCTTTCTTTCTTTTCTTTCTTTCTTTCTTTCTATCTCTCTCTCTCCCTGTCTCTCCTCCCTCCCTCCCTCCCTCTCTCTCTCTCTCACTCCCCCTCTCCCTCTCCCTCTCCTCCCTCCATCCCTCCCTCCCTCCCTTCCTTCAAGTAAAAAATGTTAATTGAGCACTTAGTATGTGCTGCCCAGTATTATGGGCACTGGAGATGGCAGTGAACACAGCAGACAAAGTCCATGCCCTCATGGAACTTAAGCACTATCCTAATACTGCCCCAAATTAGCTTTCCTAGATTAATTCCACTCAACTTCTAACTCACATGGATAATCTCAACTCATCTTCCATTTCAATTCATTTAAGTAATTAAAAAATTCAAAGGGTCATATTTTAGGTAATGTGACTTCCTTAAAACCTTTATGTGCTCATAAGCAATGTCTATCTTTATAATGTACCTTAGGCACCTTGGTGTATGGTCTTGCCTCCTATGAGTGGTCGCAAAATTCAGTGTAACTGCTGGACTATCTGTGTTACAAAGAGAGAGAGAGATACCTGGGACATGACTGGACTAACTTTAAAAAGAGAGTTTATTTTATTTTACCTGATGAAATCATTAAAAAAAAGTTTAGTTTTCAACAAATGTGGTTATGAAGCTGACTTAGGATTTCCAGAATCACATTTGCAATTTGGGAGTGGAGCATTTAACACCCAAAGCCATGGATCATGCTAGCTTTAGACATCAGCCTGAGGTTTATTGAACATTAACCCCTTAGAAATTTTTCTAAGAAAAATTTCTAGATATTTTAATTGCAATCAATTAAGCTCACTCTTTGCTCTCCAACTTTCTCATTTCTCATGTTACACTTTTCCTTATGTCAAGTGGTATAGGGGAAGTCATGGTTTTTGTATATTTTTAAAATCTGGCTTAGAAAAATACAATTGAGGATACACTTAGGATACACTTAGAGTGGGTTTAGTGGGATATATTTATATATATTTATATATATATTTATATTTTCAGTCACTTCCATATTATAGCTAGTTATCCTGGTATATGCACATCTTCCAGGAAAATTTCTATTGCCCATTGTGCCAGCTCACCTAACATCATGACACAGAGATTCAGGGCAGAGGTTCTGTCTTGATATTGTGTGTGATGGTCCTCAGCACTGGAAGCATGTGGACTGAAGAGGAGAAACAAGGTCTGAAATCTACAGAGTTGGAAGCCAGTCAGTGGATAATTCCTTTAAACCTTACACTTGTGTACAGCAGAAATATTATAGAGATTTCCCCAAAGTTCACAATAATCCTAAATATGCATATGATGCTACCATCAATAATGAAAACAAATTTCAACCAACTATTTTAGAAGAAAGACATTTATCTTTCTGTTCTCTCTATTAAAAAAGTAGAAAGTCATTGTCATAGGAAGGGGGTGATAAAAGAGTATGCAGCCTAAAAATGTAAATATTGTATAGGTTTATCAGGCAGTTAATTATAAAAATATTATGTTTTTTGGATTTTGTGATGCTTATGGTATTTGTCCACTTAAAAAATTTTCAGTTTGTTGTCATTTATTTTCTAATTCTCAATAATATTTAGTTTTGTACCTAATTTTATTTGTAATTTATGTTCTTCAAGAAGACCCCTCCCCCACTTATATTAGTTTCTGTCCTTTCAAAGCCTGAATTTATCCAAGAATGATTTGGTGTAATATAAAGCAAAATGTGTGTGTGTGTATAAAACTCACCAATCCTGGACTAGTTAGTCATTAGGATTTTTCATTGTCAAATATGAGAACACTAAAAATCAAAGACAGTTTCCCCCATCTTCTCTTTATCATTTAAAATATGCAGTGTCACTGTATCCTAGGCATTAAAATATGATATTTTCTTTGCTCTTTGTACTGGTCAGGATAAATCACTAGTGGTCTAACAAAGAGCCCCAGCATGTCAGTGGCTTTCACATTAAAGGCTTATTTTTCATTTGTGTCACAGGCCATTGCTGTTCCATGCAGCCGTTCAGTGACCCTCACTTCTTCCATCTAGTTTTCTCCACTGGTTCCTTTGCATCTGGGTAACCAATGGGATAAGAAAAAGAACATGGCTAATTGTGAGAGTGATCATAAGAGGCTAGGCCTAAAAGTGGTATGCGTCATTTTTCTCCACAATCCATTTACCACAACTCAGTCATACCCCTTCACCTAAAGAAGCTGAGAATTTTCGAACATGTCTCCTTTTCTAAAGGAAGAGGAGAAACATGCATATAGGTGAGGAGACGTGTTCTCGACCGTAAGCTTCAATAGATACATAAAAAAACATTTTTTTTAATAGATGAGAATGGTCTCTCAGAGGAATTGTCACAGCCTCCAAATCTATGTGAATTTAATTGGGGATGCCATTGTATTTTGGTGAAAAGAATATGGGATTTGAAATCAGAATAAGTGGATTTATGTTTTTCATAGCTTATCACTTAAACTCTGTGGCTTTGTATGAGACACACTCTTCATGCGCATCAGTTTCATTACCTGTAAAATGGTGATGGTAATACTGGTTTCACCTATGGCATAGGTTGTTTTCAGGGTCAGCCGAGGTCAGGGGAAGAGTTATTGTTTTCTGTGAAGTGCTGTTCAAAATTAAGTGCCCCTCCTTTCCTCCTTCTCCTCTTTGGTCCATTTTCCACTTTTACTGCCACGAAGATATGTTGCGTCTCCTGGCTATAAGGAAGACAGAGAAAGATGATAATGCCTACATTACTGGGAGGCCCAGTAATGCGCTACGCACAGGCCCTGCGCTACGCACAGGCCCAGCGGCCATGGCTCACGGGCCCTGGATAATGCCTACATTACTATTGTTTTCAGTCTTCCCTCAGACACTGAGTATTTATAATATATATAAAAAATGTATTTTAGTTCCTGGATTGGTGGGGGGGACTAAGATGGAATGTATTCCTTTTAAACCAGTGTTAAAAACAAAGAAGCAAATTGCCAGCATCCTTAGGTATTGACTTATGTCATCAGCTCCTAAAATTCAGTGTGAAAAATCTTAACTGTCCTTAAAGCTACCTCCTTCCTTGTACAGAAGGAAGGGTTTTAGAACAGGGTGATACAAATGTGGAGTGTGGTCTCTTGAAATATTTTCTTGGGGGAAAAACAAAACGGTAGAGGATAGATGTACTGTCTTGAATTTTCCTTGAGTTGAGATCACTGAACAAGTAGTATATTAAATGGAGTAGAATTTTCTTAATGAAGATATTTTGTATTTTAAATATCTTTATCACAAACTATTGATTAGGTATCAATATGTATATCTTAATTCCAACAAGCCAAAAAGGATTAATTGGTTTTTACCAGTGTAAATTATTTTATAGGCCTCTAGGTCTCTGTCTTGGTTATTGAAAGAACTTCTCCCAAGATGTGTGCAAAGGATACAGTTTGGAGATAATGAGGAATTTGTGTGTGTGTGTGTGTTGTTTTTCACAATTTCCTTCTTTGCAGCCCTCTACCCCACTGTATCAGTGGAATTCATTACTTTAGGAGAAGGCTAACATAGCTGATCCCTAAAAGTCAGTTGAGTTTCTGAGCTTACTTTTTTGTTGTTGTTGTGGTTTTTTTTTAGCGGTACATGGGCCTCTCACTGTTGCGGCCTCTCCCGCTGCGGAGCACAGGCTCTGGACGCACAGGCCCAGCGGCCATGGCTCACGGGCCCAGCCGCTCCGCAGCATGTGGGATCTTCCCGGACTGGGGTACAAACCCATGTCCCCCGCATCGGCAGGCGGACTCCCAACCACTGCGCCACCAGGGAAGCCCTGAGCTTACTTTTTAAAGTCCTCAGTGACAATATTCTTGAAAGCTGAGACTTTTACTACAAGAACCTGAGATTCAAAAGCTTAAGAGTCTGGAAGTTTCAATGCATAGGGTTTATGCCAAACCACAGAGTGGGAAGGAATGGCTCATGAGTGTTTTCCTGCTCAAGGGAGAGCAGGTTTGAGCAGGAGTCATCCAGGAGGAGAATAGAGGTGAGAGGCTGGTGAGGAGCTGTAGCAAGTGTTTAGTGCCCTGTTCTTCTCCTACTGAGACTTTGGAGGACCTAAGGATAGGATAGGATAGGTTAGGGTGGGATGAATTTGGGGCCATGTAGCTTGCTTCCTAATGAAGCTCAAGAGAAAGAAAGCAATTCTTGTGGGTTGTCTCCCACTCCATCATGGCGCTATAGCAGCAAAGTATAATAAAAGGCAGCAGGAAGGTCTAGGCAGAGAAAGTCTAAAGCAGCATGCCAAAATGCCTGCAACCCCAGGAAATGCCAGATAGTAAAAAAATTTTTCATCCCCCTGAGGTAGTTTGTAAGAATGGTCTTTCGCATTTACTATTTTTTAATGTGTAAACTTCATAATTGCTACAAATTTGAATCATTACAGTCTAATTTTTCTTTCTCGTATTTAGATGTCAAATGATCCAAAAGTCTCTGGAGTCCTCTGTGTGATCTTCGAGGACTCATCAACCTGAAACAGAACAGGATGCAGGTGTTTCAACTGTGGATGCCATAGTGGTAGGTTCCAAGGATCAAAGAACAAGCTCCATTAGAAGTCAGTGTGGATGGATGCTCATGGCCAGGGTTGACATCCCCTGGTACTCACTAGCAAGGCCCTATCAGTTGTGACAGTTGTTATCTGTTTTGACTGGTTGGTGCCTGTATCCTATTGCTTGTTAAACATTTTGAGTATCACACCTACTGGTGACCTTGGCCTGATGGCGGGAAGTTTAAAAAATCCCCTCCCCCAGTTTGGATCACCCCTTAGGGATAAGGGAAAAAAAAGGGAAGGGAGCATCCTGAAATGACTGATGATTCCCTCTCCGGGACTCTAGAATAAACCAGTGACTACATTTACCTTGATTGTTAGGCATAAGTTTTCTGTTATCAGTGAATTGATTTAAGTTAATTTACAATGAATAAAAGAGAGCTTGATTTTTTTACCATGTAAACTTCATAACTGCTGCAAATGTGAATCACTGCATTCTGGCTTTCACTTCTCATATCTAGATGTTGACTGTGCCCCAAAGTCTCTAAAGCCATCAGGCATTATCTTGGGGAGTTCTGAGGGGAAACTGTCCTTCTGTAATTTTAAGGACTGGGACTTAGGGAGAAGGACTTAGTGGTGATATTACCACAGTGGAGTTGGACTTACAAGCTGGCATAGTGGAATTTAACCTTCCTACTTTGTAGAGATTGAGAAAATCTGTCAAGCAAACCCCACAGCAGATAAGAGGCTGAATAATATGTTTCTTTCACATGGCTTAAAATTGGGAGACCTCAGTTTCAAATAGGAAAAACAGCAAGTGGAAGAAGAATAAAAACCAAAACAAAAATAATAGAGAGGAAATGGACTGATGTTCATAGCTTACCACAGAGTTAATCAAAAGGGCTTAAATAATCTTCTGGGGAAGGTATTTATCAGCATGTCTAGGAACGAATTTTTAAGAGTATTAAGTACTTTATGTATTTTGAGTCTATGCTTGAAAGTAGCAGATAAATTCAGAGGAATTTAAGGGATGATCTTTTGGAAAAGATACTCACTCCTTAAAACATGTTTTATTTGCCTGTATAGACTAGGATGGAGTCATTGCATGTCTCTGGTTAGGGCTTCAGAGACCTGAACAATCAATCCAGAGATATGTTCATCAGATCAAGGATGAGTGCCTCATATGGAAGCAGTGTGATCATTGTTAGACTTTGAAATGAGTGACTGGACAGAGTGATGGAGCCTTTTTTCAGGAAGTTATGAAAACGAGGAAACATTTTCATTGGTCTATTTAGATTACTTGAAGGTGGGAGGGACAGAAGAAGAAATGAGGCAGCCGAGTCAGATGTAATGAGCATTTTGGGTCAGTGCTATTCTCGGTTGTCTTTAAATATGAATTACCTATATTTGAAATTTAAAATAATTATAGAACTTTTGCTTTAAGTAGTGGATAACAAAAATAGATAAGAATGGAGAGCATGGGGGAATATGACTGACATATGGTGCAAGGGAAATGGTCTCATTGGTCTCAACATTTGATTTTAAGAGTCAATATATTTTTCAAAAATTCCATTGGAAGACATTTCATTGTTTTGATACAGAATATAATCAGCTGACGCTAATAATGATATTCATCACAATCTGGAGTGTTAAGAGAATCTGCTGCCCTAAAAAAAGGGCTTGTGAAAGTTATTGTTCATTCAGTATCTCTAGGTTTCAGGGTGATTTTTAAAAATTCGTATGGAATTAGGGTCATCTTGAGGCTGTACATGGGAAAATATTTTTTTGCAGGGCCCTGTCTGTTTAAACAATTTGACTAAAAAACATAAAATTAATGTGCCCATTTGAGGCATAGTCATTTATCAATGAAAATTTAGAATAATGTGTAAAGAAGTGGTACTTACATATTTGTTTGCTGTCCATTCAGTGCATGTGAAGATTCTTCATGGTGTCTAGGGACCATGTCTTCCTGTTAAGGTTTAGGAACCACCTCTCTGTTTTCTTTTTTGTCAAATACACCATTCCTGTCTAACTTCATATCTCCCACAATAGGAAAAAGGTGAGGAGTATGTTATTATTCACAAAGCCATAGCTCTTTGGAGTCTGTTTGTATTGAAGCAATGTGGGTAGGTCTCTAATAACCATTTATTTAGTGCTGGTCATATCATTACTCATGGCACTTCATCCTCCATTGTGCTGCCTATAAATATTGGCCTCCAATGACTCTAAAGGATCATTACTATGCTTTTTTTGCTGATGACCACAAATGTGAGTTTTACCCAGAGTATACAGAAAAATGGGAACAATAATTCATTTTTTGGGTCATGTTAAATTTACCATTTGTAATTTTATAGTATAAATATAGAATAACAGATTTTTCATCCATGTCTTCTCTTGATTAGGATGCAATTACTGCATTCCTAGTGATCTCTTTCAGTGTTGGTGATAGGAGAGGGTCCTCTGGGCCCAGTGAGAAGAGTGTCCCATTCCCACAAAATGGCCAACCTTGGAAAATACAGTGCAATATGATCTTTTGCAAGGGTCTGTGGCCATTTTACTCCATTTGTGGAGTAACAGTCTCCAAAAACCTTGGAGAAGATGAATGAGGCCACTCCTGAGGACTTGCAGACATGTGGCAAGGAGCATGTGGGGGTGGCATAGTCACCCTTGCGCCGGCAGCGAGGATGGAAGGGTGGCTCTCACAGGGTAAAGGATGCCTACTGCTGCCTCCCCAAACCTGGCGTTCTGTAGACTGGAGGCAGCACTGCAGTGGGGACACTGGCAGACCCACAAATGCCAGGCTCAAGCCCAAAAGTGGACAGTTACTTCACAACCCGAATGATCCTATGTCCAATGTGAGCAAATCATACAAAAATCAGTAGGCCAACACCATTCTGGCAGCCCAGTCTTATGGGGGTGGGCCACTTGCCTGGGTCTAACAGTGATGCTGTATAGGGTGTTGTAGATTTGGAAGCATTGGAGGAATCATATGCAGACAGCCATACTGTTGACTTAGAGCTGGAGATACTTCAGCCCTTCACTTTGCAATGGGCTGTCAGAGTGAAGTGGTGTAATTACCCAAAAGACAAGAGCTATATATAATTTTTTAGGGAAGCATGTGTATGTGTGTATTCCCTTAATGCATATGTGTACACATCCACATATATAAATACATACAAAATAATATAAGCACATATTTTATATATTTTATTATGTATAAAGTTGCATATAAACATGAATATACTTACATCTTTCACACATATATCTCTTCCATTTGGTAGAAGGATTTGGCTTCATTCATTCATTTTACTCAATTTTATTCATTCACATAACCTACTTATTGCAAAACAACCATTTTCATGTTTTTAATCCAATAAATCATTTTGATTTGTGAAATAATGGCATTAATATGACACTAATCTTCATTTCTTCACTTCTAATGGGAGCTGGATAGGCATACTTACAGTGAATACTGAGTTCTCTTTACAATCATATTTTCTTCATGGCCGATACTTATTTTGTGTAATTTGGAGGATTTCTTATTAATTTGACCCTGCTCATCTAGTCTTACTTTTTCCTTTCAGTATATAGTACTTCTTGCTATATTTTCAAGAGAATACTTACAAAGAAAAATTATTCAGCAAATAAAGGAAATGAAAACCCCAATGGATATTGTGTAAGAATAGAAGTGTATCATTACCAATGAAATATTTTTTCCTATAAACAAAATGAGGAACCAGACAAACTAGGAAGAATTAAGTATGCTTAAATGTGCTGAGGTCTTGGAAATTTTAACTATAAGAAGAACACACATCACTGCATGTGTTTAAGGGGTATAGCTTTCTCATTCTCTACAGTCACTGGAATTTTGAGAAGTAATACCAAGTATATGTTTTGAGCTTTGTGACCTCTGAACTCAGTGGTAATGGCAGAGGCACCTGGAAGTGTCTTGTAGGTATGGTGGCTGTATCTCAGGTATGAAAAGAGAGAATACAGGGTCAGAGGGACTTCATGGTGAGGCAGTGGTGAATATGGGCCTTGAGGACTGGACAGTAGTTTGGAAATTGGAGTAGTGGATGTGGTGGGGTGCTGTGCAGAAGCCCCTTCAGCAGGACACACACATTGCCCAGCTGCAGGGAAGGTTGGCTGCTGACAGATCTCAGCCTCCCTCTCTGAGAACTGCTCTTTGCCAAAGGTTATGCCCCCTCCCTGAGGGAATCACACCTGCAGTGACTGGTCAATGTGGGGTAGAGCACCAGCCCCTGGACACAATCATGACATCCCTGAAGGGCCATACCAGCTCTAGAGCTTCACGTGGGATCATTTAAAGACCTCATTTGTGGAACCTCACCATGGTTTAATGTCTCCCTTTGCCCAATCCTGCACCCCTTGCTTCCTCATAGGTCTTCCTGAGAACTCCCCAGTATGCCTCTTGCAGGCAAATCTCAGTGTCTCATTGTTTCTGGGATAAGTGATTTAGTACAGTGTTAGGCTTTCCAGGCAGAGGGTTACTTTGGGAAATAGTGAGATGTACAGTTTGGCTAGGGTGTTGGGTTGCATATATGGGCAAAGTGAAGCAGAAGTTTGGAAAGGATTCACTATGGTAGACAAGGGGCAGTGTTGGGGCATGGGGAGGATCGGCAGTTTTGATCATGGGGCAGCCTTATGGCAAGTTTAGATCAAATTATCAAGTTTTTCTTTGGTTTATCTCACAGACTATATTATAATAAGAAATTTAACTGAAAGAAGTCAGTTTATAATGTGCTGTCATTTTTAGGTACAAATACCATCATCAGTAAACCATGCCTTTGGATTTTTTTTCAAGAAATAGAAATAGAGTTGAGCAGATTGTCCACATATGCAAACTCCACATGCATTTATAAAATAGCTGGTAAGGGTTAAAGCTATTGCCTCTTCCCTTTACAGTACTTGTTCCTATTTATGAAAAACATACTAACCAGAGATTATTTATGTTATCTCTGAGTCTCACAACAACCCTTCAAGACAGTATTAATGTCCCAATTTTAGGGTTGGGGAAAGTGAGGCTTGGATAGGATAAGGGACTTCCCTAGTGAATTAAGGGGTAGATATGGAATTCAACTCCAGATTTCTTTAACTTGGAAGCTCCTGCTGTTCAAGTCAGATGAGCTGGTCCCATGCAGCCCATGATCTGGGCCTCGTGCTCTTGGGCGCTGACTCATTAGGCCTAAGCGATGATCAAGACATGTGCTCATTAACCCTTAAAACCATCTGTTCAACTAACTGAAGCAGCTGTTCAGTAACTTAGCAGTTGATCCAAACTATTCCTTCTTCAATAACAATAATAATCATAGAAAGCACTTCTATTTTTATAATTTGCAAAGCCCTTTTTATGTGTCATGCTGTTTGAGCTTCACAACAGAGCTGTGTGTTAGGTAAAACAGAGCATGATCCCCATTCTACGCATAAAGGAACTGAGGCTCAAAGGAGTTCAAATGCTGACATTCACTTGGCTTAAAAGGGGCAAGACCAGGTCTTGAATCCTGGTGATCCATTTTGTGCTCCACACTGCTTCTCTTAAGCCACTTACTTAAGCATCTGAGAGGGAATGGGAGGCTCTATGGCAGATGCACCTCCTACTTTCTTTGACCTTGGCTGAACCAAAATGCTCCATAGATACAATGAGATTGTGAAAGATTCACCAGCTAAGAAATGAAAATGGCATGTCTGAAGTGATTAAAAGAGAGGTTCGACTGTACTTGCTGGGTAGACACCAGGATTCTGGCACCCTTATACTTGACTACAATTATCTCTAATTATCATTCCATTCTGGTGGTTGCTTTCTACTTCTATAAAAACCTGATCTTTTCCCCTCATGTCACCTGAAGGGCCCTTTTTCCTAAACTGCCTAGGATTGTCATTTAAAGTTGATTGCCATGTCTCACCAGCAAAAGATTCCCAGGTTACTGAAACAAGCACCTTCTTCTCTATACTTGGGTTTTCTGTATCATTGTTTACCTGGCACTTTGTACTCTAAGTTTTAAGAGTTAAAACTTAAAGAATTAAAAAAATTTTTTAAAGAATTTTTAAATTAAGAATTAAAAAAAGAATTGAAAAAAATTAAGAATTAAAAACTTTTTTTTTCTATCTTTTTGATATCACCTCATCAAAACAGCAATGATTTCTAAGCATTGTGTTTGTGTTGGGTTCCTGGCTTCATGATATACCTGGTATTTATTAGCACCACAATCCTGCAGAAGAAAAGACTCAAGACAGGGTCTCTCTATAACTAGGAAAAGTGGGATATGCTCAGAGTAGCTGAGATGGGGGTGGGGAGAAGTGTGGGAAGAGAGGGGAGGCGCAGGGGAGGGACAGAAATGGCCTTTGTGAGAAAATGCTCCCTTCTGGCTCAGTCAGGCATCGAGACTTCTCTGTTGAGAGAAACTTCTCCTTTTTTACAAACTCCATGAAAGTGAATTGTGTGTGAAGGAAAAATGACCTCACACCTTACTCTGCTTTCCATGAAGTAAAAACATCGTGGTGGAAAATTTACAAGGAAAGCAATTTGATTTCTCTATTTCTCTTGCCATATATTTTCAATATTACTCAACACTTGGACCGTCCCTGCTAAGTGTCTGTCCTTACTTACCTCATTTGTATTTCCCAACCACTTTATTTAGCAGCTTGCTAAATATAATGCCCCCTCACCCTGTTTTGGTTTCTTTTTTTTTTAAACAGATGAAGGATGAGACAGGAAGTAGTGACATAATTTCTCCGGATTCACACTGCAAGTTTACAGCAGAGGCCAGGGCTGGTTAAGAACTCAGACCAGCTCTTTTCCCAGCTCTGCTCTAGGGAACAAATGGTAGAAGATGAAACATCCCTCCAGGGTGAAATGTTTATCATGGGTTAACAATTCAGTTACATAGAACAGGGCTGGGCATACCCCCCTCCACCCACCCCCAGGGTCAAATCTGGCCCACTGCGGCCTGACCTGGGAGCTAAAAATGGTTATTTGCATTTTATAAGATTTTTCAAAATCAGGAGAAGCAGAATAATATTTCACAACACATGAAAAGTATATGAAATTCTACTTTTGTGTCCATAATACAGTTGTGTTGGAACACAGCCACACCCGTTTGTTTACGTATGATCCTTGGCTGCTTTCACGCTATAATAGAAGAGTTGAGTGGATACAACAGAAACTTGAAAAGCCTAAAATAGTTTATAATTTGTAAATTAGATGGCCTGCCAGGCCTAAAATATTTATTGTAGGGCCCTTTACAGAAAAAGCTTGCTGACCTCTGATATAGAAGATTCTGAGGGATGAGGCATGGAATAAGTATTAATTTTTGGCTCATGCGTAGAGGCCAGTGTCTGTCAGTAATGGGAGGCAAAGAAAGGTGGGGCAATGGATGAGTCTTCTACAGGAAAATTCTAATTTTTCTGAGTATGTCCCATATGAGATATCCCCAAGTACATAAGGACTCCCCTCTCCTTTTTTTTTTAAGTTGGTTCTGAGTTTTTCAGTTATGGGAAAGGAAAATGGTACTCAGAGAAGTTTAGTGACTTCCTGAAAGTCACACAGCTGGTCAGTGTTTTGCCTGTGACTTAAGTCCAGATCTTCTATTTCAAATCCAGGGTGCTTTCAATCACACCATGCTTCTGTAAGCTGGGGTAGCCAGAGAGAAGCCAAGTTTATTGGCAGGAACTCTTTGTAGTGAAAAACAAGGGAGGGCTTGATCCAGGCCTGTGTCACCAGGGTCTCTCCTAGCACTCCCTAAACCATAACACTCTTGTGTTCTTAGTACGCTCTGCCTGATAGCACTAATGGCCCATGTAGTCACATCTTATATCGTCAACGAGAGGATGAGTCCTTTGAACACAGGGTTTTCAGATTTAACAAATTAAATACAGAATATCCACTTAAATTTGAATTTTAGATAAACAGATACTTTTTCAGTGTATGATGTTCCATTTTGCATGAGATATATTTTGAAAGTTATATTAAAAATTCTGTTGCTTATCTGAAATTCAGATTTATCTGGACAGCCTGTATTTTATCTGATTATCTTTCTTTTGAGGGCAGGAGTCAGGGACTTTATTTACTCTTTTTTTTTTTAATATTTATTTTTGGCTGTGTTGGGTCTTAGTTGCGGCACGTGGGATCTTCATTGAGGCATGTGGGATCTTTTGTGGCAGTGCGGGGGTTTCTCTCTAGTTGTGGCATGTGGATTTTTCTTCTCTAGTTGTGGCATGTGGGCTCCAGGGTGCGTGGGCTCTGTAGTTTGCGGCACACAGGCTCTCTAGTTGAGGCGCGCGAGCTCAGTAGTTGTGGCGTGTGGGCTTAGTTGCCCTGTGGCATCTTAGTTCCCTGACCAGGGATCAAACCCATGTCCCCTGCATTGGAAGGTGGATTCTTTACCACTGGACCACCAGGAAAGTCCCCTATTTACTCTATTTTTTTTTTTTTTTTTTTTTTTTTTTTTTGCGGTACGCGGGCCTCTCACTGTTGTGGTCTCTCCCGTTGCGGAGCACAGGCTCCGGACGCGCAGGCTCAGCAACCATGGCTCATGGGCCCAGCCGCTCCGCGGCATGTGGGATCTTCCCGGACCGGGGCACGAACCCGTGTCCCCTGCATCGGCAGGCGGACTCTCAACCACTGCGCCACCAGGGAAGCTACCATCCCTCTTTACTCTTTATTTATCTACTTCTTTCCTCCCATATTGCCATTACTCCCACACCTAGTCCCACAATGTCTAACACAGTGCCATTGAAAGATACTTATATACTAAAATTTAATTAAAACCAACCTTTCCCAAGCTAAACACTGGCTTCCATCAAGCTGAGGAGACAGACATGTAAAAAGATTCTGACACCCACTGTAATAGCAGGATGAGCCAAGAGCTGTAGGGATCCCAGGGAATGAGCCCCTCAGCCTTCAGGGTAGAAATTGGAAAGGTTTCCAAGTGGATGTGATCCCCAAGGTGGGTTTTGAAGTAAGGGTAGGAGCTTACTGGACCAGGTCCAGGAGGGGGTATCAGAGAAAGGGAGAAGCATGTACCAAGTCATAACTAAAGAAAAGGGAATGGTATACCCAGAAATAATGAGATGAACTGGGTGACTGATTGCCCGTATCTGCGACTTAGTAGGCACTTAATAAAATAGTAAGTTAAAGATTAGTCCCCAAAGCTAAATTTGGCAGCTCATAGAAATGGCCTTAGAATTAAGACCACCCATGGTCCTCATTCTCAGTACTGTGACACTTATTGCCAATTCTTGAGTCACTAATGTAACAGCCTTTACAGTCAGGCAGATGTTCTTGGTAAGTCCCTGTTTGCTTCAGATTAGCCCCATGATATAGTTACCCTGTCCTTTGCCATGGCGTGAAAGAAATCCAGTGAAGTACAGTATGCAGTTACTGTACTTGAACTGGTGATGGGAAGAGACCCATGGCCTTCCTAGGCCTGAGGTTGGGCATTTCTTCTACCTTAAGGATCTAATTGTCCATAAGTGACTCTCTAGGAGATAAGGAAGTCTGTTGTTAGTCAACTTATTCCCATTGACATTAGCCTCACACATCACAGTTCTTAGTCTTTTTCCAAACACTAACAGATAATATGCACAGTATCTTCTGTCTGTGCCCTTTCTCCACTCTTGTGCATCTTTTTGGGTAGCCCAGAAAGCTGCACTGTATACACTGTCTCAGTGGACAACCTTGCCCTCACTGTGGAGGCTAGTTGGTGAGTGAGGTGGCTCTGTCTGCTGAGTCACTCTAAGTTCATTGTGTCCCTCTACAAAAGGCCACAGCTTCTATCAGTTGCCTTCTCCACACGGCTGCCTTCTCTGGCTCCAGAAAGTGCTCCCTTCCTTGCTCCTCCCCCAACGCAGGCTTTAGGTAGTAATGGCTTCCCACTCTTGCTTGCCATGGGGTATGTACTTGTCCTTGTTCGCTCTCCTAAACGCTGCACCTTGATAAATGGTCATCACTTTGTTAAACTTTCCTCAGTTAATCAGTTTGAATATGCCATTTGTTTCTTGATGGGACCCTGACTGATACTGATGGAACAAGTATTAAGACAATCATTTATTTACTTACTAGTTCATATTCACAATACGAAAAATGGAGAAAAAGTTAATTCAAGAACATCTCATATTTTTCTTTATCATATATTATGAACAACAGGTGACAATATATTATGTAAGGAAGTAAGCTGGGTTTTGAAAACAAATTGTATATTAACTTAGTTAATATTTCTAGGGAGTGTCAGGTGTTAAACAGAAAACCAAGTGAATTATTCAATAGAATTGCTATTTCTTTTGCAGGTGCAGGTATAATGGTAAAGAGCATAAGCTCTGATGTCAGGAAGATCTAGTTTTGAATCTGAGCTGTTTTAATTACTACCTGTGGTTATGGGATAAGTTACTTTACCTCTCTTGGCCTTATCTACAATGTGAGAGAGAATTCCTCCATCACAGGATGGTTGTGAAGATTAAGTGAGATATTGGGTAAAGGACCTGAATAGACTTTTTTCCAGAGAAGACATGCAAATGACCGATAGGTACATGAAAAGGTGCTTAAGATCACTAATCATTAGGGAAATGCAAAAATCAAAACCCCGATGAGATATCCCCTCATACTTGTTAGGATGACTGTTATCAAAAAGACAAGAAATAGCAAATGTTGGTGAGGACGTGGAGAGAAGGGAAACCTTGTGCACTGTTGGTGGGAAAGTAAATTATTGCAGCCATTTTGAAAAACAGTATGGAGGGTCCTCAAGAAATTAAAAATACAACTACTGGGGCTTCCCTGGTGGCGCAGTGGTTGAGAGTCCGCCTGCCGATGCAGGGGACACGGGTTCGTGCCCCGGCCCGGGAAGATCCCACATGCCGCGGAGCGGCTGGGCCTGTGAGCCATGGCCGCTGAGCCTGCGCGTCCGGAGCCTGTGCTCCGCAACGGGAGAGGCCACAACAGTGAGAGGCCCGCGTACTGCCAAAAATAATAATAATAATAATAATACAACTACTATATGATCCAGAAATCCCACTCTTGAGTATATATATCTGAATGACGTGAAATAATGATCTGAAAGGAATGTGCTTCCATGATCATTGCATCATTATTCACAGTAGCCAAGATATGGCTACAACCTATGTGTCCGTCAACAGATGAATGGATAAGGAAGATGTGGTGTATATATATATATATATGATGGAATATTACTCAGCCATAAAAAAAGGAAATACTGCCATTTACGGCAATGCGGATGAATCTGGAGAGCATTCTGTTAAGTGAAATAAGCCAGATAAAGACAAATATTGTATGGTATCACTTATATGTGGAATCTAAAAAAAAAGAAGCCCATCTCATAGAAACAAAGAGTAGAATGGTGGCTGCCAGGGGCTATTAGAGTGGGAAGTAGGGAGATGTTAGGTCAAAGCGTGTGAACTTTCAGTTATAAGATGAAGTTCTAAGGATCTAATGTACATCTAATGTACAGAATGGTGTCTATAGTTAATAATACCATATTGTATACTTGAAATTTCCTGAGAGCAGATCTTAAGTGGTCTCACCACAAAAGACAAACAAAAAAACAATTAAATGAGATAATGTTTATAAAGTGTTTAGCTGGTTGCCTGGTGTAATGGGATTATTGAAATGCCTAAGTGATACTCAGAGACCCATCATTTTCATTGTGTCCAACAATTAGCCTTGGGATCTAGAGCAGCATCTTCCAATAGAACTTTCTGCAGTGACGGAACCAGCCTATATTTGTGCTGTCCAATATGTGCCTACTGAGTACTTGAAATGTGGCTAGTGTGGCTGAGGAGCTGAATTTTTTAAAATTCTAATTAAATTTAAGTGTCTATACATGGCTCATGGCTACCACATTGGACTGTGTAAATCTAGAGAGTAAACATAAAAGGAACAAGTCATTTTGTAAGATCATCAATGCTGTTTGAACATGTGAACACAAAAGCCATAAAAATAGGATAAAGTGAAACGTTTCAACTGTTCATGCTTCTAGAAACTGACATGATATAGTGCATGCAATACTCATAAAAAAGGTTTTTTGTACTGGATAAAGCAGAGAGATTGAATTTATACACAAACACATAAACATACACTTAAAGGGAATATTTTGGATAAATTTATTTTAAACTAGATTATCTGGATAATTATCTCAATTTCTTCTTTTGCTTTGGTTCATCTTAATATGAGGAGTTCTCTGCACCTTGCCCTTCTGGAGTTCAGGGCAGGTGTTACTCATCAACACAGCATTTCTTCCTGCTGAGCCCAGTGGGACCTTCTAATCCTCATAAACAGTGAAGGCAGGTATGACCCATACTGACATGTGAGGTATGTGAGATAACATGTGACATGTGAGATAAAGCCCATTTTCCACCCTGGATTTGGATACATTCTTTTAAAGGAGTACTTGGGTAATCTGGAAAGAAAAAATACCAGGTTATGTAATAAAATGATAAATATATTTAGAGCTAAAGAATTTTAGAGCTAGAGAAGGCTTAAAGAGATGTCTTACTTTTCTTGGATTTAAGTTTCTTGAATTTGAGTTACACATGTACCATATCTGCTGCATGTCTTCTGATTACCCCTTCTAGATCCAATGGTCACCCTTCTCCTCCTAGCTCTGTGCCCTGGGAGGCTGACCTGTGGACTGCTTCCTTGCCTTGGGCTTCCTGTTGGAATTGGCCAGTTGGAGGCACCAGCAGGAGATCTGGCAATCAGATAAGAGTGAAATTGGAGTATTTATTCCTCTGACTCCCTTCCTGTGGGGACAGTGTGGACTATCTGGGTCCCCATACTGTGAGTCATAGCCCCTACCTCCTGTTAGGGACCCTTTCTTCATAATTCTCTCTCTCCTTGGAAACAGCTCCTTCCCATTGCCTCTTCAGGCCTAGGGACAGTAAGGGGAGCACAGCCATTGCTAGCCCCTAGTGCTACTCTATTTCTTGTTTCCCCATACCCAGACCACTTCTCTGAAAAGAGTCTCTTTATCATAAACTCTCTTCATATTACACAATTTGAGTATGCCATTATTTTCTGCTGGGACTTTGTCTCAGGTATCTGTGAAATAATATCTGGATGCTCTCTCTGGGCCTTTCTTCGTAGAGACAATTGCTACAGGGATAATTTAGGACACTGCTCTTTAAAGCAGTTGTTTAATCTCACTGCCTTACCAGACACCAACTCAGACCCCTCCAGGGTGAGTCATTCTATCTGTGTGGGTAGGGTTAAACTCCCCAAAGTGTAAGAAAGGTTATCTTGATAATGGTGACAGAATTTTCTCAAAAGTCCAAGTGCATAGACCCCAAATAAAATAAACAACCAAGAAGGCCTGTGCATTTAGATGCCTTGGGCAGTGACCCACAGCTCAGCCCCTCCTTTCTGGGCAGGATGTGGTCAGCGTACTATACACGGTTAAGAAATTTCCCTTCTGAGCTTCTTTATCCTGTAGTTTGGTGTGGATGAAATTGATTCCAAGTAATACCTGGAAGTTGAGTGCAGAATTAGTAGAAGAGTTTTGGAAGAATCAGGATAGTGTATTAATTTTCTTCTGCCCCAAAGATTGTTAAAAGTGGTTCTTAGCAGGGCTCCCTTCCTTTATCTTGGACTGGCTTTCTATGGCATGAAATGTTAGATGGGGAACCCTCCTGGACTCTTGCCTTTCCAGTGTCATGCTCGTAAAAGTGCTAAAACCCCTTCTCTCCCAGATGTCCCTCACGCCCTGAAATACCTTTCTGTGCAGAAGTTCTGTCACATTTCCAGAAATCCCCATTATTAGCATGATAACCTTAAAGGTATTACAGAGTGGTCCATTTTGCTGGGTTAAGGCACTATTTTGTGGGAAAGGGGCATTACATATCAGCCAGATGACATCAGGATTAAATGGTTTAACCTATTACCAACTAGTATCACATGCAGGGAGAATGGAGAAATGGGAGTCCTGGTTGGGAAGGCGGTAAGCAAAGGTGTGAGGCATACAGAATCACTCAGCAATGGCAGAACCCTTAGGGACAGCACAGTGGGAAGTTAGGTGACTAGAAAGCACTGGATGCCTGAGTGTGCCTGGGTGTGATTAACATTGTCATCAAAGATGAACTCTACTGAAACATGACAACACAGTCTTATGTAAAGTGTTCAGGTCAAAACTTAATAAATATATTTCCTTTCCTGCTTCATTCATAATGTGGCTGAAAACTGTCCCAGATAGGAGATTGTCAAAGGATACCTAAGGATGTGTCTGATCTTGAAGAACTAAACTGTTATGATAAATCAGAAGCCAGAGTGGCAGTCTTCTGTCAGCTCACTGATTAATTGGTAGTGGTTGTGTGAAGTGTTGTGTTGATAAGGAGTGTGAGGTAGCGTCCAGTCTCAACGAATAAGAATGACGTTGGGGGGCTTCCCTGATGGTGCAGTGGTTGAGAGTCTGCCTGCTGATGCAGGGGACACGGGTTCGTGCCCCGGTCCGGGAAGATCCCACATGCCGCGGAGCGGCTGGGCCTGTGAGCCATGGCCGCTGAGCCTGCGCGTCTGGAGCCTGTGTTCCGCAACAAGAGAGGCCACCATAGTGAGAGGCCCGCGCACCACGATGAAGAGTGGCCCCCGCTTGCCACAGCTAGAGAAAGCCCCCGCACAGAAACGAACACAGCAAAAATAAATAAATTAATTAATAAACTCCTACCCCCAACATCTTCTTTTAAAAAAAAAAGAATGACGTTGTTGATTAGCAATAGGCTCATGGGCTGAATAGGGGGAGGTGATGCATGTGCTGCACATTTGCCAAGCCTAGCAAGGGCCTTTAATCCATAATCAAAATGTAATTTTGGGGTGTTCAAGGGCCTTAGACTAGTTTCAGAATCCCTAGTATTTCCATCCTGGGAGTTTACTGTCACTGGATCAGTATATGCATGGAAGGTGTATATGCAGGAAACTTTTCATTTATTCCTATGATTATGTCTATAATTTGGGTTAGATGCCAGTGGATGGTTTGAGGATTTAGGCTGAGGTCTGATGGCCCAAGAGGCTTGGTCTCCAAAAGGAGTGGCTGATGAGGAGCATATCTTCATATGCTTGTTTCCTCATTTCATACTCCTGAACTAGGTCAGGTCTGAGAGAAGCCCTAGGAGTCATCCTTGACTCCTCTCTTTCCCTCATTCCCTGTCCAACCTGTCAGTAAGACCTGACAGAATATATGCTGATATGACCACTTTTTATCACCTCCACTGTCACCAGTCCATCCTCTGCCATGTCTTATCTTGCCTGCTATCATAGATTCCCATCTGGCTTCTTGTTCTCACTCTTTCTGCCTTCAGTCTGTCCTCCATGCCAATTTAAAAAACAAAAAAATGTCATTCACCTGCTTAAAACCCTCCAATGGCTTTCCAACAGACTTGTAGTAAGTTCAGAATGCTTTACCATGGCCTCAAATATCCACACAATCTGTGATCTGGCCCCTTCCTGTCTCTTTGGCCTCATTTCCTGCCACTCTCTTCCTCTGTCCTGCTCTTCCAGCCGCCCTGGCCTACTTTCTGTTCCTCTGTCTTGCCAAGCTCATTTCCACCTTGGCCCCTTTGCCAGGTATGTTCTCCCCATAGATCTTCACGTGGCTTTCTCTTTCATTCATCCAGGTCTCCTTCGAATGTTACCTTCTTACTTGGCCCCTTTATCTGAAGTGACACCCCTTCCCCATGTTACTCCCCATTTTCTAACTTTATTTTTTTATGGTGTTGTTCATTACTACTGGATATTATTTTAAATATTTTTTTGTTTATGTGTAGCTTTTCTCTCTTTCCTCTGGAATATAAGTCTTTGAGGACAGTGACTTTTATCTGTTTATTGTTGTATACCAATGCCTAGAAGAATGTCTAGAACATAGTACATATACAGGAAGTATTTGTCAAAAGGATGAATGGATTGTTGAAAGTAAGGGGTCTTCTTTAGGCTGCAGGATTGCACATCAAGTCATGTGGAAGCTCAAGACAGTGGTGCTTGGGGCGATGAGGCAGGAATCCTCAGCAAGGAGTGTGGCACCTGAGGCTAGGTCCAGACAGCTGATGGTGAGGGCTGATGCAGGAGCCATAAGGCAGCAGAGCCATCAGAAAGCACAGAGCTTCCAGGGAATTGTGAATTGATGCCAGAATCCAAGTGAATGATCATTACAGCAGCTGTGAGTTCCTTGCACAAAGAAGTTCACACTGAGGTACTTTCTATCTCAGATGGAAAGCTTCCTAAATGCTTCTGGTTGAATCAGGGGCCACAGTGTAGGGCTTGAGTAGGGTCTGAGGTTGAGCTGAATTCAGAGATGGTAAACTGATTAATCCAAAGAGGTAGGTGATAGAGGCTTACCTGCCAGGAAACCATCATTGATCAATCCATTTAATTCTGTGGAGTATGGGGAGAGACTCAAGCCTTCCAAAACCATCTCCACATACTATAACCCACACCTTGCAGATACCCCCCGCAAAACCTTTAGGGGAGATGTCATGGTGCTGATAGTCCCCCAGAGTCCTTTAGGGGAGATGTCATGGTGCTGATAGTCCCCCAGAGACCAATGGATTCTGTGGCCCACTCACTTCTCATTTTGGGGAACTCCACTCAGCAGCAGGGGCCTCTGTGCAGGCTGGGAATCCCCACTGCAGCAGCAGTCACTGTGGTGTTGAGCTGCAAACTGCTTTTCGGATTTAGCACACAACTTCATGAGGAGGCAAAGTTGTGTTGTCTCTGATGAGAACCAAAGCCAGTGATGCTGAAATATCTAGGAAATGGGAAGATTATTTCTAGAGGTTGGAAGCAAATGCTCAAGCTGGAAGTGTAGCAGGCACTGGCCTTTGTGTGTCCCCATCCCCAATTCTGTTTGCCCATTCCTGATATCTGTGTAGAAAGAAGTACATTGTTGTGTGTTCATAACTCAGCTCATCATCTGAGGGTAAGTAGAAAAGAGACTTGGCATGGCTTTCAGAGGAAGTAAGGTTCTTCTCTCCCACCAGGCTCCTAAGTAAACCACTTAGGCCTTTCATGACTCAGAAACCACAGACCCCACAGCCAACATGCATCTATTCATTCTTGTCTACAAATATTGATTGAGACTCTATTGTGTGTGACTAACACAGTGCTTGGGTTGAGGACGTAACAGTAAAATAAGATTCACTCTCTCCCCTCAAAAGTACTTAAACCCACTGTAGTGTGGTACATTCTACAGCATAGAGGGCAATGTAATCTAGCAAGGAACGTAAGCTGAGTTTTTCTACTATCTGTATGACCTTGGACAAGTCACTTGCCTTCTCTGAGTTTCAGTTTTCTCATCTATATTTCAAGGAAATTACCCATATTATGGGATTTAATAAAGTAATGCATGTTAAGTGTTTAGCTCATGTGTCAATAAATGTAAGTTATGATTCTGGTTATTATTTCATGATAAGAGTGGGGAATGCTGTGGCACATTTATATATTGAAATATCATATTTCTAGGCAAATATATTTATGTTCAGGGCCACGCCTAGAAAAAATTAGAGTAATTGGAGATATCATTTTTTTACTATCTGCCCGAGAGCCCCTCTATCCAACTCTATCTCCCTCTGCCTTTCCTGGAAGCCCTGTGTGCTCTGGATCTTCCTCTGATTTTCTCTGTCAGTGCTTCTCTCAGTAGATTGACAGATTGGAAGGAATCCAAGCAAGATATGCATGTCACATTATCATTGATTTAGATCATTGCCCTTCCTGGAGATTTTCACATCTCACCCAAAGAATGGTGTCATTTCAGGTATCAGTAAAAACTGCCTTTTCTGGAAGTAGTGAAAGAGTTAGGTATCTGCGTAAGGAGAGACAGATAGATTGATGGACTGGTCCCAGAAACAGACTCATGAATACATGGAAACTTGGTTCATAACGGAGATGGCAATACAAATCTGCAGAGAAAGAACTATTCAAGTGCTGGAATAATTGGCTGTGGAAAAAAAAAATTATCCCTACCTCATGCTATATACACAAGCAAATTCCAGATGGAATTAAGGCCTACATATTAAAAGGAAAGTTTAAAACTTTGAGGGGAAAACATAGAGAACTTTTAAACATAGGGAACTATGTCTCAAAAGGTATACGCCAAAGGGAAGAGGTTTTAAAATATGATTATATTAAAATATTACACTTCTATACCAACAAAGACACAATAAGCAAAGGTAAAATACAAGCTGCAGACTGAAAGAAGATACTTGTAAGCAACATTCTTAATGAAAATTTGTATTTTTGATTCCTACAAATCAGTAAAAAAGATAATCCAAGAAAAATGGACAAATAATATGAAACTGGACAGTGCAGGAAAAAAAGAAGAAACTCAGTCTCATTAATAACAAGGGAAATTCAAATTAAAACCATATTGTGATACCATTTTGCACTCCCGAGGTCGACCAAGA
The DNA here is from genome assembly GCF_008692025.1 of Phocoena sinus. Taxonomy (NCBI): domain Eukaryota; kingdom Metazoa; phylum Chordata; class Mammalia; order Artiodactyla; family Phocoenidae; genus Phocoena; species Phocoena sinus. The sequence goes on along the minus strand of NC_045778.1, from coordinate 15,776,637 downwards.
GGATAATATCTGATAAAACCAATTTGCCAAGGATATAGGGAAACAAGCATTCTCACACCTTGCTGGTGAGAATGTAAATGGGTAAGACTACTCTAGAGAGCACATTGGCAATATCTATCAAAGTTGGAAGTGTCTATATCCTAAGACCCACCTATTCTACTGCTAGGTATATAACCTAGAAAATCTCTTACACATACATACAAAGTGCCAGGCACAAGAATGTTCATTGCATCATTTTTGTAAAGGCAAAAAATTGAAAACTTTAAATGCCCATCAATAAAAGGATGGACAAATAAGTTGTGAATTAGTCATATACTGCAATCCTGTACAGCAGTTAAAATGAATGAGATAGAGCTACATGTACTAATATGGATCAGTCTCTGAAACATAATATTAGGGTAGAAATATCAATCTATAGAAGGATCTGAATTATATATACCATTTAGGTAAAATTTTAAAAACCAAACTTTATGTCATTTACATTATATATTTATTTTATGTTACATTATATCTTTATTATATGTTTATATGTGATATATGTTGCTTATGTATTTATTACATATGTACATCTAAATCATATACTTAAGAAAGCACATGTATGTTGTTTATGTAAAAATACATAGGGAAAATATCAAAAACAGGCATGGGCAGGACAAATATCAACTGGAGGACAGTATGGAGGTGGAGGAAAGAAAAGGGGATGGCGGTGGTTTGGTGTGGGAAGGCTTAAAAAAGATTTGAACCAAATATGATAAAATGTTATTGCTAAATCTAGGTGGTTGATAGTATATACACAAATGTTTATACATTTCCTTATGTTTGATGTTTTAAAATTTAAAAACAAATGAAAAAGAACTGGTTCTCTTTCTTGACGCTGAGGTTGACCTTCCTTATAGCTTTTCCAGTTAGCTTTCCAATTAGATAATAAGTGTGGGGGTCGATTTATTCCCGACAGTACCTTGTGGATTTGCAATACGTAGTTTGACTCTTTGTCATGTTCTCTTCTTTGCTGGAGACCAGGTTTATCTATGTAAGGGATGCCATGTGTGGGTGCTCCTTCCCTTCACAAAGGTGCTGCTGGCTGAGAGGTGAAAGAGCCTGAAGTGCAGTCTGTGCTCTGCTTCCCAGGCTATGACCCCTGGCACAGGGCTGCATCCCTTGTCTGGCTGCATCCAACTAGAGTGGGCATCTTTTGCTAACTCAGATGCCTGGGGAGAAGACTTGTTTCTAATTTGATTATGTAGCAGGTGGTGCTTTTTTCTATTTGTACAAAAGCATTCTAGACTAAAAGCAGACCTGACCTAGGATATTAAGGCCGCACCTAGGGTTTCCCACCCGTGTTTGGGGTAGGTATTAACTAAGTTGTTGAGAGTAAGGTCGAAAACATGCTTACACTGCCTAAGACAGCCAGACAGAGGGTGGAGGAGGATCCAACTTGTTTCCTAGTCTCTACTGCAGTTAACATTCCTCAGCATTCCTTAAGTCTGCAGCACATGGGAGCAAACCAGGTCCTATTAACCGTCCCCCTGCTAACCAAGAAGCACTCCTGTGAAAACCACCTGCAAATTTTTAAATAAATTTGTGGGCATTTTCTGATGACCTTGAGTGGGAAAGCATGGTTGATGAATGATGAATTAGTCCTTGGCTGGGAAGGCAGACATAGGTGCTGGATAGCAGCTATTTGAGGTGAATTGTTATGACTGAATTGATTTCACCTGGTGTGTCTACTGAGCATCTGCTTTGGATTAGGTATTATGTAAGCCAGACCATAAAATAATCTTCACAAAGCTAATAAATTAATGGTACTTAGGGACACAGCACATCTCCATATCCATTCACTGACTTGGGAGAATGACAGTGATAACCCTCACTCTTCATATGTATCTCTGGAACAGCAGGAGATAGGAGATGAACAGTGAGCTCTTAAGTGCAAAATAAACAGGTGTTCATATTCTGTGCCCCCAAAGCTGCAAAAAATCTTTTAAGAAATTTGTATTGATACTACCTTGAAGATGATACTTATTGGATCAACACATAATTGATTCAGTCTCTCAGTATAAAGGTACAGCTGTAACTTAAAGTTAGTACAGTCCAGATTCTGTAACTATCAGATTCATTCAGTGGTCCATTTTTCCTTCCAACCAGTCATCCAAGAAACATCGGTTGAATGCCTACTGTGTGTTAGGTGCTAGGGATAGAAGATTGAATAATAAATTGTTTCTTCTCTCAAGCAAGTCAGATGCTCAGATAAATTACACTCCGGTGTTTTAAGGGCAGTAAGAGAAAGGAACCCAGGAGACTGTGAGAAGCCTAACTCAGCAGCTAGTGAGGGTATGTGTGTGAGTCAGGGAGGACCTCTTGGAGGAGGTGATGTCTAAGCTAGATTCAAAAGGCTGAGTAGGGTCTGCTGTAAGGAAGGACATTTCAGGTAGAGGAATCAGCCTTATCAAAGGTACTATAAATGGAATCTGTTGGTTTTTTGTCCACCCAGATGCCATTTTTCTTCTCCTGGATAACCCTTTGGGGAATTACCCCTCCTCTATATGGCGCCGTCATGGTGGAACTGTCGGTGCTCTGAAATCTAAGCTTGAGGCAGCTGAGCCAACCTAGGTCTGTGGAACTCTCTTGGTCAGGAATTTGATTCTTCAGCCCAGTTATTGCAAAGAAGGAAAATGGTTGTTGCAGAGCCCCAAAAAGATTGTTCATAGCTTCTACTACATGGATCCCAGATGTGTTCTGGTTCTCAACTTTTCCATGTCTGATTCTGTAGTTTTCCCTTCAATTCTGTGAACTGTCTCACATCCTTCCAATAAAATCTTTTTTGCTCATTATCCAGAATCAGTAGCTGTAGCTTGCAGCTACAAAACCCTAACTGACAAAAGAAAAAAAAAAAATCAATGGTGGAAGCTATAAATGAAGTTTAGGAAGTCTACTCTTTATCTTCCACAGCTCCTTCAGAAAATTTTCTAAACTCTTCAGAGGTAAGAGGTAAGAAAGAGAGAGAAGGAAGGAAGGGAGGGAGAGAGGGAGGGAGGGAAAGAAAGGTAGATTAGTTTATCAATCATGCTGTGACCAGGCATCTTCCCAGATAGATGCATGATAGGAAGTACATTCCTGAGAATGGCTGGGTTTGCAGGGAGAAACCCAATGGTATCATTTAAATCTCTGCCACTGGCCAGCCTCTGTCTCCTCTTCCACAGAATAGCTATTGCATACAGCATTCAGGAGAAAAGAAACTGTTTGATGCTGCTTCACATAGAACCCAGCAGGAATCCACCAGAGACCACTCTGCATTGACAATTTATCCAGCTGGCCCTCAGGGCAGAAATGTGGATGACAAGGATGTCAGATTTTGAGTCTGCAGCTGGCTGAGCTTCTTAGCTTCTAGCCCATAAGCCCAAGGTCTATTATTGAAGTGGAAACAATTAAAAACTCTGGCTTTTTCATTGTATTGTAATTACAGCAACATCTCTGATACAAATTATGACTCATTTACTCTTCAAGGTAATTAGTATCTGGACCACCACCAAGCAAACCCTTTCTAGGCTGAGAGTGGTATCACATGGTGCCCTCAGAAAGCTGGAGACTCCAGTTCATGAAGGAAGAGGCTTTGCCCAATGTAGGAATGTGGGGAGGGTTCCCCTCTTCATAGATGTGGCATCTCATTGAAAATACTTGGTTCTCCTGGGATGTTATTGGTAGTTACAAAGCTTTATTGTTATTTTCATTATTGTGTATATTGCTATTATCAGAATTTCCCTGCAAAATGACCTTGGTAGTTTAGCCTGCAGGGAAGCGCCTTATGAATTTATGTGAATTCTTTTCACTTAAATTAAATTTCTGCTTTCTTTTCCATTTCCCTGTTGGAGACAACCAATGGAGGACTTCCTGTGACAGATTTATAGAAAGTAGTGTCTGAAAGAAAGCAATCAATCACAAATTCTGTAGTAGTTTTGGGAGAATCAGAATTTTCTCTCTTATGGTGAATACTGGCTCAAATACTCTTGAGTTATTTCTAGTATCAGTCACAACCCTGGCCAATGACAGTTTCCAGGCGTGAACTGGCTTAAGCATAATGGAGAATTTACTGGTTATTGAAAACTCAAGATTCTGATTTTGCTTTGACTTGATTTGGAGTTCAAGTTTCTCTCCTAGTGACTTTGCCGTCTCCTGTGTTGGATTCATTTCCACCTCATACCCCCAGAAGCTCCAGGTTTATCCCAGCACAAGGGTAAACCCATCAGAGGAGAGCAAACATTTTGACCCAGAATTTCCTGCTGGCTCTGTAAAATTCACCGTATTGGATCAATTTAGGTCAGATGCCCACCCTTGCAAGAAACAACCATGACCAGGAAGGGCCCTGATCTCACTGGCTTGTGCACAAAGTAAGGGTGGAATCTTACACCCTGTGGGGCTGAAAGGGAGGATGGCTCACCACGAACAAATCAGTGAACAAACAGTCCTAAGAAATCAGTGCTGTTGTAGGAAGAGAGGGAAATAGTTGCTGGAGAGGAAATTTACAAATGCCCATTGCACCTCTTTACAGTCTGAGGCACCTCTAACTGTAATCTGAAGACCCCAAGGATAACAGAGGCAGTGGGGTCTTTGCCCTGAGGTATTGCCTTAATCTCTTCCAGCAAACCACAAAGATTCTTAGATTCTTTTAAACCCAGACGTCCATGGAGAGGCAGTCACAGCCATAACCCTGTTGTGAGGGTGTGAGGAGGGATAAACTAACATGTAATAAGCAGGTTTGTTCTGAAAAAAGAGATCTTCCAGTTGCTTGCAAATCTTCGCAGAGCATATTAAAAAGAGTTGAATAATTATGTTTTCTGAAGGAATTTTGGGATATAGAATTATACGATCTAATAGTTTTTAGACAGGCTCCTGAAAATAACTAACAAGGACTCCCATTGACCAAAAACCTACTCTATGCCAGGCTTGGTAATAGATGCTTGGTTAATTATTTCCGACAACACCCCAGCCCACTCGGGAAGATACTGTCATCTCCTTTACAATCCAGATGAAGAAACTGTAGGTCAGGGAGGTTAAGTAATTTTCTGGGGCCAGCAAGGATTCAAGCCCCACCCTGTTTAACCTTGGAGCTCCAGGCATTAACCGCCAAGCTACATTCTCTGTGAGATTACGCATTCTGAGAAAATCCAACTTCCTTTCATAAGAGAGCAGCAAAGATGAGAACATTTTTCCTCTGTAGTGTTAGGATGCATTTTTATACCTTTTGCCATAGGAAAGGGATAGTACTAACATTTCTGGAGCATCAACTGGATTTGAACCACTGAGAGTAAAGGGAAAAATGCACCGTAGCCTATTTGAAAATGAGTTTTCAGTGATTTCCAAGGTCTCTTACTAGATCCAGTTTATGCACTGAGTTGTACATAACAGCAGTCAGTGCCAGTGAGAGTGCTGGAGGTCAGCATTGGCAGACACCACCTGGCTCTCCACCTGCCTAGCAGCGACTCCCAAGCACTAATGAAATGATGCCAAAAAGCTGCCCTGACTCACTCCTGGAGGCTGTCCACAACAGCCTCTGCCACCCCCGCTCCACAGAGACCGCGTTTACTAAGATCACTGAAGATCCTCTCACTCCTAAACCTACTCGGAAATTCTTCTCTGTGCCTCTTTCTGGTCTCTATGGTGCTTGATCTGATGGACCACTTCTTGAAGCTCAGTATCCTTTCCAGCAAGCAATAGCATCGCTGCTGGGCTGTCTTCTCTTTCCGGACATTTCTATGGCATTTCTCATAATTCATAGGAGTTCCTAAGTGTTCCATCTGAGGTTGGTGACTGTGTTAATGACAAAACAGGACCTGAGCAGTTCCACTTGTCCCTGTGTGTTCAGTATGCAGGAATTCCATCAGATAGGTTCAACAGGAAATCTTAAGAATTATATAAATGGCCTGACTTCTGCATAAAGGTTGTCCAAAAAGAGTACTTGGCACACATAGCTATTTATAACCCTTTGCCCCATTGTAAACCTGCTGTAGAACTATGTTTATATTTTGAACTTTGATATACAGATTTTTGCCATCAATTTGAGGCACGCACAGTACATCTTCCCTCACTTTTGCTCTAAGAATCTACCATTGTCACAGCTTTTTGGTTGTGATGAAATGACCATGTTTATCTTGGTTATACATTGAATCACCTTGGTACTCTGGTACTCACTTCTTTTGCCTTGACTTAAAATCTTAGTTAAATCTTGCTTTACTCCCTTCTCCTGTCTTCCACATGACTGTATCAGCATCACTCAGGAAAACAGAAATTATACCAATTGTTTAAATAGAGAGAATTTAATAAAGAATTAGTTAAACAGGTATTGGAGGACTGAAAATACACAAAGGGGAATACTGAAGTATCACAGAAGTCTTGGCCACAGGAAGCAGCTAAGAGAACAGAGGGGAGAGGTAGGAATGATTGGGAACCTAGAAGCTTAGTAAAGGGGAGTGAAGACCAAGGCCACTGAGGAGGGGCCGTGGCCAGCTGATGCAGGTACCTATGAGGGAGTTCTGAGAGGGTAGAAGAAACTCTGGAAACAGAACCAACAGCTGTTGCTAGGATAAGTGCCACAGACTAGAAACAGAAATGAAAATCAAAACAGGAAAGAAATATCCCTTCTCCCATCTCCTCTAGTCTCCTTCTTCTGCCCCCATGAGTCACACCTTAAAGACTTCAGCTGGCAAAGGTGAGATATGGTTTGACGGATTTGAGCCCTAGCATCGCAAAGCAGAGCACAGGAGAGTCAATTGCAGCCAAGAGAAAAGAGCTTAATAAGCACACACCTCTGACAACCCCTTCACCCATTCCCTCTCACTACGGTCTTTGAACTTTTCTTTAAGAAGCATCATTTGCTCAGAATTTTCATTCCCCAAGCCTGCCAAGTCATTATTCCTAGTCATAAAAAGTCCTAAATATCCATTTCTTTCATGAGATCTTTCTTGACCAGAGAAAAAAGGAAGGTTGTCCTTGCGCATTGTCTTCCATACACTGCCCTTCAGCATTATCTGCCAGCGTTTACAGTGATGAAATCCTTACTTTACAGCTGTGTTTCCTTTGTGGTTGAAGGGTGTCTGTATATTTGTCGTTGGGGGAATGACTGAGTATAGGGGTACCTCGTTATATTGCGCTTCGCTTTATCATGCTTCACAGCAGTTGTGGGGTTTTTGTTTTGTTTTCATTGGATTTTTTTCTTGTTTTTACCAAACTGAAGATTTTTGGCAGCCCTGCATCAAGCAAGTTTATCAACTTTATTGGTGCCATTTTCCAACAGCATTTGCTCACTTTGTGTCTCTGTGTCACATTTTGGTGATTCTCACAATATTTCAAACTTTTTCATTATTATTATATTTGTTATGATGATCTGGGATCAGTGATTTCTGATGTCACTACTGTAATTATTTTGGGGCAGCACGAACTGCACCCATATAAGATGGCAAACTTAATGAATAAACGTTGTGTGTATTCTGAGTACTCCACTGAACTGCTCTTCCCTGTCTCTCTCCCTCTCTTGAGGCCTCTTTATTCTCTGAGACACAACAATATTGAAATTAGGCCAATTAATAACTCTGTAATGGCCTCTAAGTGTTCAAGTGAAAGCAAGAGTTACACGTCTCTGTTTAGGAAAGGAAGAGTTGCTCTTTAAATCAAAAGATAGAAATGATTATTAAGCTTAGTGAAGAAGGCATGTCGAAAGCTGAGATAGGCTGAAAGCTAGGCCTCTTGTACAAGTTAGGCAAGTTGTGAATGCTAAGGAAAAATTCTTGGAGGAAATAAAAAGTGCTACTGCAGTGAATACATGAATGATAACAAAGTGAAACAGCCTTATTGCTGCTATGAAGAAAGTTTTAATGATCTGGATAGAAGATGAAACCAGTCACAACATTCACTTCAGCCAAAGCCTAACCCAGAGCAAGACCTAACTTTCTCCAATTATGTGAAGGCTGAGAGAGGTGAAAAGCTGCAGAAGAAAAGTTTGAAGCTAGCAGAGGTTGGTTCATGATGTTTTAGGAAAGAATCATCTCCATAACATAAAAGTGCAAAGTGAAACGGCAAGTGCTGATGTAGAAGCTGCAGCAAGTTACCTAGAAGATCTAGCTAAGATAATGAAGGTGGCTATACTAAACAACAGATTTTCAGTGTAGATGAAACAGTCTTATATTGAAAGAAGATGCCATTTAGGACTTTCATAGCTAGAGAGGAGAAGTCAATTCCTAGCTTCAGAGCTTCAAAGGACAGGCTAACTCTCTTGTTAGGAACTAATGCAGCTGGTGACTTTAAGTTGAAGCCAGTGTTCATTTACTATTCCAAAAATCCTAGGGCCCTTAAGAAATATGCTGAATTGACTCTTCCTGTGCTCTATAAATGAAACAACAAAGCCTGGATGACAGCACATCTGTTTACAACATGTTTTACTGAATATTTAAAGCCCTTTATTGAGACCTATTGCTCAGAAAGAAAATTTCTTTCAAAATATTACTGCTCATTGATAATGCATCTGGGCACCCAAAAACTCTGATGTACAGTGAGATTTATGTTGTTTTCATGCCTGCTAAGACAATATCCATTTTGCAGCCCATGGATCAAGGAGTAATTTCAACTTTCAAGTCTTATTATTGAAGAAATACTTTTCATAAAGCTATACCTGCCATAGATAGTGATTCCTCTGATGGAAATCAAAAACCTTCTGTAAGGGATTCACTGTTCTAGATGCCATTAAGAACACTTATGTGGGGGCTTCCCTGGTGGAGCAGTGGTTGAGAATCTGCCTGCCAATGCAGGGGACACGGGTTCGAGCCCTGGTCTGGGAAGATCCCATATGCTGCAGAACAACTAAGCCTGTGCACCACAACTACTGAGCCTGTGCTCTAGAACCCGCGAGCCACAACTACTGAGCCTGTGCTCTAGAACCCGCGAGCCACTACTGAGCCTGCGCGCCACAACTACTGAAGCCTGCGTGCCTAGAGCCTGTGCTCTTCAACAAGAGAAGCCACCGCAGTGAGAAGCCCAGGCACCGCAATGAAGAGTGGCCCCCACTCGCCATGACTAGAGAGAGCCTGCGCATAGCAACGAAGACCCAACACAGCCAAAAATAAAATAAATATATTTTTAAAAAAAAGAACACTTATGTGATATTATACATAGAAAATCCTAAAGATGCCACCAGAAAACTACTAGAACTAATCAATGAATTTGGTAAAGTAGCTGGATACAAAATTAATGCCCAGAAATCTCTTACATTCCTATATACCAACAACAAAAAATCAGAAAGAGAAATTAAGGAAACACTCCCATTTACCACTGCAGCAAAAAGAATAAAATACCTAAGGAATAAACCTACGTAAGGAGGCAAGAAACCTGTATGCAGAAAACTGTAAGACACTGATGAAAGAAATCAAAGATGATACAAACAGATGGAGAGATATACCATGTTCTTGGATTGAAAGAATCAACATTGTGAAAATGACTATACTACCCAAAGCAATCTACAGATTCAAGGCAATCCTTATCAGATTACCAATGGCATTTTTCACAGAACTAGAACAAGAAATTTTACAATTTGTATGGAAGCACAAAAGACCCTGAATAGCCAAAGCAATCTTTAGAAAGAAAAATGGAGCTGGAGGAATCAGGTTCCCTGACTTCAGACTATACTATAAAGCTACAGTAATCAAGACAGTACTGGCACAAAAACAGAAATATAGATCAATGGAACAGGATAGAAAGCCCAGAGATAAACCCATGCACATATAGTCACCTTATCTTTGATAAAGGAGGCAAGAATATACAATGGAGAAAAGACAGCCTCTTCAATAAGTGGTGCTGGGAAAACTGGACAGCTACATGTAAAAGAATGAAATTAGAACACTCCCTAACACCTATACAAAAATAAACTGAAAATGGATTAAAGACCTAAATGTAAGTCCAGACACTATAAAAGTCTTAGAGGAGGGCTTCCGTGGTGGCGCAGTGGTTGAGAGTCCGCCTGCCGATGCAGGGGACATGGGTTCGTGCCCCGGTCTGGGAAGATCCCACATGCCGCGGAGCGGCTGGGCCCATGAGCCATGGCCGCTGAGCCTGCGTGTCCAGAGACTGTGCTCCACAACGGGAGAGGCCACAACAGTGAGAGGCCCGCGTACCGCAAAAAAAAAAAAAAAGTCTTAGAGGAAAACATAGGCAGAACACTCTCTGACATAAATCACAGCAAGATCCCTTTTGACCCCCCTCCTAGAGAAATGGAAAGAAAAACAAAAATAAACAAATGGGACCTAATGAAACTTCAAAGCTTTTGCACAGCAAAGGAAACCATAAACAAGACAAAAAGACAACCCTCAGAATGGGAGAAAATATTTGCAAACGAAGCAACTGACAAAGGATTAGTTTCCAAAATATACAAGCAGCTCATGCAGCTCAATATCAAAAAAACAAACAACCCAATCCAAAAATGGGTGGAAGACCTAAACAGACATTTCTCCAAAGAAGACATACAGATTGCCAACAAACACATGAAAGGATGCTCAACGTCACTAATCATTAGAGAAATGCAAATCAAAACTACAATGAGGTATCACCTCACACCAGTCAGAATGGCCATCATCAAAAAATCTACAAACAATAAATGCTGGAGAGGGTGTAGAGAAAAGGGAACCCTCCTGCACTGCTGGTGGGAATGTAAATTGATACAGCCACTATGGAGAACAGTATGGAGGTTCCTTAAAAACTAAAAATAGAACTACCATATGATGCAGCAATTCCACTACTGGGCATATACCCTGAGAAAACCATAATTCAAAAAGATCCATGTTGGACTTCCCAGGTGGCACAGTGATTAAGAATCTGCCTGCCAGTGCAGGGGACATGGGTTCAATCCCTAGTCCGGGAGTATTCCACATGCTGTGGAGCAACTAAGCCTGTGTGCCACAACTACTGAGCCTGCGCTCTACAGCCCACGAGCCACAACTGCTGAGCCCACGTGCCAAAACTACTGAAGCCCGTGTGCCTAGAGCCTGTGCTCCGCAATAAGAGAAGCCACCTCAATGAGAAGCCCACACACCACAACAAAGAGTAGCCCCTGCTTGCCATAACTAGAGAAAGCCCGCATGCATCAATGAAGACCCAAATAAATTAAAAAATAAATTAAATTTATTTAATAAATAAAAACTAAATAATAAAAAATAAATTAAAAAAAAAAAGATACATGTACCACAATGTTCATTGCAGCACTATTTACAATAGCCAGGACATGGAAGCAACTTTAATGTCCGTTGACAGATGAATGGCTAAAAGAAGATGTGGCACATATATACAATGGAATATTACTCAACCATAAAAAGGAACAAAATTGAGTTATTTGTAGTGAGGTGAATGAACCTAGAGTCTGTCATACAGAATGAAGTAAGTCAGAAAGGTAAAAACAAATACCGTATGCTAATGCATATATATGGAATCTAAAAATATGGTACTGATGAACCTAGTGGCAGGGCAGGAATAAAGACACAGACATAGAGAACGGACTTGAGGATGGGGGGAAGGGGAAGCTGGGACAAAGTGAGAGAGTAACATTGACATATATACACTGCCAAATGTAAAATAGATAGCTAGTGGGAAGCTGCTACATAGCACAGGGAGATCAGCTCGATGCTTTGTGACCCCCTAGAGAGATGGGATAGGGAGGGTGGGAGGGAGACGCAAGAGGAAGGAGATATGGGGATATATGTATATGTATAACTGATTCACTTTGTTGTACAGCAGAAACTAACACAACAATGTAAAGCAATTATACTCCAGTAAAGATGTAAGAAAAAAAACACACGTGATTTTGTGATTCATGGGGTGGGGGTGGAGGTCAAAATATCAACATTAACAGGAGTTTGTAAGAGGTTGATTCCAGCCCTCATTGATGACTTTGAGGGGTTCAAGACTTTGGTGGAGGAAGTAACTGCAGATGTAGTGAAAATAGCAAGAGAACTAGAATTACAAGCGGAGCCTGATGATGTGATTGGATTTCTACAATTTTGTGATAATACTTTAATGGATGAAGAGTTGCTTCTTATGCATGAGCAAATAATGTGGTTCTTGAGATGGAATCTATTCCTGGTGAAGATACTGTGAAGATTGTTGAAATGACAACAAAAGATTTAGAATATTACATAAACTTAGTTGATAAAGCAGTGGCAGAGTTTGAGAGGATTGACTCCAGTTTTGAAAGATGTCCTGCTGTGGGTTAAATACTATCAAACAGCATTGCATACTGCAGAGAAGTCATTCATGAAAGGAAGACTCCATCAGTGCAGCAAACTTCACTGCTGTCTTATTTTAAGAAATTGCCACAGCCCCGCCCACCCTTCAGCAACCGCCACCCTGTTCAGTCAGCAGCCATTAATATCGAGGCAAGACCCTCCGCCTTGTAAGCCAAGATTACAACTCACTAAAGGGTCAGATGATGGCTAGAATTTTTTTTTTTTTTTTTTTTTTTGTGGTATGTGGTCCTCTCACTGTTGTGGCCTCTCCCGTTGCGGAGCACAGGCTCCGGATGCGCAGGCTCAGCGGCCATGGCTCACGGGCCCAGCCGCTCCACAGCATGGGGGATCCTCCCGGACCAGGACACGAACCTGCGTCCCCTGCATCGGCAGGCGGACTCCCAACCACTGCGCCACCAGGGAAGCCCGGCTAGAATTTTTTTTGCAATAAAGTATTCTTTAATATAGGCATGTACATTGTTTTTCAGACATAATGCTATTGCACACTTAATAGACTACAGGATAATGTAAATATAACTTTATATGTACTAGGAAACCCCCGAAAAAAATTGTGTGGCTCGCTTTATTTATTGTGATATTGTGATATTGACTTTATTGCGGTGGTCTGGAATGGAATTCAAAATATCTCCGAGATATGCCTGTAGTCACCTCTCAACTATGTGCAAACTGCTTAATTTTCTTTATGAAAGCACTAATGTTTCACTAAATTTCATCCAAACTGTGAAATTAGGTCTGATCCTAAACATTTTGAGTCACTTATGGTTTAGAATAGTCTCTTTCAAATAAATATTCAATCCAAATCAAGTGTTTTAATTAGCCACTGTCCAGTTTAAAACACCAATTTCATGGTTTCTGTCCATTTCTTGAAGTTTTCCTTTCTCCCCTCTGGGACCTTGGGCCTGCCTGTACACCTCCATTGCAGGAAGTGGGCAGAAAGAAGTGCTCCTGCAGGTAAGGGTACATGAGTGGAAAGGAAATTGATCAAGTGGGGTAGAGTCCAATTTTTCAACAGGGCCCAGCCATTGGTTTCCTGCTGGTCTGCTCTCAGATGCTGGTGATGCCAGCTGTCCTGACAGGTGGCTCTCTTAGCCCAGATGATACCTGCTGGTGCTTTCTCATGGAGCATGTTGGATGGACATCAGTTGCTTGACTGGTACACTCTAGCCTGAGAGTGTCAGGGCACCATTGAGTAGTGCTGCTTCTTTTCTCTCAGCCTTGGAGAGCAGTCTCCAGGGGTCCCACTATGCTTCTCCTTCCAACAGTGGAAATCTCTGGGGTGTAGCTAGCTGGCCTCTGCTGCTCTGTCATCCTGTGCCAGTCTCAGGCATTTTACTCTGGGCTCGTTTCTCATCCTTATCCTGCTACTCTCTGCTATCACAAGGGGCTAATCCTATAGGCTATGTTGCCCAGGCTCCTAGGTCAGCTGGAATTTGTCCAGATTCAGCAAATGGGAGGGTTGACAGGAGATTGAAGGTTGCAAGTGGCATCGCTGGCAACCCTGGGATGTCCTCTGTGGCTCCAAAACCACTGGAAGGGTGCTCCATGGTCCCTGGACCCTGCACACCAAGAACACCACCTCTATCCTTTCTCTCTCCATCATAGAGCTAGTTTTCATTTCTATGCTGCTAATTTCTAGTTTGTCTGTTTGACTCTTGGTTCCTTCACCACCTGTATAACCAATTCCCTGCCTAATTTCTTTTGTAATAAATACTTAAGTGCCTTATGTTTTTCTTTATGTATAGGCCCAGTCTGGCCTAGATCAATGGGAACATTAGGAACCCCTCCACACTCACCTTGGCTCTATGGAAAATGCAGGGGTGATCTTTGCCCACACTCACTATGCTGCTGTGCCAGGGCAGGTTGGCAGATCCTGTCACCCAGGAAACCTCAGATGAGTAACTGGCTCCAGTTCTGATACTTAGAAAACCACCTAAAATCAGGGGAGAAATGTCCAGGAATTGCAGTTTCCCATTCCACTACAAGGTTTGCTGGGGAGAAGGTCAAGATGTAGGAAGCTCCACAAATGTCCTCCCTTACCTCACTTTTCTTTCCCAGGTGCTTTTATTTTCCAGGTGGAACAGCTGCCAAACCAGTTCTGCCTTGGTCACACCTTGATGGGATTAGGTGGATCTGACTCTGGGACCTCTGTCTTCAGTAACTCCTGTAACTTCTGCTTGACCAGTGGATGAGGGGCTAACAGGCTAGTCAGATAACCCAGGGAAGCAAGAAGGAGCCTCAAAGAATATTTCATGCCTTATGTTACATATGTACCTATGTAAGACCTGCTCAGAGCCTAAAGTATTCAAGGCATTCCTAGAAAACTGTAGGATCTGGGGTAAATTCTATCATGCTGATGTGTTGGATCAAGTTAAACGAATACCAAAGGAAACCTTATAGGGGTAGAAAGACATCACAGGAAGAAAACTTGCAGCCTTGCAGGAACATGGGCTTCCAGAGAGAAGAGAAGAAAGATCTTTTCCTTAATGATACTGTATTTCTGGATACTTCTAATATCATCTGGTAGAAGTCACCTCCTTTCCCAGTGACCTACACCACCATGATGCTAACATATGCTTCCCCGAGAGTAAACTGTACTCTATAGAGATTCATTCATTTTTCTTTTTCATTTCTTGCCCACCCCTAATCTCTTCCCATGGCTTAATCACTAAAAGGTACATTGAAAAGCAGGCTGGCTCCATGGAACCTTAAAATGGAAGTGATTTGGGTAAAACAAAAACAAAACCACTAAACTAAAACAAACAAATCCCATTGGTTCTAATCCTGTACGTTGTGCTAGACACAATGGATTAATACTGTGACACCCACAGTTATCAAGTCCAGACCTTGCAGCAGCCCCTTTAGTGTTGTTCTTATTGTCTGAAGTTCTCCAACGATTCAGTGTCACTTTTTCTCTTTGGGACCATTAATTTTCATGGTTAGATAGAGATCAGTAGTCATATTTAAAGATCGGCGTCTTTGGAGGAGAAATGTGTTGTGCCTCTGTTCATAGATTGGATGGCTCCCCAGTTAAGAAAATGGTATGCTCTCTCCTGATTGTGTTCATCAGCAGTACCCTGAGCATTATTTTATTCTGTTGCAAAGATTCTGACAGTCTCTTGTAGTATCTTATCTACCCCCAAGTTTTCTTTCCTCTCCTTTCATATTTGATCTCTGAAGTGGAACTTTGTTTAAAAGGCCCTGATATGAGAAAGAGTGACCATGGCCAGGCCACTTTTCTTGGGCACGAAGGAAAGTGGTCAAGTAGTCAAACACCCAAGTCAAGGACCCAGTCTAGTGTCTGCCCCTCTAGGGTGTGGCTTTCAAAGTAATCAGTCTCAACTGGGGGACTATATGATAGTGAGTATTTTGATCTTACAAAATCTTGGGCAAAGTTGGCAGTCACATCCCTGAGCATGGTCACTGCCTGATGCCTGACTCTGAAGAAGATAGCCCTCGGAGACTCTCTTCTGGGAAGGAGGAATTCACTTTGTTTGTTTGTCCTTTCAATAAATATTTGTTAAGTGCCAGTAATAGGCCAGATGCTATAAACACAGCATTGAACAAAATTGATAAAAATCTGTGCTCTCAGGGAAATTATATGTGTGTGTGTGTGTGTAGACAAACAAAAAAATTAACCAGGACATTATCTATCTATCTATTAAATGGTGATAAATATTATCACCATTTACAAATAAAGCAGGAAAGGTTGTGCCAGGGTATGTGTATGGGAGGAGAGCTGCCTTTTTAAAGAGAGAGGCCAGAGAAGGCATCACTGTCAAGGTGACATTTGATCAGAGACCTAAAGAAAGTGCAGGGATAACCCATGCAGATATTTGCAGGGACAGCAAATGCCAAGTTCCTAGGGTAGAAACAAACTTGGTGGACCAGCAAAGAAGTCAGGGTGACCCAAGCCAGATGATTAGAGGAGAACATGGTAAGAGCTGAGGTCAGAGGTAGTGGGGACCAGATTGTCCAGAGCAAAATCTCTTACTTGGGGTCTACTAGATATTGTTATTTAATATAATAAAGGAATTCTTATCAATCACAAATTTGGACTTATTTAATTTTTGTTCACTGTATTTCATAGTTGGTTTCTTTTTTAATCCTATATATTTTATTTTATGCATTTTAAAATGTTATTTTAAGAAGGGATCTGGAGACAGTCTGCCAAAAAGATTCACATCACAAAGAAGGTTAAGAATTACTGATGTAAGGTCTTCAAGCCATTGCAGGACTTCAGCTTTTACTCTGAGTGAGATGATAAATAGTTATTCTGGCTGCTATGTTGAGTATAGACTAAAGAGGGACAAGGGTGGGAACAGGAACATCAGTTAGGAAGCTATGACAATAATTCAGGAGAGATTTTAAAGGTAAAGCAAACAGGATTTTCTGATGGATTGGATTTGAGCCGAGAGAGAAAAGGAATCAAGGGTGACCATGAGATTTTTGGCTTGAGCAACTGGAAGGATGAAGTTGCTTTCCTTTGAGGTAGGGAACTATGCAGGAGGGTCAGGGAGGAGAGATGAAGAAAATCAGATTTAGTTTTTGGACATCTTATGTTTGAAATGACTATTATATATCCAAATGAAATGTCATATAGGCAGCTGGAGTTATAAGACTGGAATTACTAGGAACAGTCCAGGCTGGAAATTCAAAGCTGAGAATCATCAGTTTATACCTGGTGTTAAAGCTGTGTGACTGGATGAGATCATCATCCTGGAAAATGGTACACATGGAGAAGAGATGAGTTTTGATGGCTGTGACCTGGGACAACCTAAATGTTTAGGATTTGTGAGGAGGAGAAGGAATCAGCCAAGGAGAGTAGCCAGTGATTTAGGGGAAAGTTAGGAGGGTTTGATGTCCCTGAACCCTAGGGAAGAAAGTGTTTCACAGAGAAGTGATTACCTGCTATATGCTGCTGATAGGTCAAGTAAGATGAGGCTTGAGAGTTGACCGTGGATTTAGCAACTTGGAAGTCATTGGTGACCTAGAAGAGAGTTTTGGCCAAGGACCAGGACCAGAGTCCTACTGGAATAGGTTCAAGGAAGAATAAGGACAGAGGAATTGGAGACAACGGGAATAGAAAATGCATTTCAGAAGTTTCCCTCAAAGGGAAACAGGAAGTTTATGTGATAGCTGGACAAGAGTGTGAGGCTCAAATGATTTTTTTTTAAGACGGGAGAAATTTCAGCATATTTAGATGATGATAGAAATAATTTTAAAAAGAGATCACACAGATGATTCAAGTGAGATAGAGACCATTGTTAAAGCAGTGTCTTAGGTGATAAGAGATGGGTGACAACGCGTGGAAGAGCAGAGGGGTTGACCTTAAACGGCACCTGAAGACTTCACCCATAGTAACAGGTGGGAAGGCAGAGTATATGGGCAGAGTATTGTGGGTAGAGGTGGTAGTGAAGCATGGAATTTCTCTTCTGATTGCCACTATTTTCTCAAGAGAAATAAGAGACATGGTAGTCAACTAAGAGTAAGAATGGATGGGGAGAAGAGGTTGGAGGTATGAGAAGAGAGGAAAAGGTTTTGAATGGTTGTCTAGCATTGGTAGACTGAATGGAATTCAAAATGCTGTAGAATTGCCAGGTAGCATTCAGGGCCCTCTTGGGATTAGTTTCAAACATTTAAAATGAATCTATTCATAATGTTATATTTTTATCCACTCATATTCAAGTCTTTGGGTGTAGACCTGAAGTAGGTGAAGAGTTAGATTCAATCAGAGTTGGGTTTCACCATGTAGGTAAGATGAAGAGAGGACCAAGCAAGAGAACTGGGGGTAGACGCAAGGGAATAATTGATTAACTATGGAATTTAAATAAAATAAAGGAATGAGGCCGTGCAGGTGGTGTAGGCAGTAAAAAAGGTGGTAGAACCCAATGGATTATAGGTTTTGGTATAGAGGGAAATTTTTCAGAGTCAAAGCACTGGAGCGAGAGAGCTAGAAAGATAGGAGGTGGGGGACAAAGAATAGGATGGTTAAGTAGAGATTATGGAAGGGATGTGGCTATTGGTGAGTATTAGGTTAAAGTGTAGCCATGAGAAAGAGGAGCTGAGTTAGGGTGGAGAGTAAGATCATCAGAGGGAAGGAGGTGAGCCTCTTGGAAGGATCATCTACTTGGATACTGAAATCACTGAGAGTTAGAGTTAGGTCAGGAGTAATGTTGACAATGATAATAATTAAGCCTGGAAATCAAATCTTCACAGAATAGGAGTGCTGGTGACCATGGGTCTTTAGATGTCTGCAGCAAGTAGAAGAGTATAAGGTATAGTCTAAGGGTGTAAGTTTTACAGCTGGGGGCTGGGGCAGTGATTGTCTGTCTGCCAGGGTCAAGGCAATGGCAATGGTCTTTTTAACACTAACTCTCCTCAACTGTGTCTCTGGGATATTTCTTCATCAAGTGGGTAGATAGAGGAAGAGTAAAATTACCTTCGTCTTTTTGTTTCAGGTAGATTTTATATTTTTTCGTCTTAATTTTGGTGGTTCATCTACTTTTTTCATTGTTCATTTAATTGTGACACCATTCTGGCCAATGAAATACAAACAGAAGTAACTGAATGAGGTTTCTGAGAAAGAGTTTCCTTTCCTGAGAAAAAGAGACAGACTCAGCAATCATTTCCCTTTTACCCCTTGCTCTTCCTGCCTCTTTTCCTTTTAGCAAAGCAGATGGTCAGTCTCAAGGTGCAGCAATCATCCTGTAATCGTGACAAGTATGAAGCACCAAGTATGCCTACACACAAAAGGTGGGAGAACAGAAAGTAAGAGTCTGGGTCCCCATTGCCATTGTTGAACTACTGCCCAATCCTCAGCTTCTACCTCTGGAAGTTGTCCTTGTCACATGTTCTTTTCATGTGAGACAAATCCCTCTTCCTTGAGGCCAGCACATTAATTTGGATTTCTGTTATTTGTAACTTATCGCTTCTGTAACTCATAAAGCTACTTTCTTATGAAGATAGAAATGCTGGTCAGTTGGATTTAAGAAGGAATTTCACAGACTTACATGAGTAACTCTTTTGATACAACTGTTAACAAAAATGTTTGTTTGACTCTACCTCTTCTTTAAGTTACCACCTTAGTTTGCTGTCAGATATCTTGTTTGAGTATCCCACTCATGCCTTCTCTACTCCTTCACCTTTCACCATGCACCAGGCCACTAGAGTTGATCTCTAGATAACTTCCACAGAAACTGTCATAACTAAGATTATTGATGACCCCATAGCATCTTTTTTGGTCCTTATTCCTCTTTAAACCTTTATAGGGATGTCTCAATTGACCATTTCCTCCTCTCTTCCTTCATGGGCTTCTGCAATACCATTCTTTTCTAGTAGAAGTTCTCAGCTTCTGAATTATTTTCTTGATCCTTTCAATAGCTCCTTGTCATCTGCCTCTCACTGTTTCTTCTCCAGTGTACTCCCCTTAGTCCTCTCCCTCTATCCTCCCAACCCCTTCCCATTCTTCTTTCACTCTAGGTTTTCCCAGGATGATTTCATATACTACTAGGTCTCTACCTGCTTTCAAGAGTTCAATAATTTATAAATTTATAATTTCATTCCACACCTCTCATTAGAGCTTTAGATTGCTATTTCTAACTGCAGTAGAGCAAGGTGCAGAACACCTTACTTCAAACATTACTTAACCAAAATTGGATTTAATCATCTTTTCCAGAAATCCTACCTATTCTTTCCTACTTTGTTTTTTATCATCACCATTCATCCAAGTACCCAAGGAAGGAGCTTTGAAAACAGCTTCAACCCTACTTTCTCTTTCTCTCATGTTTTCACATCTGATTAGTGAACAGTCCTATTAATTGTGCCTTGGAAATATTTCTCCAACATCTCCTCTCTTCTTCATCCTCATCACCTCTCCCTCTGTTCAGGACCTTCCCTATCTGTATACTCTTCCTTGGCTTACTTCCAGAGGACAAAGTTTTTCTCTTTAGGTTCCCCTATCTTTATGAAGACGCCTCCTCAACTTTTATAAGACATACCAGTCCTTCTTCCAACTTGGTCTTCTGCTAAAGGCAAAAAGACCTGTGATCAAGGGCAGCACAGAGTAGCTTGAGGCTCTTGTTATTTGGGGCCCTTTCTAGCTTTGGACCATCCAGTTTTTATCAAGAGCTTGACCCAGAAAAGCAATATCAAGGGAGAATGACTTGAGGGCTCCTCCAGATCAAATCTAACCCTGTATCAAACCAGATCTGCAGAGAGCTAGATTATCAAGGGTGCTATTCATGAATTCACAGAGTCCTCCTTCACCCAGGAGACATTCCTGTCAAATGTCAGTAACCAAGAAGAGTGAGTTGTACTTGTCTTGGGCAATCAGTGATAAATATATAGAGCATTTATTTTTAACTCTTGATTTGTGGCTCCATCTCAAATGGAGCCTTTTGACCTTGTTTTTCATTCTTCTTTGGTTCCACATTTATTTTATGCCACTTTATGTCTTATATATCCTTGAATGCTACTTGCAGTTTTCTCTGTAACAAGGTGGGAAACAAACATAAAAATAGTTCAGGTTCTCATTACCTATTTCCCTGGCTATGATATTGGCCATCCTTGGCTACCTCATATCCCTCCTCCTATATATCCTTTACTTACTAATCATGTCATTCTCCTTAAAGACATTTCATAGTTCTGTTCCTTGCTTTTTAGCATGATATATAAGGCCCTTCACAACTTAGGGGAAGTGGGATAGTTCTTGCAATTATCTTTTCCAAAACTTGGCCTCTGGGCATCCCCCATGCCCTCCTTTCCAGCTCTGCCAAGCCACTCACTTGGAAATGTTGTATTTTTATACTTCTAGACTTCATTTTGTTCAAAATGGTCAATATAGTTGTTTAGTATATGTGCTATGCCTGCTACTTACACTCGTGACTCCTGTTCATCCTTCAGAAGTTATGCCTGTAGTGCCTTTCCTGATTCCTTCCAAAAACGTTTTTCTTTCCTGTAAGTGCTCCCATAATACTTTCCATATTCTTTTGCTAATAGTAATTATCACACTGTATTGTATTGATTTGTTCCTTTGTATATTTCTTAATCATTTATTTTCATTTATCTTTGTATACTTTGGTCTTGTCATAGTATAAGTGCTTAATAAAAGTTTGTTTTGATTGTGCAAGTGAACATTACAGAGTTTTTTGGTGGGTGTCTATGGCTGACATTTCAGCACCTCATGTGATACCCTGGCCACATGACTTTTTGGATTTGTGGGTTTTGCTCAGTTGCAACAGTAAATCACTTTTTAAAAAAAAAATTTTGACTCCAATAATAGATTTATTGAGTCATAATAGTCATCTCTAGGTCAAAATAGCCAGAAGGCAGTATGCTGATGGCAGAAGAGATTATACTGATACACTATAATATCTTTTGGGGATACCACCATTCTATCTTTAATAAAATCATTCAATAAATCTATAACAGAATCTTATTGACTAGGAGGTTATGAGAAATTAGTGATGACTAGGCTTGTTGAATTAAAATTGGAGGCAAAGGCTATTATTAGGGATGCTGTGTTTATGGTAGATAACTTCATGATGAACCATTAGGAACTGAGGAGTTTTTGAAAAATAGGTTTGGTATGTTTTATTAGCTAGCCCTCAGACAGACATCTTAGCTCCTGTTTGCCAGCAATTTGCTGGTCATTTTATGTGTCTGTAGCTTATTTCCTCAACTACATTGACGGCAATCTAAGATCAGGGATCACATCTCATCTACTATAGGCCACAAGCTAAGCATACTGATGCCAAAAGACCACCTGCCATAGTTCTTTTGAACATGTGCTTGATGTAGGAAGGATTCTTACTGCACTGTGGGAACACAGTCCAGTTTAAGCTGCTCTGAAAGTGGAACATCTCTCTTTTTCCTCTGCCGTAGGGCTCAGTGAGTTGTGTTTTGTTTTGTTCTGTTTTCTCCCTGTTTGGTTCTGTGGGAAGTCATCTGACCTTAGGCCCTGGGCAGGGACTAATGGGCACATGAGGTCTTGAGGGTTCTGGTCCAAAATACAATGGGAAGAAAACAATCAACTGATAGACTTTTGTCAAGTCAGGACAACCAGTCAGCTCTCAAAATACACCCAGGAAATGAAACATACCCAAAAGACTCACAATGAGGATTTTCCTGACCTTGACCCAAAGTAGTTACAGCATTTATGCAAAATGATCTCCTGGAGACAAAAACCAGGAAACGTTAAACAAAAATTTTCTTTTAGGAGTCAGTACACACTTTACGGAGAAGAGCTGACCTAAAAAGTGAGCATGTGCTTTTAGGAGAGCTTATCTTGGAAGGCTTTCACAGCTATTTAGCTCTGGCATTGCAATGCATGTCAGAGATTAAGCATACTCCCTGTATCTATGATATCAGGAAAAATGGAATAAAATACATAAATACACAAAATAAATCTGCTGGTGCAGGAGGAAAATATGTATTAAACCAAGACAGTAGAGTTGGCTCCTTTGTGCAAAACAAAAACCACTTTAATGTTATTATTCCAGTTTGAACCCCAAAAGGATCAAATAGTAATTGCGTGGTTCTAGTTTCGAAAAGAAAAGTATTTAGCAAATATATTTCTTCATTGGTACTAGGCTACAGGCGTCCATGGGAGCCAGACTGCTTATAGTCTCTGATTTTTTTTTTTTAGCATCAGTAGAGTAGGGGTTGGCAAGGTAAAAATAGGCTCACACTAATTTTAGATAATTTGCATAGCATTCTTAGGACATGGTTTCTCTTTGACCTTCATGAAATGAACAACTGGGCCAAAGAGAACAGGACATAAATGAGGCATTTTTATGAGCCTCTTTCAGTCTTTGTTGGCCTAATACATCTATAAGGCATACTTGAAAAAGTCATTGGAGGGTCTTTATTGTATATGTCAAATGGTTGCTTCTCTGTTAATAACCTTTTAGATAAGACTAAGTTAGAGATGAAGCTTCCAGTGCTTCTCTGTAAGGTGTTGGTAATGTATTGAGTATGTGAGACAGGGCTCAAAGTGACTGAAAGATTCCTAATAAATTATAGGGGACAGGACTACAGCCCGCATTTCCCCAGTGTGGTGTAGGCATGTGGAAGGACAGTGGCAAAAGGAGCTCAGTGGATGGATTAAATATTTTGAGGTTTTCTGATCTTTGTTCCTATGTTCTTGAATGCAGTGCAGCACCTGCCACATTTCTTTTTTCTTTTTCTTAATACTGCAGGTTCTTATTAGTCATCAATTTTATACACATCAGTGTATACATGTCAATCCCAATCGCCCAATTCATCACACCACCATCCCCACCCCACCGCAGTTCTCCCCCCTTGGTGTCCATACGTTTGTTCTACACGTCTGTGTCTCAACTTCTGCCCTGCAAACCGGTTCATCTGTACCATTTTTCTAGGTTCCACATACACGTGTTAATATACGATATTTGTTTTTCTCTTTCTGACTTACTTCACTCTGTATGACAGTCTCTAGATCCATCCACGTCTCAACAAATGACTCAATTTCGTTCTTTTTTATGGCTGAGTGATATTTCACTGTATATATATACCACAACTTCTTTATCCGTTCGTTTGTCGATGGGCATTTAGGTTGCTTCCATGACCTGGCTATTGTAAATAGTGCTGCAGTGAACATTGTGGTGCATGTGTCTTTTTGAATTACGGTTTTCTCTGGGTATATGCCCAGTAGTGGGATTGTTGGATCATATGGTAATTCTATTTTTAGTTTTTTAAGGAAACTCCATACTGTTCTCCATAGTGGCTGTATCAATTTACATTCCCAACAACAGTACAAGAGGGTTCCCTTTTCTCCACACCCTCTCCAGCATTTGTTGTTTGTAGATTTTCTGATGATGCCCATTGTAACTGGTGTGAGGTGATACCTCACTGTAGTTTTGATTTGCATTTTTCTAATAATTAGTGATATTGAGCAGCTTTTCATGTGCTTCCTGGCCTACTGTATGTCTTCTTTGGAGAAATGTCTATTTAGGTCTTCTGCCCATTTTTGGATTGGGTTGTTTGTTTCTGTAGTATTGAGCTGCATGAGCTGTTCATATATTTTGGAGATTAATAACCCTTTGTCTGTTGATTCAGTTGCAAATATTTTCTCCCATTCTGAGGGTTGCCTTTTCATCTTGTTTATGGTTTCCTTTGCTGTGCAAAAGCTTTTCAGTTTCATTAGGTCCCATTTGTTTTTTTTGTTTTTATTTCCATTACTCTAGGAGGTGGATCTAAAAAGATCTTGCTGTGATTTATGTCTAAGAGTGTTCTTCCTATGTTTTCCTCTAAGAGTTTTAGTGTCCGATCTTACATTTAGGTCTCTAAGCCATTTTGAGTTTATTTTTGTGTATGGTGTTAGAGAGTGTTCTCATTTCATTCTTTTACATGTAACTGCCCAGTTTTCCCAGCACCACTTATTGAAGAGACTGTCTTTTCTCCATTGTATATATTTGCCTCCTTTGTCATAGATTAGTTGACCATAGGTGCGTGGGTTTATCTCTGGGCTTTCTATCTTGTTCCATTGATCTATGTTTCTGTTTTTGTGCCAGTACCATATTGTCTTGATTACTGTAGCTTTGTAGTGTAGTTTGAAGACAGGGAGTCTGATTCCTCCAGTGCCGTTTTTTTCCCTCAAGACGCCTTTGGCTATTCGGGATCTTTTGTGTCTCCATACAAATTTTAAGATGATTTGTTCTAGTTCCATAAAAAATGCCATTTGATAGGGATTGCATTGAATCTGTAGATTGCTTTGGGTAGTACAGTCCTTTTCACAATATTGATTCTTCCAATCCAAGAACATCGTATATCTTTCCATCTGTTGGTATCATCTTTAATTTCTTTCGTCAGTGTCTTATAGTTTTCTGCATACAGGTCTTTTGTTTCCCTAGGTAGGTTTATTCCTAGGTATTTTATTCTTTTTGTTGCAGTGGTAAATGAGAGTGTTTCCTTAATTTCTCTTTCAGATTTTTCATCATTAGTATATACGAATGCAAGAGATTTCTGTGCGTTAATTTTGTATCCTGCAACTTTACCAAATTCATTGATTAGCTCTACTAGTTTTCTGGTGCCATTTTTAGGATTCCCTATGTATAGTATCATGTCATCTGCAAACAGTGACAGTTTTACTTCTTCTTTTTTCTTCTTTTATTTCATTTTCTTCTCTGATTGCCGTGGCTAGGACTTCCAAAACTATGTTGAATAATAGTGGTGAGAGCGGACATCCTTGTCTCGTTCCTGATCTTAGAGGAAATGCTTTCAGTTTTTCACCCTTGAGAATGATGTTTGCTGTGGGTTTGTCATATATGGCCTTTATTATGTTGAGGTAGGTTCCCTCTAAGCCCACTTTCTGGAGAGTTTTTTTCATAAATGGGTGTTGAATTTTGTCAAAAGTTTTTTCTGCATCTATTGAGATGATCATATGGTTTTTCTTCTTCAGTTTGTTAATATGGTGTATCACATTGATTGATTTGTGTATACTGAAGAATCCTTGCATCCCTGGGATAAAGTAAATCCCACTTGATAATGATGTATGATCCTTTTAATGTGTTGTTGGATTCTGTTTGCTAGTATTTTGTTGAGGATTTTTACATCTATATTCATCAGTGATATTAGTCTGTAATTTTCTTTTTTTGTAGTATCTTTGTCTTGTTTTGGTATCAGGGTGATGGTGGCCTCATAGAATGAGTTTGGGACTGTTCCTTCCTCTGCAATTTTTTGGAAGAGTTTGAGAAGGATGGATGTTAGCTCTTCTCTTAATGTTTGATAGAATTCACCTGTGAAGCCATCTGGTCCTGGACTTTTGTTTGTTGGAAGATTTTTAATCACAGTTTCA
Source organism: Phocoena sinus (assembly GCF_008692025.1). Taxonomy (NCBI): domain Eukaryota; kingdom Metazoa; phylum Chordata; class Mammalia; order Artiodactyla; family Phocoenidae; genus Phocoena; species Phocoena sinus. The sequence continues at coordinate 15,750,546 of NC_045778.1, read as the reverse complement.
ATTTCATTGCTTGTGACTGCTCTGTTCATATTTTCTGTTTCTTTCTGGTTCAGTCTTGGAAGGTTATACCTTTCTAAGAATTTGTCCATTTCTTCCAGGTTGTCCATTTTATTGGCATAGACTTGCTTGTAGTAGTCTCTCCATTTTATTGGCATAGACTTGCTTGTAGTAGTCTCTTAGGATGCTTTGCATTTCTGTGGTGTCTGTTGTAACTTCTCCTTTTTCATTTCTAATTTTATTGATTTGAGTCCTCTCCCTCTTTTTCTTGATGATTCTGGCTAATGGTTTATCAATTTTGTTTACCTTTTCAAAGAACCAGCTTTTAGTTTTATTGATCTTTGCTATTGTTTTCTTTGTTCCTATTTCATCTATTTCTGCTCTGATCTTTATGATTTCTTTCCTTCTGCTAACTTTGGGTTTTGTTTGTTCTTCTTTCTCTCGTTCCTTTAGGTGTAAGGTTAGATTGTTTACTTGAGATTTTTCTTGTTTCTTGAGGTAGGCTTGTATAGCTATAAACTTCCCTCTTAGAACTGCTTTTGCTGCATCCCGTAGGTTTTGGATTGTCGTGTTTTTATTGTCATTTGTCTCTAGGTATTTTTTTATTTCCTCTTTGATTTCTTAAGTGATCTCTTGGTTATTTAGTAACGTATTGTTTAGCCTCCGTGTGTTTGTGTTTTTATGTTTTTTTCCCTGTAATGCATTTCTAATCTCATAGCATTGTGGTCAGATAAGATGCTTGATATGTTTTCAATTTTCTTAAATATACTGAGGCTTGATTTGTGACCCAAGATGTGATCTATCCTGGAGAATGTTCTGTGCACACTTGAGAAGAAAGTGTAATCTGCTGTTTTTGGATGTAATGTCCTATAAATATCATTTAAGTCTATCTGGTCTATTGTGTCATTTAAAGCTTCTGTTTCCTTATTTATTTTCATCTTGGATGATCTGTCCATTGGCGTAAGTGAAGTGTTAAAGTCCCCCACTATTATTGTGTTACTGTCGATTTCCTCTTTTATAGCTGTTAGCAGTTGCCTTATGTATTGAGGTGCTCCTATGTTGGGTGCATATATATTTATAATTGTTATATCTGCTTCTTGGGTTGATCCCTTAATCATAATATAGTGTCCTTCCTTGTCTCTTGTAACATTCTTTATTTTAAAGTCTATTTTATCTGATATGAGTATAGCTACTCCAGCTTTCTTTTGATTTTCATTTGCATGGAATATCTTTTTCCATTCCCTCACTTTCAGTCTGTATGTGTGTCTGGGTCTGAAGTGGGTCTCTTGTAGACAGCATATAGATGGGTCTTGTTTTTGTATCCATTCAGTAAGCCTGTGTCTTTTGGTTGGAGCATTTAGTCCATTCACGTTTAAGGTAATTATCAATATGTATGTTCCTATTACCATTTTCTTAATTGTTATGTGTTTGTTTTTGTAGGTCCTTTTCTTCTCTTGTGTTTCCCACTTAGAGAAGTTCCTTTAGCGTTTGTTGTAGAGCTGGTTTGGTGGTGCTGAATCCTCTTAGCTTTTGCTTATCTGTAAAGCTCTTGATTTCTCCGTCGAATCTTAATGAGATCCTTGCTGGGTAGAGTAACCTTGGTTGTAGGTTCTTCCCTTTCATCACTTTAAGTATACCATGCCACTCCCTTCTGGCTTGTAGAGTTTCTACTGAGAAATAAGCTGTTAACCTTATGGGAGTTCCCTTGTATGTTATTTGTCATTTTCCCTTGCTGCTTTCAGTAATTTTTCTTTGCCTTTAATTTTTGCCAGTTTGATTACTTTGTGTTGTGGTGTGTTTCTCCTTGGGTTTATCCTGTATGGAACTCTCTGAGCTTCCTGCACTTGGGTGGCTATTTCCTTTCCCATGTTAGGGAAGTTTTTGCCTATAATCTCTTCAAATACTATCTTGGGTCCTTTCTCTCTCTATTCTCCTTCTGGGACCCCTATAATGCGAATGTTGTTGCGTTTAATATTGTCCCAGAGGTCTCTTAGGCTGTCTTCATTTCTTTTCATTCTTTTTTCTTTAGTCTGTTCCGCAGCAGTGAATTCCACTCTTCTGTCTTCCAGGTCACTTATCCGTTCTTCTGCCTCAGGTATTCTCCTATTGATTCCTTCTAGTGTAGTTTCCATTTCAGTTATTGTATTGTTCATCTCTGTTTATTCTTTAATTCTTCTAGGTCTTTGTTAAACATTTCTTGCATCTTCTCGATCTTTGCCTCCATTGTTTTTCCGAGGTCCTGGATCATCTTCACTATCATTATTCTGAATTCTTTTTCTGGAAGGTTGCCTATTTCCACTTCATTTAGTTGTTTTTCTGGGGTTTTATCTTGTTCCTTTATCTGGTACATAGCCCTCTACCTTTTCATCTTGTCTGTCTTTCTGTGAATGTGGTTTTTGTTCCACAGGCTGCAGGATTGTAATTCTTCTTGCTTCTGCTCCACATTTCTTACAGTAGGCACAGATGTATGTGTGGTGCCCATATTCAGAAGTAAGCCAATCTTTGCTTAAAGTTCCAAGAATCATTTAGAAAGGCTAAATATTACAAAATTATGGTTTCACAAGAAAACACTTTTGTGTTTTCAAACAATGTAATTACTCTGTTAATTTAAAACAGAACAATCAAAAATGCCCCACTTTTTTTTTTGTTTGTTTTTTGTTTTTTGTTTTGCGGTACGCAGTCCTCTTACTGCTGTGGCCTCCCCTGTTGTGGAGCACAGGCTCCAGACACGCCGGCCCAGCGGCCATGGCTCGCGGGCCCAGCCGCTTCGCGGCACGTGGGATCTTCCTGGACCGGGGCACAAACCCGTGTACCCTGCATTGGCAGCTGGACTCAACCTCTGCGCCACCAGGGAAGCCCTTTTTTTTTTGTTTTGTTTTTGTTGTTTGTTTTTTGTTTTTTTTTGCAGTATGCAGGCTTCTCACCGTTGTGGTCCCTCCCGTTGCGGAGCACAGGCTCTGGACGTGCAGGCTCAGCGGCCATGGCTCATGGGCCTAGCCGCTCTGCATCATGTGGGATCTTCCCGGACCGGGGCACGAACCTGTGTCTCCTGCATCGGCAGGCAGACTCTCAACCTCTGCGCCACCAGGGAAGCCCTCAAATGCTGCACTTATTAAAAAAAAAGATTTAAAATACCTTTTTTTCTTTTTAAAGATTTTAACGCACTTTAGACAGCTGGTACAAAACAATACTGAAGTTAGCAAAGTTCACCCAAACATAGGATGTTTCAAATGCCTTAACAATGCCTATGAAAACTCATAATCTCTTACCTTATTCATGGATCAAGGACACTAGTAGTTGTGTGCAAAATGCCAGCAGGCCAAGAGTTACTGCTATGTAGCATTCATTCCACAATGTGAGTTTGGCCTTCCTCACATGTCTATCTACATATACAGATAAACTTTTCTCTAACTCAAATCCCTCATGACAATCTGGTTCTAATTTTATTAAAATTTTGTCAAAGCTGTTCCTGGACTGGAAACTTGCCTGCTGAGTTTTAGCCCAAAGCATATTTTAATGGCCAAGTTCTACAAACATCAAAGGGAGGAGGAGTTAGCACGAGGGTGCTGTCTCTTCCCAAACGTGACAGCCTGCTCTCATGCGAAAACTTCATAGAAGTATCTCAAGTGAGGAGAGATTGGAACATCTCTGACAGGCAGCCTGGAATTTAGTCACATCTCTTCCTTCCGTGATGCCACCTCAGCGCAGGCATTTCATGCCCTTAGAAGTTTTCAAATGCTCAAACTGATCAGAGCATTTGGAAGTCAGAGCTAATTTTACCTACAGATGTGCCTTCAACACAAGTTGTACCTTTTGTGTATTAATTTACTTCTTTTTAACTTGGACTTAGTTTTGACTGTTCACTCATCATTCATTTTCCCATTTTTCTTCTCCCTGAATGAGACCCATAAGGACAAAGGATTGAGTTGTCTGAATCGCCTCGATGAATTCTGAATTATTGTGAAGACATTTGAGCTTTTCACTAAAAGTTTTTAATGAGAAGACAGTGCACAGTCAGGCCATGGCCCAAGCGTCTCCTACCTGTTGTCTTTATCTTGAAATGGGTGTAATTTTAATTAAGTCAAGTTAGAGAGAGAGAGAGGGACGACATGATTATTAAATTTTCTGGTGGTGGATGCTAAGGGGTGTAATTGGACCAGTTATGCTAAAGGTCACCTTTTTACTGGTGGGGTGGTTCAGAAGTAAGTAGTTCCCTACCAGAAAGGGATTGACTCAAATCCACACATTGGAGATTGCTTCCGAGGCAGCCACATACGGCACAGCTTCAAGGCTGATTGACAGTTTTGCTCTGCTTAACGTCCCTGAGCTCAATAAAGCCAAAGAAAGGAGGCTTACTAAAAGTTGAGGCTACCCAGGTTCTGTGTGACCATTTTTGACCCCCATATATGTGTGTGTTGGGGTCAAGGGGTAGGGGAGAGAGAAAGAGCCTAGAGGAAACATATCCCTAAGGGGGTCATGACCCAGGCAACAGGTTAATCTATTTGGAAAATTGTCAAACAGTATAAAACCCATCACAGACACATCAGCCTCCTTTCCCTCCAGCCACCCACACTAACAAGCTATATTTTCATATATTCTGGGACACCTGCAGGAAAAAAGACAATACTCGTTGGGGATAAATATTCCCCTCCTCTAGGTATTGACTCTTGCTATCTTTGTTGCCTTTGTCTTCAGCAAGAGTGACCTCAATGGCTCATCCCTGGTTCTTCACCAGGGAGTCCTATTACTTGGTACAATGTCTTGCAAAAAAAGAAGTCATCTTAGACTAAGTCCCTTCCAGACCAATAGAATCAGAATCTCTGGAGATGGGACCTGCACAGCTGTTGTTAATAGCACCCTGGGTGATTCTAACTTACAACCAAGGCTGAGAACCAAAGAACCACAGTCTTACACAATTCTGTACACTCTGTGGATGCAGAATGAATGCAGGATCACCAAATAAAAGCATAGCTAGCACTGTTTTTGTCTATCTGTTCAACAGCTGCCTATTCAGACATTTACTAAGGGCCAATCATGTCTAGGTCCTGGGTTAGGCAGTGAAATTCTCACACTTTAATGTGCTTGAGAATTACCTGGGACTTTGTTAAAATACATGGTCTGGCTCACCAGGTCTGTGGTGGGGCTGAGTTTCTGTATGTCCTACAAGCTCCCAGTGGATATGGGACTGCTGGTTCAGGCACCGCATGTTGTGTACCAAGACTAAGAAAGCCCTTTTCCTCTTTCCTGCAGCAATTTCTTGTGCTTCTTTTAGGGCTGACATAAAGCCCATTTGGACAAAAAGGTCTGCTTCCCTACCTGGGTCCCAATCCCTTCCTGTAGCCCCACCTCCCATTTGCCTCCTCATTCTGTGTCAGTTTCCTTCCCATCAAAATCTAGCCTCTGAAGAGAATCAACATTTAAGTGTGTTTTAGAAGGACAATGCACAGCAGCTTTGCTTTAGCTATTTAGTTTTCCCTCCTACTGCTCTCCCACCACCCCACCCCTGCTTTTTGACTGGGTTATAAAAACTTAAGCTAAGGTTTTAATAAAAATATTTCAGGCATCCATGAGGCTGCCTCAGAGAGTTTTAGGGTGTGAGGGAGGGGCAGGAGGGTCAACACTTTGACAAAACCTCTAAGATCACACCATAGCAAGAATAGATGACATTTGTATCATTGTCTAACAACTGCTTTGAGTACTGACACCTTATCTTTCTTGTTATAACAAAATTGTGACCTCAGTGAAGCCGTGCTGTTTCCTTGGCACTGCCTATTATAACAGTTAATATTTATAGACTGTTTTTTTTACAAAGCACTTTTATTATAGAGAATTTCAACAAACCCTACAAGTAGAGCTCTGTGTGCCCATCACTCAGCCCCAACAAACATCAGCCCATGTCTCATCCTGCCTCATTCACACCTCTGTGTACTTCCCCTGAGTCCTAGACACCAAGTTCAGTGAAGAGTTTATGAGTGTTCAGTGAGGCACTGAACATGAGGCATTCTTTGAGTGATTTACATATTTAATCCTCACCATGCCCCTATTAGGGAGGCTCCAATATTATCACCATTTTACAGATGAGGAAACAGAGGCACAGAAAGATTAAGTGACCTGCCTAAAAGTCACAGGTTTGGAAGGGATAGAGTTGGTACTTGAACCCAACAAACAGGGCAGTCTGTCTCTGGGGAGAATGCTCTGAATCACTGGACTGGACTGCCCAGCTGATCAAGATGTGGGAACCTGACCCACCTTCTTTTCCTTCACCAGGGCCTCTCCTCCCCATGAAAGGGCTGGAACTAGTGATATTTCAGCTCAGGATCTATGCCCAATATTAGCAGCTTATCTCCAGTGTTGTTCCTCGGGGGAAAATCAGGCAACTTTCCCACTTGCACTATTTCTCCCAGGACCATTGGTAGTGAGCTGGTGGTCCCAGGATGATCAGGCCTCCTGGCTTTGTGCCCCTCAAGGTTGTTTGACAGTTAGATTGACTACAACATTTATGGCATAGAAAAGGCAAAATAGTACAGTATGATTCTATTTTTGTGAAGGAAAAAAAGTATGTAACAGTATTTGTACCCAGATACAGACCAGATGTGTACACATAGACACATACCAGACACACACACAGACACACATACTGTTTATGCAGAGACATACACATAGACACTGATATTATACTTCTATATAATTTTCTATGCTTTTAAAAACAAATAAACTAGTCTGTGCTCATTGTTCCATTTTTTCTTCTATTGGTTTAAAGTTACATACTCCAATTCTATTATTTTTTATATTTTAGTTTTTATTACATACATGTGAACATATGTTTTTATAATAAAGACGAGAGCTAATCAGTTAATCTATATTCCTCTGGACAAAGACAAGAACCTTTACTTCTCTTTGAGCTTTTTCCACTTTCAATGTTCATATAATCCAGAAGGTTACTTCTAAAATGCTCTGACAAAGTTTTTTTGTTTTTGGAATAAATACTTATTTTAGAATTAATTCGTTTACTGTATTCTTTACTTACAAATTTTTCTTAAATCCCACTCCTTTGGCTGTGTTCATTTGTCCCTTGTTCGGAGTACATTCTGTAGTGTTTCTTTAGAAGATCATCTGTGAGTGCTAAATTTTCTGAGGCTTGAATTTCTGAAGATTTAAAAAAAATTTTTTGCTCTTAAAAAGTAGGGTTTTTGTTGTATTTTCTTTGTGTTCTTGAGGTTCTAAAATTTCACTATGATGTCTATAGATTGAGTTTTTAAAATATCCTTTTGAGTAATTGGGCGTTTTGTGGTTGTGGCACGTATTCAATCTGAGGATGCTTATGTTTCTTTGGCTCTTGCTGATAATTTCTGCAAACATTGCCTTCCTTCCATTCTCTCTGTTTTCAGAATACTAAACTTCCAGTTACTATCCCTAACCCTATATGTTCTTGTTGTCATTTATAGTACTTTCACCTATTCTATACACCCCACAATGCGTTGTTATTATTTTACTTTAGAAGAGTAAAAGTGGGCTTCCTGCTGGTGCAGTGGTTGAGAGTCTGCCTGCCGATGCAGGAGACACGGGTTCGTGCCCCGGTCCGGGAAGATCCCACATGCCGCGGAGCGGCTGGGCCAGTGAGCTGTGGCCGCTGAGCCTGCGCGTCCGGAGCCTGTGCTCCACAACGGGAGAGGCCATAGCAGTGAGATGCCCACATACTGCAAAAAAAGAAAGAGTTTTAGAGTGTCTGGCCTTAGATTTAGGTCTTTAATCCATTTTGAATTTATTTTTGTATATGGTTTTAGGGAGTGTTCTAATTTCATTCTTTTACATGTAGCTGTCCAGTTTTCCAAGCACCACTTATTGAAGAGGCTGTCTTTTCTCCGTTGTATATTCTTGCCTCCTTTATCAAAAATAAGGTGACCGGGCTTCCCTGGTGGTGCAGTGGTTGAGAGTCTGCCTGCTGATGCAGGGAACATGGGTTCGTTCCCCGGTCTGGGAAAATCCCACATGCCGCGGAGCAGCTGAGCCTGTGAGCCATGGCCACTGAGCCTGTGCGTCCGGAGCCTGTGCTCCGCAATGGGAGAGGCCACAGCAGTGAGAGACCCACGTACCTCAAAAAATAATAATAATAAGGTGACCATATGTGCGTGGGTTTATCTCTGGGCTTTCTATCCTGTTCCACTGATCTGTATTTCTGTGCCAGTACCATACTGTCTTGATGACTGTAGCTTTGTAGTATAGTCTGAAGTCCAGGAGCCTGATTCCTCCAGCTCCGTTTTTCTTTCCCAGGATTGCTTTGGCTATTTGGGGTCTTTTGTGTTTCTATACAAATTGTGAAATTTTTTGTTCTAGTTTTGTGAAAAATGTCATTGGTAGTTTGATAGGGATTGCATTGAATCTGTAGATTGGTTTGGGTAGTATAGTCATTTTCACAATATTGATTCTTCCAATCCAAGAACATGGTATATCTCTCCATCTGTTTGTATCATCTTTAATTTCTTTCATCAGTGTCTTATAGTTTTCTGCATACAGCTCTTTTGTCTCCTTAGATAGGTTTATTCCTAGGTATTTTATTCTTTTTGTTGCAATGGTAAATGGGAATGTTTCCTTAATTTCTCTTTCAGGTTTTTATAATTAGTGTATAGGAATGCAACAGATTTCTGTGCATTAATTTTGTATCCTGCTACTTTACCGAATTCATTGATTATCTCTAGTAGTTTTCTGGTAGCATCTTTAGAATTCTCTATGTATAGTATCCTGTTGTCTGTAAACAGTGACAGCTTTACATCTTCTTTTCCAACTTCTATTCGTTTTATTTCTTTTTCTTCTCTGATTGCTGTGGCTAAAACTTCCAAAACTATGTTAAATAATAGTGGTGAGAGTGCACAACCTTGTCTTGTTCCTGATCTTAGAGGAAATGGTTTCAGTTTTTCACCACTGAGAACAATTTTGGCTGTGGGTTTGTCATTTATGGCCTTTATTATGTTGAGGTAAGTTCCCTGTATGCCTACTTTCTGGAGGGTTTTTATCATAAATGGGTGTTGAATTTTGTTGAAAGCTTTTTCTGCATCTATTGAGATGATCATATGGTTTTTCTCCTTCAATTTGTTACTATGGTTTATCACATTGATTGATTTGCATATTGGAGAAACCTTGCATTCCTGGGATAAACCTCACTTGATCATGGTGTATGATCCTTTTAATATGCTGTTGGATTCTGTTTGCTAGTATTTTGACTAGTAGTTGAGGATTTTTGCATCCATGTTCATCAGTGATATTGGCCTGTAGGTTTTATTTTCTGTGGTATCTCTGTCTGGTTTTTGGTATCGGGGTGATGGTGGCCTCGTAGAATGAGTTTGGGAGTGTTCCTCCCTCTGGTATACTTTGGAAGAGTTTGAGAAGGATAGGTGTTAGCTCTTCTCTAAATGTTTGGTAGAATTCGCCTATGAAGCCATCTGGTCCTGGACTTTTGTTTGTTGGAAGATTTTTAATCACAGCCTCAATTTCAGTGCTTGTGATTGGTCTCTTAATATTTTCTATTTTCTATTTGTTCTTGGTTCAGTCTCGGAAGGTTGTGCTTTTCTAAGAATTTGTCTATTTCTTCCAGGTTGTCCATTTTATTGGTATAGAGTTGTTTGTAGTAATCTCTTACGATCCTTTGTATTTCTGAAGTGTCAATTGTTACTTCTCTTTTTTCATTTCTAATTCTATTGATTTGAGTCTTCTCCCTTTTTTTTCTTGATGAGACTGGCTAATGGTTTATCAATTTTGTTTATTTTCTCAAAGAACCAACTTTTAGTTTTATTGATCTTTGTTCTCGTTTCCTTCATTTCTTTTTTATTTATTTCTGATCTGATCTTTATGATTTCTTTCCTTCTGCTAACTTTGGGGTTTTTTTGTTCGTCTTTCTCTAATTGCTTTCGGTGTAAGGTTAGATTATTTATTTGAGATTTTTCTTGTTTCTTGAGGTGGGATTGTATTGCTATAAAATTCCCTCTTAGAACTGCTTTTGCTGCATCCCATAGGTTTTGGGTCATCGTGTTTTCCTTATCATTTGTATTTTTTGATTTCCTCTTTGATTTCTTCAGTGATCTCATGGTTATTTAATAGTGTATTGTTTAGCCTCCATGTGTTTGTATATTTTACAGATTTTTTCCTGTAATTGATATCTAGTCTCATAGCATTGTGGTCGGAAAAGATACTTGATACGATTTCAATTTTCTTAAATTTACCAAGGCTTGATTTGTGACCCAACATATGATCTATCCTGGAGAATGTTCCCTGAGCACTTAAGAAGAAAGTGTATTCTCTTGTTTTTGGATGGAATGTCCTATAAATATCAAGTCCATCTTGTTTAATGTATCATTTAAAGCTTGTGTTTCCTTATTTATTTTCATTTTGGTTGATCTGTCCATTGGTGAAAGTGGGGTGTTAAAGTCCCCCAGTATTTTTGTGTTACTGTCGATTTCCCCTTTTATGGCTGTTACCATTTGCCTTATGTATTGTGGTGCTCCTATGTTGGGTGCATAAATATTTACAATTGTTATGTCTTCTTGATTGATCCCTTGATCATTATGTAGTGTCCTTCTTTGTCTCTTGTAACAGTCTTTTATTTTAAAGTCTATTTTGTCTGATATGAGAATTGCTACTCCAGCTTTCTTGTGATTTCCATTTGCATGGAATATCTTTTTCCATCCCCTCACTTTCAGTCTGTATGTGTCCCTAGTTCTGAAGTGGGTCTCTTGTAGGCAGCATATATACGGGTCTTGTTTTTATATCCATCCAGCCAGTCTGTGTCTTTTCGTTGGAATATTTAATCCATTTACATTTAAGGTGGTTATTGATATGTATGTTTCTATTACCATTTTCTTAATTGTTTTGGGTTTGTTATTGTAGGTCTTTTCCTTCTCTTGTGTTTCCTGCCTAGGGAAGTTCCTTTAGCATTTGTTGTAAAGCTGGTTTGGTGGTGTTGAATTCTCTTAGCCTTTGCTTGTCTGTAAAGGTTTTAATTTCTCTGTCAAATCTGAATGAGATCCTTGCTGGGTAGAGTAATCTTGGTTGTAGGTTTTCCCCTTTTATCACTTTAAATATGTCCTGCCACTCCCTCCTGGCTAGCAGAGTTTCTGCTGAAAGATCCACTGTTAACCTTATGGGGATTCCATTGTATGTTATTTGTTGTTTTTCCCTTGCTGCTTTTAATATTTTTTCTTTGTATTTAATTTTTGATAGTTTGATTAGTATGTGTCTTGGCATGTTTCTCCTTGGATTTATCCTGTATGAGACTCTGCGCTTCCTAGATTTGACTGACTATTTCCTTTCCCATATTAGGGAAGTTTTCAACTGTAATCACTTCAAATATTTTTTCAGTCCCTTTCTTTTTCTCTTCTTCTTCTGGGGCCCTTATAATTTGAATGTTGGTATGTTTAATGTTGTCCTAGAGGTCTCTGAGACTGTCCTTTTCATTCTTTTTTCTTTATTCTTCTCAGCAGTAGTTACTTCCACTATTTTATCTTCCAGGTCACATATCTGTTCTTCTGCCTCAGTTATTCTGCTATTGATTCCTTCTAGAGAATTTTTAATTTCATTTATTTTGTTGTTCATCACTGTTTGTTTGCTCTTTAGTTCTTCTGGGTCCTTGTTAAGCATTTCTTGTATTTTCTCCATTCTGTTTCCAAGATTTTGGATCACGTTTCTTGCTCCTTCATCTGCTGTGTGTTTCTCTGTCTTCTCATTTTGCATAACTTACTGTTTGGGGTGTCCTTTTCGCAGGCTGCAGGTTCGTAGTTCCCATTGTTTTTGGTGTTTGCCCCCAGTGGGTAAGGTTGGTTCAGTGGGTTGTGTAAGCTTCCTGCTGGAGGGAACTGGTGCCTGTGTTCTGGTTGATGAAGCTGGATCTTGTCTTCTGTTGGCAGGACCATGTCTGGTGGTGTGTTTTGGGTGTCTGTGACCTTATTGTGATTTTAGGCAGCCTCTGTGTTAATGGGTGGGGTCTTGTTCCTGTCTTGCTAGTTGTTTGGCATGGGGTGTCCAGCACTGTAGCTTGCTGGTCGTTGAGTGGAGCTGTGTATTAGTGTTGAGATGGAGATGTCTGGGAGAGCTTTCATCATTTGATAATACATGCAGCCGGGAGGTCTCTGGTGGACCAATGTCCTGAACTTGGTCTTCCACCTCAGAGGCACAGGCCTGACACCCAGCCAGTGCCCCTAGACCCTGTCAGCCACACAGCTCAGAAGAAAAGGGAGAAAAAGAAAGAAAAAAATAATAATAAAATAAATAAAGTTATTAAAATAAAAAAATTAAAAAGTCATAAAAAAAAGAAAGAAGGGCTTCCCTGGTGGCACAGTGGTTGAGAGTCTGCCTGCCGATGCAGGGGATGCGGGTTCGTGCCCCGGTCCAGGAAGATCCCATGTGCCGCGGAGTGGCTGGGCCAGTGAGCCATGGCTGCTGAGCCTGCGTGTCCGGAGCCTGTGCTCTGCAACGGGAGAGGCCACAACAGTGAGAGGCCCGTGTACAGCAAAAAAAAAAAAAAAAAAAAGAAGAGCACAACCAAACCAATAAACAAATCTACCAATGATAACAAGCACTAAAAACTATACTAAGAAAACAAAAAAACAACAGAGAAATGGACAGACAGAACCCTAGGTAAAAGCAAAGCTATATAGACAAAATTACACAAAGAAGCATACACATACATACATAAAGAGAAAAAGGAAAAAAAATATATATATATATAAAATAAAGGAAGAGAGCAACCAAATCAATAAAAAAATCTACCAATGATAATAAACTCTATATACTAAACTAAGATAAACATAAAACCAGAAACAAATTAGATGCAGAAAGCAAACCCCAAGTCTACAGTTGCTCCCACAGTCCAGTGCCTCAATTTTGGGATGATTTCATTCTCTGTTCAGGTATTCCAGAGATGCAGGGTACATCAAGTTGATTGTGGGGATTTAATCTGCTGTTCCTGAGGCTGCTGGGAGAAATTTCCCTTTCCCTTTTTTGTTCACACAGCTCCTGGGGTTCAGCTTTGGATTTGGCCCCACCTCTGTGTGTAGGTTGCCTGAGGGTGTCTGTTCCTTTTGGGAAGTCTCAGGTTTTCTGCCAGCGTTCAGTAGGTGTTCTGTAGGAGTTGTTCCGCATGTAGATGTATTTCTGATGTATTTGTGGGGAGGAAGGTGATCTCTATGTCTTACTCCTCTGCCATCTTGAAGGTCTCCCTCAAAGTGTCTTCTTTGTCAGTGGTATCAAGCAGGTTTTCTCTTATTATTTTGACAAATTTGGAATCGTCTCAGGGAATCATGGCCAAGAAGGTCCTATAGAACTTAGTCCCTTCATTCCACTCTCCCCACCCCTTACACACCCCACTCACTCTGCTTCAACTCTGATATCTTCTCTCTGTTTCTCACACAGGCAAAGCCTGTTCCTGCCTCAGGGCCTTTGCATTTGATGTTCCTCAGCCTGCAGCACTTGCCCCCACCATTATCTTTTAAAAAATTTCTTCTATTGCTTTCTCTCTTCTCCTTCTGGAATCCCAATTGTGTGTGTGTGTGTGTGTGTGTGTGTGTGTGTGTGTGTGTGTGTCTTGTATGTGTTGTGAATATTTCCCTCCAGATTATATCATTTGTATTTTGATCTTATTCATGGTGTCATTTTCCATTCTGTGCACAGATTTGAATGTCTTATATAGATGTCACTGAATAAGAATATTAACTCTATATTGGACTTTTAAAAGAAATTTCAGACTTATGTATGTTTAACATGTAAAATTGGGGCATACATATGCCACTGTCAACTTTAAAATAGTTTAATATAGTCAGTTGAGATATAAACACATAACATGCCATGTTGTGGTGACATATTGAAGTTAGTTTTAATTCTGGGTATCTTTTACGTTTTGGGTAACACTGAAAATACTTATTCATTTATTTATTGGAACTCATTGTAAGACTTTATTCCAAAAAAAAAAAATCTCTTTCTAAAATTGTTGAAAAATCATTGGTCTAGATACTTTGGGGGTTGGGTTCTGACTGATAGTATTTATATGAAAGTCTGTTTTGATTGTTGTTTGGACTTCTGTTTTATTTTGTTTGTTTGTTTGTTTGTTTTGCGGTACGCGGGCCTCTCACTGCTGTGGCCTCTCCTGCTGCGGAGCACAGGCTCCAGATGCGCAGGCTCAGTGGCCATGGCTCATGGGCCCAGCTGCTCCGCGGCATGTGGGACCCTCCCGGACTAGGGCATGAACCCACGTCCCCTGCATTGACAGGCAGACTCTCAACCACTGTGCCACCAGGGAAGCCCTGATTTTGTTTTAATTGAAGGAGTACTCTTCTGCTGCTACCCCTCTGTTATAGGAACCTAGTTCAGTATCCCCAGTGGCTCACTAGGGACAGCTCTGCTCTGAATCCTAGGCCATTTCCCTGCCCTAAGAAGCTGGCCTGGACTCCTGAGGAAGGTCTTCATAAATTTTCTGACCCAGTGGAGAACTCTAGGTGTGGCAGAGGGTTCTTGAAATTAACTTTTTTTATTATAAAACTTAAAAATATCAAATTGGTAATAAACAGACGGTGGCTGTATCCCTGGATAAAGCAGAAAATGTCCCCAGTTTTAATAAACATATTATTGAGCATTTATTGACTGCCCTTGCTAAATTGAAATACTGTAAATTATAACGGGGCACCAGTATCCTACATGGTGTCTTTGTATGAATTTAAAATGGCATCTCCTCTGAACAGATGTAGTGCGTGGGCACATGGCTTGGAGTGCCCCATGGATCAGCCCCCTTCTGCAGGGTGCATCCCATATAACTACATGTGGCAACCCTGAGGTCCATGTAAGGATTCAGAAAATGCAGAGAGGTTTATAAAAGGAAATGAAGATTACTCATAATCCCATCCCAAAATAACCAGAGTTCATGTTTTGATGCACAACATTTTCATATATATATTTACATACATATATACTCATATATATACACACATACATACACATACAATTGGTATCACATTGCATATCCAATTTTTTATCACCTTTTTTGCATAGCATTATATATTATGTTCCCAGGTAGTGAAATACTCTTTGAAATGCCATTTATAATTGACTGCATAATATCCATCGTAAGACTGTTTCTTTTCTCTTTTTTTTTGTAAGACTGTTTCTTAATTTATTTACGGGCTTCATTGGAGTTGGTATCCACTTTTTCTATTTAATTAAATAACATTGCATAGAACATCTCATGTGTACATTTTGATTCCAGCTTCTGAATATTTCATTATGATAGATGCCCAGGAGGGAATTATGGGTCGAATGGTGTGAAGTTTTATTTTAAAGCATTCAAGGCATGTTCCCAAGTCATTTCCCTGAAATGTAATCCACAGATGTAGGCTTCTAGGGCCTCATTCTACTCCATGCCTCCATGACATAGTTTTAATAAAGGCAGCGGGACTTTTTCAAGTAAGTCCTTTAGTTTCAGGTAGTCCTCTATGGTGCTGATTTGGTTATGTGGATCTAGACTAGAATAACAGCTCACCCAAGACAATTTAATGTCTGACCTGAATTTTCCCAAACTATCTCATTTCTCCACCCTGGAGTGAAGCAGACACTCATGTGTGACAATGTTATAAGTAACACAGGTTAAGTTATTGATCAGGAGTGGACATGTTGTTTTCCAGTGGGAGGATAGGAATGGAGAAACCAATCTATTATTGCCTCTATCAGCTATCTCACTGAAAAGTAATTGGGCTAATGATACAACTTATAATTGTTGATTTATTTTAGCTAGAAAGTAAACAGTAATTCATTGTATTGTTATGGCATCTGCTAAGAGGATACAATTGAGGATGGCAGGTTCCAAATTTTATGTTCTTCTCCTTCATGTACTTTTTTAAAAAAGAGAAACAAAAAACAGTCTTTTCTTGAATGGGAAGAATAGAATACTCTTCATCCCTTCTGACCTCTGAGAACACGTACTCTGGTATTTGATTAGAATTCTGTTCTGACAACCTGATCTTTGCCCATGTCAGATCTCTGTCTTCTCAACTAGATTCTATAGAGTTAATCAGAGGCTAATTGGTGTTCTTGCTTCCACAGAATGGAATTTTAAAACTTCAGAGAACCTGAAGATGCACTTGAAATCCTGTAGTTCAGCATGGTAAACCTGTGGCCTCTAGGCTGAATTTACCCTATAGATATATTTAGTTTGGCTTAATATATGTGTTTTTGTATCTAGGGATAATTGCTAACATTTATCGAGCACTTACTATATGCATTATCCTAGGACCTTTACATGTGTTGTGTCATTTAATCCTGATGATCTTGACCTTATAAGGTGGGTATGATTATTGTTTTTATTTTAGGTGAGAAAACCAAGACTTAGATATGTTAAAGAACTTGCCCAATATTTAAGTTAGTTGGGAGGTAAACCTGGGATTCAAGTTCAGGCAACGTAGCTCCAGAGCCCACCTTCCTATGTGCTACAAAGAATGAGTTACCAACATTAAAAAACGGAGAAAGTCAAGAGACTTTACAGAATCATGGGATTCATGCTCTCTCTTGAACAATTGTAACATATGGTGAGGGTCCACTGGAGATGAGGATTATCTTCCTTTTTTGATAGGACATATGCTCTTGAATTTGCCTTTCTTTCATCTGATCTTCTCTCATTTGTATAACAGCTGATTATTGTTGGCATTTCTGACTCCAGGTCTAATTCTGTGGCTCTCAGCTGAGGTGATTTTGCCCCCCCTCCACCAGGGGACATTTGGCAATGTCTGGAGTTATATTTGATGGTCACAACTAGGGTGTGGGTAGGGGTGTTACTGGCATCTAGTGGGTAAATGCCAGGGATGCTGCTAAACATCTAAAGAATTGCTTGATCCAAAATGTCAGTAGTGGTGAGGTTGAGAAGCCCCAATCTCATGTAACCTCCCCACTTCATAGATGGGAAAATTGAGATCAGAAAGGACATGACTTGCTCCAGATCCCAAAGCAAGTCAGAGTCAAGGGTTGGGGGACAGGGCACATATTTCAGTTCTCCCTGACCCTCTCCTGGTTATAAGCTCTGTGAGCCTTGAACAGAGATTTTTATAAATGATGTCCTTCTACTTTGTTTTGTTAAAATGAGGAAAAGTGAACTAAATATTACAGTGGTTGTGAAACATCTTCATTGTCTAATCTGTCACCTGGGAAGATTTGCTAATTGAGAATCCTCTAATTAGACTTAGGTAAAAAATTGTATGCTTCAAAGCAGTTGCCAGGATCCAACCGCAAATTGCACACTTTTCAAAGAATCTATAACATGTATTTATTATATAACATGCACACGATGGCCAGGAATATTATTGCTCTTTCTTCCTAAAGTGTACAGTTTACAAGGAAGAGGAGAGATACTACTTTTGGTTTTGATTCAATTAATAAACAAGGCCAGCAAATTCATAACAAACCTCTAAACCATGTCCTTTACTGTGGGTTTTTATGATTCTGTAGTCAGGTGAGCTCAGGTGGTAGTCTTAGCTCAAATCTCTGAACTTCTTTGCTTTGTATAGATTCCATTCAGACTATTGCCAGAATTCAGCTAATGTGTTTTGAGGTTGAACATTTCTGAGACTTCTTCAAGACCTGAAATGGGTTACACAGACCAACTGCCTTCATGATTAGCCTTTTTATTTGGGGAGCAGGGAAGAAGACACAAAACTGGGAGCTTTATACACATATGATGAATGTAATAATAGCTAAAGTTTTTTATATGGCAGGTACTGCTGAAAGTCTTAATGTGGATTATCTTTATTTTCATTTAACCAGGATTTCCTGCAGTGAACACTGTTGCTACATAAGAAAAATATATATCTTATGTAACCAAAATTTTGGAAAATATATATATGTATTTAGAAAATATATATATATATAATATATGTATATATCTTATGTAACCAAAATTCCAGTCTCTAAGGGTTGGTTAATTTGGTGTGTAAACAGTGTCTTCAGTGATTCAAGTTCTTTCCATCATTCCAAGCTGCCCTTCTCAGGGTGGTTGGATTGGTCCTCTGGGGAGATAGCCTGAGGTAGCTACCAACATGGCTGTTGGCAGTTCCTGCAATCACATCCTGTTATGACAAATTCCAGTGAAAGAAAAAAGATCATTACTTTCTCTGTGTGTCTTTTTTTTTTTTTTTTTTAAATCCAGTGTAGAAACCTTTCCAGAGCCCCTCTGCATACATTCCCTTACAACAGATTGGCCAGAATTATGTCACTTGTTTATTCCTTAGTCAGTCATTGGCAAGAGAAATGGGGTTACCATTATGGGCATAGTGAAACATTGGTCTGTGAGGAGGAGGTTTAGCTGAACAAAATCAGGGTTCTATTAACAGAAAGAAGGGGGAATGACTGACCGGTAGTTAGGAAGCCAGCAGGGTCTCTTAAAACTCTTTTGAGATGTGCTGAGTTTCTGTTGCTGCTGCCTTACCACTCAGCATGATAGAAGCCCTTCCCTAAGCAAATGGGTCAGATTGCATGCTGCAGGATTACTCAGTTGGATTTCTGGGGGCTCAGGATGAGTTAGTACCTCCTTCAAGCTGAGGCAGGGCTGAAAGGGTGGGTTACCCCACCATACTGGCAAGTCCAGGAGCTGGAGCCCTGTATGCTGGTTGTTGGCAGGCAGTCCCCCGGAGCTCCTTGCTCTGCCCAGTGGCAGTGCCTGCTGGAGAGCAAGCAGTGGCCCCACAAGCTGATGCTGAGAAAGAACTGAGCTCATACCTACCATCAGCTGATAAGCTTTCCCTCTCAAAACCAAGAAAGGAGCTGGGTCTTCCTCACCCCTGCTTTGGTGACATGTTTTCTACTTTGAGACTTGGCCATGAGGTTCATTGTCAGCTTTCATCCAGATTACCATTGGTGAGGAACCCAATGATGCAATGCCCCACTCCTACGCTCCATGGTTGGTTCCTTCTACTACAATTGTCTAGACTTCTGGACTGCAAGTCAGTGTTTATATCGTCTATAATACACACTGGAGACTGAGTCTAAATCCTGACACCAGCAACTAACTGCTAGTGGGGGACCTGAAGAGTTACTTAATTCCTCTAAACTCTAGTCTCCCCAGCTATAAAATGTGGATAACAATAATAGCAATATCTGTCTCTCAGAGTGGTATTACCTATGCGGCTTAAATGAAAATATATACGTAAAGTGTTGAGAACAGGGCCTGACACATGGTAGACCTCAATGAAAGAAACTATCAACATTATTATTTAGGAAATATGCAAAAGTTCTAGAGTGATCCATAGATGACCAATTAATACACTGTAGTAGTCAGTATCAAGATCTAGAATCAGAAAAATAGGTTGACCAATTTGTCTTCTAATTTTGGCCGACCTTCTAATCCTCAGTTTTGTCCCCCGGAAAATGTCCTGTAAATGTGGAATGAGACTGTTGTGAGAATTCAGTAAAATAGTATACCCAACGCTTAATTAAACAGAACTACTATTAATAACATTCCAGTTTTCAGTGGCAACGTGCCTTTGCTCTGTCAAGACTAAGTGTATCCATATTCCTGAGCCCTAGATTTGAGGGTTTTCCCTCTCCCTCTCCTCTCAATCCAGGCCTCTGGAGATTGTGGAAGTTTATTTAAACTGACAAACTGACTGTCAGTGCCCTCCTCCTAGACTCTTCAAAGCCCTAGGCCTAATTGGGATGCAAATGTCTCCCCCGGTAGCTTCTATCATCAGGGGAAGGCCCTTGGCCATCAGGAGAGATGTTTGGCGAAAAGGACCTCTTCCCGGGGCTCTCCATCTTTGTGGGGAGGAAATGATGATGATGATGTATGAGACAGCAGTGCCTTTGGAGGCCAAGGAGGACATGACAGACAGGATAATATGGGAGGAAAATACTGTCTTTGTAATGGAGACTGATGGCCTCTGCTTGTCTTCCTGGCATTGTCAGGGCTGGGGCTGAGCCAGGCCTTCTTCGTTTGGCAGCAGGTTGGATGTGGCATCCACGCTGCCCTCTGTGGTAGCCTTCACCCAGGGTGGGGGTGGTGGGAGAAACAAACAGAGGGGGTTTCTGGGGCCGCTGAGTGCAGGCCTCACCCCCCCTGGCTGTGACCTGCCTGTTTGTCAGGAATGACAGGCCTCACTCGATCTATTCATAATTGCTGGCTTCTGGGGTTTTTGGCCTCCACCCATAACTCTTCCTTGTGCCCCCCCCACCCCCAATAAAAAACTACTAAGTTAAACTAAAAACTCTAAAGTTAAAAAAAAACCCAACCCCCCAGATCCTTACCCAACCACTCCCACCCCCCCTTCAGGCCCCTGCTTGGCTGCAGGAAAGAATGCCTAAAACTAGAGTAGGAATGTCATCTTTAGAAATCATCTTTTGGAGCAGTTTTATTAATTTCACTTCTCTGTGGTTACCACATGTTTGGGGAAGACAATTGATTTCACAGATCTGTGTGGGAGGCTGAAGATTTGGCTCTGAGGCGGCAGAGAAAATCTACAGCAAGAACAGGCTCCCTAATTGACATACAGCAAAGATGTTCTTTAAGGAAACTTTTAGTGCCTACTTTTTTAAATTTTAATTTTTAAGTTGTTTGTATTTTTTTAAGGAGAAACTATTTTTTTCCCTCCACCCATTCATCTTCCTCCCCTCAACCTCCCTCCCTAATATTTCTACTTAAGAAATTAAGAGGAAAACTGAACCAAGTGTTAAGTCATCCTTTTGGCTTCAAAGGCACTGCCAGTGGCTATCAACGTGTCCAAGGTCAGGGCTTCAACAGAAACGAGTCCTCACTGCTTGGGAAAGAATTGTTGCTTCTGCTCCCATTGTGAAACCTCCAGTTGAGATGTTTCTGGTCTGAGCAGGGTCTCAGCAAGGTAGGGAGAAGCAGGTGATTCAGGTCGATCCATGAGCCCTCTTGTATTTGGGACAGGTGTACCCACACTTACGGAGGTCACTGTTACAGAACCTCACTGGTATGTTTTTAAGGGAGAGAGACTATTAGATGCTTTTGAGATGTCAGCTTGAATGACTGCATCATCAAGATAGAAATCAGTTCTGATTCTAAATAAATAATAGGCCAAGCTGAAAAAAAAATCTCAATCGTTAGATCTGTGGGTGGTGGTGGGTGAGTAGCTGCTGTTTTAGAACTTTAAATGTGGGTTCCTTGGCATTCGCTTTATTTAAAATAAAGTGGTAGCTCTTCCACACCCTCTGAAAAGTTAATAGTCCACCTTAAAGGAGATGGTAGTCCTGTAGTGTTTTTATGTTACTAATTGTATTGCACTGTGGGAGGAGTCCATGGAGCTTTAGAGAACCCACAAAAGACAGGGTTCCTCCCAAAACAGCTTCCGTGATGACTTGAAACAGATAGGGTGGATCAGCAGATGATTGGGAGTCTGCTGTGAAATAGATGGGAGTAGGGATGGGGACATATGTCCTTGCCCCAACACTCAAGAAATCCCTCAAATGGTCACTTGTGTTGCTGAAAGCCAGCTGTGGTCACCTTTTTCCTTTTCTTTGTTCTTTCATTTGCTCTGTCCTCTACTCCTCTGTTCAGTGCAATCAGGTCCAAATTGAGCTGAGAGAACTTGTCCCCATCATCATGGTTCTGCCCCAGAGTTCCCCTGAGTAGCATGAAAATGAGTGGCATGGCTGAGCTGGTCGTGCATGTGCATCCTGAAGAACTGTCTCTGTGAGGTTATGGGAAGGGAAGGAGGCGCCTGAGAAGACTGGGCGTGGGTGGGAGGCCGCTCCAAGTTCAGACAATGACAAGAAAACTGCTATGGGGCTCATCTAGAAGTTCCTGAGGCGAGGAATTTAATCTCAGCTCTGTTGTTTCTAACCCTCTCGGTGACCTTGGCCGAGCTCTAAACTCTCAGCAGAAAAATGGGAGTTATATCAGCCTGCCAAAGAGGGGTATTATTTCAAAGCTAAAGTCTTGCATTTAAAAAAAAAAAAAGTGAGACCAAGGGAAGGAAGGAAAAAGGGGGCTGTGAGTGGAGAGGAAGTGACACGTTTTATGAAATCGGAGTTTTTTAAGGTTGTTTTGGGCACAGTTTCAAGAGGAAGTGCTGGTTATTAAGACAAACAATTGCTAATCTAATCTCTATCAGGAGACGTATTTAAGTTCAAGCACACTTTTTTTTTGACTCTTCTGGATTTTGGATTTTCAATTGAATGCTGTAATATGAGTATAAATTCTATGGAAGAAAAACAATTTAAGGAAGAACCGTTTCTGATGTCTGCTACATGTATGAAGTTGAAGAAAATTGATTAGTAATCAAGAACAATTTAAGTTTTTTGGACTTCTGCCCAAAGCTCCCCTTCCTAGTTAACTAGTTAATCTTCCTTTAACTAGGACTTCCTCCATTGAAGGCTTCCTGTGCCCCTGCTCTGGCCAGGCTGCCCTCTTCCAGGCTCTGCAGCCCCTCAGGCACACTTACGTCTTGAACACATCACACTCAACTGGAATGGCCTGGTTACTTGTCTTTCTACTAAACTGGCTTCTTGAAGACTGAAAACACCTGGCCTATGTTAGATGCTCCATAAACATTAGGTCAGTGTTGAATGTAGATGGCAAATAGAGAAATAAGGATCATCCCTGTATCAGTTTTGTATTGCTTTGTAATAAATTACCACAAATTTAGTGGCTTAAAACAACTCACATTTATTATCTCACAGTTTCCGTGGGTCAGGAGTCTGGGCATGGCCTAGTGGGGTCCTATGCTCGGGGTCTCAGTAGGCTGCAGTCAGGTGTTGACTTGGGCTGCAGTCTCACCTGGGGACTCTGGGGGATGTTTTGTTTCCAAGGTCATTGAGGTTGCTGAAAGAATTTGTTTCCTTATGGTTGTGCGGGGTGGGGGTGGGGGGGTGGCCCTTGCTTATTGCTTACTGTGCGCTGGAAGCCACCCTCAGGTCTGGAGGCCAGTAGTAACTTGCACAATGGATATTTGCTTCTTCAAGGCTGTCAGGAGACTCTCTCTCACTCTACTTGGCTGACACAGACTTTAGATAACATGATGTAATCAAGGGAGTGACACCCCATCACCTGCATTATATTCTATTTGTTAAAAACAATTCCCAGGTCTTGCCCACACTCAGAGGGATGGGATTATACAAGGGCATAAGCCAATGGGAGTAACCTTTCGGTTAGGTGGGTCTGCCTCAGTCTTTATCTACATAATCCATTCCACTAACATAAGCACTTTGATTCCACAAAATCCTTTTTTGAGGCTTGCAGGAGAGTAGCTTATTTCTAGCCTGTGATTGATTATCTAAATTAGTTTTTATATTTTGTGGTTGCTTGTTCAGAAAATAAATATAGCAATCTGATATTTCTCAAGTCCTGTGCTATGTAAAAGTCCTCATGTTGGTTATTCAGCTATTGGTTCTCAGCTCCAGTCCACGGTGGCTTCATGTTAGATTAGGGGGCAGGAGGGCAGGAGGACAGGAGAGGGCACTTGCTGCTTCCTGTCTGGCTGTTCGTGTCAGCGTCACCCTAGCAGTGGCAGATGGTTCTGGTTCAGCTTCTCCCAGCACTTCCAGAGCCAGCCTCAGTGTACGCATCAGAGAGCACCGCTAGGTGGGCAGTACTCTCTCCACGGAGGTCTGAGCTCCAGCTCTGTGGGACCCTCCTCCAAACTTGTAGGTTCTGATAACCCCATTCTCTTCTCTTTGATCTCCTTAGTGTTAGTGTCAAATGCCTGCAGTTATTAATTGGTGTTAGCTTAGCATTTTCATTTTGCTTTTTCAGTCTTCTAACACCTACTTAACAAAATCCCTGCATTATACTTTCTCTGTTAAAATACCCAATGTGGTTTATATTCCTCACTCACCCTGACTGATATAGTACTTCAATTTTCATCTAAGTTGCCAAGAAATTGTAGGGTCTCAATAACTACTATTGGAATTTTATACACCAAAGCAACTGACATTTGGCAAGCAAATGAAATCCATCTTCTGGTTTCCAGGTTGATGCTTTTAGAATATTGGGTCCATAGTTGACTTTGCCAGTGTATTTAAGGCTTCCTGGCTAAGTAGTAATAGACATAAATAAGCTCACAGGGGGTGATTCATTCATTTACTCCCAAAATTACAGTGAATTATGACTAGAGAGACTCCAGCCCCTAAGAAGCCCAAACTTAGAAATCAGTAAAGCTATTTGTGTGAAGTTATGGGCTATACCCAGATATCCCTATTTCACAGATGAGGAAACTGAAAGATTAATTTCCATCCAAGGCCTTCTTGCCAGTAGAAGCCTTCGAATCAGGCACTCTAGTTAGAGATATCTTATCATCACCTAGGTTCTGAACTAGTTTCTCTTCATTTCCTAACTTTTTTAATGGCATCTGTACCCAAGTTCAAAATCTTTGACTCACTGAAATATGACTCCACCATCTCCTTCTCCCTTAAATTAGGCCTGCTGATCTTCCTCCAAAATGTTTCTCCCATCTGTCCCCTTCATTTGTTTTCTACAGTCTGAATTTTGTTTAGGCCCTTACTATTTCTTGCCCAGGCTATTAAAATAGCCTTCTGATTGGCCTCTCTGTTGTTGTCCATTTGGTACTCTGCTCCCAGAAAAATGTATCTCAAATATAACTCAGAGAATATTACTCCTCCCCTCAAGAACTTTCAGTGGCTCCCTATTGCCTATAGGGTAACATTCAAATGTCTCAGCTGGGAAGATTAAAACTTCCTTCAAAATTTGATTTCAACTATGTTCCCAGCCTTACCTCCCATTTCTCCCTGTTAGGTATCTGTCATGCCAGCCAAGCCTGTACTCCTGCTGAATCTGCCCTTCCTCCTGCTAAAGCTGGCACACACCTCCTTATCATGAACTCCTGCTCCCCAGCCCCATCTTCTCTCCCTGAAATCCCACCCAGCCTCTAAGATCCAGCTGAAATTCCACCTCCTCCATCCACCCTTTCTTGTTTCTCCAAATTGAATACTCTCTACATTCTGCTTTCTGAAATGACAGTGTAAGGCACATATAAGTGAAGATGAAAACTACGAGAGCAGTATAGCTGGCACTGATAATGGCCTATTCTGTTTTCTGGCACTGTATACTGTGCTCTTTACTCACATCATCTCATTTAATTCTCATTTAAGTTCATATGAGATATGAACTTTCTGTTTTACAGATGAGAAAGCCAACTTTGTGAGGTTACATAAATTGTTCAATATCACATAGCTTATTTTCTGTCTTATATAAATTACTTGTATACCCACTTTTCTTTCCTCTAAATAGATAGCTCACTGAGAAGAGGGAGCATTCCTTGTTCGGGTATGACCACCTGTTCTAGGCTTATGCTGTACCTTGTGCATGGTGGGCAATAAATCACCAATTTACTGAAAAATCTCAGAATTCACAATTTTTGCCACCAGATTGTTTTGCTTTGTTCTTTGGTGGATTTTATTTGTCTGTTTATATATCAAGCATACACCTGTGTTCTATGTAATGTAAGCATGGGGGGTGGGCAGGGAGGGAGGAGTATTTCTGAAAAGATTGGTATACGTTGACTCCTGTATTCCTTCTGTTATTGTTTGAGAGATGATCTTTATTTGACAGTGGTTCCTAAAGTCTTTGCTTTAAGGAGTCACAAATAAGCATTTGAATTCAAGAGCACTTTCAATTTGTAAAGAAACTCCACAGTGAGTGCTCATCATGCTGAGAATCCTTCTGATTGTCTGCTAATGATCACTTTGTTTTCTAAGTTTGAATTTTTGTTCATTGGCATATTCTTTTTTTTTTTTTTTTTTTTTTTCTGTACGCGGTCCTCTCACTGTTGTGGCCTCTCCCGTTGCAGAGCACAGGCTCCGGACACGCACGCTCAGCAGCCATGGCTCACGGGCCTAGCCGCTCCGTGGCATGTGGGATCTTCCCGGACTGGGGCACGAACCCATATCCCCTGCATCGGCAGGCGTACTCTCAATCACTGCGCCACCAGGGAAGCCCGGCATATTCTTTTTTAAAGTAGGGCATTGCCTGATACACAATGAGGGAGGCCTATCTCTTTGGAAAAGTTTAATGCAGCCAGGGTTCGGGTGGGAATTATTCAAAAAGCTACTCAAATGACTTATTAAACAAAAATTCGGTAGCATAGATTCAAGGTCATGAGCTAGAGCCTTGAGGTCAGAAGGAGCTTGGTCCCATTGGAAATAATAAGGCTGACCTTTTAGGAGGGCAGCTTTGTGAAGATGGCTGTATAGATAACACCTCAGGATTCAGTGCAGAGGGACACATTTTTTGGTAAATGCATTCAGTTGCCTTTGCTCTGACTTCAGAGCTGCGAGAGCTGTGGGAACCGCTGCTCCCGGATTTGAGAATTTGAGATGGCTTTCAAAGAACCAAGGGCTCCTTATGCAGCCCCACTTCCGGGTGGCCATTTCGTATTCCTGTGAGGGGCCCAGGGAACAGAGATGGAAGTGTCTAAGATGCGGGGGAGGAGGGAGGAAGTTCAGGAAAGAGTCTAGGGCAACGAGACTGCTTGTCAAACGAGTGGAGGAGTCGGGGCGGCGGGGGGTGGGTGGGTGGGAACAGCCATTCAGCATTTATCTTTCTTTTTCCTGAGTACCTTGTCCAGGAGCCATTCCTATGACCCTTGATGAAGGATGGTCACTATAATGAAGTCCTCCCCTTTCTGCATAAAGGGACAACAAATGCCCTATTCCTAAGGGGGGGCCTGGGTTTGAAGGATTTTCTACACTGGGCATGAAGTCCTGTTGCTCTCTCCGCACTGCCCTGGCTTTGGTCAGAGTCATTCTGGGTCATAGATATGGCAGAGATAACGGGTCACCATGGGATTGTACTCTGCTCACAGCATTACTGTGCTCAATGCCTTGACTGGGCGTAGCTCACTGGGCTGCATGGACACAGACAACTCAGCCTGCATTGGCAACCTCACCACCCTGGCCCCCAGCTGTTCAGGCCTGGGCCCGGGGAAGCCAGTGATGTTGATCTGCTGGCCAACACTGGGTAGGGAGATCCTTAGTCCTTCTCTTGTTGGCCCCATGGATAGACTGAGCAGGCAGCCATTTATGCGCTACGGTTCAAAGAATGCTGAAAGATAGGGCAACTGTTTAATTTATTATCCACATGGGGTCACTTTGGAGAGTAAAAAGGGACAGTAAATTATAAATATGTTGGGGGTCACAGGCAAAAACTAGAGTTGTCTAACAAACCTGGGATCACTATACTGAAAGCTACCGTGGTCTTAATTAAATTTAACATTTCCTAAGTACCTCTGCAGCAGACATTGTTCCCTTCCATAATAGGGCACAGACATGTCCACAAATAAATAACATGACAGAGGGCTAAATGCAATGATGGAACAAGTGCAAAGGCCACTAAAGGAGGGCAAGGTCACCATCTGGGGCAGTGACAGGGAGGGTGGATAGGGAAGGTTTCAGTCAAGGAGATTTGAAAGACCAATGTTTCACAGACATATAGATGGGGGCGGGGGCTCTAGAAGGGGAGAACTGCAGCTGTGAAGTCACAGGTAATTGAAGGTACACAGCACGTTGCAGGGATTGTTAAGAAGTGTGGCACTGATGGAAAGCAGAGTGTGAAGCAGCAGTGTCAGGAGGTGGAAGCTAAATGGAAGGCAGGTCAGGAACAGCCCTGTAGGCCATGGACATATCTGCTTAGGGCAGGCCCAGCAAACTGCAGCCCATATGGGCTAAATCCATTCTGCTATTTGTTTTTGAAAAATAAAGTATTATTGGAATACAACCAAACTTATTCATGATGTGTCATATATGGCTGCTTTCACACTACAACAGCAGAGTTGAGTAGTTACAACATAGACTATATATGGCCTACAAAACCTAAAATACCTGCTCTTTCTTTTCACAGAAAGTTTGGCGATGCCTGGCTAAAAGCCATGGTGGAAATACTGAAGGGCTTTAAATAATAATGTAAACATATCTCTGATTAAGAAAGATCTCATGGGGTAGGAGGGAGGATAGAGTTGTTGGGGAAGAAAGATGGGGACCTACTGTGATAGACTTTATTCATGCAATTAACCTTTATTGAGGGCC
The DNA here is from genome assembly GCF_008692025.1 of Phocoena sinus. Taxonomy (NCBI): domain Eukaryota; kingdom Metazoa; phylum Chordata; class Mammalia; order Artiodactyla; family Phocoenidae; genus Phocoena; species Phocoena sinus. Next base: position 15,722,535 of record NC_045778.1, on the reverse strand, counting down.
CACTATATGCTAGACACTCTGCTAGGCTGGAAGCTCAGAGATGAATATACAATCCTCCTCGTGACTCTCGCAAATCAGACAAGAAAAGGTAAGGATCTGGACCAAGGCAGTAGAAACAAGGATGGATAGGAGAGGTTTAGAGAGATGGAGCTGGAGATTCAGGGCTCCAGGTTTGGGACAGTTGTTGGTGGTGCCCTTCTCTGAAATGAGGACACTCCAGGAGAAGGAGGCTTACTTCCACTTAGCTCCTCCCTGGCCTCCTTGAACTCACTACATTTGCTCTGTTACATAACATTGTTAGGTGCTTTCTAAAGACATAGATGTTTTGACTGGATTCAGCTTTATCTAATACTGTTACCTGAACAAGAACTAATTTTATAGAGTGTACACCATCCTCATTCATTTTCATCTAGAAAAGAGCCAAGTCCTACGTAGTTTGGAAGAAAAGGTCCCCCATGGGCCCATGGAAAACCTATGCTACAGCTACTTCCCTGAGCCAGCAGGGAGAAAGGACTGACTCCCTCATGCTGGTAAACTCAGTAACAGATTGGCTCCCCTGACCATAGTAGGTGCTCAACAAATGTGCATTGGATGAAAATCTGAGATTGAATCACTTAGGGTCCTGGCGAAAACAGATAGTACATCAAGGGCTTCCATCACAGTCTGTTTAGTGGAGGGGCTATTTACAACGGTGAGGGCAAGTGAGTAGAAGCATTGGGCATGGTGACACAACCAGAGACTAGCAACAGTGGAAACCGTGCCCTCTTCTCGACCTGGAGGGGAGGGAAAGATGTCACTAAGCCCAGTGTGAGGCACATCCATGAAAGAGCAGGGGCTGAGCTGAGGCTATAAGGAATTTCAGCCACTAAGGAACCTACAACCTAGTATGAAGGGAGAGGGGGCAGAAGGGGAAAGTGTGAGAGTAAAGACTCCTACTCTCTGATCTGCTTGTGTCTCTGTTGGCTGACCCTCATCAGAGGCCTCAGAGCAGGGGAGCCAGGACAACACCGGGGGTAGCGGCCATCCTCCCAGCAGACAGCTGGGAAGAAGAGCCTCTTTTTGATTTCTTTTAGTTTTGCAGAACTTGGGTCTCATCACACTTGCAGTATTGAATTATTAGCAGCAGTATTGAAGTACTTGGATAGACGTATCATTATTTAGCTAAATAAATATTCACTGGTTGTATATTCCTGCAAGTAGCTCTGACACTCGTAACAAGTTCCAGGTGCTTTACTGTGAGTCATGGACAGAGATGGCTAGAGCAGGGGTCCCCAGCCCCCGGGCTGCGAACTGCTACTGGTCTTCGCCTGTTAGGAACCTGGCCGCACAGCAGGTGAGTGGTGGACAATCAAGTGAAGCTTCATCTGCCGCTCTGCATTGCTCTCTGTGCAGCCTGAACCGTCCCCCCTCATCGTGCGCATCACCGCCTGAACCATCCCCCCGTCCCCACATCCCCCATTCGTGGAAAAATTGTCTTCCATAAAACTGGTCCCTGGTGCCAAAAAAGGTTTGGGGACCACTGGAGAGGATCCTGCACAGACAGAGCCATATGTGAGCATTTTTGTGCAGAAAGCTTTCTGCATATTCCAGTATCATAGATTACTGGAAGTGGAATCCCGTGCCAAGGGGGATTCACAGTTCACCTTTTGATAAGTTCACAGTTCACCTTTTGACAGTCTGCTTTCTTGTATACTCCAAAAAGGCTCTAAAGTATTTGAGCTTGTCTATTTCACCACAGCTTCTTTCTCCCTGGTCACCAGTGAGCTTAAGCATCTTTTCATATGTTGATCAGTCCTTTGTCATTTTTCTTTTGTGAAACATAGTGGTTTAGCGCTTGGTGTTTGAAGCCAAGACTGCTTTGTGAATTCAGACCCTGTCTTTGCCACTTATTTGCTGTGTGACCTTAGACAAGTTATTTTTCCCCCATTCCTCATTTGTGAATTGGAGAAATGAGGCTATCTACCCTTTGGGGTTTTGGAGACTGGTAAGTACTTAGACATGCCTAACATATAGTGACCTTGATGTAAGGATTAGCTATCATACTTGCCTACATTGTTTGTCCATTTTCCTCTCCCAGTGTTATTGAAGTATGACCAAGGCTGAGGACCAACAGGCAGAAGGGAGCCCATTTCTGCAGCTCCTATCCTATTTCTGAAATGGTCTGCTGTCCCTGTAACATGACCCTGCAGTGACATGGTAACACTTTACTTCCTACCTGGATCACAGACAACCGCGTGTTTAGAGCAGGGCGGAAGGTTCATCTTGAGCGCATTTGTTCAGGCGTCTTTGGGGTCCTGAGCTGTCAGAATTTGACCAGAGGTTCTCCCAGAGTCCATTTTGCCCCAGGGAGGCACAGCCAGCTCTGGTGCATTCACTACTCTGGGCAAGCCCGGAGGCCTTTCGAGCTGGGCCAGCCTTTTCTCAGGCAGCCGCCAGATGGAACTGCTCTGAGCTCTGGGCCTGTGGGAGGCCAGGTGCTCTGTGCCCTCACTTGCAGCAGCGGCTGAGGCCTGTGGTTGTGGCTGCCTGAGCTATTGCTGCTGTTGGGGAGATCACACGCCCACAAGGGGAATGCCTCAAGTTGCTGAAAAAAAAATTTTTGAAGCAGGAAGAGAAGAGCTGCTTCCTTTGTAGGCCAGCCTCACTGTTACGCAACTCTGACTGTACGTTTTCTGACTTTCGGTACAAGTGAAGGTCACCTTAAGATAAATTGAAATTCTTATATCAAGGTCACAGGAAAGTTCAAGTGTGTAAGCATGTTTTAGGTGTTGCTTGGAGATGAATGTATGTTTAGCGTCCTACAGTGAGACTGAGGCTTACACGGGCAATGCCAGGAAGTCACCGTCACATCCAGCATAGCCAGCACCAGCACCTGCATCACTTTCTTTATTGATGCCACTACATGCCAGGAACTGCCTGACGTGTCAGCTCTCATTCTCATAGTCATAGAGCAAGGAAGATATTATACCAGTTTCAATGATGAGGAAATCAAAGTTCAGAAAGTTTAACTGTCGGGACCAAGATCCTTCAGCCAGAAAGTGGCAAGTCACGTTTTGAAAACATCTTTTTGATGTTATCAAAGTTTGTGTTCTTTCCACTGCCCCATGCATGTAGTTGCAGAATTTAGAATTGGAAGAGACTTTAGAGTTCGGAATTTCTCTGTGCCCAAGATCACAAAGTTAGTTATTGGCAACATTAGAACTAATATCTTCTATCTCCTAGACAAGTATTACTTTTTCTAGCAGATGAGTTTGTCTCATGAAAATCTTAGCTAAAAAATTGCTAGGTGAATAAGCAACGTGTAGTAGTTGGGAGTCAGCTAGGGAAGGTAGAAAGGGGTTATAGGTTGTGGATTCAGATTTTGGTTCTGCCACTTCCTAGCTGTGTAGGCAAGTTACACAAGCCTCAGTTTATCATCTGTAAAATGGCAGTAATAATAATACCGAAATAAAAATACTGAAAATGAGTTGATGTAAGCCATATAGTATGTACTAGGTAGTTAAGTTATCCGTCCCTAGAAGAACGATTTTGAAATAGTGTTGGATACAAGACTTTTTTTCAAACTCAGGTTAGCTTGAAAGTGAGATCTGAAAAGGCAGGGCTGTTTGTTGAAACTGGAAGCTTAGTTAAGAGCACAGGCTCTAGAATCAAGACTGTGTGCATTCACACACCAGTCAAAATGGCTATCATCAAAAAATCCACAAACAAGAAATGCTGGAGAGGGTGTGGAAGGAAGGGAACCCTCCTGCACTGTTGGTGGGAGTGTAACTTGGTGCAGCTACTATGGAGAACAGTATGGAGATTCCTTAAAAACTAAAAGTAGAGCTACCATATGATCTAGCAATCCACTCCTGGCATATATCTGGAGAAAAACATCGTCCAAAAGGATACATGCACCCCAGTGTTCATTGCAGCACTGCTAACAATAGCCAAGAGATGGAAGCAACCTAAATGTCCATCGACAGGGGAATGGATAAAGAAGACGTTGTACATATATACAATGGAATATTACTCAGTCACTAAAACGAATGAAATAATGCCATTTGCAGCAACATGGATAGACCTAGAGATTGTCATACGGAGTGAAGTAAGTCAGACAAAGAGAAATATCATATGATATCACTTATATGTGGAACCTAAAAATAAATGATACAAATGAACTTATGTCAGAAACAGACTCATAGACTTAGAGAATGAACTTATGGTTACCAGGGGGAAGGGATAGTTAGGGAGTTTGGGATTGACATGTACACACTGCTATATTTAAAATGGATAACCAGGGCTTCCCTGGTGGCACTGTGGTTGAGAGTCCACCTGTCGATGCAGGGGACACGGGTTTGTGCCCAGGTCCGGGAGGATCCCACATGCCGCGGAGCAGCTGGGCCCGTGAGCTGTGGCCGCTGAGCCTGCGCGTCCCGAGCCTGTGCTCCGCAATTGGAGAGGCCACAACAGTGAGAGGCCCGCGTACCACAAAAAAAAAAAAAAAAAAAAATGGATAACCAACAAAGACCTACTGTATAGCATAGGGAACTCTGCTCAATATTATGTTACAACCTAAATGGGAAAAGAATTTGAAAAAGAATAGATACATGTATATGTATAACTGAATCACTTTGCTGTACACCTGAAACTATCACAACATTGTTAATCAGCTCTACTTTAATATAAAATAAAAAGTTAAAAAAGAAAGACTGTGAGCATTCAAATATCAGCTTTGTCACTGGATAACAGAGTGACCTCAGGCAAGTCACCTAATCTCCCTGTGTCTCAATCACTCATCTGTGATTGAGAGTAATCATGATATTTATCTCATTAGGGCTGTGCATGGATTACATGAGGCAATGCAGGAAAAGGATGAGCATGGCATATTGACACAGTAGATTCCCAGCAAATGATCGTCATTGTAATAATTAAAAAACCTAGGATCTGAGAGTGGAACTTATATCATAAAGTAACAATAAATACAAAAGCAGAAAGATCAGCTCTATGGATTCAGAGCACATTTTTAAAATAGAAATTTACTGTCCTGTCTATACACAGCTTGATTTTGCGGGGAAGCTCTAATACTGATTGATGCAGTTTGGCCAACCATTTAACAAGTTGGCTTTCTAAAAATAAGTCATGATTTGGCTGAAGACACACAAAAGGGGGACCTGCCCTCTACACACTAGTGATAGAAATGAGAATTATTACTACTGTTCTAGAGGACAATTGAATAATATATAAAAAGTCTTAAAAATGTGTATGCTCTTTGATCCATTCTTTAGCTTTACTTAACAGTCAAGGATGTCCACAAAGGCTCAGTCATTTATTTATTCAAAAAATACTTATTAAGTACCTACTATGTGCCCTTACTAGGCTCTGGAGATAGCACAGAGAAAAATGGAGTCACAGCACTGCTCTCATGAAACTAATAATCTAGAAGGGAAGATCACCATTAGACAAAGAATTACATGGCCAATTAAGTAATCATACCTATGTTAAAAGCAATGAAGGAGCTGTGTAGGGACTATGCCCACAAACAACCAAGAGGTTTGATCTAGCCTGGGCAGTATAGGAAGGCCTCTTGGAGGAAGATGCATTTTGGCTAAGTCCTGAGACACAGCATGCTTGAAGGAGCACTCCAAGCAGATGAAGAATCGTATGCCAAGGCCATGATCCCCCCAGCTGCCATGTGGCAAAGGATTTGGAGGAGGCTATGAGGAGCCTGGTTGGAAAGCTTCAACCACACAGATGTCCATCACATAATTATTTACAAGAATTAAAAGAACAAAAACAAAACCCTAAATGTCTAACAATAAAGAATTGGTTAAATAAATTATGGTACATCCAGTCAAAGCAATAAAGTAGCCCTACATAGCCTGTTGTAGCATAGAAGAAATGCATGATATATTGTTTCATGAACAAAATTTACAAAACTGTAAACACTGTGTAATCCTATTTTTAGTATGCATAGGCACAGAGAAATGTGGGAGCCCATATGCCAACATGTTAATAGTAGTTATCTCTGGATGGTGGTATAATAGGATTTTTCATTTTCTTCTCTTTTGTTTATCCATACTTTACAGTGACCACACACACACACACACAGTATGACTACGTTACTTTTGTAACAGGAAACCTTTTTTTTGAAGGTTATACTAGGTTGGCAGTTTAATACAGTGGTGAAGTGTAGGCACCTCCAGAGGTGTCAGACTTGGCTTTGCCTCCACCCATCTCAACGTTGAGACCCCAGGAACATTTCCGTGAGCCTAACTTGCCACTCTGCAAAGTGCGTTGTGATTCTCGTGAGGATTAAATAACGTAAGGTCTACAAAGTGCTTAGTACAGAGTCTGGCCCGTTAGTAGAAGCTCAGCAATGTTAGCTAATAATATTGAAAAGAAATACAACCAACATCTACAAACATTCACCCGCATAAGAGCTTCTTTAGGCTGCTTGCTTTTGCATTTAGGACAGTGTCAGGGGAAGAGGGTCACAATCTACAATCGTGATTGCTCATATTGTACCTGCTTGGATAGCAGGGAGGGGTGAGGGAGAGTGCCCAGAAATAGGCTGGGTGGAGCTGACCAAAGGTTTCCATGGCAAACCACGTGACTGGCAGATTCTCTCCACAGCCCACCCCCAATTCCTCTCCTCCTCTCTCTCTACCTCCTACCCTTTCCTCTCACTTTCTTCCCACCACCTCCTTCCTATTGTCTATGCTGACTGTAAATTCCCTGAGGCCTTGGGACAGGTTGTACATCAGCTCCCCATAGCCAGCACCTACTGCTGTGTTGTGTACAGCTGCCCCCCCTTGTCTGTTGTAAGCAGGGTGCCCTATTGGAGATTTCCCCCATTGGGTGTGACGTTGAATAGGAGTGGTAGTGGTGGTGCGGAGGAATGGAAGGGATAGACAGATGCAAGAGATATTTCAAAGGAAAATAAAAGATCTTGGTGAAGGATGAAGAGAACACAAACTTTGGAGTCAAACAGACCTGAGTTTGAATCCCAGTTCTATTTTTTAAAACTACTTTTAGCTCTGTTTTCTAACCTCAGGCAAATTCTTTAACCCCTCTAAGCCTTTGTTTCCTTATTTAAAGATGGAGATAATATTGTCTACCTCCTTGCCTGTTGTGAGGATTAAATGAGGCAAGGTATGAAAATACCCAGCGTGGTGCCTGGCATCCTATTTAGATTAGTTTTCTTTTCTCCTCTCCAGGGTTCTGAGAGTGGGGTTGATGGAGGAATGGTGGTATCCTTCAGAAAACTAGGAAGCAGAAAGCCACCTTGTTCTGTTGGTGAAGATGAGTGTGACTTCAGGTATGTTGACTTTGAGATGCTGTTAAGATAGCCAGTTGGAAATGTCCATCCAATAACTAAAATGAGGGATAGCAGAAATTTCTGAACCATTTTCATAGTTTACGTCCATCTTTATAGGTGTAGATAGGAGGAGGTGAGAGCTGTGAAAGGGAGAGCACAGAGAGGAAAAAAAATGTTCTGAGTTCAAGATTGTGGAGGGAACAATTTCAAAGTTTGATACAGGGTGATGAATGGATGAGGTTGGGAGAAGTTCAAAGTCACCAGAAGTAAGAAAGTCAAGAAACTAAAACATACACTTGTTTTTGTCACAAGGAAAAAAATTCTTGAGATCCTTCAACATAATCCACCTGCCAGAACCAACATAAACTCTGTTCTCTCTGAACATACCTGGCACATTCTCCTCTCTGCACTGTTACCCACCATCCAGGAAGCTCTACCAAGATGGTGACTACCCTTCTAGGTCCAGTACAGGTCTTACTTCTGTGAATACTTTCTCCGCTCTCCAGCTGACCCCAGTCTAACTCTCCTGCCTCTAAACTCCTAAAGCATTTCTTGACTACTGCTTTTTTAGCATTTATTCTTCATGCCTGGGATGGGAAGTGGATTTCATCCCACATGCCAATACTGGTCAACTCCCAGTAGCTGCTCAGAGAAGAAATCTAAGACATTTTCCAGATTCTGTGGGAAGAAGCCATGATCGATATGCATGTCTGTCAAGAGCTCTGGTGTGAAGAGGGTAGCCCATGTCCTGGGTATTTTCCAGCCATGATAAATGGCTCTCTTAGTTTGAGTTCCCCAAAAGAAGATGCCGAGACAAAAGTGAAGGTGCAGGTAGTTTATCTGGGAACCACAAATGACGCAATGCAGAAGATGAGACAAAGGGGGAGAAAAGTAAAATGTGGGTTACCACTGGATACAGGGTGATGAATGGATGAGGTTGGGAGTTTCCCGCACTCCTTCTGAGGACTCTCTGGGAAACTGTGTTGTCTCCTCAGGACCCTCCACTGGAATATGGGAGGCTGGGCATTGATCCACCCACTCTCATCCCCTGTTGACTGACGGTTGCCCCCAGTGGTGCCAGAGCAAACCCTCAGGCAGAGAACAAGAGCGGTACGAACACCTGAGTGAAAAGTTGCCAGAATGTGATAAAGGGTCTCTCTCAGGTGAAGCCAGGTGAAGATAGACTGGGCATCCACAGGTCTGCTACAATGGCTTGGTCACGCTGCTTTTTCAGTGCTTTTCTTCTTATTTCTGTTAGCTGCTTGAAGGCAGAGCCCCATGAAAAGCGTATGCACAATGCCTAACACCTAAAAAGTGTTCAGTCGGTATATAGTCAATGATTGTTGATTAACCTATGAAGAGAGAGAAAAGGGAGAACGATTAGATTCATCATTTGGAGTTTCTTGTTTAAAGCCCAAGATTGTGCTGATTGAATTACCTGCTATAAAATCCAGCTATTTGGCCAAAGCAGCGTGCTTCTAATCTAGATCATTTTCATCACACAGGCATCGCTCAGAAGTCCAGAGAACAAGAGAGACAGCCTGCTCCCAGGAAAACAATTCTGGGTTCTAAGAAAAAGTGGAGGATGATTTAATGAAAGCACTTGGACTCAGAAACTGCCCCCTCCTACGAATGGAGCAGGGTGAATTGCCCTGCGAGGCCTCTGAAAGGGCTTCCTTAAGATGGGGTAATGGGTCATCCAATCACAAAAATATGATGCCTTTTACATTTTAAAACTATCCTTTGAAGTCAAAAGCACCTCTTCCTTCAACTTTCTTGGATAATGAGTGCTAACCAAACAAAATAAAAATGCTTTAAAAGGTGTACACCCCTGCAGTAATCTGTATCAGAATCTCACTGCTATGAACTGAATTATGCCCCCACAAAATTCATATGCTGAAGCCCTAAACCCTAATGTGATTATATTTAGAGATAGGGCCTATAAGGAAGTAACTAAGTTTAAATGAGGCCATAAGGGAAGGGCCCTGATCTGATAGATTAGTGTCCTTAAAAGAAGAGACCGCAGCCAGTGCTCTCTCCGTCTGTCTGTCTGTCTCTTTCTGTGTCTCTGCCTCTTTCTCCCCCTCTATATCTCTGTCTCTGTCCCCTCCTGCTTCCTTCACCCCCAACAGTGTGGGCATAGCAAGAAGCCAGCTACCTACAGGCCAGGAAGAGATCCCTCACCAGAAACTGAATTGGCTGGCACCATGATACTGGATTTTCCAGCCTCCAGAACCATGAGAAAAAGCAGTTTCCGTTGTTTAAGCCACCCAATTTGTGGCATTTTGTTGTGGCAGACCAAGCTGACTAATACAATCACTCTAGTCCCTTCCCTAATGGTTCATCCTGAAGTCCCAGAAGCAGTGCTACCAAAATGAGTCTTCCACTGGAAGAGGGCTTTCTCATCTGAAAGTCTCACTACGATTTCTATCACAGCCTTGAAGGGGAATTTGACCAGGAATTTTTATGCACATTCCAGAATTAGAGAACTGAGGTTCCCTGGGATTTAGCCCAATGCCCAGCTCATAGTAGAAGCTCAAAAAATGTTTGGTGGATGTAACCTTGGAGCTTCCCATGCAATGGAGTATCTGACTTCTCTCCCAGAGCTCATTATTCTCAACACTGCCTTTTCCCTAATGTCACATAGTTTAAGGTACTAAGAAAGGGCTTCTCAAAGCTACCTGAAGTTGTAATTTGGGTTCAGAATCCTAGCTGAGTAATCTTGGGCTGGTTAAAGTTTTAGTTTGGGTTCCCCAAGAAAACTTCAAATCCAAGTAGTTTATTAGGGAGGTACAGGAGACACCTGTATGGTGGTGGGAAGGTGACAGGGAAAGGAAGGCAGCCATTCAATTTGTGTTATCAAGCAGGTCACCGCTGTGAGCCACTGGAGCTTAATCCCCCTGGGGAACTCTGGGGATCAGGGTAGAACACATGCCTCAGAATTAAATCCCCACCCTGCCACTAAGGGGCGAGGGAGCCTGGGAATTTATACACCAACTCCTGTCAATTACTAGCTGATGGCTGCTCCTGGAGGATATTTATTCCCCAACACATCTGTCATGCCGGAACACAGAAGGCTCCTGAGAGCTTCTGGCCAGCAGAAGGTCTCAGGCCAAGTTTTGGCATTTAGAAGTTGAACTGGTAGATGCTGAAATAGTGAGGACCAAGGAGACATGGGTGGGGCACAGAAAGCATCTGCCATCCGGAAAAGAAAGACTAGTACCCAATTCATTAGATGAGCTGATATTTGTAATGTACTTAGAACGATGTATGGTATACAAATGCTCTGAGTGTGGCAGATTGTATTTTCCGTACACAGACAGAGAAATTTTCTGGTCCCATATGCTCTTCAAGAACCTTGACATTCCCTATTAAGAGGTGGAGTCTACTTCCCCTCTCCTTGAACCCAGTGGGACTTTGTGACTGCCTTGATGAACACAACGCTGCAGAAGTGAAGCTCTGGCTTCCAAGGCTAGGTCATATGGGTCTGCCTGTCACTCTGTCTCTCTCGGTCTGTCTTTCTCTGTATATGAATATGTATGCGTGCGCACACACACACACACACACCTTGGGAGCCCTACCCTGAAGATACTACTCTGGAGAGATCACACTAAGAGACAACGTAGGAACAGAGAGGGATCGCCAAGGAGCCTCAGCTGTTGGAGTTGTCCCGGATCAGGTGCCTGCTGGGTGAGCAAAGAAGCCTTTGAGATGATCTCAGCCACAGTTGCCTTATAGCCACAACCGCAGGAGAGACCCTGAGCCAGATATGCCCAGTTAGGCTGGACCTCAATCCCTGATCCACAGAAACCAGGAGAGATAATAAATAATCATTGTTATTTTAAGACACTAAGTTTTGAGATAAATTCTGTGTAGCCATAGTAACTGAAACAGTGCTTGATAAATAAAATAAATACAATCTCACCTCCTCTACTCACAACCCCTCCTGAGATATGAAAGGAAACCTTCATATTCTGGATTTCACATTCTAGCAGATGGTTTTAGCCCAAGCTCATGTTTTTCTAAAAGTCAGATTTTCACAATGTCGATATGGTAAGGTTTTATGTTAAAGTTGATACGTTAAGGTTAATGTGCAAAGGTTAGGTTTAGTCCTGGATTGGACATTTCGGTGATTCCTCAGTACCCATTTTGCTTGTCTTCCATCAGTAGCAGCTTGGTGGTTTGATCACTCACCTCCAGCTCCAGAAGTAGGCTATGAATGATCTAAGCCATCAGGGAATCCCAGGCCTCTTGCCAATGATTGGACCACACAAGTCAGGCACAAGCCAGTCAACACTTGGCTTTCCCCTAGGATCGGTTAGGGATGGTATAATCAGTGCCACATGCAGGACTTTTGCTGGGGATTCTGGGACGTAGAAGCCTTCTTCTTCTGGGAAGTATTGGGTTTAGACTGCAAGCTGGAACCATTGTAGTCATTTTGGTACCATGAGGGAAACCAGCCTGAGGATGGAATCAACACACAAAAGAGGAAGATGGAAAGAAGCACATAGTCTAGAGCCTTGATCAAGCCATGCCTAAAGCCCAGACTACATCTGCATTTTCGGGTATGGGAGCCAGGAAGTTGCCTTTATTGCATAAACCACTTTGGTATGGATTTTCTCTTACTTATAACCAAAAGTGTCCTAATTAATTCAGGTATCGACATATCAGACATTGTCACTAGAATTAATCAGTTAGTCTAGTGACTAATGTCACTAGAGCTGTTCTCCATAGGTGGAAGAGAGGGACAATATTTAATCTATATAAAATTTCCTAAGACTCTCTTTGGACATATTTCTATAAAACCTTGAGTTTTGCCAAGAAAATAGCTACCATTTTCCTGGCTACATCTTGGGTATAAGTGTGTACACATTCTGACATTAGTAAGGAAGGAGCTGTCCCCAGCCTTTCTCCTAGCTTCTGGTGGCCTCAGAAATTCCTTGGTTTGTGGATGGCCATCTTCTCCCTGTCTCTTCATATCATTTTCCCTCTCTGGGTGTCTATGTCCAGATTTCCCATTTTAAAAGGATACCAGTCATATTGGATTAGGGTGCATTGTAATGACCTCATTCTAACTCGATTACCTCTTTATGGACCTGATTTCCAAATGAGGTCACATTCTGAAGTACTAGGGGTTAGGACTTCAACATATCTTTATTAGGGGAAACAAGTCATCCCATAACAGTGGGATAGAGGGAGTGGCTTGAGAGGGTGTATATGGAAATGACAAGACACCAAACATAGGAAAGTTAACAAAAACACTTTATCAAACACAATTTTGGAGTTGTCCATATGTAAGAATGCCTTGCTTTAATTTGTAGGAGAATGGAAAGTACAGGGTTCCTGACAGAGACACATTTCTTTACTGAGACCGGTGATGAGATGAAAGAATCAGAGCCAGGTTCCTGAAACACAGAGCCTGTGTTGCCTTTTTTTCTGGCCTAGATGTTTCCATTACAACAATCTCTGTTTTGTTGGGTGATTTTTTTTTCTTCAGGGGATACACACAAAGCTTTGACTTATATTATTCTCATTGCATCCAACTGAATGAAATTTATGAAACTTCTTGTACAGTGTGCTCATTGTTTGGCTTGGGATAATTGAAGTGTCAGGAATATTTGCTTATTGAAAACAACTCCAGAAGGCCCTGTAACCCAACAGGCTCGGGCTACACGGCATGCCACCCTTGGGACAGCTATGTCCTAATGCCTTTCACGGCAGGAGCATCTTCCCAGGTAAATTAATTTAACACCTGGGGAGGGGCACTGGCTTAGGAGTCAGAGGGCCTTATTTCTAATAGGAACTTCACAGTTCACTTGCCATTTGACTGTAACTTTGAATAAATCATTTAACTTCTCTGGGCTTCAGAGTTAAGTAGACCTGAATAGCATGGTCTTATCTACTTCATAGGGATACTGTGTAGCTCAAAAGGGATAATCTATGTGCAAACACTTTATGAAGCAGAAAATGTTGTACAAATGTATATAATTAATGATAAAAATTAATTATTTCTACTTCCACTCAGAGGATAATGTTGAACTAAGGAACTATAATAGGTCAATGTTCTGATGATTCTCCATTTTCTCTCCAAGATCTGTCTTCCACCCTTTTCTGCCCTGCTTTTTGCTCTGGGAGGCTGAATACTACAGACTGCATTAACTAGACCTTCCTCATCTTGTGGCTTCTGGTTGAGTTTGACCCATGAGGTGTGCTGATCAGAAATGAAAAGGTGGGAGGAGAGAAAGGTTTATACCTCTTGCTCTCTCCTTGGCCATTAGAGGTTTGGCAGCAGCTATGTTCTCCTACAGCCACAGCTCTGACTGGACAGCCTCTTCTACTCCTTTAGCCCTCACTGCACTTCAGGTAATATCAGTACCTCTTCTCCTCTTCAGGTTGAGGAGGATAACAGTCACCACTGTGGCTGAACCTAATGCATGTAAACAGTCTCTTCATCACTACTCGGTCCTTTGTGTGTGCCATCTGTTTCCTGCGGATGCTGACTATAGCTATCCTGACCAAAATGTGGGCACTAACTCAACTTCTTCTGAGTGAACGATTGTCTCTTTTCTTCCAGTTGGACTGTGTTGTCTCTTTAGCCATTGGGTCTGCAAAATGATTCTTCTCTTATAGAAATGACCATCATTGCATCTTGAAGAATTACAGGGATTTGGAGGTCTTTGCTGTTTCCCATCAGCAAATGGATACTTTCTTTAGGTTTACGGGAGGCTAGGTCTCTGCCTGTTCTTTCTCTGGTACCTCCTACAACTCCCTGCATTTAGGCACTCCCCAAGTTCAGTCAGTCCTTCTCTCATGTCATCCACCCTGCTGTCAGCCAGCCCACAGGGAGCTTATCCCAGATCTTTACCTCTAGCCTCACCTCCTGACCCTGTGTCTTTAGTGGTACTCACTGAATCTCCACATGGATCATAGCCTCTTTTCTCTTTTTCACTCCCTGCCCCCAACTTCCCTATTTCTCTTCATGCTGCCCAGGCTGGAGTCTTGGCTCATCTTTAACATCTCCTTATGTGCAAGGAGGCACCGTGAACTAGTGCTTCTTCCCTTCAAAATAATTCTGTCGTTCCTCTTTGCACTCTCATTGTCTCAGTTCAGACCTCTCGGTACTTTCTGAATTTCTGTCACAGGATTTCCAATTGGCCTTCCTTTCTACAGTCTCTCCCCAGTTCAGTATAGCCCATAGACTTTCACCATGTTAGTTTTCCTGAATCTTGACTTTTGTTGCACCCCTTCTCTTCGTGACCTTTGATAACTCTGCTGCCCACAAGACAGAATCTGAACTCCTGACCTTGGCATTCAAAGCAATGCACAATCTGCTTCTTGACCTATTTATTCCCTAACAAACCTTCTCTGCTCTCCTCACTCCCTTCTGGATATGCAAGGGCTTTCCAGTCTCCAGCCCAATGCTCACCTCGTACTCAGCTCCAGGAGTGACCCCTCCTGCCTCACGGTGTAAAACACCACCCATTTGTCACGATGAACCCAAAGGCTACTTGCTCTCTGAAACCTTGACCACTATAAGCCACAGTGGTATTTCCCTCCTGTCAACTCGACGAAGTCCCAGGACATGTTTGTTGAACTGAAATTGTAACTCCTAAGGGCATTGTTTACACTTGTCATTTGAGACTTATATATCATGTTTGGGCCACATGTGTCTTGCACAGTAGGGTTAGGGTTTACCATTTATTGAATGAACAAACAAATACCTGAAGTACGCTGGCTTATTCAAACTGCTAATTCATTAAGGGGTTGGGCACTCACGTGTATTTTGTGTATTAGTGGGTCTGTATGCCACATGCTCATTCAGAGAGGCTTTGGGTCTAAAAAGGAATAGTGATGCTGGTGATGAGGATGATGATACAATGATGATAAGGATGATTAAAAACTGAAATGACTGCCATTTCCATTTATTGAGTACCTACTCTGTTCCAGTGCTCAACATACTTGATCTCTTTTTATGCTTATAATCAATATATGAAGTAAGTATTATTACTACCTCTATATATTAGGAAATGGAGGCTCAGAGCAATTAAGTAAATTGCCCAAAATCATATGTCTGGTGGGGAGCAAGGCTGAATTTGAACCCGGTCTGGTGATGCTAGTTTGTTCTACCAACCAAACATCAAGCAACCTGTGGAAGTCTACTGAAGGCATCCAAGGATGCATTGTATGGAAATGCATATGTGGTACCATGTCCATCTTAGCTTCCTTCCAGTGAGGGCAGAGGCCTCTCGTGAAGTTCTTTGTACCCCTCCAGTGATGCTGAGGACCAAGCCTTGCACATCAACAGCACTCAATAGTTTCTTCATTGATTCTAACCCACTGCATGCCTGAATTTCAAGTGTGCCTTGTGGAAGGACCTGGCCAGGATTGCACTATGGGTTCGCATAGGAATTCTTTTTCCATTCCACTCATCTCATAAAACCTTTAGTTTATCTAATTACTTGTCTCTAGAGCTTTCCCCTTGACGGACCTTTGTACTGTTGTTGACTTAGCTAAACTGGCAGTGTTCCCCAGAATCCTCTTCCTTGTATGGTTCCAGGTTAGGGCTGGCACAGGAGAAATTTTCTTGAGATGGGGAAGGCAGAAAGGATGCAGCCACAACTCTCTGCAGATTGTTGTGGGGTTCCAGGCGGGCCCCCTTAGCTCATGCTGATCTAATGGCTTATCCTGTTGGCATGGAGCAGCACCTGGGTCTCCAGTTCCTTCAACTCCCACCCAGTCTCCTCCTTCAGATTCTCTGAGCTGCAAGCTTGCTGTGTGTGCAGTTCCATGGAGAAGGTGCCAGCTTTTGCAGGTCCCCTGCGTTGCCCAGTTTGGAGGTAATGAGAGACAGCCATGGGTTCCGGCCTGTGCTCATTGGTTCCAGTGTTTCCCACGCTTCCAGTTTACGCTCCTTCCCCCACTTTCCTGGGTTCCTTCCTGATTATTAGAGCCGCTGGACTTCAGGTCCCCACCGGACACAGAGGCAACAGCCTGCCATCGAGTCCACCAGCTTCCGCAGCTTTTCAGGGTGTAATCTTTATAACAAATCTTTATTTCTGAATCAAGCAGCGGCTCTGCTTTTCTGATCAAACCCTAGCTGATACATCTCTCTTCCCCAGGCCCTCAGGATACAGTATCTTTGATCACATGGCCACCCCAAAGAAATTTGTTCCTGGTGATTGGGCAAAGTCACCCTCAAAGCAGGATTGGTGAGCCTCTCATACCCTTTCTCCTTCTCTCCCCACAAGACTGGTGTTGTTTCTGGAGGCAAGAGCTAAATCAGATCTGACTTGTAATGAAACCCAGTGTAAGATGCCTCAGAGTTATTCAAGGCTGTACCTGCCCATGCAAACCTGAGCTGAACTCAGCTTTGCTGTCACTGCTTTTGGAGGCTGTGGGCTACCTCCACCCCTTTGTGGTTGCTCTCAAACATCACTGGTCTCCGGCTCCTGTGCATGGAGATGGGCTTGTGATTAGTCACAGTCAGACTGGAGGAAGGGGTTGCCTATAGTAAGTGCTATGATCCCACAGGCTCTGAAGACTGATGTCTTCATCCAGGTGTTTTAATGTCTGAAATTTCACCATTAGAGAGTCATTCCTTTGGATTATTTTTCCTGATGTTTGTTATTAAAGTGACACTCACCTTTGATAAAGGGATCATCAGCA
This sequence comes from Phocoena sinus, assembly GCF_008692025.1. Classification (NCBI taxonomy): domain Eukaryota; kingdom Metazoa; phylum Chordata; class Mammalia; order Artiodactyla; family Phocoenidae; genus Phocoena; species Phocoena sinus. The sequence continues at coordinate 15,705,569 of NC_045778.1, read as the reverse complement.
GAGTGTAATAGAAAGAACATGGCTTCTGGAATCGTATATCTCTGAACTCAAATCCTATCTCTGCCATTTAGAATACCTGTGAGACTGCAATAAAATAATTATTTAACCTCTTCAAGCTATAGTTTCCCTGCCTCTTAAAATGGGAATAATCATAATATCCAGTTCAGGCTATATCTTAGTCTGTTCAGGCTGCTATAACAAAAGTATCATAGACTTAGTGAGCAGCTTATAAATAACGGGAATTTATTCTTACAGTCCTGTAGGCTGGTGAGAATCTGCTTCCTAGTTCATAGACAGCCATCTTCTTGCTGTGTCCTCACATGGTGGAAGGTCTCTTTTTATAAGGGAACTATTCCCATTTATGACTCCACTTTCATGACCTAATCACCTCCCAGAGGCCCACCTCCTAATACCATCACATTGGAGATTATGAATTTTGGGGGAACACAAATATTCCATCCATAGCAGTATACAAGCAAATAAATGTGAAAGTACCTAGCACAATACCTGGCACATAGGTGAAACTGAATAAATGTTAGCATTTACTCCTGATTTCCTTTTCTCAAAGTGAGTTTTGCATTGGAATTCTTAAGTACTAGTGGGTACTGTGTCTGTGTCACCATTATTGCACTCCTGTCACAGTTGGGATCTAGTGGGTGAGTGTTAAGTATCTGCTATGAATGTGTGTGTGTGTGTGTGTGTGTGTTTTAGAAAAGAGAAAGGTCACCAGAAGACCAGAAGATGAGATAAGTAAGTTTGGAAAGACTGGCTCATTTCCATCTACCTTTCTCCACTTCCACTGCCACCATTCCAATTCAAGTTGTCCTCTCTTTCGTGAATTATTTCAATAGTTTTACCTGGTTCTTTTGACTGTATTCTTATTTCTTTTTAGTGTATACTCTTCTTAGAAACCAGTGATCTTTTCAAAGTGCAAATCAGATTTTATTTAAACCCATTGATTCTTCAAATTCTACTTGGCATTTGATCTAAACCCTAATCTTGGCCTGGAAAGCACTCCACATCCTGGCTCCAGTCTATCCCTCCTCCCTCAACTTAATTTCCCTCTTCTCCCCACAACTCATTACACTTTAGCTATGCTAGAACTCTCTGAGAATTTTGGATCCATGAACTCAAGGCCTTTGCCCATGCTTCTCTCCTCTCTCTTCTCGCCCCACCACTTCTCTCTCCACCCTGTCTCTCTCTCCCTCCCTCCCCCTGGCCCCAATCTTCTGTCTGACTCCTACCCAAGCTTCACATCTTTGTTCATATGTAATTTCCTCAAGGAAACTTTCCTTGTTTCCTGATGGAACAAAATCAGGCCCACTTCTTATCTTTCTCATAGGAGAGCTCTTCTATGCTTTTCTTCTTACAGTCTATGTCACATTTCAAAATTATGGAATCATGTGTGTAGTTCCTTTCCGAGTGTTGTCTCCTCTTACAGAGTGGGAATATGACAGTCTTGTTCCCTCTACTCTGTCACCAGCAGCTCGCCCACTGCCCCGCACACATAGGTCTCAGTGCCGCTTAATGATGAATGAATACAGAGTAATCCTGGGATAAATCTAACTGGATGGGATTCACATTTTCTCTCCCACAGGGTCATAGTTCTTGAGTTTGTGATCCCAGAGTGTTACAAAAGCCACCCAGATAACACAGATCCTGTTTGCCTCTGTATTTAATTTTTTGTTTGTTTCCCTTTTCATTTTAAATTGAGGCATAACAGAGTAAACTGCACAAATGTTAAGGGCGCAGATGGTGAATTTTTCATTGTGTACACCCGTGGAACCACCACCCCAATGAAGATTCAGAATGTCCCAGCATCTCATAGGCTCCTTTGTACCCTTCTGGTTCCATGACCTCCTTTCCCACCCCCGCCCTGGGCAGGTTAATCACTCTTCTGACCTCCATCACCATAGATTAGTTTTGTCTGCTTCAAAATTTTATGTAAATGGAATCATACAGCTGGTATGTTTTTGTCTGGCTTCTTTTTTTCAACATGTTTTGGGATCCGATCATGTTACTGTGTGTAGCAGTATGTTTTTTAAAAAAAAGTTATTTGTTTAATTGTTGAGTAGTATTTCACTGAATATATATGTATGTATATATATATATGTATATATACGTACATGTATATATTACAGTTTATCCATTCTACTATTGTCTGACATTCAGTTGTTTTCAACTTTAGACTGTTATGAATAAAGCTGCTGTGAACTTTCATGCACATGTGTTTTGGTGGACACGTCTTTGGGGATAGAATGAGGAGTGGAACTGGTGGGTTTCTATCTTTAAACCAGGATCTTTTGATCTGTGGTGCATCTTTCAAAAAATTCTGGCACATCTCAATCTGAATTTACAGCTGAGGTAAGTCAGTGGTGATTATCCACATAGCACTAAGCTTCTTATTCGTGGGGAATCCTTCCTATGGCTTTTTAGTAATGGCATTCAGGGGTTTGTGTCAATGTCATTTAACAATTTGATACTGAGCCTGTGGGATGATAGGTCCAAGCAACTTAAAATTATACTCTTAACATGACTCTGCCTATTGAAGCTTACTAAGGAACCATAATAAGTCATCTCAAAAATGGTCATCTGAGACAATAAGAAAATGTTATTCTATATGTTTAAATCATTGAGCTACAGAAGCATTTCCAGGCCACATTTTTTCAATTACAGTGGTCCTAAGACAGTTGCTTTGACTGTTCCTATAAAATGCTTTAGCTATTCCTAATATGTCATTTACTCTCTGATTTATACTAATGTCGATAGAATATTGATCATTTGCTATAACCCAGTTGTGGAAGATTTTCTGACATAACTGTGTACTGATTTTTTCCTTTCTCCCGGAACACATAGGGTTAGTAGGCTGTGACCATTACACAACATCCACCAAATTCTGTGTGCCCTTTTCCCAAAAGATAAATTACACTGAAGGCAGAAAAATGCAATCCCTGAAGATTCTCTTGCCAAAAAACCTTCTTGTCTTTAAGGACCTTTGCTTGTTGTTTGATTTTCTACGGGAGAATTTGCAAACATTTTCCTTAGTGTCCTGTATGAGGTAAGAGAAGCTCAGAGTCTGCCCCAGGGGATGTAATAAGTGCAGTTAGACCATCTTCCCCATTGGAGGCAGTGGGCCAGTCACTCTCCTGGACCACAGAGAGGGCTATGACCTCCCTTTGTCTGCTTCTGAGAACTCAATAGGCCTATCAGCTTGGGGGGCTGGGACCACCCAGCTGGGGAAAAATAGAACTTTTACCAGAGAGATGGGACCATGTGGGAAATACCTGAATCATGCTTTGAGTAAAAATGCAGAGACAACCACATCCATTTGGATACCTGCCTCTTAATGTCCTGAGACATCCTTCTCATTGCAATGAAAAGCATTCCAGGAATGGGAGGCAGCTCCCTATTTTGACTAAATTCTAAAATATCATTAAATGATTATATTTAATTCCCACTGTGAGCCTAACTAAGCAGGTACTGTCATCATCCCCAATTTAAATACAGGAAAACGGAGGCTCTTCGAGGCTGAGTGTTTTGTCTAAGCTTGCATAGCTTCTAAGAGGTGAAACAGAGATATGAACCCAGGCAGCCCAACTCCAGAGCCTGACAGGGTCTGGGGAAGAGCTGGCTCCAACACAGGGTGACAGCTTCCCATTCTCCCCCCTACCTTTTTAAGTTTCATCTGAAAATGTCATGCAGGGTCACCCTTACTGCACAGAGGAGATGAAGAAACAAATAAATATGGGGGAAGAGGAAATGGAAAATAGAACTCCCACTAGGGTCTGGCTATTAATGTGTTTGCACTGTTTCTACACTTGAATAGATCTGGTTCTGAGTCTGCTACTTAAAAGGAACCAAAAATGACCTTGAATTGAAACTCCTGCATAGGAAGGTGCCGTGATGAGCTCAGAGAGACCACAGCACACCTCTGCAAGGGCTCTGAGCACCATCGTCATGGTTGCTTCCAGTCGGCAAGGGGGGGGCGGGAGAGGGGCAGTGGCGGGGCGGGGCGGGGCGGGTGGTGGATGCTGGTTAGGTGGTTTCAGTTCTGATGAACTGCCTGACTGCCAACACCAAGCCTGGGTTTTCCTCTCTACGGGATGGAGATGATGGGAGGGGAGGTGGCCTTTCCAAAGGGGAGACTCTTCCATCAGCGGCTTCTTAAGATGGTTTGCCTTTGTGGAGGCAAAGCCCTAGTTAACGTAAACATGGTGAGATGGGGGGTCCTCTAAAGCAAATACCAGTATCAGCCAAGTTCTCCCCTCTTCGATCTCATCTCCTGTTGTTCTTCCTGTTTTCTCTGTTCGGCCACCTTTTGCTGTTCCTGGAACACGCCAGGCACACTCCTGCCTTAGAGCCTTTGCATATGCTCTTTATTCTGCCCAGAAGCTTTCCCCCTAGCTACCCCTATGGCCTGCTTCCTTTCTTCTCTCAGGCCTTTCCTCAAACATCCTATTTTCAGTGAGACCTTCCCTAGTTACCTGTTATAACCACAGTTGCATTCTGAACTCCACCCACTGCCCAACACACAGGCCTGCTCCCTCTCCCCTTCCCATTGTTTATCTCCTCTAGCTGAAGCTTAGCTCCATGAGAGCAAGGATTTATGTCTGCTTGATTCCTGTCTATATTCCAGCATCCAGGCTAGTGTGCAGCCAGTACTCAATGAAAAACATGCTGAATAGATTAATGAGTAAATCAGTGAATCCTGGCTTTGCCATTTAGTAACTAGGCAACCTTTAGCAAATTAGTTAATTTGTGTTCTATACCTCATTTCTACTACAGTAAAATTGGGATAATTCCTACCCTCCTACTGTGAGTTTTAAACAAGATTACAGAAGTCCACACCAAGGACAATATTTGCATGTACTCAGTGATTTAGTTTGTGAGTTCGATGAAAGTAATACACATAATAGTAGTAAACATTTTTAGATTATTTATAGGAAATAACCTACCAGGCACTGCTTTAGCCACTTTATGTACCTTTATACATTTAATTCGTACATCCTATAAGGTATGTACTATTATTTCATCATCCTTGTCTGAGAAATAAAGAAACTGCAGGACTAACTTGCCCAAGGCCATATGACTAGAAAAAAATCACTGAGCCTGGATTTGAACTCAGGGCTATCTGTTTCCAAAGTCCATCACTTAACCACTTCCCCACACTGCTTCCCTCAGGCAAGAACACATAATTTATATAATACAGGTATAGAAAAACAGATTCAAGTAGTGAAAACTTCTATCTACAAATAGTTTATTTTTTAAACTGGTGGAATGTCTTCACAGATCAAACGTGATAATAATTCACTTTCTAAATCAACTGGAATATTTAGATAGTGGCCAAATTATATTTAACCCCAAGCCATGAAATACCTTTGGCCAAGAAATGCTACCATTGAGAAGATATTTGGAAACTGTGTTTTATTTAGACACAGTCTATATGAACCAATACATTTCCATTTTAAAATAGAGAGCAGTGTCATTTAGTTTCCAAAGTTCAGTGGAAACAAAAACCAGGGCCATGTAGACACACCCTAAACAAGCACCTGCTTTTGAGGCCGCCTCTAACATTATTATCCTGTTTTTCTCGTGAATTGGCTTCAATCACTTGTGATTCCTGTACATTTAGCATATCTCATAACCAGCCGTCATTCATAGTCTATTTTAAGTTTGGTTGTTAAAATACTTGGTTTCACTCATGAGAGAGAGCTCAGTGAGACTATGTCTTCTCCATTCATGGTGCTGGTTCTACAAGTCACTGCATACCCAGCAGGGAGGCATACACACACAAACTTTCCAAATCGTCTTTAAAGGCTTTCAGTTCCTTTTTTTCTTTTTTTGGTTTCTGTTGCCTTCCCAGTAATGGCTAAGACGTTGTCAGTTTGTCTTTCTTCTTGTAATTTCTCTAGAAGGCCTTGTGGCCCAGGCATTCAGTTGGGACCCAGTTTCAATCTCCCATTGGTTTTAGTCTGGCTCTCTTACTTGCAAGGAACAGAAAGTCATTTAAGCTAGCTCAAGACAAAGGGCTTTTAGCATATTGTATTATGTCACTTTATTTTTAAATGGTAAAAGAATGTTTGTGGAAATCCAAGAACGGGAGCCATATTAAATCTTGGCCTCAAAGAGCCCAGAGCTCAAAGGTGACTCTAGATTCAAGAAGCCTCCTGGCCCTTCAGCAGCAGAAGTTCATGGATCTTTGACTTCTATGATTGAAGTGACATGCTATATGTCTACTTCATCTCGTCCTAGTGCTAACTGATGGCTATTTTTCTCCATGCTCAGGGCCCTAAGACAGAATCTGATTGGTCCAGTCCTTCTTCCAGGGCAGACTGTAACTCCCTGACCAGCCTATGGATTGTGTACCGTTGGTTCAGGTGCCTGGGCCACAGCCAATCATTTATGGACAGAGGATGTGGGGCTCCGAGTACTAAACATGGCTTCCTGGGCCTGCCCCTGTGGCAAGAAGTGTGGGCAGGGTGGATCCCCTCAGAAGAGGCTGTGGGTGGGTTGGCACAGTGCTGACCTTTCCAGAATACTATCTTGTAAGAGACTAATGTGTTACCCAAATCACACAATCGTATACCAAGATAAGATGATATTATATTGACAAAGACAAAGATGCAACTTGGAAAGACATCTGCAAAACCACATGCATACGTCTTTGCAATTAGCGTGCTTAAAACATGAAACAAATTTCATTATTTCTTTGTGATATGTTTTATCTAAAAATGTTTATTCTTTTGCCTGATAAGTCAAGCTGTTAAAGCCCTATGGCTTTCTTAGGACCTCCAAGTTTTGGTGAACAGATTACAGTCAGCACAATTCTAGCTGATGCCATTAATAGAGATTTCAGTGTGTTAACCAAACTGAAGCTGCATTAACCTTTGCAGTCGCCCAGCCAGTTATTCAGGTTTTGTTTTAATTGAGCTGGTCAGACCCATTGATTGGTTATTACCATTGACTAAATATACACAATACCATGGGCCACAGCTTTAAACACAGGCAGAATGTGTTTGTGACTTCAGAGGTCCCTTGTGTCAAACGTGTGATGCCCATGGTGCTGGTGAACTCTCCTCTAAGGATTGGCCCACTGCCACCCATGGACCCTGAAGAGCAAGGGAGATACAACGGGGACATTTCCATCAGGGTGATGATGTGAAGGAGTGTGGGTCAAGATCCAGGTCTGGATGCGTTGCTGCAGTGTCTGGGAGAGTTATGGTGGTGGTGGTGGGGGCTGCTGGTATAAAAGTATAAGGCATGACAAACTTGGCCTGCATTACAATTCTAGAGGAAAACCACCTGGGCAAAGACCAAATCCTCATGCATCTGTCTTAAGATGAGATGAGTCACTACCCGTGGCACGCGTTGGTGACCTGCATCTGTGTGAACTGTGCTCTCTTTTCTTGAGTCCCCAGCAGAAACCAGTCTCTCCTGACACTAGAAGTCCATAGCACTCTAGCTGTGTATCTCTGTGGTTTACATCACTTTCTACCTATATTAACAATCTGTCTCATTTTTCCCCACCCTCTGATGGAAATTTGTATTAAGATGAGATCAGTGTCTGATTTCTGCCTGGTGTTCCTGCCATTTAACAAATATTTGTTGGATGAATGAGAGTAAGAACCTAAATTGCCTTTTCAGTCACCAGATTGACTGTGGCCATGTTACTTCATTGTTCTCTCTGCACAGTGACAGTATTTGACCCAGGAGGAATGTCTGAGATGGTATCATTGCCGAGTGAAGCTAATTTCAGTGTCAAGTTTATTTAAAATTTTCAAATATTTCTAATGTAGGCACTGTGAAGCACCATCAGTGTATCCCATAGTATATGGAAGGGTCCACAGGTAAAGTTGATTACCAGCAGGAGGATGGAATTCCAGGGACAGATCAGAAAATCTTGAGTATATGGAGAGAAGGAAGTGGAGGAGGAGGAAGGGAGGGTAGTAGCTGACGTTTACTGACAGTTTGCCATGTGCCAGGCCCTGTTATAAACATTTTACATAATTAAGTTATTTAAAACCCACAACAGCCATATGGGGAAGTTACCATTATCCTGTTTTACAGGGGAGTCTGGTGCAAAACAGAGCAGGTTGTCCTGTGGTCTGTGCAGTCCGACTTGTTGGACTCCGGAACCCCCTTTTCCTTCTCCTTTTTCCTTCCCATTCTGTTTATACCTCATAAATTCAAAACATTCTTGATAAATGTTAAATATTGCTAAATATTAGATATTAAAATATGGTTTAATTAAGTGTAATTTATTCACTCATTAATTTATTAACAAAATTTCATGAACCATTATTATGTGACAGACACTTTTTCAACAGTAAGTATCAGGAAGGCTTGAATGGTCAAAAATGAGGTGATGATCATTCCTGATTTCATCCTTGAGGGGCCATGCTGGTTGTTTTCTGCTCTCACGGAAGTAAGCCTAGGTCTTTGATAGGCCTCAAAATAGAGTGTCAGGAAGATAGACAAGTCCGTTTTTTGCTGATATTAATACTTCTCGGAGCATAACGTTGGGGCAATGTTTTTCAAAATAAAACAAAACTTTCCTTCACTGGTGTGAGGATGGAGAGAGATGAAATGAAGGTGGGAGTCAGACAGCCCTGTCCTACCACAGCTGCATGTGCAGCTCCTCCAACAATCACTGTGTCTGCTTGGGCAGGTCTATTTTTCCAGTCACACCCGATGAACCTACTCTGACTTTCAAAGATACTACTCCAAAACCTCCAATGTTATTTGGATAAACAATTCCCACTCCCTGGAAGGGTCCCTTTATTCGTCATTTGTTTTTACTGTTGACACTTTTGGGTTGGTGATAGAGAAGGCTTTCTGGCTAGAAGCTTGAGGCTGTGTCTAAGACAAGGAAGCTAAGTCAAATGGCAGAAAGTTTCGATTTGGTCCTACCAGCCAAAAAAAAAATTCACCTTTCCAGGAATTTAAGTGTCCTGTGTACACACTGCCCAAAGAACAGCAGGGATTGCATAATTCTTCCAATATTATACTTAGGCAAAGTGGAGAATTGAAGTAGCATCCAGAATTCTGGTTTGGCAGCACAAGTACTTCACAATAATGCAACACTATTCACATGCCTAGAACAGCCAGGCATATACTGGCATTCAGTAAATATTTGTGGAATAAATGAGTGAATAGAAAAAAATCTAGAAAGGTATCAATTGTAAATGTTGAAAGTAATTTTCATCTCTTTAAATAGCTTCAAATTCTGGTTTTTCTATTATAAGTATGTGTTATTTGTATAACAATAGTTCTTTAAAAATGTAGCCTAGAGGGGTGGGATAGGGAGGGTGGGAGGGAGACGCAAGAGGGAGGAGATATTGGGATATATGTAATATATGTATATAGCTGATAGCTGATTCACTTTGTTATAAAGCAGAAACTAACACATCATTGTAAAGCAATTATACTCCAGTAAAGATGTTAAAAAAAAATGTAGCCTCAGTTTTCCAGGAAATTACTGATTTTAAGCTGTAGTGAGGGCAAAGATAGGCCTGGATTTTTCTGGCTTTATTATTGCCGAGCTCAGCTTTATTGTGAGTAGTATAGCTACAACACTTGTGGATAAGTTCCTGGAAGACTGGCCCTTTTCAGAATCTGGATCAAGTTAACACTTTCTAACCAGTGGGGAAGTAACTACTTTGTTCTCTAAGCAGAGGGCTTAAAATCACAGAATGTTGGAGGTTGTCTTGCCCAGTTTTCTTAGTTTTCAGGTGAAGAAACTGAATGTAGACCAGTGGTTGCTTAGCCTTGAGCAAGCCAATGGTGAAACTGGTAGTAGGACTCAGCTCTTCCAACTGTAAGCACATTTCCCCATTTCACTCTATCAGTCAGAAATCCAGCAAGGAACTGATGGCATACCTAACTGGGTAATTGAGGAAAATTTAATAAAGGATAAAGGGATTATTTAAAAGGTGTGGGCAGAGTTAAGATGACCGGCAAAGGAAGCGAAGCATTCCAGGTCATGCAAAATGGAGAGCTGTTACATTCCTAGGCCTGAGGGAGGCAAGAGTGGGAGCAGTTACAGAACCTGGAGAGATTAGGGGTATTGAGAAGGTGCCCAATATACTGGGGCCTCCAGTAGAGGGACACAGTGCATCTGCAGCGACCTGGGGCCCTGAGAGCTGTGTGACAAATAGCCCAGCCTTATTCTTTTCCCAGCTAGAAGCCAAAGGTCAAGCAAGCTTGTTGACTCAGTTAAAAAAGGTCGACATCCCAGGACATAGAGCAGTAAGGAAAGATGGAGGGTGGATTCCAGGGGCCTGTGGAAAATATCTGTCACATTTGAGCTATAGAAGATAAACTGCATCCTATCTGCTCTCACTTCAGCTTCAAATTGTTAATAACCTGGACAATTGAGGTTACATTTTAAAAACTATTATTATACATATTTATAATACATAATACATATTTATAATAGAAAAACCAGAACAATACAGCTATTTAAAGAGATTGTAATTACTTTCAACTCTTTTTTGTTTAATTGGGGTATAGTTGCTTTACAGTGTTGTGCTAGCTCCTGCTGCACAGTGAAGTGAACCAGCCATATGCATACGCATATCCCCTCCTTTTTGGATTTCCTTCCCATTTAGGTCACCACAGAGCACCGAACAGAGTTGCCCATGCTATATGGCAGGTCCTCATTAGTTATCTATTTTATACATAGTGATGTATATATGTCAATCCCAATCTCCCAATTCATCCCACCCCTCCTTTCCCCACTCTGGTGTCCACTCATTTGTTCTCTACGTCTGTGTCTCTATTTCTGCTTTGCAAATAGGTTCATCTGTACCATTTTTCTAGATTCCACATATATGCATTAATATACGATATTTGTTTTTCTCTTTCTGGCTTACTTCACTCTGTATGACAGTCTCTGGGTCCATCCACATCTTTACAAATGACCCAATTTCATTCCTTTTTATGTCTGAGTAATATTCCATAGTATATATGTACCACATCTTCTTTATCCATTCATCTGTTGATGGACATTTAGGTTGCTTCCATGTCCTGGCTATTGTAAATAGGTGCTGCAATGAACATTGGGGTGCATGTGTCTTTTTGAATTATGGTTTTCTCAGGGTATATGCCCAGTAGTAGGATTGCTGGGTCATATGGTAGCTATATTTTTAGTTTTTTAAGGAACCTCCATGCTGTTCTCCATAATGGCCGTATCAATTTACCTTCCCACCAACAGTGTAAGAGGATTTCCTTTTCTACACACCCTCTCTAGCATTTATTGTTTGTAGATTTTTTTGATGATGGCCATTCTGACTGGTGTGAGGTGATACCTCATTGTAGTTCTGATTTGCATTTCTCTAATAATTAGTGATGTTGAGTATCTTTTCATGTGCATCTTGGCCATCTGTATGTCTTCTTTGGAGAAATGTTTATTTAGATCTTCTGCCCATTTTTTGATTGGGTTTTTTTTTTTTTGATATTGAGCTGCATGAGCTGCTTGTATATTTTGGAGATTAATCCCTTGTCAGTTTCTTCGTTTGCAAGTATTTTCTCCATTCTGAGGGTTGTCTTTTTGTCTTGTTTATGTTTTCCTTTGCTGTGCAAAAGCTTTTAAGTTTCATTAGGTCCCACTTGTTTATTTTTGTTTTTATTTTCATTACTCTAGGTGGTGGGTCAAAAAAGGTCTTGCTGTGATTTGTGTCAAAGCGTGTTCTTCCTATGTTTTCTTCCAAGAGTTTTATAGTGTGTGGTCTTACATTTAGGTTTTAATCCATTTTGAGTTTATTTTTGTGTATGGTGTTAGAGTGTGTTCTAATTTTGTTCTTTTACATGTAGCTGTCCAGTTTTCCCAGCACCACTTATTAAAGAGACTGTCTTCTCCATTGTATATCCTTGCCTCCTTTGTCATAGATTAGGTGACCATAGGTGCATGGATTTATCTCTGGACTTTCTATCTTATTCCATTGATCAATATTTCTGTTTTTGTGCCAGTACCATACTGTCTTGATTACTGTAGCTTGGTAGTATAATCTGAAGTCAGGGAGCCTGATTCCTCCAGCTCCATTTTTCTTTCTCAAGATTGCTTTGGCTATTCGGGGTCTTTTGTGTTTCCATACAAATTGTAAAATTTTTGTTCTAATTCTGTGGAAAATGCCATTGGTGATTTGATAGGGATTGCATTGAATCTGTAGATTGCTTTGGGTAGTATAGTCGTTTTCACAATATTGATTCTTCCAATCCAAGAACGTGGTATATCTCTCCATCTATTTGTGTCATCTTTGATTTCTTTCATCAGTATCATATAGTTTTCTAAGTACAGGTCTTATCCCTCCTTAGGAAGGTTTATTCCTAGGTTCTTTATTCTTTTTGTTGCAATGGTAAATGGGATTGTTTCTGTAATTTCTCTTTCTGATCTTTCGTTGTTAGTGTATAGGAATGCAAGAGACTTCTGTGCATTAATTTTGTATCCTGCTACTTTACCAAATTCGTTGATTAGCTCTAGTAGTTTTCTGGTGGCATCTTTAGGATTTTCTATGTATAGTGTCATGTCATTTACAAACAGTGACAGTTTTCCTTCTTCTCCAATTTGTATTCCTTTTATTTCTTTTTCTTCTCTGATTGCCATGGCTAGGACTTCCAAAACTATGTTGAATAATAGTGGTGAGAGTGGACGTCCTTGTCTTGTTCCTGATCTTAGAGGAAATGCTTTCAGTTTTTCACCATCAAGAATGATGTTTGCTATGGGTTTGTCATATATGGCCTTTATTATGTTGAGGTAGGTTCCCTCTGTGCCCACTTTCTGGAGAGTTTTTATCATAAATGGGTGTTGAATTTTGTCAAAATTATGATTGGTACTTTTCTAGACTTTTTATTCAACCATTCACCTATCCATTTATTCACCTATCCATTTATTCATGTCACAAATATTTATTGAATGTCAATGTGTGCCTCCCTGTTCTAGGCATGTGTATATTGGAATAAACAAAATAGACAAAAATTCCTTCACTCAAGGAGCTAACACTCTACTGAGGAAGAGTCCCAATAAACAACATAAATAACCAAAATGACAATATGTGACGTAGTGATTAAGTGGTAAGAAGAAAAATAAAGCAATGGAAGAAATGAGTGTTATGGGGGAGGTTTTATAATTTTAAATAAGGTGGCCAGGGATCCTTGTGGTGTGTGTGTGTGTGTGTGTGTGTGTGTGTGTGTGTGTGTGTGTGAGAGAGAGAGAGAGAGAGAGAGAGAGAGAGAGAGCGAGCAAGCCAGCAATGACTGCCTGTTTGTAGGGCTTTTCCTCTGGCTAATTGCCGAGTGTTCAGATAATGGAGAGTGTAGGTGGTATAACTTCCCCCCTCCCTTGCAGTTTCAAAATGTCTCTCTTTAGATTTTTTTAAAGGGCAAAGCTTTCTCCACTCCTTATATTAACCATTAAAAAAGTGCTGTGGGGAATCCTCAGTGCAAGTGTATTAGCCAAATTCTTGGTGTCTGACCCTTTCTAGCTGGGTGACTCGGGGGAAGTCATTTAACCTCTCTGAGCCTCAGGTTCCACATGTGCGAAAATGAGGGTTTTGGTGACAAGGAAGGAAATAAGATTAGATCTGAGAGGGACCTCATGCCCATCACACAGTTGATGGTCAATATATGGTGATTTCTTTCCTTCTCTGGATAGAGCTGCCAAAAAGGCATGTTTTGGTAAAACTGAAGACTTGGGATCCACAGAATTGAGGAGTTTGCCAAACAATCTATTAATAATAGTAGCTGGCATTAATTGACCACCTATGTGCCAGGCAGAACTTTTACATGTGTGTCTCATTAAATCCTTGCAATTTAAGATGAGGCAATGGAGGCATAGACCCTCTTGCACAGCTGGTAGGTCACAGAAGCAAGGCTTGACTCCAAGTCTGGCTGACATCAACCTGTGCTCTCTTTACCAGATGCTGTGCTCTTCCTCTCCCCTGCCCTGCCCCCATGAGGAAGAGTCAAGGCTGGATGGAGCCAGAGTGTAGGGAAGGATTTTCTCATAATCCAAAAGCCCATGAAGATCTCTAGACTACCAGGTAAGGACCATTTATGACCCTGGAAAAACGTCTTTACTAAATACCATTAATTTAGTGGTTCTGAAAGTGGGGAGCTGGGCTGATTGCCTTTGAATCGCCTTTTAAAAAAATTTTTTTTAAATACATATGCTAGGACTTTATCTCTTGAAATTCTAGTTAGGTAGGTCTGGGGTAAGGCCTTGAGTGTCCGTATTTTTCAACATCGTCCCAGGTGTTTCTGATTTGCAGCCAGATTTGGACACCTCCCTATGGCCCAAACTAATAACGCACCTTGCGACTCTTCTGTTCCCTTTGCTTGGTTGCCACCAGGATCATGAATTATAACTCTTCCCAATGGTAGCGTGCATGCTGGGTAATCTAATCCAGGCTTCATCTGAATCTTTGATGAAAGTTTTGGGACAGTATTGCCTTGAAGCATCTAAATGGAGAGACTCCCTCCTGGTCAGCCCATCAGTCAGTGTGCTTTGGCCATTGAAAGAACAGTCCATCAGCTGTTCTACCCTCCAGACCACAGCTTCCACAAGGACATTATGAGAGACCTTGTCAAATGCTTTGCTGAAATCAAGGTACACAATGTCTTTGCTGCTTCTTTCACTAAATGCTCTAGAAGGCCCAACAAAAACAAAGTGCAGTTGGTTGACATAACTGTTTATCAATGAACCCATACTAGCTGCCAGTATCAGCAACTTCTTTTCCAAGGGCTCAGAAGTCTTCTTTGAGAAACAGAAGAACCTACTCTCTTCTTTGTAGGTTTCCACAAATGTGAGCTTGAAAATGGTGCTCACATCAGTCAATTGTAAAACCAATTTGGGTCTCAAATGGCATCACTTAGGTCTTGATGCATTTATCTCCAGAACAAGGGCTATCAACATGTCTAGGGACTTTGGAGAGAAGGAAGTGCTGGAATAACTCTAACCCAGTGGTGTTAAAATTGTACGTTTGCCACCTTTTGTTGGTAATCAAGAAAGGAGAAAGCTATGTAGTCATTTATATTAAATGTAGATCATTTAGTTAGTCTACACTGGCAACCTCAGACCCACACCCATCCTATTGCTTTCTTGATGACAACAAATGGATCTGACCTCTCTCCTCCTCCATCACAGCAAACATGGAGTCAAAGTTCCTAACTGGGAGGGGTTTTTTTTTTAAATCAGTTTGTGTTTTTTATTTTATTTTTTAGAAGAGTTGATCTTTTCTTACTTTTGGGTCTAGTAATTCCCTGTGAGTCTTCAAATGCCCCAGTAAGTACTTTGAAAGTGAATTTTATTACCTTAAGGATATGGCTTAATCAACACTGTCCTATATATCAGATCTGTATGTTACCTTTCATCTTGGTGCTCATGTTTCTAGACCCTGAGTTAAACTTATTTGGTTTATTTATCCTGAAGTGTCCTATTTATATATAAAGATCAACACATTCAAAACTTATAGTATTAATACCACCTTGAAGAAGTATTCTTTACTTTAGTAATGGATTCACTATGTGATCCTTTAAGTAATGAACACAGCCAAGAAAATATATTTAAATCCATGCCCTCATTTTTATAACTGTGCATATCGTGTATGCCAGTGTATGCATGTAAGGATAGTCTTGTCATCATCCATTAGTTACTTTTCTTTCTCATAAATTAACAAACCTATACATTCTTTGGTCTTATTGTAATCATGGTTTTGAATTATTATTTTTTCTGAGCACTACATTTTAATCATTGGAGAACATGTAAAAATGTTGAAGAGTAAAATGATAGTCACCATCTATTGAGTGCATTTACATCAGGCACTGCTCTCTAAATGCCATACATGCATTGTTATTAAAACTACATATTACATTATGACATTATGATATAATTATTATTTTCTACCTTTAAGCATTTTGCTTTTCTTTCTCAACTATCACCCCAAATCTTATAACTCAGAGAAAGCCAGTTTTATCCTTCCCTTGTAATAAAAAGAATTCTAATATATTAATAAAATACTTCCTCATTGCATTTTTTGCATCCTAAGTTTAACTTGAGTAGAGCTGCATGTATTAGTCTTTTATGTTAAGGTTGAAAACTTTTATTAAGGAGTGATATGAGATCTTTGTTATTATCCCCAGGGTGGGATTTAAAGATGGCAGAGGGTTACTAAATTCATTCATTCATTTGTTCATTCTCATGACAAGAATTTATTGAGCACTTACTACATGCAGGACACTGCGGTAGACATTAGGAATACAAAGATAAATAACACACAGTCTTCAGATTCTTATTCAACATCCATCACAACAAATTATCCAAGTGCAGTCTCCGCTTAGGCCACTGGGCAAACATCTTGATGCATTTTAGAGGCAAGTTCCCTCTGCCCAATGCTGGCACCTTCTTCCCTGATCCTCCCTTATTCTTATCTGTGTACTATTCTTGAGGAGTACCTGAGGGTTTTGTTTGTTTGTTTGTTTTTACCTGAGCTTTTATTGACTTAGTTCATGCTCTATCATTCAGTCTGGATCCAAGGCTCTTGGTGGCACAGAATCCATTTAACCTCCCAGCCTTACTCCCAGAAGACTCTGCTAAGTGGATTCTTTGCATCTCATGCCCACGAAGTACCCAGTATTTTAGAGACAGGGGATTTTACCTAAAGACAGTGATGGTTATCTGACTCAGTGCAGATGTTAATTTAACAGTGATGCTCTCACCCAGGCCAGGGGTCATGACCCTCTCTTGGATGGTCTTTCTTCCAAACTGAGCAGATGGTCCAGCCTTGTGATTTCTCTGAAAATCTTTAAAAATACTGTGTCTCTGAAGCTTCCTTCTACTTCACCCTTTGACCCAATGTTTGCAACTTAATTTGTAGGGACCAGTTCTTGTAAAATAAAAATGCCCTACTTAGGCTCTGATCTAAGATGTAGGTTGGATTTCCAGCAACCATGGAAATAATTAGGAGGGAGAGTGGTGGAAATAAAACCTCAGAGCAGCCAAACTGGCAGACATCAAGGTCATGCACTAAAGCCCATGCAATTTTTTCTGTTTAACAGACTTCTAGGCCTCATGTGTTGTTTTCCTATTGCCGCTGTAACAAATCACCCCAAAGTTAGTAGCTTAAAACAACACAAATTTATTGTCTTACAGTTTTTGGAGGTCAGAAGTTTGAGATGGGTCTCTCTGGGCTAGAATCAAGCTGTCAAAAACACTGCATTCCTTTCTGGAGGTTCTCAGGGAGAACCTCCTTTGCTTACCTTTTTTAGCTTCTAGCTAAATTCAGCTGCCTGAATTCTTTTGTTTGTGGCCCCCTTCCAATCATCAAAGCCAGCAATGGCTGGTCGAGTCTTTCTCTTATCAGATCATTCTGACACTGACTCTTCTGCCTCTGTCTTTCACTTCTAAGTACCCTTGTGATTACAGTGAGCCCAACCGGTAATTCAGAATAATCTCCACATCTCAGCTGATCAGCCATCTTAATTTTCCCTTGCCATATAGCACAGTATATTCAGAGACTCTAGGAATTGGGACATGAACATCTTTGGGAGGCCATTATTCTGCCTTCCACACCCAAGCTCAACTATACATATCCTTAGTTCATGGTAATACAACTATGGTTATTTGATGTATGAGCTTTTAAAAGCAGGGAGCACTGAGTGGCAGACAATAGGCACAATAGCGTCTACAATAGGAAATGAGAGCTGAAAGCCCAATGTCAAAAGAAGAGATCAGAACTGAAAATCAGCCACAGAACTAGCAAATCACAGAGACTGAGGTCACAGAGAATGGGGAAAATTCTCTCTACCATAGTGCCTGGGGGTGTTCTGTTCTATGACACAGAGCTTTAAACACTGTTCAAAACTGTAACCCTGCCTGAGTCATTAAGAAAATGTTTTTTTTTTAAAAAAGAAAGAAAATGTTTTATTCAGTTTTAGAAACAAGCAGTGCACCATATTTTTTAAAACAGGATTTAAAAAAATGAAACCATAAAACATCTAGAGGCAATCTAGTGAACATTCATCTGATTTCTCAGTGAGAAGGATTTTCTAAGCATGAAAACAAAGGAAGGAATGAAAACAGAAAGGGTGCCATATTTTAATATAAATAGATATTAATGTTTACCTATTAAAAATAATAAGCCAAATTAAAAGGTAAACAGCAAGCTGCGAAAATTATTTGTCACAAAAATTACGTCAGTAACCTTAACAGAGTTCACACAAATCAACGAGAAAAATATTAAGGCCACAAGAGAAAAATGGTACATTATATGTAGACAGTTCATAGGAGGACAAAATATTGGTGGTAAATTAGTATATGTAATTGTTTAAATTCACTGGTTATGAAAAGTGAAAACAGTTATGGCAGTTTTAACTTATCAAATTAACACTTTTTAAAAAAATTGATAATATTTAATGTTGGTGGGGGCGTGGTAAAATATCACTCTCATAACTTGCTGGGAGTATATAAATAGTACAAATCCTCTGGAAGGCAATTTAACACAACACTATGTATCAAGAGCCTATAGATACTTATATATTTTGACATATTAATTCTACTTTTAGGTATTTATTCAAAAGAAATAGAAATAGAGACAACTCTTTACAAAAAAAAGATGTTCATTTTTATTAATAATAAAACAACTGATTTATCCTATGAAGGTAATGGTTAAATGAAGTATGATACATTTATATTACAGACTCTTACAGAGCCATTAAAATATATTTTCTTTCTTTTTTAAAAAAAAATTATTTATTTATTTATTTATTTATTTATGGCTGTGTTGGGTCTTCATTGCTGTGCAGGGGCTTTCTCTAGTTGCGGTGAGCGGGGGCTACTCTTCATTGCGGTGCGCGGGCTTCTAATTGTGGTGGCTTCTCTTGTTGCAGAGCCTGGGCTCTAGGCGCGCACACTTTAGTAGTTGTGGCACATGGGCTCAGTAGTTGTGGCTTGCGGGCTGTAGAGCTCAGGCTCAGTAGTTGTTGTGCACGGGCTTAGTTGCTCCGCAGCACGTGGGATCTTCCCTGGCCAGGGCTCAAACCCGTGTCCCCTGCGTTGGCAGGCAGATTCTTAACCACTGTGCCACCAGGGAAGCCCCAACATATTTTCAAAGAATGTTTAATGACATAGAAAATATTAAGTGAATTGTGTCAGTTATTCTATATTAAAGCAGACATTTCATGCAGAATAAGGTTAGAGAATTTACATCAAATGCTAACAGAGCTATAGGTTTGTGAGTAACTTTGCCTTATTTTTTCTTTTCCAAATTTTCAAGCTTTTAAAAATAAGCATATGTTTACTTTTATACTCAGAATTGTTTCGTTTTTCATAATCAGAAGTAAAGATGTATATACACTTTAGAAAGGTTTTCAGATAAAATGGCTTAATTGTTTTGGGGTCTGAAGCTTCAGTTATGTAGACAATTCATCTATATGAAATCTTTTCTCCCCAAATGGTGGATAAGACATTGGTATACTTTGGAAATACTGGCCTACTTGAGTAAAAGATTAACTTCATATAATTTGGTTAAGTGTTTGGCTTATGACAGCATTTTCCAAGTGTGTTTTAGGAAAATGGAGTATATTAAGTTGTCCTGTGAGAAAAAGTATTTGGAGTTCAAATACAGTTAGAAAATACTGTATACTGTATTCCCTTCTCAGAGAGTCACAATTCACATTAGCATTTTCAAGGCTCTGAAAAGTCCTGCAGTAATGAAACCTGCTTAGTTTTGTTTAAAGCAGAGTTTCTCAAAGTAGTACTTTTCAGAATTCTCTTTGAGTAACACCTATTAACATCTTCCCCCAAATCATGTTTCCTGTATGTTACACACTTTGGAAAATCGTGGGTTTAAGAAAAGATCAACTGACTCACATATTTTAGCTCACAACTTTGTAGACTATGAAGCTAGATGATGTGAGTCCAGTTTGGGTGAACTTTTTAGGGACTGTCAGGAAAATTCTAGGTGGGAGGAGGATAAGGTTATGATTCGGCAAACTTGAGGCTCTGTGTGGTAGCTGTATGCTTGGGAAGACTTGAAGCTCTTTCAAGTTGCCAGGTTCCCCTGTCCTACATTGCATCACCAGCCCCAAACCAGTGAATAGCTGCTTGCCCAGAGTCCTTTGACCTGCTGGAGGTTTTCCTTTCCAAACACAGTATGCCCGATGGGGCGGGACATTCCAGGCACCGAATCTGAAGGGAGACTGCATGTCCAAGTTCCTGCTCCAGACTGCAGAATAATGTGCAATCCCTTAACACACCTGTTACATCTGAGAGGGTGTGATGAGAGAGTCCACTTCTAGAAAGTAAACCTTGTGTTAAAAGATAAAGAATACAGGTGGATTCTCAGATAGTATTCTTTAAGTGTCCTGTTATACTCCTGGAGCCTCTGCCTCTTTTCTCTGGCTTCACCAGACTCTCTCCTAGGAAGAGGTGGAAATGGGAAAGAGGGAAGGGAAGACTCTGGTGACTAAGTAGGTTGACATCCTACTTAGATTCACAGATCTTCCCATAACTCTAGGGTAAACAGGGAGCTTCATGACCATCTCATCCAGTGGCTTGTGGATATCTAGGGTATATTGGACAGAGTGACGTTTAGGGGGGGCCTCTAGATCCATATTTAACACTTCAACCACGGCAACTCTGCTTTTTAATATATTGGCGATGCAGGTTAAAATTTTGAGAAAAGTCACCAGCTGCTAAAAGAAACAATTGAAGACAGTGGATCTAGTCCAGCTGCATGCATGATTCTCTGCAGCAAGCAGTCATGCATGTTCTTTTTGGACCCCTCCAGTAACGGGGAGCTCATTATTATTCCATATTTGGTCGTATGCTGTGTGAAACAGAAATCTTCTTCCCTGAGACTCATACCCATTTGTTCCAGTTCTGCTTTCTGGAGACAGATAGAAATAGTTTAAACCAATTTCCAACTTTAAGCTCTACCAGGGCAGGGACTTTGTCAATTTTGTTCTTTGGTGCCTCTCTGGAACAATTCCTGGCATGCACTGGGAGCTTAATAAATGATTATTGAATAAATGAATGAATGAGTACCTTCATGTATCTGTTGTAAGATTACCTAATGACTTGGGTCTTAAAAACTGACACAACCTAAGGGCTCATGTGATGACAACTTCCTCCTTGGCCTGTGTCTTCTCTGTCGAAGAAGTCTGGGATAGAGTGCCAATATGCTAAGGTTCGCTGGGTGTGAGACAAGGGCCTTTGGGATTTAACTTATTCTGCACAGTGTTTCTGAAAAAAAACTAAAACAGGCACTGCATAAAAGCAACTTGATAACATGAGGAAAGCTACCAGCCTCTTGTCAGGGAATGAAGTATGACCCAAGCATGAGGATCATGCTTACATGCCCTCATCGTCGGTAGTCACCAATATCGTAGGAATTGAGAGGCACTGGAAAGTCCCACCAGCTCCCATGATAGGACCAGAAACTTCACCGCTAGAGAGTTATTCCCTTGGGTAAAGTATTCATATCTCCTCTAAATGTAAACACTGGTCTTATTGAATTGCCAGCATCTTGGAGTGAATTAACTGTGATTGGGTTGTTTTCTTTAAGGATAAGAGGCCCTCAAGATGCTGAATTCTGGGGGAGAACTTCTCCAAGAGAGAAGAAGCAAAGGCAAGTGAGCTGGAGGGGGAAAAGAAAGTACATTTTGTTTGACTTGATACATGCGCAGGCCCCCTGCAAGCTACTTTGGTGTAGAAAAGGCAACTTGGGGCAGGACTTTAGCTTGGCTCCATATAAACCTTTTGAAACTGCAGAAGAACCCTTCTCCCACTCCACCCCACTGTTGTGAGTCTTCCATGTGAATTAAAGTAATGGGACCAGTGCACTCAAACATGCTGGAAGATAGATGCTGAATGCGTTCAAATGACTATCAGGCTGTTGGGGAAGGTGTCCAAGCTTGCCTGGGGCCATCCTCTCACCACAGAAGGGAAAAACCAATCCCTGACAAGCACAGGGCTGATTATTAGCCGTGTGATGAAGTGTTACTTCCTGTACAGGACATTCACAATTCTTGAGAAACTCTTTCTCAATCAGAGTGAGTGAGTTTTAGAAAATGAAGGCCTTTGTTTTCTTCCTCTATGTGTGTGCTCCCCACTTCCCTGAACTTCCCCCAAATCACACACCCTACCCCAGAGGAAAGATTTGATTTGGGAGTGTGTGTGCCCACACTCGGGGGAGACAGTTAGAAAAATGCAATTTACCTGTCTTAATAGAACTTGAATGACCCATCCAGACATCTCTTCCATAGTCCTTTCAGCCAAATGTTGCTTTTCCTTTCCATATAATGCAAGCAATATCATTATCCATGTGGGAGTGTGTTTACTATTCTGAGATCACATTAACATTACTCATTTAACGATCTGCAATGTTTTGAAACCAACATGTCTCACCATATCCGAGAGTGGGATTTTTTTCTCTACTGATGCTTTGATTGATAAGGACCACCTATGACCGTGACCTTTAAGATGCACAATTCGCGGGGTATGAGATTGGGCGAAAGGAGGCAAAGACCACCCTATCAGCGGGATTGACGTTGACTCCCGTTCAGCAAACGCAGTGCACACTTCATGGCAGGTTGGATGCTTTCTGAACTGGTGGAGGGCTCAGGAAGCTGTGCTGAGCTGCTCAGACTGAGCAACTGAGACTGCAACTTGATGCTGTCAAAGGTGGCTTCTTGGATTTTCAATTCCGGTTGATTCGAAGGATAATGAGGCACTGTCTTCTCTTACTGATCAAACACGGAATAAACGCCTGTTTCATGGCAGGCCCTGCACGCTGGAGTGAGGGTAAAGACAAATAAGACATCATTCCTCACCCTTAAGTTTTTCAGTCTAGCAGAGAGACAGACATGTAAATAAGTGTGGTGGATACCTGACAGAGATATACTGTGGTAGACCAGAGAAAGTCATCAGCTGTCTGAGGAGGGGGAGAGGGACGGGGCCTTTGTTAATAATAGGCACTTGTCTATGTGGGAATGAGATGGAAAGGCAAATGGAAAAAAAAATTTGTTTGCATTTGCAAATATATGGAACAGCATGGAAAAGCATGGAGCAGCATGATGCTTTGGGGGAACATCTAGAAGCTTGATGCCCAGGATATACGTTGTAGAGAGGGAAGGGAGAATAGTAGTAATGAAATACCGCAGTCAAATCAAAGAGCTCCTGGCAGGCTCTGAAAATGGGTTTTTATTCCACCGTGTAAGCAATGGGGAGCCGATGGCTAGGCTTTAAGTAAGGTAGTGACTTACCAGAGTTTCATTTTGGAAAGATCACTTCGGTATCTGTGGGGAGAATGGGTCAGAAGATGGCAAGACAGGAGGCAGGAAAACTAGTTGAGAGGCTATTAAAGGAATTCAAGAAAGACATAAGAATTGCAACTAAGGCAGTGGGTGTGCGGATTAGAGAAAGTTTTGAAAGATATAAATCCGAAGACCCAGTGGACATATAGCAGGGGTGGGAGTGGAAGTTAAAGGAAAATGAGAAATCTAAGATGACACCCAGAGTTCTGGTTTGAGTGACTACAGATGATGTGGAGAGAAGAGGGTGTAAGAGAGAATTAATTCAGTTTTGTGCATGTTGCATTTGAGATGCCTGTGGGATATCCAAGAGGAGAGGCACAGCATGCAGTTGGTTATGTGGGTTTGAGGTTCAAAAAGTAGGTCAGAGAGGACCAGAAAAATATGAAAGTTGTTTGGATGTTGGTGGTAGTTAAAATCATGGCAGAGGATGGCTATATCCTGTGAGAAGGACAGAAAATCAAGGATAGATCCTTCCACTCATCAACTGAAAGCAGTGAGCAAAGGAAGAGGGGCCAGAAAGGGAAACTGAAGAAGGGAAAACTGTGGTAAGGAAGGTAGGGAAGAGGGTTTTGAGATGAAGAGACTGGTTGACAGTGTCATATCCTTCCGGGAGGCCAGGGAGGTGGAGACTCACCCACTGGGTAAGGCATCCAGTGATCTTGAAGGAGAGCAGCTACAGTGAGGCTACAGAGGGGCAGTAGGTGTGAGGTCAGATTAGAGTAGGTGGGGAGCATTCAGGTGTAAGGAAATGGAGACTGTGAGTGTTGACAGTACATTCAGAAGGTTTGCCTATGAAAGGAGAGAGCATCAGCAAAATATTTAGGACTACTAATTTTGATATGACTACTGATTTTGTCTGGAACTTATTTTACAAGCAGAAATGCTAGGGGAGCCTGATGAGACAGGAAAGGTTGCAGACTTTTCAACTACGGAGCACTTCCCACTGTGTTCAAGGCCCTGGGCTGGGTACTTTTGTATCATAGTCTTGAGTATTTTTCTTTTATCTCATTCTTTCCTGTTCCTCCATGTTTGTTGCTGTCCCCCCGCCCCTCTTCCTGATTCTCGCTCTATTGTAACTGGGCTTGCTCCTTGAGGGTGTTTCAGGTCTTGGTGCAATATTAGAAGTACAAGACTTTCTCAAAATATTTGAATAAGCAAGGCTAAAAGTAATAAATAATAAATGTTAAACGGCAATAAATAATGTCATTAAACCCTAGTAAACTGTTAAAAAAGAATGTAGGCAAGAAAGCTGTCTGAATGGAAGTCGGGGTACAGTCCCGACCATGTCAGGGGAGCAAACACAGAAGCCCAGGGTGGCAAATGTGTGTTTTAGGAGGTTGTGGTGCCTGGCATCCATCACACAGTGTTAGCCTGCCCCTGTGTTGTTTTTAACAGCATATCCTAAACCCAGCCGCTTCTAATTTTATAATTGTAGAGTTGTAATCACCTATTTCAAAGAGCTGGGAGCCTCAGACAACTGAAAAATCAAAGTGCAGATGTGACAACAATACCAGAGACACACCTTCCTGAGTGCAGAGGTGGTGAAACAAAGTAATGGGTGGAACAACTGTCAGGGTTTCCAACTTCTGTGATTTGGAAGGAGTCATTAGGTAAATAAATAGCACACTGCCACTCACTCCAGCAGAAGCCAGAATGACCCAGTGGGTAGATCAGGAGTCATAATAGAAGTTGTAATGTTTCCGCATTGAGGTTTCAGTAGGACTCAGGATTCAGTGGGGCCCCTGACAGTTTGTGAAGTAGTCCAAGTTGAGCCCTTCCCATCTCTTCTTCTAGCATCCTTCTTCCCTCCTAGACAATGACTTTTATATTACAAGCTCAGAGTAAGTACCAGGCACTGAACATATTCATTCATTCGCATCTTGCAGCTACCCTACAGGATGGATACTATTATTATCCTCATTTTACAGATAAAGAAACTGAGGTTTGGAGGATTAAGTAACTTGATCAAGACACATTGCTAGGTGATTTAGATGTGTCTGACTCTTATGTCTGTGTTTTTAATCACTTAGCAGTAAAGCTACAGCCAAGATATAATCTTTGAGTTTTGCCCTCAGTTGGCTATTATTTCCTTTTAAAGTGTTACTCCTTGCAAAGTTTCTTGGGACTGGAAAAGGCTTTAAGAATCTCTAATGTGACACAAGTCACTTCCTGCTTTGATATATAATGCATTCATGAAAAAGTGAAAACCAAGGGTGTAGATATCAAGCAAGAGACATAGATGCTCTCTGGTTTGGTTAAGATGGAGGAGGACTTCCAGAGGAGGATTTTAAATTATTTTTAATATAATTATAAAAATGCTAACTATGCTTTGCCTTCTGGACACTATATTTGGCACTACAGTCCCAGAATTTTACCCATGCTCTTTATTTTATTTATTTATTTATTTACTTACTTACTTATTTATTTATGGCTGTGTTGGGTCTGCATTGCTGCATGTGGGCTTTCTCTAGTTGCAGCAAGCGGGGGCTACTCTTCCTTGCAGTGAGTGGGCTTCTCATTGCGGTGGCTTCTCTTATTGAGAACATGGGCTCTAGGCACGCAGGCTTCGGTAGTTGTGGCACGAGGGCTTAGTAGTTGTGGCTCGTGGGCTGTAGAGCGCAGGCTCAGTAGTTGCGGCACACGGGCTTAGTTGCTTCGCGGCATGTAAGATCTTCCCGGACCAGGGCTCGAACCCGTGTCCCCTGCATTGACAGGCAGATTCTTAACCACTGCGCCACCAGAGAAGTTCCACCCATGCTCTTTAATTTGTTCTTTTTATTCATAATTGAACATACAATCAACCTCTCCTCCTTTGAGTATCCAATCACAGCTAAAGACTGGTCACTTTTAGCACACCTAATGATTTCTATTTTTGTCTTAATTTTATTAAATTAATGAGATCTCTCTGCTTATTTTCACTAACACCAGCACTTTCTTTTTCTGTTTCCCCCTGATTTTTGTAAATTAATATTTGAATATGCAGACAATTGCATGAATCTTCCATTACCAAGATGGTGCTGCTGTCAAAACTGAACAGTTGTTCATCTCTGTTTTGGGGAAATCCCTAGTGTTTTTTTGTCAAATAATGAATGAACATATGAACTCAGTGTGTGAAAAATAATTTAGGGGTAGGACTCTCTATGGTATTAAAGGTGTTGTCTGTAAGATAGTTAACATACGACAGTCGAAGGACTGTAGATAGGTCGGTTTAAGGAGGGCTTAGTATGTGTGCTTGGCCATGTGCAAGGCTTTGGGAACACTAAGAATGGCCTGCCACTCCATGATCCTTTTTAATGGACCTGATTATTAGGGTGATATTTGGGGTTAAGAGGAATGGTACCAAATTTCTTTAGCCAAACTTTCTAGGTGACTTCTGCATAGTCTTTTTGAAATAAAGGGGTTCAACACACATTTATTAAGAATGTACTAGGTGCTGGGAACTAGCCCAGCTGAGGACAAAGAGATATGGTGATGATCCCTAAGGAGACTTCAGACCAGTAGGGAAACAGATAAATAGATAAGCCCATTACAATGTAGTAAATGTGTTGATCGAGTATAAACAGGGTGCTATGGGACCATAGGAAGGACTCCCAGATCATCCTGAGAATTTAAGGAAGTCTTCCTGGAAGAGTCCTGAAGACCAGGTAGGAACTAGCCAAGTGTGGGGAAGGAGAAAGGATGTTGTAGATAGAAGGAATAGCATGAACAAAAATGCAGACATGCATTTAGGGTTACAGTTCTGAATCTCTATGAGACAGAGAGTGGGAGATGAGGTTGGAGAATTGTAGAAGGACCAGGTCATGCTAAATACTAGATGAAATGTCTCATGTCACTGCATCGAGCAGTGGATCATGTGTAATACAAATGGCTCCTCGTTCATTATTTGTTATAGACATACTGGAGTAATTTTTGGTTTTTCCTCAAATATAACTAAAACCACCTTCCTACTTCCATGATTAGCTAAGTTTGGAACTCTTTGAGTGAACCCTGAAAAAAAATGCAAACATAGAAAAATACTGCCACCTGGAAGAGCAGTTATTCTCCAAGGATCATAACACACAAACTAAGTTTCTAATGAGGCTTCAAGAAATGAAAAGTCAATTTTTCCATAGCTATAATCCTATCATTAGACCAAGATTCACCGGGGTCACCTTTAGACAGATTCATCCCACTGCAATGGGAGAAGTAGATTATGGTAATCATATCCATGATTAATCATGATCTCCAGTGGTCTTTTACATGAGGGGAGTATCTATCTCAGCCCTTTTCAAAATACTTGAGCTGTAGCTGGAACTGTATAACACCTCTGACCTCCCTCCTAGGACTGCCCAGCAGACCACCTCTTGTTAGCATTCTCCATCTCACTGTTCCTTACTCAGTATTTGTGGTATTCCACAGCTCAGCTCCCCAAATGTATTTCTTAACAGGTTCATTGAGATATAATTCTCATATCATACAATTTACCCAACATCCCTCTGATGTATTTACAGAGTTGTACATCTATCACCACTATCAATTTTAGAACATTTTCACCACCTGAAAAAGAAATCCCATACTCTTTAGCTGTCACTGTCCAACCTCCCATGCCCCTCAGCCCTACGCACCACTTGCTAATCTACTTTCTGTCTCTATGGATTTTCCTATTTTAGAAATTTCGTATAAATGGAATTACACAATATGTGGTCCTCTGTGAATGGCTTCTTTCATTGCTTACCTTTTGCTTAAATTAACTGTCACGTACTTATTTGACCTCAAAACCTTGTCCCTGGATACTAAATGGGTATTTTCCTCTTGGCTTCATGCACCATATTATCCCAACCCTGGCTAGATGCTCTAAGCAGCTTGAACAGCTACCTACTTAGCCTGTCATCAGAGTATATGAATTAGACAAGTTGGGGCAAAGGTAGGACATGGCAGGGGCATGTAACAGGGAATTGGACAAGTTCCCCCCACACACAAGTTGGCCCCAATTTCTCTTTCCCTCTAGTTGACTTTCTGCTGCTGTTGCCCAAAGGCATGCAGTGAGAATGGTGAGTGGGGAAGAATGTCCTCCAAAATGGGTACCTTGAAGGTGACAGCATTTTTTCTTTTATTTCTCTCAGCTATTTCTACTCCATTCTTTCTCACAGTCCAAGTTCAGTTGACTGGTTATAATCAGATGTGCCTGACTGTTCTGGTAGCTGCATGGGCAGCTCAGGGAGCATCCTTGGTCTGTGACCAACCCTTTCCCTTGGCACACCAGAGAATTAAGAGAAAAGCTGGAAAAGGTGACCCCTCCCCACCTCCCTTCGCCTCCCTTCTTTTACCTTTGGAGCACCGAAAGAGATTATTTTACAGATTACAACAATTTACTGAAAACAGTGCACCTCTTATTTCACTGAGTTCCCTTGGGGATCATCATTTCAATTAGATCCATGAATCCTCTTTACATATTTATCTGCAGAGACTGTGGAAAATGCTTTGTCATCACAAAGAGGAGGAAATCTTTCTTGCGTTTACTATCTGCAGGTAGGATGAGGAACAACTTTCCTTTGATGTCACATTATTTCTTTTAAAGAAGGCATTGACTACACAGGTCGTAGCCTGGATGGTGATGTGGAATACCTTCAGATATTTCATCCTCCCTGGTTATATCAGTTAGCCAGGAAACACAGCAGTGACTAGACATGAGGGACCTTATGATGAGATTGTGGGTTCAGACATCCCCAGTGTTGGGCTTGTGCAAAGAGGAAACTGGGAGGAGGAATTGTTCATCAGTACCCATCCTCACCCACGTGTCTATAATTACCAACAACGGTTGCAATGCAACGCAAAAACATAAACATGATGAATTGGCTAAAGCCCAGGACTCTATTTATAGTCTCTTCAGACCTGCTGATAGCCTTAATACCATCCTTGAAACAGAACCCAAACTGGGAGCAGGGGGCAAAGGGGCGGTCTCTGTTGTGAGATGAAGTAGTAACTCTGTACCTCCAGTTCAACATGGTCCATGTATGAATGACTGTCAAAAACATCCAACAATTCTGAGAGAGGCATATCTCAAAATAAACATTTTCCTGGGCAGGCCAGACAAGAACATACAGCCAAAGGATTTCCACCTCAGACTTGGAAATTACAGGGTTTAATTGGAAGGCGTGACAGGGCACGTCATCGTTGTTTGGACATTTGACCTGAATTGTGTTTATTCAGGCAAGATAGGAAGTGGTCAAGAAGAAGTGCGACACAGTGGAAAAAGCAGGGGCTGGGAGTCAGTTCCACATTTAGCTGGGTGGCCTTGAACAAATTTCTAGATTTCTCTGAACCTCAGTTTTCTCGTCTATAAAATGGGACTACTAAAAATATCTACCTCATAGGGAGCTGTTAGCATCACATATGGCATATAGATCCTCAAAATTGGAGTTTTTTATGAACATAATTATTCATAATGCATTATTATAAATCGGGATTTCTTAAAGATTTGTCCCATATAACTCACAGTTGGTAATTCTCTCATGTTTTTGAGATGGTCCATATTATTAAAAAAAAAAAAAAGAAACTTTAAAGAACTGAAGGATATTTTTAGAAGTTCTTCTCCTACATAACTCCTACAAAGCTATTTCAGAACGTTGAAAATAATGTTTGCTCTATATTTATGTATATTCAACATTCAAAGATAATATTTATTTATATAGCATAGTTGCAAATTCCATCTCTTTGCACACTTTAATAAGGAGCAATCCATTTGATGAGATTAGTAAATGATATTATGTCTTTTAATATTCAGGAAAACAAAACATAGAAATTCTATACCTTGGTAAAATTTTATTAAATCTGCAGAGAATCAGAGAGCTCACTGCAACCAATCTCCCCCCACCACCACCCCACCACCAAAATATTATCTACAACATCCCTAAGATGTGGGCACTCAGCTCCTGCTGCCTGCCCCCCACTTCCACAACCACTGGAATGGTTAAGAATTTCTTCCTTCTGTTGAACCCAACTAGATCTCTCTGTTATTCTCATTTATTGGTCCAGTTTATCCTTTGGGAACAAAACAGAACAAACTCTTTCCTCTACATGATGGCCCATCAAACTTCAGATAAATGGGGCTTCCCTGGTGGCGCAGTGGTTGAGAGTCCGCCTGCCGATGCAGGGGACGCGGGTTCATGCCCCGGTCCGGGAGGATCCCACATGCCGCAGAGCTGCTGGGCCCGTGAGCCATGGCCGCTGGGCCTGCGCATCTGGAGCCTGTGCTCTGCAACGGGAGAGGCCACAGTGGTGAGAGGCCCGCGTACCGCTAAAAAAAAAAAAACAACTTCAGACGAATGAGACCAGGGATCTCCAAGTCTTTTCCTCTCCAGGCAAACATTCTTGGCTCTCTCACATAGCCACAGGAAAACTCCTGATCTCTTGCTCAGTTAAATTCCTTTTTGGTGGGTTTATTTATTTTTTTATTTTTTGAGCATTATAGTCACTCCTTTCCTTCTCTTTCAAGCTGCTTTTGATTCTCTATATGTGAACTGATGCAAGTGTATAAACTACATGCAACTGCGTTTTCCTCTCTGTTCCTCAACTACTTTGAACCACTCCATTTCCCTAAGTTTGTTCTTGCATGTTAGGGAATATAGATCTCATTTTGCTTTCATATTAATCCAAGCTAAAAGTGGTTTGGAGGTAAATCTCCAGGAAAAAAAATCATGTAGGGCGTTCCAAAGTCAAAAAGAAATTAACTTTTAATTATCCAGCTTAGGGTTTTCTAAGTGAATACAGATGATTATCCATGTGCTCTTGAGAGCATCATATACATTTGTATGTGAACATGTATAAAACCTATAGCCACGAAGTCCTATACTACAATCATTGCACCGGGACCAAATTGATATTCACTTTTTACTTCTAAGATGATTCTAGATATGATAATAATAATAATAATAACAGCAGCAATGATATAACTTTCTGAGAGTTTGCTACTTCTTAGGCACCATGCTAAAAACCCTATCTTTTTAATACAAAAAAAAATTACATGTTAGATGTTATTATCCCCATTTACAGATGAGGAAGATCAGGTCTTCGAATGTTGAAGTAATCTTGCCCAGTGTCCCAGGGTGAGTAATTGGCCACTGTCAGTGTCAGGATCTGAGCCATGATTGTCTAATCCCAAAGTCCAGGCAACTGGATTCCAAGCAGCTGCTGTTTGGTTATTTAAAGTTAGAATAGCACAGACAGGAAGAGCAGGAATACTACAAGGATTCATTAAACCATGGATTCAAAGAGTGTGTCATTACCATGCCCAGCTGGAACTAAGAGAAAGGTACCCAGGGCCAGAGTCTGGGACCACCAGAGGATCCCCGACACAGGTGTAAGGGGCACAGCCCAGAGGATGAATCCAGAGAGGGGTCAGTGAGGAAGGGATCCTAAAGGAAGGGGTTTTTCTGTGTGTTCAGAGCACAGAGTCACATACACCCATGGCTGGGCCCCGCTGTTAATGTCAGCATATGCACACTGGAGGTATCCATTTACAGACCATGGAGGGGTCAACTGCAATTCCTTCTTATCTGGTACTTAAAGTCTCAATTGCCAGTGTCCTCCAGAAAGTTTAGCATATGCCTGGTGTGCTGCAATACCTTTACAAATTGGGCTGAAAACAACATTTTGTGAATTAAATCACACTTAAAATGATCTCGGATATCTGGGTCCTTAATAATGTTACTTATAATAATATAGTATAATATATAATATTATAATATATATAATAATATAAATATATTATATATGTATATATTATATATATAGTATATATATTATATATATAATATTATATATTATATTATAATATATAATAATATATACTATTACATAATAATAATAAACCATTGTTAATTATTTTGTAAAGTAAATAATTACTGAGAAGTCATCCCCAAATTCCTTTTTAAGAGCTAAATATTAATTTTGATTTTCAGATCACCTCATGTTCACTTCACACCGATTTTAGTATCTACTTCAAACATAGCAAAAATAATATACAAGCAAAGAGGCACAGGAACTCCTGTGATAATCATTTATATTCTGATGTCTTTTTTGTTTTTGGTCTCTTTCACATACATTCTCACATTTGGTGTGAATTAAGTAGTTCAAACTAATACGGGCAGAGTGTTTTGCAGTTCATGAAATTGTTCCCTATCACCACCCTTTGTTAACAGAGAAGGAAAAATGAAGCTCAGAGAAGTAACTTAGCATTGTTACCCAGCTAGTAAATGATGAAGTCAAGATTTTCATCCACATCATGTTAAATCTAGCAGATAATGCAACTTTTAAAGCTCAAACAATAGGTGATTTTTGAGCTATTTTGAGGGAAATTATAATTGACATTTAAAGATACTATGTCTCTTAGCAACCACGGAGTTTCATGGAATTTGTTCAGGATTCACACCCTGAACCAGGCCAGCTAACAGTAAACTGTTGCCCTGCCAAGGTTCCCAGGGACCCTGTGCCACCCAGCATATTTGCTGTTTCTGAGTAGATAGAGAGGAGATGACTAATGGGCACGTCATCAACCAGAAATGGACAGAAAATTCTTGCCCTTTTCTTGATACTGAGTTGACCAGTGTAGTCAGACCACTAGAAGGGCAAGAACAAACCCTAGTTCACAACCCCAGAGGGAGGGGTAAAGTGAATTTCAGATGCTATCTCTTAAGACCTCTCACACCCAAGCACTGTGCTATTCTAAACAATCTGCTCTTTTCTGTGCAACTAGGAAAACATTGCTTGCTCTTTCAGTAACAGAAGTTTGGACAATTAAGTGAGATATTTGTTTACCCCTCTCTCCTGATCTATTTTGTATTTCTTTGTATATTTATTCATTTATCTTTGTACAAACAAAATAAATATCATAAAGGCAATTTTTCCTAAAGAGAAAAACTACAGCTGCAATCTTACCATCCTAACTCATCAACCAGTTTGATTTTGGGAGTTTTCGGCAGGTGTGAGTGTGTACACACCATGCTTCTGTAGATACAAAGTGGGTGTCTGCCTTTGTGTTTCACTAAGTATTAGGATGAAAACAACCCTCATGCTTTGAACACACTTTCTAATACCTTTTTACTGATCCTTAAAATGTAATAATGATGTGGGATACTTGTAGCTTTTGTTAATGTAGAAGTTAAAGCCACAAAGATAAGAACTTCAGGGAAAATAAAAGATCTAACTTGGTGAGAGAGTTCACTTACCTAGATGGTGGTCCTACCGTCGGACAGATTACAGACCCGCCAGGGGGTCATTCACACGCGGCAAGAGTACAGTCAGTCAGCAGTCAAGGCAGGAGCCCTGCTTTGTGCAAGCACAGTGATGGGCACAGGCAGTATCAACACATGGAAGGCATGTTTCCCTGTTGTTGGGAAGTTCAGAATCTAAAGGTGAGGACAGATGTTGAAATTAATTGTTTCAATTCAGTAAAGAATAGAGGGCAAGGAGAGGGATACGGCCCTCTAAAGAAGGCAGTAGTGACCCCAGAGACTCCAGGAAGTCTCCTCAGAGAAGGGGGCGTTCAGGCGAGCTAGTTTGAATATGGGCGTGTTTGCGATGCTAGGAATATTTCCCTAAATAATGCTTCTCTTCCTGTTCTCTCTCTCTTCTATCATTCCCCATTTGTCTCTCCTCCCCACCCGTCTTCCCAAGACTCCCTATTCTCTGTTGGGGAAAGATGGCTTTACTTCGAAGACTAGTGGAAAATAGTCTAAACATTGTGAAGTCCTGCCTAAAATGCTGCTTTCCCTGGCTTCTACTCTTTCTAGAGGCCCATTAAGTTCTTGCTGTGGTGGTGGTGGTGGCGGTTGTTTTTGAAAGCCTTCTCCTTCCAGTTTCTGTCTGCTATGAGCTGTAAGTAAGGCAAAGACACAGATAATGTTGACAAAATGCTTAAGAAAGCCAAGTGGTGATACCGTCTACTTAAGAGGAACATAAATTTATCACAGATTAGTATATAATTGATTGTGCTTCCAAAGCTCTGAATTGATTGCTCTTTCCCTTTGAAGGCTTCCACCTCCAGAGATCAGAGAAGACAAACTTTTAATATGCTTTTCTCTGATTTGGACTCTAGAGGAATGTACAATCTATGGTCCATACCTGTGACCTCCTGCTGAGACACATCTATCGTGAAGGCAACCAGGTGTCCCCTCACCCTCCTGCAGAACACTGGGAGTATCACCCAGATAATCAGATAAGGCAGCAAAGCCTAGAGAGTTGAGTACAGAAATGTTTTATTGGCTCCTGCTCTAGCCCCAGTCATTGTCAGGCTCATCTCTCCATTAAAGTCAGAGCTGTTATCAACTTCTGCTTCAAGTTCCCTCATTCAGGTTATCTCTTTCCTTGATGGCTTGTCCCCCCACTAATAAACAAGTTTGGTTTCATGTATCTAAAGTGTTCCTCCGTACACGCAACCAGGAGATGCGCTTATTTTCGAGAGAGTGAGTAAAATGGTGGCCCTGCAAAATATTGCTCACGTACTCTGCCCAACCTCCCATCCCTCTCTCCCTCAAGACCCCTCAGTATACTCCTCAATTCTTGAGATCTTGAGTGTTAAATTCTCAAATGGAAAGGGATTGCTGTCTTGCTACTGCTGGTCTGGTTCCAGCCACCTCCAAATAACTTTCTGGTGCCAGCCCACTGCCTCAGGACCTGCAGTTCTCCATCAGAGCCTTGGATCGAATAAGACACAGGCAAGATCTGATGCCTTCACTTGTGCCCTTTGAGTTGCTCTCTGCTCAGACTGGGGCCCCTTCCTGCAGCTGCTCTGCTACTCCAGTACTCCACACTTGCGAACAGGGTGTGTGAGGGGCAGGGGAGAACGTGCCTCCATTGTTTTACAGTGCTTCGAATTCTTTATGTGCATTTTGAGGACCCATTTGAGTCCAGGCCCACGTACCACCTAAGAGAGACTTCCAAAATACTTTCCACTCAGCCAGTAAATTTTGCACACTTATTGAATTATTTGAAACTACTTGATTTTTTGTTTGTTTTTTAGCTAGCAAATCCTGTTGTTACCCAGATGTAACTCGGTGCATAGATAAAATAGAAACTCAACAAATGTTAAACTCAGCAAATGTTAGATGAGAAAGAGAGACAGAGGGAGAAAATGTGAAATAATACTGTAAGATAGTCATATTAATATCTTAATGAGAAAGACAAGGTAACTGATGCTTAGAAAATTTAAATCACTTGCAGTGTGGCAGAGAGACTGCAAAAGCAGATAGACCTGGGGGATTTCCTGGCTCTATCACTTTCTAGTTATATGATATTGGTCAAGTTGCTTAATTGCTCTCAGCCTGTTTCCTCATCTGTAAAATCTATACCACATGACTATTTGAATTAAATAAGATAATGCATGCAGGAGAACTCTGCACAGTGCATGTCACATAGTTAGAGCTTAACAAATATTGTTGATCATTATTATTACAGAAGTTTTCACATTGAGTATTCAATGGAACCATATCTGATTCCAAAACCCTTGGGTGGCTTCTATGAGGCCACATGTGCAGCCATCCTTCCTTCCTCTCAGAATCCAGTTCTAAGAAGCTGATGTGTCACTGCCTGCTGAATCACTCCTGCCAAGGATCTGGCTATGAATGACACGTGCTTCTAGCTCTCTGGTTGCCTGAGTCTTGCCTCTCCAGAAGCTTGGGAGGCAGCTGAGGAAGTCCACAGGCCTTGCCACCAAGATTGCTCCAGAGGGCCCAGCAAGGACCACAGGGGCTGTTCCATGCCAGGCTTAGTGGGACCTTGCCTGGGGAATGGGATCAATGTAGAGGTGAGGGGCTGCATACAACATAGTGTTTAGAGAAGGAAAATGGGAAACCAACAGAAGCATTTTCCATCTAAATCTCAAGGCCATGCATATCTTCTGAGTGTTCACCTATAGCAGCCATAGACGACATCTAAGTATTTCCAAGGATGTAGAGAAAGGCAGTTAAAATGATCCAGGGCACAGATGGGGGCTTGAGGAAAAACTAAATGATGAGAATCTCTCAATCCATAAAGATGATGATTTATATGGCCAAAATCTAAAATTAAAAAAAAAATTTTTTAAAGCAAAAAGAAAAATTGGGAATACAACCACAACACGTCACATCACCAAATGACAGAGTATTAAGATGAGAGAAAAATCATTTAAACCTCCAGCACATAGTTAAAGAAAACATAAGGAAATGCCAAACTGTGAAATGCACAAGAAAGAGACAGTGAACCTATTGCTTTTAAAATGGCATAGTTCAAAACACATTCTTTAATATTTTTACCCTGCCCGTTTCCAAAGAAAGAATTTGAAGCTGCAGTTCAAAATGAAAATGACTTCAGGAAAAACAAAATGAGGTACTTGTTTCTAGACCATCCTGAAGTGCAAAAGGCATTTCAATCCTTGGAGGTCCCCCAGTGTTCAGGGCCCCACATTGCTAGATACCAGGGAGCTTGCTAAGTGCCTCCTCCAGTCTCAGTTACAAACAAGGAAACTGAGGACTGGAGAGGGGAAGGAATGCTCTGAAGAGCCCAGTTAGTCAGTGTATCAGTCGGAGTCCAACTGGGAAAAGAGAAACCATGCAGAATGGAACAGAGGGAATTTTATTCAGGGAATTGGCTAAATGATGGGTATGCAGACAAGCCAACAGGAGCCAGCCAGTGAGGCAACCCAAGATTACCACCAACAGCTGAAAGCCAGAGAGGACAAGCCAGAAGACATAGAATTGCAAGAGCCTTGGGACCATTTTCCTGGTAGAAGCTGGCAGCTTTGTCCTATGGGAGCTGGTACCTTCGCAGTTATGGATTGTAGCCCTGGGTATTGCCTGAGGCAGAGAGGAAGGAGGAGAAATACTCTGGCTTCCCCCTTACTCTGCTCTCCAGTTACCTTTCAATTGGCTTCCATTGGTTAGGCCCATTAGGAAGCCAAGAGACAATGTGGGGTTAGGGGACGTGACACAGAGCAGAGCAGGGAAAGAGTAAGGAGTGGGTCTGAGGGTTCAGGCATGGGGACCACATTGTCCATCATTAAATCATCATTTCTTGGGCACTCCCTGGGCAATGCTACTGTCCTGGTAGGACATAGTAACTTTTGGAGGCAGCCATCAGAGCTGGCTCTCAGGTGCAAACTATGGGGGCTGTGTCATATTTTGCTAATTCCTGATACATTTCCCGGTCAGGGGAAGGCTCACATATAATAGAAACCTATTATTAATCTTTCTAAATGGCAACTATTTTCTTATTCATTTGGAATTCCATATATTGAGTTAGTTTTCTTTTTCTTTGTGTGTGGGGGTCTTCCTGGAAATGTAGGCATCCTAATTTTAAATTTAGAGTAGGAGCATTCCTCAGACGTGGTTTGTATAGGTAAGGACTTTAGGCCCTTAAAATAGCCATCAGTAACCCTAAGCTATCCGAAATAGACATACAGTCTAAGTAACATCCTTGAACT
This sequence comes from Phocoena sinus, assembly GCF_008692025.1. Lineage (NCBI taxonomy): Eukaryota > Metazoa > Chordata > Mammalia > Artiodactyla > Phocoenidae > Phocoena > Phocoena sinus. The sequence continues at coordinate 15,667,825 of NC_045778.1, read as the reverse complement.
TGCTGTACATGTGCAGCTTCAAGATAGGTCCCTAATCTCTAACTTGCAAGTAGATTACCCTAAGACCTCTCTCTAAGAACTCTAAAGCTGCCACTTACCAAGAGGCAGGGGTCAAATTCTGAACATTGGACAGCATGTTCACCACAGGCACTAACCAATCAGAAGGCTGGGGTGGTGCTAGAGCATTGTCCTGGGGACCTCTTGTGTGTCAGGCGTTAACCCTTTCAGTGCTGCATTTTCGAGGTGGTAGTGGGGGCAGGCAGCGGGGATGGTCAGGGCAACAGCAGTTTGCCAACTGATTCAGAAGTGTTTCAAATATAGTTCAGTATCCATTCTGGCTATACTAGTGCATACTGGCTGAATATCAACAATGCCATGAGACTCCTGAAACAGGGTGCTCACTGACAGAATAGAAAGGTTTTTAGGTATCCCAGAAAAGGGGCCCTAATTGGTAGCCCTGGCGTTGCCTCTTTACCTGTTTTCTCCCCAGGACCATTGCCAACTCCAGGGCAGTGACATCTCTAACTTGTGCTCAGGTCTTGGTCCCGAGGACAGTGCCAGGCACACAGACGAATGGCTCTCAGGTGAGGAAACTGACCACGGACACTAGTTGAGTGGATGAAATGTTGAGAAGCTCTCCCTCCCTCATGGCCAAGTTTTTGGGACTTTTTCTTTTTCCAAGATCTCCCAGAAAAAGCAGAACTTTTTTGCCCAGACAGAGCAAGTGTGTCACAAAGTTCTGCTTTCACTGTGTGTTAAGTGGAAATGATCAGGCAAGTGAGTAATAAGAGATTCCTCTCTGTGTTTCCTCCATGTTGGGAGATCCTGCCGTGGACCTCTGCATACTCAGAGCTACAGTGCAAACTGCAATGATTCCACTGATAACCCCAGGATGCCTCACTTATCTGTCATCATGGCTTATCCACACAGAAAGTTGCTGAAGGGGCCACTTCCTGGACACATACGTAGGTGTGAAGATGCTGGGATGTGAGTGTGTGTGTGCATGTGTGTGTGTGTGTGTGTGTGTCCAGGACTGACTCAAAGGAGTTAGAGTTTGACAAAAGTGATGGCACTTGTTCCAAGTGCCTATGGCTGATGAGGTTCTGCCCTTGGGCTGTGAGATCTGGACTAGGTTCAGAAACAACTGCCTTAAGATGGTGACAACTGTCTCCACCCCACTGCCATTCACTGAGCACTTACCCTGTGTTAGGATGAGCATTTTACAAGCTCAGATGTAATCAGTAGTTCTGCAAGCTTTCAATCTCCTTATTTTACAGATGAGCAAACTGAGCAAGCGTTCTCAGCTCTCTCAGGTATGTCAGGTAACCTAACTGTACCCCCTAGGCACTCTCCAGCTGGACCGGTGGGGATATGAGATCAGTGAAGCTTTTTGGTTGGTTAAACTCTGCACTGGGAGTTGGTAGATTTGTCAGAGATTCTCAAACCTGACTGCATTTTTTAGAACCCCCTGGGAAGCTTTCTAAAAATACTAATATTGGGGCCCCTTCCCAGATCAATTAAGTCAGATTTGTTAAGGATGCAGCCTGGGCATTTTGTTGTTGTTGTGTTTTTAACTCTCCAATTGATCCTAACAAGCAATCAGGGTTGGGAACTACCACCTGGTTGACCTTATCTATTGGGCAGGTCATTTACCTTGAGTTGCCCTACCAGTAAAAGGGATTTCATAGTGGCAGCAGCCCACCTCCCAGAAACGAGAGCAAGAGCGCAGGAGCTAGAATAAGAGAAATCAGGTGTTGGAGCCCCAGTTACTAGCCATGTGACTGTGGGGAAACTACTCAACCTTTCTTAGTCTCAGGCAACAACTCAACTTATATGGCTTGTGAGACTTAAATTGTGAGAATTAAGTGAGATAACTCAAATAGAGCATTTATACCTGACATATAGTAAGTGATCAATGCATGTTACTGATTATTATTGTGAAAGAGTTCCCTGTGTTCTTTGTAAGGGCTGTCTACCCAAGATAGTGGTTGTCTTGTGATGATTCGGTATTGTCATAGTAAACTGTGGTTCTCAAGTTCTCAGAAATGGAAAATGTTTCCTGACCTAAGGGGAGGGTGGAAAAGGATGGACCTAGGGAACCCAAAACCAGGAGCTGTTTCCCAATAGCAGAGAAGAGTTGGTCTGATTGATTTCTTCAGGCAGAAATGTCAGAAGCCAGTTTAACGAGTGTGCAGGTTTCCACAGCAGTTAAGAGAGCTTAGAGGGGGTTTTGTAGATGCTCCTCACACACACAGACTCCCTGGGGATTAGATGAACTTCAGCTGATGGCCACTAGCTGTAATGGACAATGCACTGCAAGCTTTGTGTTGGCTGCAAGGCAAGGAGGCTCCAGCAGCTCGGGAATGAAGACTAACCCACTGCCTGAATTCATCGCAAGATGACACTCTGAGCTCCCCACGCCTGGGAAGCGTCTCTACCAGCTGCCAACACGTTACTCAGACTTTGACGGCGAAAGCTAACCTTTTGCGCTGGCTATTGAGTCCTGGCAGTGCAGTAGTCTGGCCCAATAAAAGAGGCGGCGGACTCTACCTACTTGGAAAATGAAGTCCATTTAAGTAACTCCTACAAGGAAGAAAAAAAAGAATTTCTACAAGTTTGAACACAGGAAGGATAAATGCAGATATCTCATCTGTTGTCTTTCTGTGGAAGACACTCCATTTTTTTCCAGCATGGAACTTGCTTAGCCACACTTGGATAGCTGAGTGGCTGCCCCTGGGGTTTCATTCTTCTTAACTGCAGGGTTTTATCATGTTGAAGTCTGGAACATGGGTTCTCAGAAGGCTCTGCATGGCAGTTAGGCATGCTGGCTCGGGTCTAGATCCAGAGACTCATGGTCTGGGACACCTCTTCAATAGCATCTCGGACCATGACACCCCATGCTCACAGGAAAAATGAAAGCCCATGCAAGAATAGCAGAACTTCTAGTCCAAGTTATCTGTTAATTCAACATTTACTCCTCTTTTAATCAAACTTAAGTTTATAACTTGAGCTGATCTATCTAGTAATCATTTGGTGTTCAGTCCCAGAAATGCACCAGAGTAAAGTGGTGAATCTTCAAGTATTCTTTGAAGCGAGTTCTGAAGGCTGTACTCCTTATTGGGCCTGGAATGGTTATGATAACTCCCCAAGGCTTCTGCTGTGGGAACATACATTTCTAAGCTTAAGTGGGAAGAGTTATGGTGCTGTATTATGGAGATGCAGGTTCCCATTGGACTCCGATCAGGAAGGGGCTCTTTCTGTCAAAAAAGAAGGTAGAAGTCTCTAACCATTGCAAAGTAGCAGGTAATACAGATGGCAGAAAGACACATGTAGTCATCTTAGAGAGAGAAACCATTTCTAGGTTATGTAATAGACCAGCAGCCAGTGTCTTTCAGAATACATTTGGAGAACCATCTAAACTTCAAACCCAGTTGGTGAACACTTGGTACCTGAGAGTAACCACATTAGCAGAGACCGAATTAATGGATTTAAATATTAATAAGGGTCCTAAAACAAGAACAATGCCCATCCCAGTCCAACAGCACTGGACAAGAACAGTGTGGAACACAGAGAAGAGTGTGGAAGAAGAGGGTCAAGCTGGGCCATGGCAGCGTCTGCTCTGTAAACGCTGACTTGTGGTCCCTGCCAGGCCCTGGGGGGGCACCTGTGAGTTTATATCAGAGCCCACAAGCTATAGATGGAAGCCTGCTGTCAGCTGTCACTGCCTTCTGCTCTGAGCTCTTCTACGTTCTCCACTGATTACAACTCCACAAGAGAAGGAGTCCAGGGGAGTCACATGAGGAGGTTTACACCACATAATACTCAAAATATGGTTCAAAATAATCAAAATATGGTTCATAAAATTTGTTAGACAAATTTCTTCTCCTCCTCACCCCTTTCCTGCAGGGCCCTCAATGGGGCCTTCTTTTCCCATGATTCTTCCCCAGAGCAGTTCTGAGCCCAACTCCCACCTTCTCCCTTCTCTCCTGGATGTTTTTTATCTCCTGTAACATCCAAATCCTCCCATCCCCTTATTTTGAAGAGTGGTTTCCCACTACTTCATGGAGCTGGGGCATCAGCCTGGCACCCAGGCCAGGAGGCTCACTTCTGCCCCAGAGCAGGTTCATCCAAGCACATCTCAGTGCAGACATCTCTCCCTGTGAAAGGCTTCCTCACGCTGCACAGATTCCTTCATTCAGAATGTGCTCATTGGGGCTAGGACCCTCTTCTGGAGAAAAAAAGAGTTAAAAATCTCTGCTCTTAGAGCTTCCATTCTAATAAGGGGAAATAAAGTTTTATCTGATACACACACATGCAGACACATATTTGGCAATTGATTTGCGTGCGTGTGTGTGTATGTGTGTGTGTGTGTGTGTGTGTGTGTGTGTGTGTAAGTTAATGGGCAAATCTGTCATTCTCACTCCAGCATGTGGGTTCAGTCATTCTCAAAAATTCTTGCAGCATTTTCTGTGTCTAGCTGCTCTTCCCCTGTGAGATGGTGAGTGAGTGGGGCCAGCTCAGCTAGGGTGATTCCCACAGGGGTTTTAGGGAGTGTGCTGTCCCAGGGCCTCTTACTTGCAGATGCGGTATGTAGAATATGATCTGGAGGCGCACAGCAGACCCAGGTGAGTTGACCGTCTGAGGGGTTGAGGGGACGAGAGTGCCATGGGGGCAAGGTGCAAAGTGGGAGTCCAGAAATCAGGAGAGCAAAGCAAGGATTGGTGGAACAGCAAATGGGAAGTGGTCCCAGACCATACTGGAGACAGAGAGGTGGTGGCGTTTTAGGCAGGTATGTGAGGGTGAGCCAGGATCACTTAAGAGAATGAGTCGTACACCTGCAGTATCCTTTCCCCTGTTCCTCTCTCCCCCATCTCTTTAAGTCCTCCTCCACAGGCCCCACCTAGACAGGGATCTTCTCTGTCTTGCTCAGAATAATGCTTCTCAAAGAGTAGGTGCGTAATAATTATTGGTGGACCAAATGATGGGCTTGCCCCTTTGAGCCTTCCAGCCCAGCTCAGCTTCACGATTTCTCCCTCCTCTGAACTGAAGCCCTCAGTCACCTGGCAGGAAGCTTTTGCAGTGTGGAAAGCACACAGAATGAAATCCTGGCTCTGCCTTTTATCAAGTGTTTCCAAGCCACTCAAATTCTTTCCACTCTCAGTTTTCTCATCTGCAGATGGGGATGTTTCTCACAAGCCTACATGCTTTTCCTGTGGTCCTATTTGTATTGAGGACCACAGGAACAGCAGGTAGGCATGGAAGTCCCTACTTTAAGTCACTTTAAATCACGAATACAGCAATTATCTCGCCCTGCCATTTGACGTCTCTTTTGTCAAAGACAAACTGAATCCTAATTTGTCTGCCAAGCAGCTTTGCTGGCCTCCTAGCCTCTGGCATAAGCTTAGGCTGTACTCTTAGTTAAGGTTGTACTCAACCTAAGGCCAGGAGAGACACCTTTTTTTTTTGAAGGTCTTGCTATGTTTTATTTTCACCTTTATTGGGGGTGTATTGACAAATAGAAATTGTATATATTTAAGGTATGCAACTTGATGGTTTGGTATATGTGTACATGGGGAAATGGTCACCACAATCAAGCTAGTTAATATATCCATCACTTCACATAGTTACCATTTCCTTTTTTCTTTCTTTTTTTTTTTTGTGGTAAGAACACTTAAGATCTACCCTCTAAGCAAATTTCAAGTATACAATACAGCATTGTTATCTGTAGTCAGCATGCCGTTAGATCTCCAGAACTTATTCATCTTGCATAACTGAAACTTTGTACCCTTGACTAACATTTCCCCATTTCCCCCTCCCCCCCAGCCCCTGGCAACCACCATTCTACTCTCTGTTTCCATGAATTCGAATATCTTAGATAGGAATGACGTCTTAATTATGTCTCCAACAGTATCTAGCCCCTTGCTTCTTCGTACCCAACAGGTATCAATATATTTGTTGGTTTTTAACATTATATTAAAAAACAGTATTGGGATTGATGATCTGGAAGCTCATTTTCTGACTCTAAACTCTCTACAGACTGCAGTCTTTTGGCTGTGAGAGGTTAAGTAAACTAAAAGTATGAATAATCTCAAGGAAGTGTTGTATTCCTGCATGATAGAGTAGTAAGATTCGAGGGATGCTGGGGGTACTTCCCAGGGTATTTGGGACAAACACTTTCCCTGGCCTGGATGGACTGTGGGTCTGACTGGCTTTGCATGTGACACCCTGCCTAGCAAGACAGGACAAGAAATGAATCAATTGCCCACTGCAATGGTATGTGCTATTTCTAAGCCGCCTAGCTCATGAGTACTGCACAGTCCAGCAGCCCACTCTGATTTGTCACACCGAAGGCTGCCTTCTTAGTAAACTGTTGTCCACACTTCTGTTCATTCTGAGTCACCACTTAGTGTTCAAACTGAAATGCCAGCGCAGTCCTTGGAATACACCATGCAGTGTGAAACCAAAGGAGGTGGGGCTGGGTGGGATGGCGCTTCCCGTGGAAACTTCCATGTCCTGCAAGGAAGCCAGAGCCTCCAGCCGGGGTTCTGCAAAGGATGGCTAACAGGCAGCCTCCTAGTCACAGCTACCCCCTCTTCTAGGTAAACCTCTCTCTTCAAAGCCAAGGAAATCGAGGGTGAACTGGTTCAGTGACTTGCCCAAGGTCTCACAAGTCTTTTCATGACCTGGCTCCTACCCTCTCCCACGTTATCCCCACCTCATCCCACATATATCCTGTTCTCCAGTCAAAGTCATGTTAGCTCCTTGAGTGTGCCGCATTATTTCACTTCTCTTGTCTTTGCATGTGTGTCCCCTTGCCGTGGAATGCTATTTCTGCTCCTCCAGGGTAGTGAACAACTCATTCTCCAAGGCCCAACTCAAGCATTCTGTCCTTTCAGAAAGCCTTCTTGACCACTCCTCAGCACTCCCCATTCCTCATCAAAGCAGAGCTCTTTGCTTTGTTCTCTGTGCTACCTGTGCTATGTTCACATCACTGCCAGTGCCCTGGATTACATCATTTATTAGAAATCTACTTGCTTTCCTAGGCATGAAGTCAAGTGTCAGTAAGGATTGTGTTCAGTTGCAAGTTACAAAAAGCCCAGTTAACTCATAGTTTAGACAAATTAGGGAGTTATTTTTTTTTTTAGGTAGCCAAAGTTGCCGTGATAACTCCGTGTTACCATTAGGGACCCAGTTTCCTATCTTTATTGTGGCTTTTTTAAAAAAATAAATTTATTTATTTTATTTATTTTTGGCTGCGTTGGGTCTTCATTGCTGCGCACAGGCTTTCTCTAGTGGTGGCGAGCGGGGGCTACTCTTTGTTGTGGTGCACAGGCTTCTCATTGTGGTGCCTTCTCTTGTTGTAGAGCATGGACTCTAGGCACGCAGACTCAGTAGTTGTGGCTCGCAGGCTCAGTAGTTGTGGCGCATGGGCTTAGTTGCTCTGCAGCATGGGATCTTCCCGGACTAGGGCTCAAACCCATGTCCCCTATATTGGCAGGCAGATTCACTGCGCCACCAGGGAAGCCCTTTATTGTGGCTTTTTTCCTCATGCTTGTCACCCAGGGGTCACAAAATGGCTGCTACTTTACTATATCTACATTCCAGACTGGAAAAAAAAGTAGGGGTAGTGGATAATGACGTATTCACTAATCAAGTCTGCTCCTTTTACAGAGCATTTCTAGAAGCCCCACTTAGTGACTCTTTCTTGTATCTCCTTGGTCAGAATGGTATTTTATAGACATCCCATAATGGCAAAAAGGATGGGAGATATATTTGTTTAATTGGACGTATTGAAATGCATAATACAATCGGGGTTTGGTTAGTAAGGCAGAAGGGGAAGAATTAAGATTGGGTAGGCAAGTCTACCATATGCAGGGATTATGTTTCACTTATTCTCTCTGGGGCTTAGCGTAGGGTATGGCACATAGTAGGCACTCAATAAATAAAAGTCCAAGAAAGAAAGGAAGTTTTCTGACCCCTAGACCAATGCTATTTTCCCAGTATGACTTAGCACACCTTTGAGCTTTCAGACATGAAGCAAAGCTTTCTGGGCATGGGGAGACCATGAAGGGAGAGATGACTGGAGGGAGTCTCAGACAGATGCTTAGTGCTCAGCTGGGAACACTCAGCTTAGCAATGCCTGGGAGCTAGGAGAAAGGGAAAGAAAGGTCCTTCTTGGGATGTATGGCTGCCATGTTGTCCATGGGACCCCCGTTCCCAATTCAAAAAAACATGTTAGTCACTACATGACTTCAAAAGCGTCACCAGGTTCATGGGACATCTCCATCCCATTTTCCAGTTTTTGCGGTTGAGAAGTCCTCAGCTACAGAGCTAGACTCAGTCTTGCTTCCTCTAAGGCCAGGCACTATTTCTGTATGTCATGCTCGTGCTGTCACGCTTTTCACAATTATGAACAACTCTGCAATGAACATCCTTGAAATAAATCTTTGGGTTCATCCTTGTGCATCTTAATTATTATTTCCTTAGTCTAAATTCCGAAAAGTAGAAATGCTGGGTGAAAGGCTATACTCATTCTTAAGGTTTCCAATGAGTGTTGTCTAACTGCCAGAAAGGCTTGTTGCTCTATGCTTCCATCAGTCACAAATGGAAAAGCCTCCCATCTTTCCAGTGGTGGTTGCTCTCTCCTTCTGAAGGTTTCAGTTGTGAGGCAGTCATTCCAAGGGTCTGTTCTGTCCTCCCATCCAGAACAACAGCAGAACAACTCCCAACTAGAAACAAAGATGGAGGCCACCTGATGTTAATGTGTCTCACTTCCCCTACTTGATTATAAGTGTCACTCTGGAAAGAACAAGAAACACAGATTCTGTGTGCATAAAGGAAGCATTCATTAAGTGCTTGATGGGGGAGCTCTGAGATGGTTCTGTGGTCCTAGCTAGGATCCTGGGGATTTTTCTTGACGTCTCTCTACTGTTCTCCATCAGGTCACCGAGTCCTGTCAGTTTGACCTTCTAAACACCTTTGCATTCAGCCTCCTCTTCTAAATCACCTTTTCATCTGCCTCTGACCCTGTCTTAGTCATGTCCTCATCATTTCCCTCAATTGACCGCTTTGCCACCCATTTCTTTGCTTCTACCCCTCAACCCATTCTCCACACAGCCTCAGATTGATTTTTCTAAATACCTATGCCACACCACCGTCCAGCTTCATCCTTGTTTTTAAACCTGTTCTTATAAGCCAGCAGCTCCCTAAAGTGCTATGTTGCCTCATGTCCTCACGCACAATGAGGATTCCATAAGCAGGATTTATTGCAAGGAGGCTCCTTGTTCACTATTTCCCACTCCCCTTTCTCCAGAGAACCATCTTAGAAACCACCTAGTTGGACTCCTTCATTTTATAGATGAGGAAATTGGAGAACTCACACCTTAAACACCTTCCCTTCCCACTTCAAATAGCAAATTTACATTCCCTGTGAAAAGTCAGCTCATCATCTGTAGAGAACAAATGTATGGACACCAAGAGGGGAAAGCGGGGGAGGGGGTGGTGGTGGGATGAATTGGGAGATTGGGATTGACATATATACACTAGTGTATATAAAATAGGCAACTAATAAGAACCTGCTGTATAAAAAAATTCAATTCAATTCAAAAAAAAAAAGCTCATCATCTCTTCTAGCAAGGCTTGGGACACCCCCTCTCTAAAGCCCAGGCTAGGGGCTTCTTCTGTGCCTCCTCACAGCACCCCGTGCTTGTTATCTCTCTATATTGTGACTATTGTTTCATTTGTTTTTTCATCTTCCTCAGGTAGACTACATTTCTGAGGGCAGAGACTGAGCCTTATTCAACTTTCTATTTCTACAGACTCTAATAGTGCATGTTTGGTCATTGCTCCATGGATGTTTATTGAATGAATAAATGAATACTTGGTTATGGATTGGAGGAAGGATCAGCGCTGGTAGAGAAAACACGTTGATAGTGACTCTCTTCAAGATGTAGAGACTAGAATATCAGCTTCCCGCTTTCACACACACGTAGCCCAGGTGTTGCCCCTTCAGTGAAACACCCTGAAGAGATATGTCCAAGTAGTATGTTTCCATTTGGATAGGAAATACCTCTTTCCTTCTGAGATATTGTTTTATTTTTGTGGGAAAAGCAAATCAGGGAGTAGATAATGCACCTCACCTGTGCATAATATGACAGGGTTTGAAAACATTTTTGCTTCAATAGCTATATTTTCTTAAAGTTACCATTTATTAAGAGCTTACTATGTACCAGCCCTATTAACCTGTCACATGCATTTTTTTCATCTATTTCTTACAGCAATCCTAAGAGTTTAGTGCGAATGAGATTTACAAATTTATAAATGTAAAACCTAAGAGGTGAAGAGGTTAGAAACCTGGCCAAAGCCATGTGGCTAGTGATTGCTTCAAAACTGATCTTTCAGCCTCTAGTGCTCACCCTCTTAGTTATGACATGACACCCTTTCTAAGCACAATCAGTCCTCTTAATCGCCCAGTGAAATAGGCTGGGCTTGTGCCCCTGTTCCCACTTTACAGGTGCGGACAGTGACCTGAGTGGTAACGTAACTTGCCCAAAGACACCTGGTTAGTACCATTGGGACAGGATTCCAAATCTCCTAATCCAGGTCTCCTGACACTTAGCGATCTACTAGATCTACTAGAACTCTTATCAAATTAGTGGACACTAATTTTTTTTAAAAGATGAGAAAACTGCAGATGGAGTTTGTTTGGTGACATAGGAAGGTTAAGAATAGCCCCAGCTACTTTGGTCCTGCAAACCCCCAGGCTGGCTGGGAGGCCCTCTCCCTCAGGCATTCTAAGGAAACAGCTCCCTCTTTAGGCCAACTGGAGGAACATCAGGGACTGCAGGCACACTGCCCCCAAACTACACTGAGAACCTGCCAGGGTGGTAGAACTCTCCCAGGTATCTCGTGGATATCTTCAAACAGCTAGACTTAGGGTGTTGTTGTGTGTCCATTAAGAGGCCGTAAATTATTCAGGACTGTGCAATTGAAAAATGGCTTTGGTGACTAGGATTGAATCCCACGTGAATCTCAGCCCTGTGACTTTGTAGTGCCCACCTGTGAGGGAATCCGATTGCCTCTCTTTTTCTCTTTCTCCATCATAATGGAGGAGAAGGAGCCAGAGATGGCAGCAGAGACTGCAGAGGGAGGCAGTCAGTGCCAGGCTAAAGGGAAGGGGCAGATCCTGAGCTGCGTCCCCTGGGTGGGTTGACCCATTGCTGACAAGATGGAGAAGGAAAAGAAGTGGCTGGGTGTGGGCCCTCATGGTGCAGACCCTATGCTGCATCTAAGGAGCAGAATAGGAATAGGAAAGGAATAGGAAAGGTGAGAGGGTGAAGGAGCAGATATGGCATGACCTGAGGAAATACGAGACCCAAGGAAGAAGGTTGAGATATCTCTTCCACACTTAACTAATTAATATCATTGTCTGGATGCTCATAAAATCTCTTATTTGGAAGGAGTCTAGAGTTACCAAATCCAGCTCCTAATTCAGCTCCTAAATTCTCATCCACTTATCTGACACAAGCAGTCCCCAAATAATTCATATTCTCTTTCTTTTAGGGATAACTTTAGGATGTATGTATTGGGGACCACTTTCCTTCCTGTGTGAAGAGCTGGGAGGTCACACAGTTATAGCCAGAAAACAGAGTCTTACTGTCAGAGAGCCCTCAGTGAGACAGCTTGAAGCCCTTGATTGTACCATACAAGGAGTTGTACTTCCAAAAATTGGATAAGCAACTGATACCAGCTCCTCTCTTGAGGCCACCTGGATGGCCCTAGGGTGTCCACATGCCCTTCCCATAAGTCTAACACTCAGTGCAATGAGCCCTTTTCCCCACAGGCACAGGGATTCCCAAAGTGAATTTTCGAGAGTGAATTTTTAGGCTCCACTGTGTAGCCCTGGAAAAATCTTGCTCCTCTCTAGCCTTACTCTTTCCATTTCTGAAATGAGGAGTTTGACAAGATTGGGGGTTCCCAGGAATGCCCTGCAGAATCTAGAGGATATTGGGGTGAGGTCCCCTCTGTCTCATGGACAGAGAGGCTTCTCTTACATCTGTGTTATCATATTGGATGTCCACTAAATATTTTGTTTGAATAAAGAGCCCACAGCTAAAAACATGTTTGAAAACTACTGGACCAGATGATACCAGCTGTATCATCAACAGTATTTCACTCATTCAACAATATTTATTGACCGCTTGATGTCTGCCAGGTACTGTTGTCAAGGAAACAATGGTGCACCAGAAAAAAACAAAACAGATTTCCTGGGAATTCCCTGGCGGTCCAGTTGTTACGACTTGGCGCTCTCACTGCCGTGCCCTGGGTTCCATCCCTGATCAGGGAACTAAGATCCCACAAGCCACGTGGCACAGCCGAAAAACAAAACAAAACAAAAACAAACAAACAAAAACAGATTTCCTTGTGCAATATAAGCTTTTAAAATCAGGGGCATTTGGCCTTCTACCATAGACTTGATCTTAGACACAGAGACCTCATCCTCATCTTCAGATGGGCAACCAGGATGTATACTTTTACACACATTTAACTTCCTGTTTTCTGGTAGTCTCACTTCCTCGAGAGAACTTGAAGCTTGATTGTTGAATATATGGTGTCCACAGACTCCCAAAGTTTTAAAGGAACATACTTTTCCTAACCAAGAGTTAGGGCAATTGAGCTGACAAAAGAAGCTTTTTAAAAATGATTTATTTATAGGAAAATTCTGAAAGATATAAAAATAGTATCATGTTTTGTGAATCCTACTTGACAGATTCTTTATTTTAATTTAAAAGAATAATACTTCATGGGAAGAAATTAAAAATTTATCGTAATCATTCAGTTAACGTATTATTTGTATGGCATTTTTCATCATTCATCTACTTGTATGTATTTGAAAAAAAGAAACTAAGATTGAGGGCCTGCTCTGTGACAGGTATTTTTCTGGGCACGTTCATATTCATCTCTTGCCTCACTTAATCACTTAATCTTCAGAGCAATCCTGCAAGAGCTATTTACCAGTTTTTAAAGATAACAAAACTGAAGCATAATATCGTTCCAAAGTTCACAAAGCCAGTAAGAAGTCCACATTTGAAATACACAGCTGTCTAATCCTAAAGCCCATCTGTATTTTTCCTACCACTTGATGCAGCCTCTCCACTTGCTCAATATTATTTGTTTACAGTTCTTTATAGTCACCTTTGGGTACATCTCTGAGTAATCATTAGGAAAACTAAAGTTATATTTTACCATTTCAAAGGTCACCAATGAGTTGTCTACCCCTCTATTCAGAAGTGAAGCGACAAGTGTGTACATTTCCTGATTTAGCATTCAGGAATATTGGAATGCCAATATTCTAGGCACCAATATCTTCTGATTTGTAGATAATTTCACCTTGTGTGAATTGGCTACCAAGTTTGCCTTTATATCAAGGACACAACGTCCTTTAACAGTAGGATTTTTATAACGAAGCAGTTAAAGGTTTGCAAAAAGAATTTTTTTTTCCTTTTAGTTATTCCATTCAGGGCTTTTTGCATCCAAATAAACCAAGGATAATTGATGAAGACTAGTAAGTTTTCTGTCCTCAAGGTCTTCATAATTAAAACTTCATATATAATTTCCTTGAAAAGAGCTGTAAAATTCCAGATCATGGTAATTATTATCAATAACAATTTTCTTAGAGAATTTTTACTTTGTAAAGCAAAAATAGGCTTCTCTCTTTAAAATTCTTATACCAGCATACATACTCATATTTGGCTTCTAATGCCAACAATTTCTATTTTCCATCTGAACATTGCCCCACCCTGCCCTTTTCCCTCTCTAATTTTGTAAATTGGATTGTAAAAACAAATGGTAAAGATGTAGAATAGTCAAAACAATGTTGAAAAAGTACAGACTTGGAGGACTCACATTTCCCAATTTCAAAACCTACTATAAAACTATAGTAATCAAGACAGTGTGGTACTGGCATAGGTATAGACACAGAGATCAATGGAGTGCAATTGGGAGTCCAGAAAAAAACCCTTACAGTTATGGTCACATGATTTTTGACAAGAATGCCATGAAAAGTCAATGGAGAAAGAATAGTCTTTTCAGCAAATGACGCTGGGATAACCACATGCAAAATAATGAAGTTGGACTCATACCTCACACTTATATAAAAATTAACTCAAAATGGATCATACATCTAAATGTAAGAGCTAAAACTATGAAATTCCTAGAAGAAAACATAAGAGTAAATCTTTGTGACCTTGGATTTAGGTAATGGTTTCTAAAAGCACAAAGGACAAAAATAAATGAATTACACTGCATTAAAATTAAAACTTTTGTCCTTCAAAAGACACCATCAAGAAAGTGAAAAGACCATCACAGAATGGAAGAAAATATCTACAAATCAAGGAAGTTGATAAGTAACTTATTTCAGGAATATGTAAAAAAGTCGTACAACTCAACAATAAAAAGAAAAATAACCCAATTCAAAAGTGAGCAAAAGATTTGAAGAGAAGTTTTTCCAAAGAAGATAAACAAATGAACAGTTAGTACATGAAAGGATGCTTGACATCATTAGCATCAGTGAAATGCAAATCAGTGCCACAATGAGACATCACTCACACTCACTAGGATAGCTAAAATAAAAAAGACAGATAATGGATGTTGGTATGGATATGGAAATTTTAGAATCCTCATACATTGCTGGTGGGATGTAAGATGGTACAACCACTTTGGAAAACAGTTAGCAGTTTCTTCTCAAACTGTGAAAATAGAGTTACCATATGACCCAGCAATTCCACCCCTTGGTATATACCCAAGAGACTTGAAAACAAATGTCCACGCAAAAGCCCCTACAAGAACTTCCATAGCGGTGTAATTAATGATGGCCGAAAAGTAGAAACAATCCAAATGTCCATAAACTGAGGAATGGATAAACAAAATGTGGTATATCCACATAATAGAATATTATTTGGCAATAAAAATAATAAAGTAATGATACATTACGACTACCTATTATAGGCACAACATGGATGAACCTCAAAAGCATTGTAATAAGTGAAAGAAGTCAGTTATAAAAAACCATATATTGTACAATTCCATTTATATGAAACATTGAGAATAGTCAAATCCATAGAAACAGAGAGTATATTAGTGCTTGCCTGGGGCTGGGGGTAGGGAGTAATAGAGAGTAACTGTTAATGGATATGGGATTTCTTTTTGGGGTTTGAAATTTGATAGTGATGATGATTGTACAGCTTTGTGGGCATACTAAAAAAACACTGAATAGTACACTCTAAAAGGATGAATTTCATGGTATGTTAATTTTATCTCAAAAAAGTGGCTTCCACTGAACCATGACATGAATGAGAAACAAACTTTTATTGTCTTTAGCCACTGAGATTTGGAAGTTGTTTGTTACAACACTTATCTTGACCTAATCAATACAACAAGTCTGAAAATTATGACTCAGAATCTCTGAAAATTTTCTTAATAGCCATTCATCATTTTTAACTGATAAAGTTAACCTTAAAGAAGTTGAAATATTTTTGCTATCCTTCAAGGATACCCATTAATCTTAAAGATCTTATATTCAAACATAATCAAATTGGTCTGCAAAGCAATTACATAAAATAAAAAATGTTTCAGTGTATCTAATTGTAGTGTATAAATATGAAGACATTTCAATATTTTATAATATCAACTTCCACATCAACTGGAAGAATTTCAGATGTGTTATACATATAATTGTTTCAAGCTTGTGCCATTGGCATCTATTCTCACCAATGTTATGCTACAGTTGTTTGATAATTTCCAAAAAATACCCTTAGATAAGACTTATATGGTTTTGCACCTCCAAAATGAGTATTAGTACTGGTATATGACAGTAGTAATAATCTTATCAAGAAGTGTAGTACGACTCATAATAGAAGACAAAAACAAAAACAAAACATTAGTTACTTGTCTAACTAGTCAGGATGTCAAGGTCAAAAACTTTCATATTAACTCCAGTGTTAACTTTTTAAAAAAAAAGCTTCATTTAGTATAATTGTATAATTCCATTTATATGAAATATCCACAAATTCATCCATTATAAGTGTACAGTTAAATGATTTTTAGTAAATTTGCAGAGTTGTTCAACCATCTCCATTATCCAGTTTTAGATCATTTCTATCACCCAAAAATGATTTTTAATTTTTGTTTGCCATCAACCTCCATTCTTTCCCCCAGCCCCAGGCAGCCACCAATCGACTTTCTGTATTCATAAATTTGTTAGCATAATGTTTGGGGGATTCATCCATTTTGTAGTATGTAATAGTAGTTAGTTCCTTTTTATTATTAGTATCCTTATTATTATATCCATTGTGTGATGAGTTTGTTTATTCACTCATCAGTTGAAGAGCTTTTGGTTTTTCCTGTTTTGGGTTATTATGAACAAAGCCACTATAAACATTTGTGTACAGGTTTTGTGTGAACATAAGTTTTCATTTCTTTTGGGTAAACACTTAGGAGTAGGATTGTTGGGTCAAATGATAAGCATATGTTTAACTTTATATAAAAATGGCCAAGATGTTTTCCAAATTGGCTGTACCAGAAATGTATAAGTTCCAGTTGTTTTGCATCCTTATCAGCACTTCATATTTTCAGGGATTTTTAAAAAACTAGCTTAATAGGTGTGTGATAGTATCTTATTGTGGTTTTAATTTTCATTTCCCTAATAACTAAATATGTGAGCATCTTTTCATTTACTTGTTTATTATATGTATTTTCTTTGGTGAAATGTCTACTCAAATCTTCTATTTTTTATTTGGGTTGTTTGTCTTCTTCTTATTGAGTTGTAAGAGATATTTATATATTCTGGGTACAAGTTCCTTATCAGACATATAATTTGCAGACTTTTTTTTTCCCAGTCTGTGGACTGTCTCTTCCATTTTCTTAATGGTGCCTTTTTAAGCACACAAAAAATTAATTTTGATGAAGTCCAGTTTACCAGTTTTTTCTTTTGTGGATTACGCTTTCGGTTCATATCTAAAAACTCTGCCTAACTCAAGATTACAAAGATTTTCTCCTATATTTTCTCCTAAAACTTTTCATTTAGGTATAGTATCCATTTTGAGTTATTTTTTTATATGGCATTAAATTAGGGCTCAAATTCATCTTTGTAGATGAGGATATTCAGTTGTCCCAGCACCATTTGTTGAAAAGACTATTCTTTCCTCATTTAATTGCCTTAGTACCTTTGTTTAAAATCAATTCAACATAAATATAAGGAACTGTTTCTGAATTCTCAGTTCTGTTCCATTGATCTATATGCCTATCCTTCTGCCAGTATTCTAGTATTAACTTCTAAGATGTAACTTACTATGATAAAGGCAACTTTTTAATGCTAAGGGTAAGCTATATCTATCATAATTGTGAGGCACAATGTTTTGCTCAATATCTCAAACTCCTGGAACCATAGTGTCTTTTTTTATCATTCATATGATAAAAAATTAGGTTTCAGCAAGGTGGAACTTAAGAGGTGCAGTCTAAATATCTGGAGCCATAACTGTGTCTTACAGAATGACATGTGATTTGCAACAAACTGCATTTTTAAAGATATGTTTATAATAAATTTCTTCAGTATAACACTGAAAGCTATAGGGCTGATAGCTAGCTTGTGTTTATCTAATATAAGAAGTATTATCTACTTGAGGACACGGGGAGGGGGAGCGGTAAGCTGGGACGAAATGAGAGAGTGGCATGGACATATACACACTACCAAATGTAAAACAGATAGCTAGTGGGAAGCAGCCGCATAGCACAGGGAGATCAGCTCGGTGCTTTGTGACTACCTTAGAGGGGTGGGATATGGAGGGCGGGAGGGAGACGCAAGAGGGAGGAGATATGGGGATATATGTATATGTATAGCTAATTCACTTTGTTATACAGCAGAAACTAACACACCATTGTAAAGCAGTTGTACCCCCCAAAATTTTTTTTTAAATAGTATTATTGGGGCTTCCCTGGTGGCGCAGTGGTTGAGACTACGCCTGCCGACGCAGGGGACACGGGTTCGTGCCCTGGTCCGGGAGGATCCCACATGCCGCGGAGCTGCTGGGCCCATGAGCCATGGCCGCTGAGCCTGCGCATCCGGAGCCTGTGCTCCGCGACGGGAGAGGCCACAGCAGTGAGAGGCCCGCGTACCGCAAAAAAGAAAAAAAAAGTATTATCAAATTTTCCACTTTGAATGACATTTACATCACCAACACTGTATATTATTGAATCTAAGATGCCATTAATTATAAAATGCACCATTATTTTATGTACACTAAGGAAGAAAAACATGCTTTCAGTTAAAATATACAATAGCAACAACTGAAAAGGATGCACACTAGTTACACAGATGTAAAATTCTAAATAAATGTGCATCTTAAAACTGATGAAATACAGTGTATTGGGACAAAATGTTACTTTTGAATTGTCACATTTTTTCCAAAAGGGATATTCCTATAGCAGGATCGCTTTAAAAGTGTATTTTCCCTCCTTTTCTTTGTATACACTTTGACAGTAAAATAAAATTCTATAATGATTTCAGTGATTTTGCATGTATTTCAAATGATATTGAAGTGGGAGTTTGCATTAGATAGCTTTAGACACATAGTGTATCTGTGTATCCATG
Source organism: Phocoena sinus (assembly GCF_008692025.1). Classification (NCBI taxonomy): domain Eukaryota; kingdom Metazoa; phylum Chordata; class Mammalia; order Artiodactyla; family Phocoenidae; genus Phocoena; species Phocoena sinus. Next base: position 15,649,179 of record NC_045778.1, on the reverse strand, counting down.
AATAATTAACATTTCTTCAGCCAGTGTAAATCTCATCTTTTGAATCCATGTACATACTTATTGGAATGCCCACTGATTTGAATTATTTTGAAACTATTTACCAAACATTAGAACTTCTAGGATAGATCAGTGATTTACAGCAACCCTAGGATGGCATATTTGAATCTGGACAATCCCAGAAAATTCAGGATGTAGACTCCCTATACCATGGACATTAGTCACTGGTGAGACTGCTGAGAAGCCACAAGCTCAGCCCTCTGTGGAATGTACATTCCAAAGTGGAAGAATTGCCAGATGTGGATAGATCCCTGTCATTTTCTCCAGGACTGAATTCCTACCATGGGGCTGGAGCTGCACAGAGGCAATCTGAGCAGCTGCTTCCGCAGGGTCAGCCAAGGGGCATCGAAACTGTCCTCACGCCCCCCTAATCTTTCACTTGCTAGCCTGCCCCCAGTGCCTTAGTGTCATCGCTTTGAGGTGAGGCCCTACCTGCAGAGAGTCTGTGTCTATGGAGGGATGATACCTATTACATATTATTTATTACTGGCCTGGGAGGAAGCAGGATCTTGAGGGGAAAAGGTAAGGGTTTGGGGCACCAGGTCCTCTAGGTTTTTCTGCTTATAAGAAAGCTGAGACAGGACTTCCCTGGTGGCGCAGTGGTTAAGAATCCGCCTGCCAATGCAGGGGACACATGTTCAAGCCGTGGTCTGGGAAGATCCCACATGCTGCAGAGCAACTAAGCCCGTGTGCCACAACTATTGAGCCTGCGCTCTAGAGCTTGCGAGCCACAACTACTGAGCCCGCGTGCCACAACTACTGAAGCCCACGCGCCTCGAGCCTGTGCTTCACAACAAGAGAAGCCCCCACAATGAGAAGCCCATGCACCACAACGCAGAGTAGCCCCCGCTCACTGCAACTAGAGAAAGCCCTGTGCAGAGCAACGAAGACCCAATGCAGCCAAAAATAAATAGATAAATAAATTTATTAAAAAAAAAAAAAAGAAAACTGAAACAGGCTTAGACCAACTTAAAAAGAAAGAGAGGCTACTGAGGGGCAGTTATTCTAAGGATATCTGAACTTAACCAGGAATTTCAAAGCTGTTCAGAGCCTAATATGGCTCTGTGAACACCTCAGGACCACTCTCCTTGCCTGTGTGGCCTCCTTCCCATGTTGAGTCTGCTTTTCTCTGCACATCTGCTCCATTCCACTCTCAAGGTAGACTAGCTAATCTTTAATATATTTTCAAGTCCAAATTCTGAATGAGCCAGAGTGCCTCTCCTAGCTAATTACATCAGTCTAGTTGGTTAGAGCCTTTCTTACCTGGCCACAAAATGGGCCACATGATGGGCCATAACCAACCCACACATGGGCTGTTCTTGGGCCAGATGTTGCTTTGGACTGATCAGTAGCCAGCCCGTGGCCACTTCTGGCCCAGAGCTGCTTCCCTTGTAGGGGCTGCCAGTGGGCCAGTTGTAGCTGGAAGTAGATATTGAGCAGGTGGGCCCTGTGTCCAGAACTGGCACTGGAGAGATCAGGTAGACAGGAGAAGATGCTGACACCCAGGGAGAGTAAGCAGTTAGGAAGGACGGGGAAGGGCAGCACAGATAAACCCCGTCTTTGAGACCTGTATATAAAAGGGCTTTGCATCACAGTGCTCCGAAGACTACAGTTCAAGAGTAAGGTGTTTTTACTAGTATGCAATTTTGCCTCTGGATAACCCATAGCAGCTTGTGTCAGACAATAGTCTTTCTTATGACAAATGAACAAACACAGTGTCTTAGCCTGGGTTTCCCCCAAAGCAGAGCCTCAGACAAAGGCTTTGATGCAAGTGATTTATTTGTCACATCCTAAGGACCAGGTGAGGGACGAGGAGAGTGAACATGGAAAGAAGAGAGTCAATACCAAGATTCTTTCGGAAGTTGGCCCCTGCTAGGAGTGACTGGTACTTGATCTCTCCAGGGTCTTTTGAGGAACCTTGTAGAATGTGGTCTCAGAACCATCTGCATGAGGGGAGTGAAGGAGGAGCATTTATCCACTGGATCTCATCCCCTATTGGTCAAGGGGGCTCCACAGTTTCATGTAACCCATGCGTGAGTGCAGAGCTGCTTCTACCTGCAGGTCAGAGGGGCGGTGAGAAGTATAACCACAGTGCTCTTTGCTTGCACCTGCAGGGTGCTGGCCCAAGCCTTCATGGGACTGGTTTCTGCTTTAGTGCCTGGAGTAAGAGGTAGGGCCACAGAGATTCTGAAATACATGAGAGACCTCCAACACATCTAGTCACGATCGACTGTATGAGCCATCTGTCTCTTGGGAAAGTACGTTTTTATCTGATCCAGAGTGTTTAATTCCATTTGGCATGCAAAAACTCTCACCTGTATCAATTTCCTTCATTTCCCCAGGAAGAAAACTCAAAAGTACAAGCCATACTTCAGCTATCTGTTCCTTAGGGAACTTGGTCTCTCTCTTAGGAACTGCCCCGCCCCACCACACACACCAAATAACTCATCATCTGGGCCATCACTCTGTTGCACAATTTCAAAAGATGCCACTCACATCCTATTCCATGGAATTCTTCAGAGCCACAAGGCTATATGCAGTGGCCTTAATATTTCTCCTGGATTTTCCCACTGACCATGGTCAAAGTAGAATCCACGTTCAAATAAAACATCACCACCAGGGGGTAAGACGTCCCAGGATTAGTACTGCATCCCTTAATTGTAGTGCTCTCAACCTCATGAAAATGTGAATATCCCTCAATGGGAAGCAAGTTAATCTGTCATTAGTTATTTTCGCTTTAGTAAAGTGAAGAATCAAGTTCTTGATGGGAGTGAGGGGAGGGGAATGAATGAGGGCACTGAATACTGGTAAAGGAGGGGTAGAGAATATGTGGCTAGAAGTTTCTAAAGACAAACTCTAGTTACTTCACAGTTTGAGCTGGGACTGACCTTTCTCAGACTGGTTTGGGTCTGATTCACTGTAGCCCAAGCAGTATAATTCCTCAGGACTTCATGTTCTGCAACTTTTAATCACATTGATTCACCTAGGCCTCTGCGGAATCTTCAGAAGCTACATGTCATGAGAATTTCAAAGCTAAGAGTCTTCTCTATGAATACCCCCTGAGACAGCCCTTGAGTGTGATCAGACAGGAAGACAGGAATACTTATGGTGCATCAAAGTATGGGGTCTTAGTTTTCCCCAAGGTGTTTATCATGTAAAATCATACAGCAAAACAGAGATTCAGAGAGAAACCAGTGAACAGTCATGTACCAAGAGTTGTATTGGATCAAACAGGATGTAAGAGCAAGGTTGGCGAAATCAGAAAGATTATCTTAGAACCCAAAGCACAGAAGGGTTGGGAAAACATGGGCCAAATCTGACCTGCTGCCTGTATTTATGAATAAAGTTTTATTGGCACACAGCCACACCCATTCATTTATATTTTGTGAGTGGCTGCTTTTATGCTACACTGACAGAGTTGAGTAGCTATGACAGAGACTGCATGGCTTGCAAGGACTGAAATATTTACTTCCAGCCCTTTACAGAGTAAGTTTGTCAACTCCTGGATAATCTTACCTCTGTGTGTGCCAATATCCCTGCTTTGTCTCTTTACAAGGCAAAGATTTACCATTGGTTGAGAACCCCACTGAGGTACTACTCCTTGAATTTTCAACTGAGTATCCTGGAACAATAAGTGGAGCGTTCAGACACACACTGCCTCAACCTCCCCATCTGAGGACCTCTTCCTCGGGGTGCAGAACCATTCATTCCACCAGTCGACAGACCCAGAGCATCAGCTGAGTGCCAGGCACCAAGCTAGGTCCTGGGAACATAAAGATGAATAGAGGGTGCTCAACTCATTGTTCTGTGTCAGGGAGAAGCCACACAAGGCAGTTGCTGCCTGTGGCCTAGTGTTTCATTTCTCACTGTCCTTCTCTTTTCTCTCTTTCATCTCTCTCCCTCTCTTGTTCCCCCCTCTATCCCCACCCTTTCACCTTGACTCTCTCCTTGCCTGTTTTCCTTTCTTTTGTCCTTTCTCTTGCCCACATCTCAGGCCTGCCAGTGCCACCCAGTGGCTCTGACAGGCATTACTTAGACTTGCTGACAGCCCTCAAGGTTGGGAATGACCACAGGGATGTCAGTGAGAGCCTATAATTAGGGATTCACAGACAACTAGAAGGCTAAGGCTCTAGTAATCCTCCCCTGATTGCTTAAAGCATTAATATTAACTTTTAAAGTCTTTTATACTTTAGCATAAATAAAGGAACCCAAGGTAGGTTTGTTAAGGGGAAAGAGATCAGGAGAACCCTAAATGATTATTGTTAAAGAGGTTTCTGCACAGCGCCCTGAGCAGACATCGCATTTGAGTTGTTTCAGGCATGTTATTTAGATGGAATGTGATATGGATGTAATAAAGTGTGCAGTGATGGATTTATGACTATAACCAGTTTATTGAACCATCTAAATCTTAACAATGTATTAACATGGAACAATAGTATATATTTTCCCCAATCGCTGCAATTAACTGCACTCCCTTCAATTCCATTTCCTGACCTTTAATAATATCTTAGGTGAATCCCAAGGGGTGCCGGGAATAGCCTCTCACACGGGTGGTGTCCCTGCAAGGCTGTGTAGCAAGCCCCTCGGATTCTCCCAAGGCTGATGGAGGCCCTTGTTGATTCCCTCACCCCTGCAAGGACTCTGCCTGTGAGGAGTGGACTGCAGGGTGGGGGTGGGGGTGGGGGGAATGACTGGCATTGATGATGGATGATAGGGCTGGTTCTACAGACGCTTAGTAAGTTGGTGGGGGAATGTCTAACTCCCATTTTTGTCCACTGTCTCTAGAAGGAAGGGTATTGAATGCCTGCTGTTTGGGACAATTCTGGGACAACAGGAAAAGTCCTGTTCAGTGTCCTGTTGTCTGATGATGGCAGCCCAGCCACTCCTGGCCTGGCACAAATAACCATGTTCCAGGTCCCAGTGGATCTGCATTGGTGTGAGGGAGGCTCGGGCAGCAGCTCACTGAAGTCAGGCTTGGGCCACCTTGCCTCTCCAAGGGTCGCAGCATCTTCTCATGGATACTGGCCATTGTGAAGCCGTGCTTCCACTGTGACTATCATTTGCTTACCTGCCAAAATTATTTTTTCTCTTGGAGGAATCTGGGTCTCAGAATTATATCTTAATAGGCCCCCAAACTTGTCCAGGGTCAAATGGAGGTTCTGGCACTAGTCCTTTACATGTGAGAAGGCAGAAGAAGGCTAACCTCCCTTCAAGTCGTTATTTGGAATATGGTGGTATTTGAAAGATTTCCTGTCCTAAACTGTCTCTCCCACTTAGGTGCCCCAGTGTCTAAAATTCTGCCATGAGAAATTCATTCGTTTGAGTAAGCATTGTCCTCTCCTCTATGACTCTCTTAAAATAAAAATACCCTGGGGGGGGGGGTGGCAGTCCCCTGTGAGGTCGCTAACCACCGGTGGGTACGGCTTCTGAGTTGAACAGGGAAGCGATGACCATCTCTGAAACTATTTAATAGCTTGCATTTATTTTTACAGTTTAATTCACCAAAGAAGTTATCAATCATGAATGCAACATTTTTAATGCTTAAAATCTAGTACTTTAAAAAGATAATAAAGGCAGCAAAGTTAGTTGTGGCTTCTGCTTTTCAACCTGGAATCACTGCCAGAAATATTGAGGAGTTCCCAACTTGGGTCAGTACTAATTACCCAGACTCAGGCTCCAAGGGAGAGTCAGGAGATGTGAGCAGGGGAGGTGGAAAAAGAACAAAGGAAGCTTTGCTTTTTTTCTGAAATTGTGGATTTTTCCACTAATAAATGATAAGGGTGCCCATCATTTATACCTGACTGCTCCACGGTGGATGACACCTGGCTGCCCACATAATAAATAATGGATACTGTTATTCATCATCCCCATAAACTATCCTGGTACGATGCTTTTTTTTTTTTTTAATCTTGTAGCTTCGATGTAGACTGTCTTTTCTCTGGTCTCCTCCTCTCTCAATGCTACCCTTTCTTCAAACTCTGCTAAAATTCTACCTCTAGACTTCTCTAGCCACAGAGCTATCCTCCTTCTCCTAAATTCAAAACACTATCTACACAAATCTCTTGGCATGTGCGTGTTTATTACACCATGACTTCCCAAAGCATTGCTTTGCTACTTAAGTTTCAACTCATGTTTAAAAAAAAAAAAAAAAGGAATTCCCTGGTGGTCCAGTGGTTAGGACTTTGCACTTTCACTGCCAAGGGCGCGGGTTCTATCCCTGGTTGGGGAACTAAGATCTTGCAAGCTGCACAGTGTAGCCAAAAAAAAAAAAAAACTTTCAACTCATGTGATTTAGACCATGTAGATATATATCTTGTCTGTTTACCTGCATGGGAATTCAGCAGCTTTGGAATCCCCAGGGTGTACCTGACAGTGCTGGGCATGCCATAGTTGCTCAAGTCTCTATTAAATGAGTCAATTAAAGGCAATGGATAGACCTCTGCATATGTGACCTATAAAAGGTGACATATGCATTTTGAGGTTTCTATTCTTTGGCTGCCCCCATAGGAGGTATCTTACTTAACAAACTGAAAACATTTGGCAGCTCAAACATGACACCTTGGTCTCTTTAGAGTAAAGGAAGTAATACAATTGAACATTTCCAAAAATCTCAGCTTAAATGAGGTGCTAATGCCATATGCCATCATGGCTATATTTTTGCTGTCATTATTTTAAATAGATGATGATGGTGGTTGACAGGGGAAGGTGTCAGTGTAGTCCCTCAGCTGGACTGGAAGGAAGGAACCCTCAAGTTATCTATGAATCATGGTCTGTGATTGGGCCCATCAGGAAAGGCTTCAACCAGGAAAATGAATATCAACTAGAAATATACCATAGCTAGAAAACAGATCATTGGAATTGAACTGTGGTTCAGAATTAGGTTGAACCATATAAAATTGATGATCTTTAGTCATTTTTAAACTACAAAACAATTTCATCCTAATAGTAACACCCAGAAGGTTAACTGCCTAGTTCTCATTTCCTTCCTGGATGTGTCAACACGATGGTTGTAATTCCACTTGGTTTGAAATTTCATTTTCACACGGCAAACTGTAACAATTTTAGTAATAATAGAATGTCAATTATGAAGTACCTTAAATTTTACCTTACAAGGTGTCTATCTTTTTAGAAAGTCTGTACTCTTACAAGTATATGTTTATTCAGAAATCCTGTCTCAGTAAACCCTCCTCTTCAAAACATTTTTGAAACCATACTTTCTCATTGATGAAATACAAGGCCGTTTTAAATAGAAAAAGCCATTTTTAATAAGCTTCTCAATTCTGCCTTCTCCCAGGATTTAATTTTTTTAATGGAGGAGTTTGCTTTATTCTGTTTTATCTAGTTGATTTTTGTGATATATTATGCTTCTCAAGAGGAATATGGGCCTTCATTCTACCCACTCCCTCTCCCCAGTCACACATACCATTATTACTCTATTTGCCTTTTGTTTCCACTCTCTAACTGAAAATGAAGATAACATTAACTCACCTTTTCTTTGCTGAGTGAGATAACAATCCAACAGCACCAAAGGAGTGTAATGTTGGAGATCACTTTCTGAGAAATTACATCATGGAAGGATTTGTTAGCCCCAGAGCAGATGTTCCTGGCTCTGGTGATTTGTCATCAGGCTCAGAATGAGGAGTTTTGAGTTCTAATCCAAGTTATGACAGTGACTCCTGGAATACTTTTAGGACAATTTATTGAACTTTCAATTCGGCCATTTATTCCCATAATAATTACATGGAAACTCTTATTTACCTACTTTTGTTTCTAGCAGGCTTGGCCTATTTATCAGATTCCTCACAATTTTTGTTGTTTTCCTTTCCAGTGTCTCAAATTCTTCAAGTTATTAATAAACCTGTTTTTGTTTGTCTTTTGCCACAACGAATAAGTTGATTTGAGGGCCTGTGACTACTGTGTGCTTAGTGTCATCTAAGAGGTGCTAACTCCTCTATGCAGTCACTCAGAGGGTGGCCCCATCCAGGGAATAGGGTGACTCTGGTCTAGTGCCTGATCCAGCTGAAGGACTGATTTGACCTCTGGGTTAGCAGAGTGAGAAGAGTCCAGAATGTTACCTTCAGTCAGTGAATGAAGTCTGCTGCATCACTGGGTACATAATATGTTTGTGTGTCTCCCATTGGGCCCAAAGTGCTGGGCATGGTAGTCATTACAGACCCTGGTCCTTACTCTCAAGAAATTCACTTGAGTAGTTGAGGCAAAGCAACATATATGAGAAATTTAGAGAAAAATTAATTACTAAATGACATAGCCCTGTCTATGTGTTCAAAAGCCACATTGTAATTATTCTTTTATTTCTTAATCTACGAAACTTTCCTTATATGATCATGATGTGGTAAAATAGAATAATGAGTGGAGGCACTGAGAATCTAATTTTTAGGACTGGTTTCATCAGGAACCAGCTATAAGTTCTTAGGAGAAAATCTTTGTGACATTAGACACTGAGTTCTTAAATGCAGCATCAAAAGCACAGTTCATAAAAGAAAAAAATCACAAATTGAACTTTGTCAAAATCAAAAGCTTCTGCTCTACAAAAGACACTTAACAAAATGAAAACACAAGCCACAGACTGGGAGAAATATTTGTAAAGCACATATCTGATGAAGGCCTTGTATACAGAATATAGAAAGAACTCTTATGACTCATTAAGAAAACAACCCACTTTTTAAAAATGGGCAAAAATATTGAACAGATATTTTCCCACCATCTCTTGTTTCTTTACTAAACAAGATATACATATGGCAAGTAAGCACACGAAAAGGTGCTCCCTTAGCCATTAGGAAAGTGGAAATTAAAACCATAATGAGATAATACTACACACTTATTAGAATGGCTAAAGTTAAAAATATCTGACAATACCAAGTGTTGACAAAGATGCAGAGCAACTGGAACTCTCACACATTGTTGGTGGGAATGCAGAATGATACAGCCAATTTGGAAAACAGTTTGGCAGTTTTTTATAAAGATAAACATACTCTTACTATTTGACCCAATTATCCCCCTCCTAGGCATTTACTCAAGAGAAATGGAAAGTTATGTTCACATAAAAACCTGGATACAAATGTTTAAGTGACTTTGTTCATAATCACCCCAAATTGGAAACAATCAAATATCCTTCAATGGGTGAACAGATAAACAAGCTCTGGGGTACCTACTCAGTGAAATACTAACTACTCAGTAATAAAAGGGAACTATTGTTACATGCAACCACAAAGATGAGTCTCAAATGTACTACGCTAAGTGATAGAAATCAGATGTAAAAGGCCACATATTGTATGATTTCATTTATATAAGGTTAAAGTTAAAAAGGAAGGAAGGAAGGAAGGAAAGGAAGGAAGGGAGGGAGGGAGGGAAGGAGGAAGGGAGGAAGGAAGGGAGGAAAGACTATGGGATTGAAAAGAGATCAATGAGTATCAGGGGCCAGGCATGAGGAGAGGGCTTGACTACAAATGAGCATCAGAATTGGGTAATGGATCTAGTCTGTAACTTGACTGTGGTAGTTCTTATGTAACTATATGTTCATCAAAACTCATAGAACTATAACATCAAAATGTGTGAATATTATCATATATAAATTACTTCTCAGTTTTAAAAAAGGGAAAAATGCAATCTCTCTGCCTCAGTTACACATTTGTCAAATGGAATGATGCAGCTTCTTCTGCTGATAATGATGATACATCAAACACAGGGTTTTGGAAATCTTTTGTAAATGAGAACATGTCTGAGTGCTTTGAAATGCATGAAGTGCTATACAATTGCCAAATATTATTACTAGATTTTTCTGTTTTGCTTTTGTATTCAGCTACCCTGCTAAACTCTTTTGTTATTTATGAAAGTTTGTACATTGATTCTTTCAGCTTTTTGCAATAAACTATCAATATAAATAATGACAATCTCTTCCTTTGCAGTCTTATATCTTATTTCATAGCTACTTTTCTTATTTTCTTAAATTGTGGTAGTAGACATTCTTGTTTTATTCCTAAACTAAATAAGGATGTATATAAAATTTCAGAATTAAATATGATTTTGGATGGATTTAGTAGATATCCTTTCTCAAATGAAGGAAGTTTCTTATTTTTTTTTTTAAGTAGCAGGCTTAATGTCACATTTATTTATTTATTTATTTATGGCTGCGTTGGGTCTTTGTTGCTGCACGCGGGCTTTTTCTAGAGGGGGGCTACTCTTCGTTGCAGTGTGTGAGCTTCTCATTGCGGTGGCTTCTCTTGTTGTGGAGCATGGGCTCTAGGTGCACAGGCTTCAGTAGTTGTAGCACATGGGCTCAGTAGTTTTGGCTCACAGGCTCTAGAGCGCAGGCTCAGTAGTTGTGGCACACAGGCTTAGTTGCTCCACGGTATGTGGGATCTTCCTGGACCAGGGCTCAAACCTGTGTGCCCTGCATTGGCAGGTGGATTCTTAACCACTGCACCATCAGGGAAGTCCTAAAGGAAGTTTCTTTTTATTCCTATTTCCCAAGAGTTATTTCTTTTTTGTTAATAATGAATAGCAGATTTTTTTTTGGCTGAATGTTTTTTTCTGAATCTATTGAAATCATTATATCATTTTATCTTTTAACCAAAAATATTTATTTTCAATCGAACTTCAGAGCTGACCTTTTATATTCTTGTGTTCCTTCTCTAATCAATCTGTAATCTCCTAAGGGGCACAGACTTTGTCTTTTTGTCACTGTATCTCCATCACTTATCCCAGGTCTGATTTAAACAAAATATTTATCCCTAAAACTTAACTCTTATCTGAAGGCTCGAAAGATCTCTTCTCCCCTATTTTTTTTTTTTTTTTTTTTTTTTTTTGCGGTACACCGGCCTCTCACTGCTGTGGTCTCTCCTGCTGCGGAGCACAGGCTCCGGATGCACAGGCTCAGTGGCCACGGCCCACGGGCCCAGCCGCTCCGCGGCATGTGAGATCCTGCCGGACCGGGGCACGAACCCACGTCCCCTGCATCGGCAGGCGGACTCTCTGCGCCACCAGGGAAGCCCTCCCCTAATATTTTTAAATCCTTAGTTTCAAGATTAGTTTTAGCCTGTTTAGTCATCTGTATCTCTATCAAAGTTTTAGCTTCATTCTTTTTGCTCCAAACCTATTCTTAGAGATTTTTTAATAGAGTCAATGTGAGTACAAATACTCTCCCCTAAGACCTGCTGCTGTTTTATATTTTAATATCTCTCTTTCCTTATCAAGAGTAGGTTGTAGGTTGCGCCTAGGAGCTTCAAAGTCTGTTCTTCAGTCATCAGGATGTGAGCAGAAGAAAGATACTGGTAATGCCTGGAGATTTGTAGCAGGAAGTTTCCATTTGTAACATGAGTGGCAGCTGGTTGTAGGGCACGTAGCCAACCTCAGGCTTGCTTTTGTTGGTCTCTTGAGAATCCTGCTCTTAGGGAAGACTGGGGAGATGGTATCAAGTAATAGGTAAGAGCATGGACTTTGGACAGAAGTAGCCCTAAGTTTGAGTCTTGGCTCTGACAATTAGTAATTGGGTGACCATGGATAAGTCACTTAACCTCTCTATTTTCGTTTTCCTCATCTTTAAAGTAGGTGTAGAAGTAGGTGGTTTTGAGTGCCTGACACACAACAGACTCTCAAAAATGTTGCCTAGGGCTTCCCTGGTGGCGCAGTGGTTGGGAGTCTGCCTGCCAAGGCAGGGGACACGGGTTCAAACCCTGGTCTGGGAAGATCCCACGTGCCACGGAGCAGCTGGGCCCGTGAGCTACAAATACTGAGCTCTGCGCGTCTGGAGCCTGTGCTCCGCAGCAAGAGAGGCCGCGACAGAGAGAGGCCCGCGCACCGCGATGAAGAGTGGCCCCCGCTTGCCACAACTAGAGAAAGCCCTCGCACAGAAACGAAGACCCAACACAGCCAAAAATAAATAAATGAATAAATAAATTTATAAAAAAAAAAAAAAATGTTGCCTATTATTTCAAAGCAGTTGCCAAGGCATAATCTGATGTGATAAAATAGGCTTCTCTGTGAGAGGGCACTTAGAGGTTTTTTTAAATTTTTGTTTTGTTTTAGATATTTATCATGAAAGGAAAAAATGTAATTTTTTTAAATGCAGTTATAAAGATGCAGAACAAAGAGAGTCCGGACTCATGTTTCACAATTTACATAGCTTATTTATTGTTTTATGTTCTGTAATACTTCAGACAGTTATATAATCTCGCCCCCTCCTACCCTTTTAGGATGCCAGGATATGACACCAGGAGAATAGGGAAGAAAAGTTTTTGGTGAGGACGCATGATGTGTTGCAGGAAGAAGGCATATGCTTTTCTGACATTAATGTCCCGTCACTTACATTGGATAAAGCAATCCCAAATACGGACTGATACCAGGAAACAGTTTTTTCCATTATCGTTCTAGCCCTAAAGTCTATGAGACCTTTTTATAATGTTATGAGCCCTTCTCAGCCTGGCCTGTTGTCAGGCACTGGATTTTAAACCTCGGTTAATTCTCAGTTGTAGTGGCTTCCAAATCTCTCCAGTTCTTGAAGTCATAGCCTGAACTTCCCCACTTCTCTAGGAATAAATTTTCTTCGACATTGGTTCTCCTACATCATTCTTCTTATCAAAGGCTACAGTTAAACAACTACCCGGTAGAATAGGAATCGTTCACCAGACTCCCCTGCCTCCATCTCTTTGACTCCGACCCACCTCCCTGAACTCCAGTCACCTCACCTCCCCATGGCTTGCCCTCTCTTCCAGCCAGGAAGGACCATCCATGTGCCATTTTCACTTGTGTAGCTTTAACTTACTATCTCCTTGCCTCCATGAGGGTGATTTCTCTATGTTGCTGTTCTCCCTTCCTCCTTTTCTGGAGTCATGAGATATAGAAAATTTTTAGTCTTTTGGCATATTTGAAAGAGATCTGTTATTAGGTTTATTTGTATTTGTTTAGAAGAAGTACTTTGATACGCTGGAGTTGGAATAAGATTATAAGAGAAAGCTCAAATGAAAGGAGAAAGATAGTTGCTAAACTGCATTTAAAGAGGCAGAGTCCTGTTAACTGAATTTCTGTCTAGCTCCATGTGAATTTGAAGTTTTTGCTGAGATAGTTGGTGATGTTTGGAAAAGTTCAGACCTGACTGCTCTGGGGTTTCATTCAAAGCTTCCTACAGGCATAGTAATGGACCACTAGATGCTGCAGGGGTTTCCCCCTCACTGAGACACTCTTGGGGGGTTGGGGCAAGAAGACAAAAACAAGACAAACAAGCAAGCAAATTCTGGCCCAGGTAAAATTGGGATCCGGATGCCATTTCCCCTGAGAGCGCTCTGCTTACCCTTTCTGTGCTGCTTTCTGCTCCAAAGTGCATCTTCCTCTCCTATGTTCTGCAATTCCTGATTTCAGAAAAATGACTTATTAGCCATTTACACCTTTGCGAGAATCAACGTTATCTTCCCTTAACACTTCCACTGTATTTTTGCAGTTTAAGACCTATCTCTCCAACCACGAAAGGACAGTCCTTGTCCTTATGAAGGAAATTTTAGACATCAGTAAGAATTTGGGGAAAATTCAGAAAGAAAGGGAAAAGGGCTGTTTCCTGGTACTCTTGAGGTTAAAATATCCGGGGAAAGTAGCCACTTTATCACCACCTTCTCTTTTAGGTTTTGTCACTTACCCTTTCGAGTCAGGCCCCAGCAAGGGTCCTCCTGCCCCGTGTCACTCATGCCAATAGAAGGAGACCAAGTTCTGTTCAGAAGCAAAGGAAAGTTTTGTTCTTTGAGCAAAGATGGAGAGGCGCGAGCAGGTGTTTTAGAGTCCACGCCCTCCCCACAGGCTGTGGGCGGGGCTGCTTTATAGCGGTCTCGTCAGCAGGGAGGGGGCGGAGTTCTTGCAGTGGGCACAGGCGAGCTGCTCACGGCCCTGCAGCCTTAAGCGCGGGGCACAGCGGTCTCTGCACACGGCCCACCGCCGCCGCCGCCATCTTGAATCGAGTCCCGGCGCAGCGCTTCTCCACACGCCTGGCCACGGAGCTGAGGTGTCAGCACAGCCTTTTTTTGGCCGTGCTAGGAACTCCGGTCTGAAGTGCCAGGGGCAAGGCTTCTGCAACGCAGCACCCTATAGGCAAGTGAAACTAGACAAGGCACAAAAGAGGTTAGACCTTCTCTTACCACCTAGATTCCATCTTATTCCCCACTCCGAACCCTTCACCCCTCACACCCTCACCCCACTCCGGGCACCCCAGTGGGCTTTGCCAGTGACAGGTTAATATGCCCCACGTGCGGGCCTGAAGGAGCCTGTGTACCACTTGAGTTCCCGAAAACACATCCACTACCCCTGCCGGTACAAAAGATGATTGGACCACAGATGAAACTAATGAAGCCAAATGAAACTAATTCAAAAGCAAGGCTAGGGCACACAGATTCTTTCTGAGGGGATTTGGCAAGGAGACGTGAAGCGACTGAGACATTTAGCCGTGGGAACAGTGGAAAGACCATGTAGGTCAGGGTTGAAGCTGGAGGTTGGGGCATGAAAGCCACAGAGAAAGCTGAAGGTATGGGGAAGCAGAAACCCTGAGAAGCGTCAAGAAGCTGTGACCCTCCTTCCAGAGAAAACACATGTATTAGATAAGCTTCCTTCAGGTTGTAGTGCTGTTGGTTGTGAGTTCAGTGTTAATGAATCAACAATAAGGTGCCTTAAAACAGAAATACACATAAAGCCAGGTTATGGATTGATCGGTTGGCAAAAGTGTTGTGACCAGAGGCTTGCAGGAACCTAATCCTGTATTTCCCCTAGGAGTAATGGTTCTCTATTTGCTAATTCGATGTTTGTGTCAATTTTAGAGAATGTAACTGCTGTGAGCAATGAGAATCGAGTATGTTGAGGGGTAAAGAATGAAGCAAACACAGAGGAAAGCAGGTGAGGGATTGTGCTGCTCCAGAGAGACAGAGAAGCTACCTTCTCCCTGGTGGCTCCCAGTTTCAAGCTCAGTTCCATTGAGGACTGGCTGAAATTTATTCAGTGGCATCTCAGTATCTTTACAACTTTTATATAAGCTTGGTTGAGTTTCCTTTCCTTGCAACCAACAAGGTTTGGCTGAAACTCATACTCCATACATTACCTATCTTGAGGAGGCAACTTTGGAAAGATGTAGTGGTCTCGCCCTTTGAGGGCTGGTCCACCGCCGCTATGAAGTCCATGCTGCTGAGGTTGCACTGGTGTGTTCCTGAGACAGGTGCTGCATCAGAAAAAAAACACCCCACCTCAGGGAGGTCTGTGTTCTAACTAAATGTTCAACGCCACTTGAAAAGAGAGTTTAAGAACTTGAACTTTTAAAGAAACCAAACTTTGGTGTCAGTGTGAATTATCAATGACAGATACTTTGCAGCAACTTGCTTTGGTTTCTAATTTGAAGGATGGCAGTTTTAGGATGGTCTTTTTTTTTTTTGCTGGGAGACAGACACATTTTTGAAAACAAGTTCCAGTCTGAACGCCCCTTGAGGAAGGGACTGTTTATTTGACAAAGCAGTGTGTGTCCCCACATGGGAAATTAGAGAGAGAGAGAAGCACCAGACCATGCAGAAAAAGAAAGTTTTAAGATTCTCTAGGTGAAGGAACAGGCTCTTCCCTGCATACTTGGTTTGATGACTGTGGAAAGTACACATTCAGTGGTGTCTGAGCGCCAAGCAGGCCCCATCGTTCTTTCCTAGCCCTCTGTGGTCTGTGATGACTCCACCCCACTAACCAGAATCTCTCACTCCCCAAATGCATGGTCTCCATTCCAATCAACTGTTTATTCCACTAACAGACCAAACTTTTATTCTGCCGTGCAATCTCTCATGTCTGTCTTATCTGCTTCTGAGCTCTCAGAATCTTCCCTTCAAAGCCAATCCAGTTACTCCTCCCCAAGAAACTATCATTGCTCCTGTGAACTTCCTTTTCTTTGCATTGCTTCTCCACCCCTGCTCTCTGAACCCATCTGGTACTTGAAGACAACCTTCTCTTATAGCCTACAGCGTTTCCTAATGAGGCTGACTCTAACAATAATGAAAGTTTCAGTCAACTCAAGAATCGTAGCAGTACAAAGGGGTAATAATAATTCAAGGCCACCTATGATCCATAATTTTCCAAAAGCATGGTTGATCTGAAGTCAACCTCACTTCTTGGGGACCCTGAGCACATTAGCACTTGCTAATTTCCGTGGTTGTCCCAGCACATGGAATAAGTTAGTTTAGCTCATATGGGTAAAATTTTCATTCCCAGAGAGTTATTTTGTTAGTGCCAACTTGAAAATAATGCTGTACTGTCTTTAGGAAAGACTTTTCCCAAGTAATGTTAAGTCTCTCATTGCCAGCTCATTCAGTCTCATAAAAGCTTTCTGAGGTAGGGATCTCCCGTCTTTTTTAAGGCAAAGAAACTGAGGCCTCACAGGAATAGTTTATACAGAGAGAGAGTTGGGGCTAAAAGCAGACCTTCTAGGTCTAGGTCTAGGTGTAGCAAGAGAAACCAGGGAAGCCTCACTCCCACAATAGGGCCACCATGAACAGTTGGGCAGATTGCATACTGCATAACTTCAGAGTTGATGAGGAGTTGACCTCTTTGGCCAGATGTGGTTGCCCTGCTTAGTCTAGGACCTAGCCTGAGGTGAAGTGAAAGCCGGTGCTGGGTACTAAGGAAGAGAGTGAGGGTGCTTCATCTTAGTCCTCTTCTTGGACAGCCAATCCAGATGGCTTGCACTCTCTTTTATTCTTATTGGGGTCATCGGAAGGGGAGAGTTTGACAGGCCTATCTTCTCAGTCTCCTCTTAATAGGGTTCTCATTTCTACAGAAGGCACCAAGCCAAAATTTCTTAAAGGGTCAGATTTGCAGATACATTTGATTACTATGAAGCCAGAGACAAAGAGGCCACATCCTTAAAAGATCTGCGGCCAAGATCTATGCATTATGGACTTAACTCCTGACACATTTGGCACAAGTTGAAAAATGAAGGAAAAAAATGCCCACTGTCTCAAGAGGCCTTAGGAACAGACAAGGCAAAACGTTTTAGTTGTAGACAAGAAAATGCTGGAGAGTCAGCAAGGGATGAGCTGGTCAGGAAATATCCACTTCCTGTGGATACTCCCAAGTCCTCCCACTCTGGCCAACCACATTGCAGATGATATAGCCAACAAAACACTGTACCAAAACGGCACTATTGGCTCAGTCGGCTCCAGTCAGCTGCACCATTGACCGTACTTACGCATGCAGGACCTTCCAGGTTTCTTCCTGAGGCAGGGGATGGTCAAACAAACCAACAAGAAAGATTTGTATCAGAAATGTGGCATTCTGGAAGCAAGGGTAGGCATTTATCAGCTGCAGCTGAAGATAAATTTCTAGACTCTTTCAGGTACAAGCAAGGAATTCAGGTTGACTTTACTTTGTAGAATGGCTTAAAAGAAATGGTTTTAATTTAATTATGGGAGTTTTTCAATACCGTGGTATAAGAATTCTGTGATTTACCTGCGCTCAGATGAAAGCCTACTCTTGAAGTTTGCTGCATTAGATGGGAATTAGTATGCTAAGTCCATTAACCACTGTTTTCAAAGGAAATCAGACTTGTCTCTTAAATTTAAAAAAAAGAACAAATTGCAGCGAGTCGTGCTGAGATGCCTTGTCTTTAGTGAAAAGGGAAGTATGTTTTCTCTGACCAGCCCACACAAAATCAGATATTTAATATGATTACTGAGAAGATGGAAAAGGTTTTCAGGAAAGACTCCTGTTGCTCAGCTCCTAGCAGCCTGTAAAGGAGTAAGTAGGAAGTCGAAGGGACCAGCCAGCCCGTTAAAATGACGCCTAGAAATGGGATCTTTGATTCTGCACAGCAGTCCTGTGAAAGCAGAAGGTACAAATGATGGGTTAGGCTGGCAAGAGAGTCCAAACCAACCAGCTAAGCAACCAACTTATTTTTAAGCACATACTATTTACATGAGGGCACACAAATGCAGGCTCACTGTCCTCAGGAAGTAGTTGTATTTTGGACATTTGGCTAACCAGGAAAACAGGAAACACTACAGGCATTTACAACAGGGAATTGGTTACAGGTGATGGAGGAGCTGAGACAGCGGCAGAGGATAGTGCTAGCAGGAAGCCTCTACCAGCCCCCAGGCTGGAGGGAGTAAGGCAGCCTTTGCAGAGGTCCATGGGCAAGGGTTAGGAGGCACAAGTGGAACCAAGGTGGGTCTGTCTTGGGGCTGGAGCTGTGGAGGAGACGCAGCTGTTGCCAGAGAATGAGTCTGAGGCAGAGAATGAGGGAGAGAAACACCCTAACTTACCCTTGTTCCCCCTGCCAATACCTCACCAGTGCCTACCATTGACTGAACCCAGGCAGGAGCCAACTAACATACGGGCCTGGGAAAGATAACCTGCAGGGGTCAGTCCCCCTGAGAAGCATAGAAGGGCAGGGGAAGGGCAAGGAATGGATTGGGGGGCAAACAAGCCTCCGCCTGGAGCATGCTTGGATCATTTTGTACCTTCAACCACAATGACTTCACCTCGTCCTGGGCCAGACCATGACAAATCAGTTGCAAACACAAGTGCTGGCTGGAATGGGCTCTGGGGTCAACCACTACCTCATCCTCTCACCAGCTACTTAACCCCATTTGGGGCTATCCCAAGACCCTTTTCAGGAGGCTCCTTAATTCTTAAGTAACTATAAGTAACTATAACACACACAGCCTGACATACATACTGTCTCTTCACAGAGGCCTTGGAACTGACTGTCCTCACTCCTGTTCCCTGTGGAGAATCCCAGGATCTAACCAGCCCCATGGTCAAGTGAGTAGAATTTTGTCTGGCTTTCATTTCATCTGTGGTCAGTTCTGACAAGATCAGCTTGATAAAGACTCTAAGCCCCAATGTGCCTAAATTGATACTTTCAACTTAGTGCCTCAGTGCCTAGGTAACAGCAGCCCTCCAATCTGGGTGTTTCTCTGAGTTGATGTCACAGGCCTATCTTGCTAAAATCAGCCTTATCAATATTATCAGTTCAGAGGTTTTGGTGTTCCTAACCAGCTATATGACCTCAGACAAGTTACTTAGCCTGTTTAAACCTCTGTTTCCTCATCTGTACAATAAGAACAAACACAGTTCTGTTGTGTGGCTTAAATGAGAGAACAGCTAGTAAAAGCATTTATCTCTGTGCCTGATACACAAGCAGTGCTCAATAAATACTATATCCTGTATTGGTCAGGATTCTTCCAGTTTAAGTGATAGAAGCCCAATCTGGATCTAGGAGTTTATCCAAGGTCCTCACTCTGGGTTTTCTCTATATTCCTCTGATTGATTTCACCCTCAGGCAGACTGTCCCCCATGAGATGGCAGGGTGCATGCTGAGACATCCTCCTTCCTGAGCAACCACAGGAAAAAGGGATTCCAAGAGTCTCCTGAAGTCCCTGGAATGGGGTTTCATTGGCCTGTTTGGATCACATGTCCAGCAGTGAGTTAGTCACTGGGGCCAAAGGGTGGATAGACAGCTCCAGTCAGCCAAGCCTAGGTCATGTGCCCATGTAGGCTGAGAGTAAGAGAAGTCAGTTCTCCAAAAGGAAACGGCAGAGCTGTTTTCAGGAGGAATGGATGTTAAGAAGGCAAAAACAAACTATTTCCACTACAGCAGTTATTGTTCTATTATTATTACAATTTACTATTTATTATTTACTACTAGCACTTCCACTATCCCCACTACTACTACACTGTACAGCTACTAAAAAAACTTGGAGGAATATTCAGTGAACAACTTGGTTAATAGCCAGGGAAAAGGGAAAATCATAGAAAGCTATTATGGGAGAAAAAGTGTCCTGAATAGAAGGAAACAAAATGAAAGAGCTTTTATCAGTAGATGAAAGGTGAAGTTAAAGCAAAGCCTGAAATGGTGAGTTCTAGGGGATCATGTAAGCATCTTTCAAAAACAAAAGTGATCTACAAAAACAGAAATATAGATCAGTGGAACAGGATAGAAAGCCCAGAGATAAACCCACGCACATATGGTCACCTCTTTTTCTTTTTTTTTTGCGGTACGTGGGCCTCTCACTGTTGTGGCCTCTCCCGTTGTGGAGCACAGGCTCCGGATGCGCAGGCTCAGCGGCCATGGCTCATGGGCCCAGCCGCTCCACGGCATGTGGGATCTTCCTGGACCAGGGCACAAACCCGTGTCCCCTGCATCGGCAGGCGGACTCTCAACTACTGCGCCACCAGGGAAGCCTGGTCACCTTATTTTTGATAAAGGAGGCAAGAATATCCAATGGAGAGAAGACAGCCTCTTCAATAAGTGGTGCTGGGAAAACTGGACAGCTACATGTAAAAGAATGAAATGAGAACACTCCCTAACACCATACACAAAAATAAACTCAAAATGGATTAAAGACCTAAATGTAAGGCCAGACACTCTAAAACTCTTAGAGGAAAACGTAGGCAGAACACTCTATGACATAAATCACAGCAAGATCCTTTTTGACCCACCTCCTAGAGAAATGGAAATAAAAACAAAAATAAACAAATGGGACCTAATGAAACTTCAAAGCTTTTGCACAGCAAAGGAAACCATAAACAAGATGAAAAGACAGCCTTCAGAATGGGAGAAAATATTTGCAAATGAAGCAACTGACAAAGGATTAATCTCCAAAATATACAAGCAGCTCATGCAGCTCAATATCAAAAAAACAAACAACCCAATCAAAAAACTGGGTGGAAGACCTAAATAGACATTTCTCCAAAGAAGATACACAGATTGCCAACAAACACATGAAAGGATGCTCAACATCACTAATCATTAGAGAAATGCAAACTACCATGAGGTATCACCTCACACTGGTCAGAATGGCCATCATCAAAAAACCTAGAAACAATAAATGCTGGAGAGGGTGTGGAGAAGAGGAAGCCTCTTGCACTGTTGGTGGGAATGTAAATTGATACAGCCACTATGGAGAACAGTATGGAGGTTCCTTAAAAAACTACAAATAGAACTACCATACGACCCAGCAATCCCACTACTGGGCATATACCCTGAGAAAACCATAATTCAAAAAGAGTCACGTACTACAATGTTCATTGCAGCTCTATTTACAATAGTCAGGACATGGAAGCAACCTAAGTGTCCATAGACAGATGAATGGATAAAGAAGATGTGGCACATATATACAGTGGCATATTACTCAGCCATAAAAAGAAATGAAATTGAGTTATTTGTAGTGAGGTGGATGGACCTATAGTCTGTCATACAGAGTGAAGTAAGTCAGAAAGAGAAAAACAAATACCGTATGCTAACACATTTATATGGAATCTAAAAAAAAAAGGTTCTGAAGAACCTAGGGGCAGGACAGGAATAAAGACACGGATGTAGAGAATGGACTTGAGGACACGGGGAGTGGGAAGGGTAAGCTGGGACGAAGTGAGAGAGTGGCATGGACATACACACACTACCAAATGTAAAATAGATAGCTAGTGGGAAGCAGCCGCATGTCACAGGGATATCAGCTCAGTGCTTTGTGACCACCTAGAGGGGTGGGATAGGGAGGGTGGGAGGGAGACGCAAGAGGGAGGAGATAATGGGGATATATGTGTATGTATAGCTGATTCACTTTGTTATACAGCAGAAACTAACACACCACTGTAAAGCAATTATACTCCAATAAAGATGTTTAAAAAATAAATTAATTAAAAAAATTTTTTTAAAGTGATCTAAGTAGCAATGTGTAATACATTTTGTAGTTGCCAAACTGAAACTACCTCACTGTGGTTGTTTTAGTAATGCTTTAATGGCTGTACAAAGCATGTTGTATGCTCTCAGCACCATACGTCTGTAGTTGCAGAACTGACACAGGTATCTATGAAGCAGGCCAACAACATTCCCTGTACAGGAATGCCATGTCCACAACACCTTATTGCAGATACAGAGATACATTTTTCACATAGGAACCTTGTGACTTGGGAACATTCTAATTTTTCTTTCCTACTGTCTTAAGTGAAATAGGTATGAGATATGTATAAGGAATTTCTGGCAGAAAGTTCAGGGGCTATAACTTAAAATGAAACATTGTTTGGCTATTTGGCAATGCTATAGTATCCTTGAACAACCAGTTTTACTCCAGGATTAGTGATGTATACCAGTATATAAATATACAGAGAATGAGACCCTGAAAGTGGCAACCCTGCACTTGAACTTGAACCTATGTTTTACATACCATCGTATGCTCTGTCAACAGAATGATCTCTATTTAAAGTTGTGCTCCACAAAGCATTGGAAAGACTTTGCACATTGCCCCTCTTTGTAAACTAAAACTATGTTCTCAGAAATTTATTTTCCTGTTGAACATTAATAAAATGTTAAAACTAATATGCTATAGGATTTGCTTAAAGCTAAGCCTGTCCATGCAGAACAGTTGAACAACTTCAGGAGAAGCTGGTTATTTGGGCCATTTGGATGTTTCACCTGAAGAGCAGCCAGATCAAGTAGGCCGAGGTCCATCTGAGTATAAGAAGTCAGCTGATTGGGCCAAGCAAATCCTTCAGTTCAGTGTAAGTAGAATATATGTTTCCTGTTTGTTTTGGTTTTTAAAGAGACTGTGCAATGGTTAGACCACATGGTTCTGTGTAATAATTTTTGAATGAGAAGAAAACCACATATCTAAGGTGAACACTTTAGATAGGCTTGTTGAGTATTTTCTTAACTATACAGTAATGTTCTGGGGAAGCTAGTTAAGTAGCATTTTGAAGTCTGATAGGCTTACCAAACAGAAAAGAATAATATGACTTTATAGTTCTAGACGTGATTATACTTTCCAAGCCACTGGTAGTAATTCTCTCAGCCACCCCACTGGCAGGTAGGGCTGACACCTAATTTAGTGCCCATCCCACTCCTTTCCATAATAACACAAACAGAATGGAAACATTCTTCACCCATGTTAAGAAAAGCCAGTCATTTGGTTTTCTAAGGCTTTTTTTTTTTCCTTTCATGTTTTGAAGGGTGGTGTAGACCAGATTAAAAAACATGGCTCAGGGAAGCAAGAAATCATTCCTCCAAGCGTTTATTAAGTGAATCACAAATTCATTCAGCCTGACTGCTTACCCAGAGAAATTAAGGGAAAATGGTAACAAGTTGTGAGCCTCTAAGTGTCTTCAACTTTAGGATCTCCCTGGGAAGGGTCACAAATGTAATCCTTTTCAGCTGTCCCTGCCTTGCTTCCACTGTCAATGGAAATATCCAGGCAGGATGAATACACTTTCTGACTAGACTCTGGACTGACCTAGACAGCTTTTTGGAAATTTAGGATATACTTTTCCTAAAGCCTCTTAATTTCTCCCATCCCTCCCTGATTGAAAACATCATTTATCCCAATACAGCATGTGGAAAGGGAGGGGAGGGAGAAACAGACAGTTATCTGAATTCAGGATAAAAATTACTTTGTGAGTTTATTATTCTCATCCATAACAGATGACAATTTTCCTGTCATTTAGCTGATTCTAAAGCAGAATCACCAAGCGATATTAAGTACTATTTTTCATACTATTTATCTTGAGGGCCCCAATGGGACATGTACACCTACATTTAATAACCCGTGATCCATAACTTGCATATTCCCTGGAAATGCTTGGATATTTTGTCAAGTGCAGCTAGCCATTATTTCACTGGCCATATGTTAATTACCCTGCTTCACTTATATTGTGGTGGGTTCCAAAGACTTAGTCTTCCTCCAGTGTCTGAGAGCTGTCTGGAAATCTTAGTTCTAAAGAAATTTGGGAATTTGTAGTTTCTGAAGTAGCTCTATTCCTCATTTGTTGCGTGACAGCTACTTTCATGCCATGACTCTCCTATCAGCTCTAAAATAGGCTCAGCCCTCTCTGACTTGGAACTCTCTTTGAAACTCTAAGATGATGTGTCATTTCAAGGGTAAAAAAGCAAAAATGTTATAAATATGAGTGGATGCTAGAGTCCCAAAGAGTTTCAACAAGCTACAGCTTCCTGGTTGCTGACATCAGCAATGTGGTTCTTATTATACAGCTGGGTTTCAGACTGTGATCCTTTTCAAGTATCATCTCTACCCTATATAAAGAACGTGGATTTAACGCAGTTTCTGTTGAGTTAATGGATAAGATTTGAAATGAGTCTTTCGGCCATTCCTACAAATTAGTGAAATGTCTCTGGTCCACTAACCCATTTCCAGGGACTAAGATAAAGTCTAAGAATCTGACTCTGTCATTCATTGGAACTGAAATTGTCTTTCAGTGGTTAATACACTCAGTTAGCTCCAGATCTCTTGGATAAATTAGAACGTTCTAAGGCAATAGCAAAAGGAAATCACAAGCATCACTAATGACAAAAAATCAGAGTACTCAGGTACAAACTAACCAGTCTGTGTAGCAACGACCTGCTCTTGGTCTGAACTTTTTAGTGAATGGATCACTACTTGGATGGGGAAGGATACAACCTGAATAGTTCATCTACTAATAAAGTCCCCTTAAAAATCACCTCTGTTCAGCAAATACTAATATAGCTGAGTCAAGCTCTTGCTTAAGTTCTTTATAGGTACCATCTCCGATAACCTTCACAATAGTCCTGATAGGTAGATACTCTTACTGCCCATTTTACAGATGATGAGATGAAGGCACAGAGAAGTTAGGTAACTTGCCCACCATCACACAGAAAGTAAGTGTCAGAGCTGGACATGAAAAGAGTCCTGATTGACTTTAAATCCTCTTAGCCATTCTGTTACACTGCCTTGATGATTGGACAAACACCCTGTCTCAGTGGTTTAAAACTGAAAAAGAGGGACTTCCCTGGTGGCGCAGTGGTTAAGAATCTGCCTGCCGCTTGCTTCGGCAGCACATATACTAAAATTGGAACGATACAGAGAAGATTAGCATGGCCCCTGTGCAAGGATGACACGCAACTTCGTGAAGCGTTCCATATTTAAAAAAAAAAAAAAAAAATGAATCTGCCTGCCAATGCATGGGACACGGGTTCAAGTCCTGGTCTGGGAAGATCCCTGTTGCAGAGCAACTAAGCCCGTGTGCCACAGCTACTGAGCCTGCACTCTAGAGCCCATGAGCCACAACTACTGAGCCCGCATGCCACAACTACTGAAGCCCGCACACTGCAATGAAGAGTAGCCCCCGCTCACCACAACTAGAGAAAGCCCACACGCAGCAATGGAGACCCAACGCAGCCAAAAATAAAAATAAATAAATAATTTTTTTTAAAAAACTGAAAAAAAAAGTAGCAGTTACTACTGAATATTTCACTCAGGGTGTCATATGTGGCTACCCTTTTCCTCCTTCTGGCCTTCTAATTGCTAGTCTCCAAATGGTACTTAAATTTTTCATTTCCCAAATCTTCCTTTTGTATTTTACCTCTTTTTCTTTGATTTGAATAATGCATATTTCATATCAGCAATGAAATATCCAGGAGAGATCTCTGCATGGCAAAGTTGGGGGAGCCTTTGCATTTTGGTTTGCTTGTGAACTTGACACACACTGCAAATCCTAATGGGGCCTCCTGCCATGTAGAAATCTCTGGTTTGCCAACTGCAAGATTTCTAGGCCCTCCACAAGCATATTTCTTATCTCTTCTTCATGTGAGCAAGTTAAGGCTTCAAAGCAGAATCCAGTTTTGTGATTTTTATGCCCTTAGGATGATGGTGAACAATTTTTGCTCTTTGAAAAATGTGTAAAATAAGCTAGTATTTCTAAAAAAGAGGTTCATATATATATATATATATATATATATATATATATATGAATTGGCACTGATATGCTTAAGCATTGATTGTCCGGAAGGTTAAATCAGAAGTTAAAAGCAGCAGTTACTTCTGGTGGTGGTGGTGATGGAGAATGGGAGCTGAGCAGATGGGGGTTGAGGTGGGAAGGAGGACTCTCTCTTAGCACCTTTTCTTCCTTTCTGGTGTTTGAAAGATGAGAACTTGCTGACTACTTAAAAATAATGTTGAAGAAAACAAATGCTCTTAACTTTTACCTCGAAGGTAATCAGATGCTGCAGTATCATCACAAGATCATTCAGTCAGGATTTGGGTTCGTCTAGAGACAAATTTTCACAGGCAGTGAGTGGCAGTTAAAAGCCTAAAAAGAGATGGTTCCCCTTACTGTATGTACAGCCTGTGTCACACCACTAAGGGTGTAGGAAGCTGAGGTAAGAAGAGGGCAAAATTTCCCAAATCGTGTTACATATTATCAAACAACAAAACAAAAGGGGAGACTGCTGCATTACTTCTCAGCGTTCAGTATGCCGTGTGCATTCAGACCTCCCAAGAGGGGATGGGCAGTGTTTCCTAAAGTTAGTTAACAATGGAATCCCACTCCAACTTCTTCAAGGAGTGTCTCACAGAATTAGTGCTCCATGGAGCACATTTTGGAAAAGGCTGGATTGTCAAGGACCCTTCCAAATAAGAGATACTATCCAAGCTGTATATGGAACTTTGAGTTCTACAGAGAAGTATTAAGTGATCAGCACCACATTCACCAATGCAACATGTCTTACACCAAGATCTGCCTTGAATAAAAAGTATATATAGGGGCTTCCCTGGTGGCGCAGTGGTTGGGAGTCCACCTGCCGGTTCAGGGGACACGGGTTTGTGCCCCGGTCCGGGAAGATCCCACGTGCCATGGAGTGGCTGGGCCCGCGAGCCATGGCCGCTGAGCCTGCGCGTCCGGAGTCTGTGCTCCGCGATGGGAGAGGCCACAACAGTGAGAGGCCCGCGTACCGCAAAAAAAAAAAAAAAAAAAGTATATATACAATTCAAGAAATATTGAGTGACTATCTGTGCAAGGCACTTGGGGGCTCTGGGCTTACAGAAGGCAGTAACTAAGGTGACTAAGTGGGATAAGACTGCCTCCTGCAGGAGAGAGAGGAGCTAAGCCATCACAAAGGGCTGGTTCTAATTCCACAGATGACATGGCCTCCTTTACTCTAATTTCTAAAGTGTTTGTTTTGAGCTGTATGGCCCAGCCCCATTTCACTTCTAAATCAAACTGAGCATTAGATCAGACATTTGAAAAAAGCAGAGCTCAACACCCTTAAAAGCAGGGCAATGTTAGCAAACAACCGGAACACAATCCATGGCATGGTTTGTATAAAGCATTTTCATGTGTGTAAATGGGTAGCTTAACTCCCGTTTATGGCCGTTACTCCTAAGGTGCACTGTGACTAGTATTGGGGTAGGTCACCTGTGCACCATGGATTACATTTGTGTCTTCAGTGAGGCTGCACCCAGGGTCCACTTTACCAGCCAGGAGAGCTTGGGAGAAGTCAAAGAAATGCTCTGAATGCTTTTAAAATTGACATATGCATTGAACATAACAATAAACACAGACCACTTTGAGATTTAATAAAGCACTTTTACATATGTCATTGCCTCTCACAAAGTCCTCTTTACAGTCTTGAGAGCGAAGGAGGCTATCACATCTCCATTTTATGGAAAACAAAATAAAAACTCAGAGAGACTTACTAACCTGCCGTTGCTCACACAGCCAGCAAGCAATAATGCTAGGAATCAAATCTGCCTATTCTGTATAAAAGAGATAACTAATAAGGATATACTGTATAGCACAGGGAACTCTTCTCAATACTCTGTAATGATCTATATGGGAAAAGAATCTAAAAAAGAGTGGATATATGTGTATGTGTAACTGACTCACTTTGCTGTACAGCAGAAACTAACACAACATTGTAAATCAACTATACTCCAATAAACACTTTTTTTTATATCTACCTATTCTGGTGCAGAATCCCACATACATTTCAGTACACCTCAGTCACATGGAGAGAACTGCTGCTCCACTGGGGGCTTATTCTAAAGTCTCACTAGTCGATATGAGATAATATTACAGATTCAGAAGGATCTTCTTCCTCGCTTTATCACACACACCTTGATTCCCTTCCTGGGAGATGAATCTTTTGTAGCATCAGAAGGACCTTGTTTCAAACAGCTACTAAAAGATATGTGAATGAGGACAAGATAGTTGTCAAGAGTCTCTGGGTAGGATTCTTGCCTTGGATGAAATGAGGGCCTGAATTTCTTCAAGACAGTGGTTCTCAAACATTGATGTGGATAATAACCATCTGAGCATATGCCAGACATGCAGATTGCCTGGCTCCATCATCAGATTCAATCGCTAGATCTTGGGTAGAGCCTGAGTATCTGCATTTTTAACAGGTCTCTTAGGTGGTTCTGTTCCACAGTTTAAGAGGCCCACACTTCAATCCTAAGAGCCTGTAATGTTATCAGAGTAAGTAGTGTTTTAAATAATTATTCGTTCTCCTCATCAGTAACTCTTTGGGTTTTTTTTTTGTTTGTTTGTGTTTTTTTTGCGGTACGTGGGCCTCTCACTCTTGTGGCCTCTCCCATTGCGGAGCACAGGCTCCGGACATGCAGGCTCAGTGGCCATGGCTCACGGGCCCAGCAGCTCCACGGCATGTGGGATCTTCCCGGACCGAGGCACGAACCCGCGTCCCCTGCGTCGGCAGGCGGACTCTCAACCACTGCGCCACCAGGGAAGCCCTTTGGGTTTGTTTAATTGCACAAGAATAGAAGAATCAGTGAGTGATTTAACCCAACCAATATTCAATTCAGCAAACATCTCTTTACTTCACACAGGCTCTGGGTATATAAAATATGATCTCTGCCCTCCACAAACTCATCTTTTTAGAGGAGATGAATGTGTACACAAATCACAAAATCCAATGCTTTTCAAAAACAGAATTATTGAGGTACTCCTGAAGCACAGAAGAGCAAGAATTCATCCTGCCTCTAAGCTTTGGAATGCTCCCAGATGAGGCACCATTTAAACTGAGCCCAGAGAAGTGGAGAAAGAGGGCACATTGTGAGCAAAGATAAGGAAATGGGAAAACAAAGGTGTGTTCTAGGAGCCCAGGGAAGATCGTGTATGAGTACTAGAATACATAGGAGTAGGTAGGACAAATAGTTTTCATTTTCATGGCCTTTTGCAACATTTCGCTTAATTGTTTCAACTACTAGGAGAATAAGAGAATCAATCCTATTTTAAAGATGAAATACTAAATGACTTGTTAAAAAAAAAAAAAGCCCACAGGACCTACAACAAGATATTAATGTTTGGTGGGGGGGATGATAATGAGATCATAGAATGTTGTTGCCACTATTGTTGCCGCTATTATAGGGAGTATTAGTGGCTGATAAAACCACATACTGTACGAAAAGAAGCATATGGAAACATACTACACCAAAGTGCAAAATTCTGTGTAAACTCGTGGCCGCCTTTAAAAATGCACATGTATTTTCCAGTTCTGTTAGTCAGTACTCCCACCAGCTGTTCTCATTGTGCATTACTAACGCTCAGATTTGGGGCTCTCTTACTCTTCTCTACTAAAAGACACCAAGATCCTTTGGGAGATAGCTGATTCCAGGTCTTGGAGTCAAGGGAAAGTCAGGAAGGGTCTGGGACAGCCTGTGCTGCCAGACAGCATGCATACTTTTATAAAATGCCAGAGGCAATGTTCAGAGGACAAAAGAACCACCTAAAGGGGCTTCCCTTAGCCAAGCTGACCACCACAAAATAGATAAAATAAAATAAATAACAGTGTTTGATCAAAATAGGTTGCAACTGTCGAGGAAAAATTACTCTTCCTAATGATTCAAAAAAAGGAAAGTTGATATAAAGTATGAAAACATAATTGTAATACAAAGAGGATTAATATATAAGCCATATTTCCTTTCCTATTGATTTTGTAAATTAAGGGAGTATAATTATAAATGAACATTTTGTTTCTTCTCTGAAAAAAATCGTTCTATACTTTATAGTTAAGTACCCTTTATTTTCTGTATTAGCAGGAAAGAATAGACAATGGGAACTGAGGGTAATTCCAAGGAAAACAGGTGCTGTGAACAGAATAAGACCAATCAGGACTAGCAAAACAGGGTCCCACGGTTCATCAGCACCGGTGGTCACACAAAATAACCAAGTGGAAAAGGCATGTCACAGTGTGTTACAAAAGGATAAATTAGCTTCCTGTCCTAGAAAAGAGTGTTGACCACAGACTCAACCCCTCCCCTCCATGGAGATGAATTGTCTGGACCAGTGCTTCCCAAACGTTTCATTTCATGGCACATGTAGAAAGTGATAACATTTACCTAATGACACATTAACTCATAGCACACTAAAAGCTGTGTTTGGTGTCCCTTTCTTGCCCTCCCCTCCCCTCCCCTCCCCCTGGGGCTCCTGAACACGCAGGCTCCCAGTGGCTTGAGCAACAGGCAGTCTCTGTCTCAGCACCTCTGGGATTCATGTGTAACAATAGGGAATGGCACAGTGTACTGGTTGCAAACTTCTGCTCTAGATGGCTCTCATAAGTATAATAAAATACCACTTAGGCTTATATTAAATCAAATACCAATAGGGTTTATATTAGTTTTCAGTAATTCTAATAGTCCAAAGACAATGTGTTAGGTACTACCAGCCATGCCCAATTAAAGAATAAATCATCTTCAGAAAGGCACTAGGTTTGAAAATCTTAAATCTGGATGAAAGACAGAAAATTAAAACTCCAATGATGTAACAAATAAAATGTGGTTATAAAAAGGAACTTGGTTGAATAATCAGAGAATGAGAGCTACCTTAGATACTGCAACAGGTCAAATATCAATTCTTTGATTACCCAGTACCATAGTCAGGACTGGTTCTGAGGCTGGTCCTTATGCTTTGGTAAGATGAGATATAAAAATACTAAAATTGAGAGGCCCGTGTACCGCAAAAAAAAACCAAACTAAAATTACTGAAACTTTAGGAAGGCAAACCTGGGAAGAAATGCAAATAACATAATGTTATTTAAGTCTAAGGTATTAACATTTGGGAAACTAGTTTTTGTTTCAGGTTACAGATCAGCTTTTTACCTCATTGATAGTATAAGAAGATACTTCTTAAGTGTTTAAATGCTAAAGATAATTTATTATGGTAGAATTGTGGTTTTAACCAAATGTTTAGAAGTATTTGCGTTAGCAATCACCTGGGAACTTTCTAGAGAGATGCCTGTGACTGGAAAGGTGAAGTGGATTTAGTCATGGAAGGCCTTGACAATCCTGATTGTCTGACCTAGGCAGTGGGATATGGTGGAAAGCATAGTGGGAAATAGATGTGGTTTATTGTCTTAGGTCTGCTAGTTACTCATGTGTGTCTGGGGGCAATCTCTTAACTTCCTTATGCCTCAGTTTCTTCACCTGTTCAATGCAGAGGTTAGAATTGCATTTGCTTTTTATTTATGTTTATTTTTATTTATTTGACATATGATTGACCTACAACACTATGTTTGTTTTAGGTGCACAACATGGTGATTTGATATTTCTATACATTACCAAACAGTCACCACAATGAGTCTAGTTACCATCTGTCACCATACAAATTTATTACAGTATTATTGACTATATTCCCTATACTGTACATTTCGTTCCCATGACTCATTTATTGTGTAACTGGAAGTTTGTACCTATTAATCCCCTTCACCTGTTTTGCCCACCCCCCTCAACCCGCTCCCCTCTGGCAACCACCTGTTTGTTCTCTATATCTATGAGTCTGTTTCTGTTTTGTTTTGGTTTTTAGATTCCACATATAAGTGAAATCATATGGCATTTGTATTTCTTTGTGTGACTTATTTCACTTAGCATAATACACTCTACGTCCATCCATGTTGTCACAAGTGGCAAGATTTCATTCTTTTTTATGGCTGAGTAATATTCCAGTGTGTGTGTGTGTGTGTGTGTGTGTGTGTGTGTGTGTGTGTGAATATATATATATATATATATATATATATATATATCACATCTTCTCTATCCATTCATCTACTGATGGATACTTAGGTTGCTTCCATATCCTGTCTATTATAAATAATGCTTCAATGAACATAAAGGTGCATAGATCTTTTCGAATTAGTGTTTTTGTTTTCTTTGGAAAAATATCCAGAAATGGAATTGCTGGATTGTATGGTAGTTCTATTTTTAGTTTTTTGAGGAACCTCCATACCGTTCTGCCCAGTGGCTGTATCAATTTACATTCCCACCAACAGTGCAAGAGGGTTCCCTTCTCTCCACACCCTCGCTAACACTTGTAATTTGTTGTTTTTTTGATAATAGCCATAGGATTGCATTTTCTAAGGTCTCTTCCATTTCTCAAATTCTGTGAAATATTGTGAATGATGCTGATTTACTTCTGGAAGAGAAGAAGCCTTGCTAATCTTTTGGGCCCAGCTCCTCAGGAATCTGCCTCAGCACAAGTACCCTCGAGATGGTCTGAGAAGGTCCCATAGTCTCCTGTCCTGTTCAATTTTTTAGACACTACTTGAAATCTTTGGTATTGTCTTGGTGTTCCTCCCCTTCTCTTAGCTCTTATCAGTTACCCTTTTGCCATCATTTTATTGGGCTTTTGTAAGGCAGGGAAAACGTTTGGGTCAGGCAGCCATCTTAAACTGGTACCTCATCATTTGATTTTTTAGTAGCATTGCCTTACCAAGGTCTAAGGTCCTACTTCCTCTTCTTGTCAGAGACACTCCCATACAGTAAAGTAGCAGTCAGAATAAATGGATGAATCTAAGTTTTATTTATTTGAATTTAGACAGTTGGCTTCTTTAAAATACAAAGATGTCAGTTATGCTGGTTCAGGGACCACACTTTGAGAGCAGCAGGTCTATGTGAAATACAACATTCAGGTAATGAAAGCAGATTAATAATTTATTTATTCATTTAATAAGTACTGTTGAATACTTACTTGAATACTTATACTGTCGAGCATTGTTATAGGCACAAGGACATGGTAATGAGTGAAAAAAAATGTGGTTTCTGCCCTCGATGACCCTTTCTGATGGAATTTTCCAATTTTTAACTAGAGGTTTTGATTAGAAGTCTTCTCAGCGCAGAAAGTCTCTTCACAGTGCTATAGCCTGTCATGTTCATTCCCCTTCTTGTGCCTCATCATGGTTCTTTTCTTAATTTTATTTGTTTTTCCTTCCAGTTTTAATGAGATATAATTGACATACAACACTGTATAAGTTAAAGGTGTATAGCATAATGACTTGGCATACATGTATATTGCAAAATGATTACCACAGTAAGTTTCGTTAACATCTGTCACCTTAATCAAAGTTGTCTTATGTGGAAAGCCCCTTCTCTCCAGTGGATCTAATCAGTTGCATATACCTTGGCCCAGTGTCTTTCTCTTCCCCACCCCAGCCCTTGATTACCATTTTCCCCCTTCATTTCTACCATGACAGTTACAAGTTCCTAACATCATTTACCCTTTATTTTACACTGTTCTATATTTCTATCTGCTTCATTTGTGTCGTCACTATTTGGAGCACCTACAAGGCTATAGGCTGTGTGTTATGTTTCTTTGCAACTCCATCCCTCAGTTCCTCAAACAGAGTTAGAAACACTCTATGAGCTAAACATGAACTTGTTAATAGATTCACTTGGAATCCCAAACTCCCTTTTGGAGGTGGTGGAGCAGAATTAAAATTGCCACCACCAACAACAACCAGGCAGACCACATGGTCAGACAGTGTTTGTGGTGGCTGGGGTGGAGTAAAGCAGTTGGAGACCAGGAAAAAAAATTAGTGTTTGCTTTAGGATTTTACTGACTGAGAAAGAACCAAGAGGGCTTAATTTCTCCTTTCAGGACAAAATTCATCTTCTAAATGGGGTTTATGTCTAAAAAATGTCATGTGGTCAGGATGAGCTGGTGAATAAGTTATGGAATCAAATGGCCATCGGTGTTTTCTTGACTAGTATATCTTGATTTTGCTGAAAATTAGTTCTGATCCAGTTATAATTGAATAGATAGGTCTGAGACCACATTTTGATTACAATTGAATTAACTGGAAATAACTGCCACAATCTTGTCCAAATGTATTGAGATAAGACAACCCTGTTAATACTGAAATAGATTATTACATAGAAATAAAAGAAAAGCACTTTAAAGATGGAAGAATCTTTGAGATCCTTCAAGACTAACAGTATCAAATAGTGGTTATTGTGTAGGCTCTGGACCTTGTCTAATCCACTTTGAATCTTTACTCTGCCACTTACTGTCTGTGTGCTCTTGGGAAATTTTCTTCATCTCTTTGAGCCTCAGTTTCCTTATCTTTACAGGATAAGAGATTAAAAAGTATTACCTATTGAAAGAATTAGTGGGAGAAATAAATGGTGGTCTAATAATGTACGTGAAGCTCCTAGTATAATGTCTAGCAGATAGTAATAGCTCCATAAATGGCAGTTGGTATGTAGTCCAACCGTGTCATTTTACGGATGAAGAAACTGAGACTCAGAGTAATTGCAGTAATTTAGGGACAGAACTAAGACAAGAACTTAGAATTTCTGAATTCTAATCCAACACTCTATTCAGGGTGAGTTACTATACATTACTCACTTTATAATTTGGATCTTTCTAGTATATAATTTGTGAAAACTTGGATAGTGAACTGGGCTGAAATATTTTTTTCCCACTTTCTGTGAAAATTGGGTTTCAAGTTGAATATATATAACCTACTTATGAAAAGGACTATTTTCAAGCTCTTCGATAGTATCAATTTAAAAAATCAACCATAAGCATTATTCATAAACTCATTATAAGACATTCTTAACTGTTTAATTGAAAAGTCCCATTCTTGGCAACACTAATTTGAGTATTGACTAAATCAATTTGAATTGTGGTATACACTTATGTATACTTAGTAAAAACTGAGGCCATCTAGTCACACAGCCCTACAATACAGGGAATCACCACCCTAAGATGTCCTTAATAGGAACAGTTGTCTCCTGCTGAATAATTTCAGTAAGACCAAAGCCATTACACCCAACACATCTAGTTCTGTGTTTTAACTTTTGTGATGGACAAAATGTCCTTCAGCCTCTCAGATAATCTTAAATCTAGCATGAACATGGTACTCAAGTTATTCTAGAAGTAGCAGCCATCGTTTGATGGCTCCTTAGTCAGCCATCAGTGATTCCTCCTCCTTTGCAGCAGTAGAGCATTGGAAGGCTATGGCTTGTTTATTTTGCAGTATAAGCACAGTTAGTTCCAGGAAGTTCACCTAGTCCAGATGGGATCCAGTTGCCATGGACCTAATAGGTGTTCATTACATGATAGTTGAATTGAAAATGTCAAAGATGTGTAGTAATTCACTCATGTTAGGTGTGTTGATAAAAGTGATTAAACTCTCATTTTAGGGTATGATTCTGCAGAGAATATGCCCAAGAGGAAGCCTTGATCTAATAAAAGAGAAATAGAGAGCTGAATGAACTTTTTTCCATGATAGTGTGATTCCAGATAAAAGATGTGCTAGTCAAGGTGATTTGGGTTGCAAGAGATAGCAACCTACTGGAGAAGAAAGGGGAAATGTATTGGCTCATAAATCCACAGGAAGATGGGATGGGACTTGCTGGAGGACTACTGGCTTCCTCTCCCCATTCATTGTCAGACCAGCTTTTCCATAAGGCAGGAGTCCCGTCTGCCACCAGCCATGGGTTCATATCCTTTACAGCCTTGGAAAGGGAGAAAAGAGGTCCTCTTCACTCTGCTCCCATTGAAATAACCCAGAGAAGGACTCTGAAAGGCCTGACTTGAGCCACATGCCTCTCAGGGATGTGAGGCTACTAAGAAAGGAGGTACCTTTCTGAGCACACAGAATCTGTCCACCACTGCTAGCATTTATTGAATGCTTTCTTTGTGCCAGGCACATGAACTTTCTCATTTACCTTTAAGATAAGGATCATGATTACAGGAGGTGTCTGTAGGGACACACTGAATTGTTCTGAGAGACACAAGGGAGCCTGGCCTGGAAGAAGAAAGGGGAGCCTTATGTCACCAATGAAAATGAAAAGCTGGGCCCCCGCCCCCAGAAGGGTACCTCCTCCTCTCATCCTGAATCAACAGGAACAAGAGTGAACTCCAAAGGCAATCACCTTCTCCACCACCCCTGTACCCAAACACCTTTCCCAGCAGGGGTAAATTCAGGTGTTAAGGGGTCTGAAGTTTATATAAGTTGAGAATCCCTCTTTAAGAAAAAGAATACCAAAACAGTTTACTTTTGCAAATTTTACAACATATGACCATGTAAACACATTGTTAGTGCCTCCTAGTTGTGTCCCTCTGAGAGAGGGATTCTGAAATATAAGCCTTATTAGCTTCATGGCAAAACCACCTTTGATAACATTTATCACAGCAAACTGCAGTTGTAACCAGGATTTAAATGGACATCTAGTGTGTCAAACAACCATTGTTTTTCTAGAACACCACCCAGGAGGACCCCTTCCCACTGGCACTTGTCTTTTGAGAACTTCTGTAGTTCAGGCTTTTTATTCATTTAGATTGTCCTTCCACCTCAGTTAATTCAAATCCTGGAAAATCCTGGAAATGCATCATTTTTATAATTATCTGAACTGACTCCCACCCTTCCCACACATGATTTTTTTTTTCTTTAATGAAATATGGTCACTGACTAAGGAGAAATGGTCTTGAGAACGCCACTTATTCCAAGGCAGACTCTTTGGCCTCAGTGTCATGGGCTTGAACCTGACATTCCCAGCCACAGCCATACTGAAACTGATAGTCTAGTCATGTAGGGGATTTTCCTGACTCCGTGTCTGTCTCCCCATGGCTGTTTATTTGTACTGCTGTCTGCTTTGGTTTGGGACACTGACCTTATAAGCTGCTTCTCGAGCCCAAGCCTCAGGAAGCCAGAGAACTAGGAGTTTCCCTCTGTACTCCTCAGGACTCATGGCCAAATGGAAGGAACTGGCTATCAATTCACAGTGTGTAACTGGAGAGAGAGAGAGAGAGAGAGAGAGAGAGAGAGAGAGAAAGTCTTTTAAAATCAACACCAAGCCAGCTGTGGCTCTCTGGACAGCTGAGTCATAAACGATCAGGCAGTTCATTTGGAAGACACACTGTACGTGCTCCTCTTGGGTTCTGGCTGGAGCAGAGGGTAGTTAAATAAAAGGGAAGGAAGGATAAGAAAAGAAAGCCACAATGTAATCTCAGATTGCACTTCATTCTGAGACTTGCTCTGATCAGAGGTGAAGGACAAGAAGCCAGTTCCCCTACAAATCAGACTCCATCCTCATGTGGTTGGTTAGTGAAGAATCTATTAAGGAAATCTGAGCATTGCTATTTTGTTCTTAATACATAAATTACAGTAATTGATGAAAGATGCTGGCTGCTGACTCCTTATTGGAACTGGCTAAATGTTGTCTTAAAACGTCAGCCACTGAGTCACAAGTTCATAATCAGCTATGAAGTGGTTGTGTTTGGCAGTCCCACAAGGTGCAAGAAGGTCATTATTACAGAAATAATTGGAGTGGCGGTTATAGGTCTAAAATTTGTCTGAAATTAAAAAATAATCTCCAAAAGATGGCAAGAAAGTCTTGAAAGGAATCTAAAGAACATAGATATGAGCATAGTGGGCCACCACTATTCTGGGCAGGGAGCTCACTCCAAGTGGCATTTCCTGGGCAGTAGGATGACTTGTACCCACTTGCAGTGAGGTCTACTCATTGGAGTCATCACTGGTTCATTGTATTTGTGACACAGGACAAGCTTCATGGAATCTGTCAACTGCCCACTGTCACCCCTTAGCTCTGTGGCTAGTGAGAAGCCTCTTTGTCCATCTTGTCTACCCAAAGGTCTAAGTAGCCCCTAGGCCTGCTCTTTCTGCTTCTGTGCACAGAGTATGGAGTGTTTCAGAAGAGAGACATAGGGCTATGCTGATAGGATCTCCTACAAATCCATGCCATCAAGACCCAGGTGGGCCCAAGGCTGGGTAGTGATCCTTTTATTTATCTCTTCCTATTGCTGTCTTATTCCCACTAAGCTGTTTCTCCTCTTCTAGACAATTAAGGATTGTGTGTATGTGTGTGTGTGTTTGTATAATAAGAAAAGCACCACAATTTCCTCTCTGCTGATGACCTGGACACCCTCTGGCCTGAGGGCTCTCTTACAATCTCCCCTCTTTCTTCTCCCCAATCCAGATCTCATTTTTCTCTAGGTTAGTGGTTCTCCACCCAGGCTGCAGTAAAATCATCTGGGATGCTTCATAAAGTATGTATGCCAAGACCCCATCCCACCTCCAAATTCTAGATTTAGATCATCTAAAGCTTCTAGAGTGTAGCCACACAAGGGTCATCAGAATTATTTTTAAAGCTCTTCATGTGATTCTAATGTGAATTCACCAACCACCTCTCAATCGCTTTCTTCCTGAGGCTACAGCAGCCTCTTGTTGTCTGTCTCGTAAAGGTCCTATAACATTTAGCAGAAGCTCTTACACAGTACATGGAAAATCTTGGTTAACAGTCATTTCTGGTTAGTATAATTAAAATCATTTTCACTTTGTTTCCTTATAAGGAGAAGGCAGAAAGCCTGGATTGTGGTCCAGACTCTGCCTGTACAGCTTTGGGCAAGTAACTTATCCTCTTTGGAACGGTATTTGCTCTTCAAGCAAAATGAGTAGCTTAAATTAGATACTCTTTAAGATTACTTTCAGTTCTAGGCTATCATGATTATAAAAATCAAATGGCCTTTTTTTAAGTACTATTATTATATCAGGCTATTATTTATCAACTGTGAGACCTTGGGTAGCTCATTTATCTTTTCCAAGCTTCTCAGTTCCACATGTGTGAAAATTAGGAAGGTTAGGCCAGGATTTCCAGATCTGTTCTGCACAATATTCCTAGCTCAAGAGATGCTCCATGCAAAAAGGATTCCCAGGGCATAGCACAGTAAAGGATCTGACAAGTCTTGAAATAACAAACCTAGATTAACTCTTTTCAACTCAGATATTCCCAGTTATTTGACCATGAAGCTACTGTTTTCTTGTAAATCTTATTAGCATCCATAGGACTAACTGTTACACTAGCTGATCAGATCTCTTCTACTTAAATTCTGCACTTTGTGGTCAAGGGACAAGTTTGTTAGTTAAAAGAATGAATAATTTGC
This sequence comes from Phocoena sinus, assembly GCF_008692025.1. NCBI lineage: Eukaryota > Metazoa > Chordata > Mammalia > Artiodactyla > Phocoenidae > Phocoena > Phocoena sinus. Next base: position 15,610,161 of record NC_045778.1, on the reverse strand, counting down.
TTTGCTCCTTTGACATGTAAAATAGAAGCTTATTTGTTCACTGATCCACCCCAGCCTTTGGTTGTTTAGCAGGGAAGGATACAGTCTGACAATAGCATCTTCTGGGGTTTACCTATTTCTGAGAAGACAATTTTTAAAATGAGATGAAATGTCAGAAGTTATTCCGGTTGAAGTCAAAAATGGATTCTGACTCTCTTCACTGTAACCTGTATGAAGCAGGTTATGTGAAAGACAAGTAAGTAAAACTCACTAAATCACTTTCTTTAGTTTGATCAGATAAGACCAATTCCACATAATCAAAAAGTTCAGAATCAGAGAAATCATCTGGAGGCAGCATAGAGTTTCAAAAATGGGTCTGAAGTCAGACTTCCTGGCTTGCCAGGTGACTTGGGCTCCCATCTTCATTCTTCTGGGCCTTGGCTTTCTCATCTGTAAGATGGAGGTAATAATTGTCCCTGATAAGAGTGCCATAATTGTAGGAATAAGTAACTTAATATGTATAAAGCACCTAGTACAGTGTTGGTGCATGGTAAGCACTCAGTAAGCATTTATTATTATCTGGACCACAGATCACCATTTCGTGATCAATGTCAAATTCAGCTTGCAGACCTATTTTATCTGGCCTACAAAATGAGTATAATTTTAACACCCGAATGCCTTTAGTTAGGGCATATTCTCTCTAGTTTGCCTCAGGCCCCACTCCTCCCTATTATATCATACCTAACCACTGTAGATGTATGTTACCTACCTGGTCTTGAGTCTAGAATGCCGACTTACTAAGGCACAGGTTGTCAGTGTTATGTTTCAATGCTGACTCATCTGTGCCTAGCAGATAGATGGGGCTTTCTCAGTATTTGTTGAATGAACGAATGAGTACACACACACACACACACACACACACACACACAGAGAGACACAGCAACAACAAAAACTCTATAATATCTTTTGCAAGGGGTTGCCCAGCCTCTGCATCAACATCTCCATGATAGGGAGTTTACTACCTACCATTCTATGTTTAGACATTTCTGCTTATTGGGAGTTTGTTTGTACATTGAGCCCCAGTCTGATCCTCAGTAGCTTTTTAATTCTTGTTCAGTTTTCTGATATTTTGAAGCTAAAGGCACATTGGAGAAAATCTAGTCCAATCCTCTTACTTGACAGAGAAAGAAGTTAATAAGCAGGGAGGCCCAGTAACTCTCATAAAGTATGGCCCATTGTTGTGACCTAGCCTCTGAGTACACAGCTGCCTTCTGATTCAGCAGGCACCTTTGTAGTGTGATTTGGGAATCTCCAGTGGCTTGAAATATCAATTCCTCTGACAGTCATTCAGCCATCAAAGCTTCATCCCTTTGAATCCTGAAAAGCTTTCCAAATCTATTGGATAATCTTCTCTTGAAATGCAATCATGAATTCCTTCCTTTATCAACCAGCACCTTACCTTTGGTAACAATGAAGATGAACAAGAAGAATGGGGTACAGGATAGGCCCTGAGGGGAAAGACACATATTTAAAGGATGGGGGTTCAGGAGGGACTACTGAAGAGGGGGGCACTGGAGCCAAGCCTCGCCTACTTCACAGGAAGGCCAGACACAGCCCAGATCCACACATGGCCTGATCAGGATATTGCTCAATGTCCCCTGCGGAAGGGATGGGGGTGGGGCACAGGCAGGGGCTAATTTAATCTAATCAACTTGCAATAGGCTCCTTCACCATGAAAGGAAAAAGAAAGAAGAAGAAAAAACATCCATTAGTATACTTTCAAGAATCTCAATCTTAGCTGGAAATTGTTTCAAGGGAAGTGAGATGATGCAAGTCCAGCTCAGCTGGAATCACCCTCATTCCTTGGCTTCCCATCAAACAATAGAAATCTTTCATCAGGGATTGCATCTCTGTCTCTCTGTCTTTCTATTTCTCTCTCTCTTTCTCTCTGGGGCAGTGACTTTTAAACCCTTTTGATCGTGGTCTCTTTGAGGCTCTGGTGAAAGTTATAAATCCTCTCCCATGAAGAATGCACAAACATGGGGAATTTTGTATACAACCTAACCCCCTAAAACCAGTGCTCATGGACCCAAGTTAGGAATCTCTGCTCTTTAATGTCTAAGGTATATGTTGGGGTGTTTTCCTTCCTGCCCCATATATCATCTCGGGTACTTTGTGGAGATCAGAAGAAGACAAGTGCGTCCTGAGGGCATTACAATAATGGGAATACATCCAATCAATTCTCTGACCCTGGCAGTAGGAATTAAGGGCCCTTAACTTTATGTTCATGCCACCGTATGTCTACTTCTATGCTAGTGCTGACCACTCTGTATTATAGTCGTCCATTTCCTTGTCTATGCCACGCTTAGTGAGGGCAGGGGCAGACTTTGACTGGTGTCTTCATGGTTGTATCCTCAGTGATTGGTACATAGTAGGATCTCAGTTCGTTTTTGTGTAGTGAAGGAAGGAAGGAGAAGATGAGGAAGATATCCATGAGGTCTTCTAGAACTTTTCAAAATTTCCAATTAAATAGTGGGAAACTAGATAAGAAGGATGATCTAGATTTACATCACAGGTGGTCCTCTTGTGTGATAGTATGGTCAACCATCAGAGTAACATGGGGCTAGCCATTGATCTATATTTGATTGTTTTCTGCAATATTCATGTCCTTGGAAAAATAGTTGTGATTTTGAGCCTGTTTAAGACTTGTCAAAAGAAAGAAAAATTAGTTGAAGTAATTGAAGACCTGACAGATGGGATAAAAGATCTTGGAGAATTCAGAGATGTTTGGCTAAAGGAGATTTCAGCAGTAACCTTCTCCCTTTCCTAATTCTGCCTGGAAGCAGATGGGGGTGAGATGAGAACCTTAAAGATGAAGGTTGTATAGTAGGTAGGCACCCAGTGGGAGGACATGGCTGTTATGTGGCAGGATTTCTTTGAATCATAATAGGAGTTGGTAATTGGCCTCCCGGCTTTACTTGTTCATCTCCATTAGCTTCTTTAGCACAAATCTGTTGGTTTTATCTTCCCAGCATCCACTCACACCTATACTGGTAACAATACAATGGTTTTTCCTTTGGGGAATAACTACACTCAAACTCTAAATTCTAGGTCCATGTGGTTATGGTTGTCTGACCCATTCCTCTAATCTCTAGAGGTAGATCTGGCCAATCAGTATATTGCAGGCTTTCAGTCATAATAATTGACTTTCAGGAGCCATGCGACCTAAGCCCAGCCAGTGAGAGTCAATTCTGGGATGCTTGTAGGAATTATTGGAAAGAGAAAACTCTCTTTCCATTTGCCTGGAAGCCAGGTGGGTATAAGCCTGGATCTGCTGGGGACCATGAATGGAGAAGACAGGCTTGGGCATGGAGCCAAGGCAAAGGCAAGCACGGCAGAGATGTGAGCAATCATGTCTTAGAAGCTGTTTGAACCCTTGTAGCCATCTTCTCCTGAAGTTTTCCAGACCCTTTTCTGTTGGTGAACATTTGAGCTTAAGCGAGTTTGAACTGGATTTCTGTTCTTCTGAATAAAGATGTCCTGTGTGCTATTTCTCTTATCTTGAGTCTCATTTTTTGGTAAGAGCCGACCACTGTGGCTCTGACTTCTGTAGATTTCCACCCTCCCTTCCCTATTTTATTATGTTAGTGTTATATCCTTGGTGTCTTTAACAAAACTGTTTTCCGTCACGGATTATGGATAGGAAGGAGGTATTCAGAGAGTGACTGTGCCCAGAGTGAGGTCTCCTATTAGAGAATTGTCTAGGAAACTGTTCCTGGAGTTTGAGATGTTCAGGAGTCCAGAGGACCCCATGGAAGGCAGGAAGGGAGTGGGGTCCTCTGTCTAAACATAATAGTATGCAGAACTTCAGTTGAGGAGGATATCACTGGTGTTAACCCACACTGAGCAGCCTGCCAATCTGGTATCCAGCTTAGGATATGCCATTGATTGAAAATTTGAAAAATGGAAGAGTAGAGTATGCTTAGGAAGGAAGGAAGAATGATAGAAGCATTTAGCTAATTCTTCAGGGCAGAAATACTAGACTATAAAACAGCTCTTAGAAAATACATACATAACTCAATGAGATGATTGAGTTATTAAATAAATTAAATTTAGCATATTATGCTTAAGAAAGCACAGCATGCACAATATATTTTAGGACTATTTTTATCTATTGCAATGCTGCAAAATTTTCAAAAGATCTAGCATGGAGAGGAATAAGGTTTGGGTATCTGGAAAATTTGCTTATATGCAACACCTCTTTTCCTGATGATGCCTGATAAGCAGAACACTACTACATTAGATGTTGTCCTGCCCGAACATGAGTTCTTTAAAAGCTCCCTTCGTAAGTATATTCTAAACAATACTAGGAGAGTATTTTTTACATTTTGAAAGTAAAAGTCACATCTAAATGGCAATATCATGGGCAAAAACAGAGATCCTTGAGGTCACCAATAGTCCTGGGCCCAAATGCTAATGGCCAGTGGTCAAGGTAATAGTGAGGTGTCCAGTAGTAGTCACTAAAAGCCTATGTCTTTACTCTCTTAGCCAAACAACCCCTTTCCCATTTAGGTCTTCTAAAGCTGTGTCCCCAGACTCTAGGAAAATGGGCCTCTGAGAAGTGTCAAGAGAGAGCAGAACATCTCACCACATCCTCTGACACAGCTAGGTAAAGGGCCATTCACCCTATTTAAGAATAGGAAATTAAGAAACCCACACATCTAGTTAGAGGAAAAGGCCCAGTGAAGACTCAGACATTCCTGGCTTGGACAAATAAACTCGCTGCCTCCCTTTAAGCCCTACTGCCAACCAAATGGTGACAGATTGAGGCCTTTAAAACATTTCAAGGTTTTCTCAGGGTATATGCCCAGTAGTGGGATTGCTGGGTCGTATGGTAGTTCTATTTGTAGTTTTTTAAGGAACCTCCATACTGTTCTCCATAGTGGCTGTATCAATTTACATTCCCAACAGTGCAAGAGGGTTCTGTTTTCTCCACACCCTGTCCAGCATTTATTGTTTCTAGATTTTTTGATGATGGCCATTCTGACCGGTGTGAGATGATATCTCATTGTAGTTTTGATTTGCATTTCTCTAATGATTAATGATGTTGAGCATTCTTTCATGTGTTTGTTGGCAATCTGTATATCTTCTTTGGAGAAATGTCTATTTAGGTCTTCTGCCCATTTTTGGATTGGGTTGTTTGTTTTTTTGTAATTCAAAAAGAGTCATGTACCAAAATGTTCATTGCAGCTCTATTTACAATAGCCAGGACATGGAAGCAACCTAAGTGTCCATCAACAAATGAATGTATGATGAAGATGTGGCACATATATACAGTGGAATATTACTCAGCCATAAAAAGAAACGAAATTGAGTTATTTGTAGTGAGGTGGATGGACCTAGAATCTATCATACAGAGTGAAGTAAGTCAGAAAGAGAAAAATAAATACCATATGCTAACACATATATATGGAATCTAAGGAAAAAAAAAAAAAGGTCATGAAGAACCTAAGGGTAAGACGAGAATAAAGACACAGACCTACTAGAGCATGGACTTGAGGATATGGGGAGGGGAAAGGGTAAGCTGTGACAAAGTGAGAGAGTGGCATGGACATATATACACTACCAAACGTAAAATAGATAGCTAGTGGGAAGCAGCCGCATAGCACAGGGAGATCAGCTCGCTGCTTTGTGACCACCTAGAGGGGTGGGATAGGGAGGGTGGGAGGGAGGGAGACGCAAGAGGGAAGAGATATGGGAACATATGTATATGTATAACTGATTCACTTTGTTATAAAGCAGAAACTAACACACCATTGTAAAGCAATTATACTCCAATAAAGATGTGAAAAAAAACAAAACAAAAAAACATTTCAAGGCATACGACATATTAACCAGCACCACCTAGTGGAAGAGAAGGATTAATCAACTCACAATTTTTCTTCAACACGCTTGCAGGGTTGCTTATTCACTCAGCAATCCACTTGTAAGAGCTGACTGCATCAAGCACTGTGCGGGACAAGTTGGAAAGTTAGAAGGAATAGAAATGGGTATGCCAAGAGCTGAAAACATTCTGGCCTATGGAATGCTCCAGAAATATGTGCAGTGGGAACTGAAATGGTTTAACATCACCAGCCATCAATGGGATTTAAATTTATAAAATTAGGAGGCATATATTCTAAAGGGTCCAAGGAGAGTATTTCTTACATTTGAAAGTTAAAGCCATATTTAAAATGTAGTCTCATGGGCAAGAAAGGAGAAAAGATTGAAGCATTTAGAGGAACACTGAAGGTTTGGCTCTACCCATTCTCCTCCCTCCAGCGGCCATTTGTATTCAGTCAGTAGAAGGGAGGCCATGAGAATCTCTTGATGAACAGGTGATCAAAGTATACAGGAGCTAATCTGGAAACTTCCTGTTGAAAACTGCACTCCAGCCCTTAACACAGAACCAGAAAAACTTTGATTCCTGCCTATAGCACCCTTAATTATGGTTAGTAAATTGAGAAAAATTTATAACTGGACTAACTGCAAACCACCCCTTGTTGCAGATGCCATTAGAATGGCCTGATTGATGTCTGATTTTGAATTCCCAAGCGTATATGTATAATTAGGACTCGAGTGCAAATGAGCAAAACCCCAACTGGAACTAACTTAGTCCAGAAAGGAGTTTATTGGAAGGTTTCTGGGGATATTATATATAATCAAAGAAATAGTTGAACAACAAACTGGAAGTAGGAGAGGTGCCCCTGGACCTCAGGGACAGTGGAACCAGGGGCTGGAATGCATCATCCTTATCTCTGGTCTCTCTCTGGGTCAGTTTAGATTTTTCTGACAGTGAACCAGCTTTTCCTTTGTAGTGGGAAGCATGACTATTGATAATCATCCAAATCTCCTTGCTTATAGCTTCTGCCACCTGAGAGAGACTGGCCTCCTTTCCTCAGCTCTGATGTTTTAAAAGTTCGCAGGCAGACTGATTGGCCTTGCTGAAGTCACATGACTATAGGTGCTGTGCTGATAGTGCTTCAGATGCCCCTATAAATTATGACATTTTTGAATCACCACTTCAACTCCCATGAGACCTCACAGCAGCCAGTTCCTCAAACCGGGAATCCTACTTCATTTTGGGATTCTCTTCTAAACGTCCTACAGATTCCTAACCTCCTCAAATTCAACAGGGATGGTTCACCTTACCAGGGGAAACCAAAATTGCCTCTATGCCTACAGATCGGCTGCTGAAGGTCCACACCCATATTATATGGGATAGCAAGATAATTCTAAACATAAGAATGTTGATCCAGAGCCGAAGAGAATCATAATACTGCATGTTCATTGGGCTGAGAAGGCAGAAGTGTTTCAACCTGGGCTTCTTCCACCAGGGGAGCACCAAGGAAAGTGGCGCTGCATCCTTTAGTCATGTCTCAGGGTTTCAAAATCATAGCCTACACATAGCACAACTCTGATTTGAGCTTTTGTTCTCATTGCCTGGGAGGTAGAAACCCCTTTCCCCTCACACTGTAAGTCTTGTCACGTTTGTAATTGAATTAAGTCCAACTTGGGTCAAATAGCTCTTGAAAGTGACAAGTAGAAACAATGGATTCAATCTTCAAATGGTTCAATTAGTGTGTTCTTGTCCTAGTTTTCATCTAGTATGGGTAACTGGCCCTGAAAATCAATTTAATATAAGATAGCATTCTAAATTGTGACTATGATTTGTCAGGGTATAAAAAACTCCAGAGTAATATCAATTTTCTCCTTTTTATCCTACTCAGAGAAAGAGTTCTCAGTCAGTAATTGCAGTGAACCCAGAAGAAGGGGTGATGATGAGAGGAGAGGGCATCAATTAAGGAATGATACATAAAAGACCAAAATATGGGTAACTAATTTCACAATCATTGTGAATAGTTACTTTATCAAAAAAATAATAAACTATGATATTTAAATGGCAGCTTATGCAAGAATTGAAAAAGTACTAATGCAAAGATTAAAGAGATTCCATCTTTGGTAGAAAAGATAATACCATTAAGCCAATAGGATGATGAAAATAACTAAAGGAAAACCAGGAGGATTATCAGCAGAAGGGGTCTTAGATGGGAAACAGGACAGGTTGCATCACAGGATGCCTGATGAAACCAAAAACTCATCAAAATAAAACTCAGTCTTGGGAAAGACTCTGATAAAGGTAGATAAGATGAAGGGGTGGAATCATGGATTCAAGTATGGATTAGACTACTGAATAGGACAATACTTGTGATGGTTACAATTAAACGTTCCACTGCAAGCCCCAGTTTTCTCCTGTAAAATAACTGTTTTCCGCTACTTTAGAGCAGAATTTTCAATTTACTGGTTGGTGCTAAAACCATATTTCTGGTTCAAGATAAAAAGATCAGCAACCACAAAATAAAGTCAACTCTTTGAAGATGTAAATTCACAAAACCTACCACACTATTAAAGATGATGGAACTGGCCCCTTGGAGGCAACAGACATTGATGTTTTGACATAGAACATCCAGAAACTTCACCAGAATTTACTATGTGCCTGGTGTGGAGAGGACTTTGTTTTTGAATAACTTTTTATGTGTCCCATACAAGGATGCTGAGCAGAATATTCAGTGAGGGCCTGAGAGGAGCTGGGTAATGGAAAGGCATCCAAAGGAAGGAGAAAAGAGAAATACAGTCTTAGGAGGGTAAACTAGGGATCATTGGCATCTGCGTTATTGGAATTAAGTTCCAAATTGAAAATTTTTTATTTGTTAATTATTTATCATATATGTACTAGAAATAATTGTAAAAAGTTCTAGAGATTCAGGTATAAAAAGGCACACCAGCACTTCCTCTGCCCTCTAGGACCCCAAAAGCTCTTAAGAAAAGTCAACTTATTTCACTCTTGAATTAGTCAGGGATCATTTGGTTGCAAGAAACAGAAATGCACTCGTCTCCTAAGCAAAGAGAATTAGTAGGATTAGAGTCTTGGAAATTGGAGGATCAACATCTCTCACTCTTTCTGAGCCTACTTTTTTCTTTACAGAGTGACCTGTAATTGTTTTCCTGATATTTGAGTCTCAGCTTTTGATACTATAAGACTTTATAGTTGTAGCACCTGCTGCTGACATAGTCTCTTTGGGACCAATTCCAAATCAATGAGAAAGAGACTCTCACGGACACAATTTACATCAGGTATAGATTATTGCATTCAGCAAATATTTATTGAGCACCTCGTGTGTGCTAGGCACTATTCAAGACCTTGGAGTTCCACAGTGGACAAGACAACATTCATAACCTCATGTGCTTACATTTAGGGTTGGGATGAGGTGGAGTGCAGCACAGACAATGAAGAGTGAATTTTAAGATAGAAGCTCAGGGATGATAAGTGTTATGAAGAAGAACAAATATGGGTAGGAAGTAGAGGATGAAAGGCAAGTGGTGTTTTGAAAGCTGTTCTAACAAAGCATCTCTGAAGAGGTAAGAGTTGAGCAGAGGCCCTAAGGAAGTGAGAGAGCAGGCCTTCAGAATATGTGGGGGAAGAGCATTCTAAGTTAAGGACCAGCAAGTACAGATGCCCTGAGATGGGCCCAGTAAGAAGATCCCTGAGGCTGAAGCACAACAAACAAGAGGAGGAGTGGCCCCCAAAGTAGCTCACAAAGAGGTCTGAGAGAGAAGCAGGGCACAGCCATATAGACTCGGAGAGCCATTAAAGTGGTTTGAGTGAGAGAGTGCCATGACCCAAGTTCTATGTACAGTGATGGTTGGCCAATGTCACCCAGTCAGTAAGTGACCCACCGAGGATTGAAGCACAAGGCAATCTGGCTCCAGAGCCCAAGCTCTTAACCACCACTTGACTCCCTCTCATGATGTTGGCTCTCATAGTAAGGTTTTCACGAAAGTTTTCAGACATCCTGAAGGTTCATCAATGCTTCCAAATACATTGGACTTGCACCCTGAAGACAGGGATAGAAAACATAGCAGTTGGGGCCTTTTTTATACCCAAAAGACACATACATGTTTGCCATGACAACTCCATTCACTTAATTCACTACTGAAAGGAATATCCTTGTTTCAGCTGCCAAATATCTGTAGTACTATTCAGAATAAGTCTTTCTCCATCCCCTAATATTCAGTCATCTTCACTGTCTTCCACAAACAGCATGCAGATTACCTTTTTTAAGCAAGAGGGAGTAAAAAGACACTTGACCAGGGTCGTGTGTAGCAAGGTAGTGATTGTGCTGGCAACAGCATTTCAGAAAGGATACGAGAAAATAATCTGCAAATGGTTGCCTTCTCTAAGGATACTCCACTTTCAGGGATCTTCTCTGTAGAGAACATTAAGAAAGTTGGAACCTGATTTCTTTAAAATTGAGTAGTTTTCAACATTTATGTCCTTTGCTAAGGAATGAATGTGTTTACGTGGTGCACACCCAGCATAAAAGATTGCAGAGTGTAAAACACGGAGCACATAAGATACCAATCCTTTTCTTCCAATTATAGAACAACTTTAATGGATCAGTTCCAAGTGAGCAGAGCCTTAAATTACTTAAATTGCTGCCCTGTGTCTATTTGTATGAGGAAGGGTCAGATAATGTGGCAACAGCTTTATTATAAATAACCCCATTCCTTGGTGCCATATAAAGGGTGACAGGGTGTCTCACACACACACAAATTCAGCCCAATCTACTTGTGGCAACAAGACTGAATGGTTAGAACTGATATATAATTGAGTTCATTTATTCACTCATTCATTTATTCAGTAAACATTGAGTACCTGCTACATTTCAGGCACTGTTCTAGGCCATGGAGAAACAACTCTGGATATAATAAATGGAAGCTTTTTCATGAAGCTTACATTCTAAGGTAAACATTGTACATTTAAAAAGTAAACAATACATTTGTAAAAGTAAAAAATACATTCTAAAAGCAAACAAATATGTAACATATCAATTAGTGATAAGTGCTATGAGGATAAAAGTAAAGCAGTACAAAGGTGATAGAGTGAGGGGAGAATGTGGAGTGATTTTTTTTTTTAATCAAGGGTGGTCATAGGCAGGCTGTCTGATTAGGTGACATTTGAGCAGAGATCTGGTCAAGACTCTGATCATGATCAGAGAAAAGGTTACTTTTAAACACTGTATTTTGCTAAGCCAAGGAAGAGGGATGGGCCATTTCAGGAATTGTGTCAACAACATTTTTAAAGAAAACATTAAACTTTCAGTTAATTAGAAAATCCAGTTGGCCAGAATTCCTCCTAACCCTGTTTCCTAGGCATTGCAGTCATATGGATGGCAACAATATATACATTTAAGCATTATGAGTAATCTCTCCAGAGACATATGCCATGGTGGAAAAAGAACAATTTTCAGAATCATAGAAGAGATGGGACTGTGTGATTGGTGAGTTCTACTTAGAATCCCAGCTCCATCTCTTAGTGGTTTTGAGTCAATTGGTTAACCTACCCAGGTTTCACTTTATCTATGGAAAAATGATAATAATGACTACTTTTTGGACTGGCTATGAGGATTCAATCAGTTGCTATATGTAAGATCTGGGCACCTAGGAAGTCCCTAAGAATATGTTAATCTTATTCCCGCAAGGTCCCTAGACAATTAATATTCCATGAAGGGCGTCACAGAGCAATGCAATAAACGTAGAATTTTATTTTATTTCCCAGAAACAGCATTGTACATTTTAGGATGTCCAAGAAACCAGTGGTTTAAATGCACTTAAGATTTATTGAAATGATTATTCTACAACATTATCGGTGTCAATCTCCCATCTGGACTACTTGTTTAAAGTCTTTTATTCCAGCCAAATATCAGGTCAACAGACAATAATGAGAATGAGTACCATGTCTGGAATTTGACATTGAGCCCTAAGACTGTAACAGCCAGTCTAGCATGCTAGGCATGCACTTGGATACAGCCTGTCATGGTCTGCAATATTAACATTTCCCCTGTCCAATGGGGTGGGTCCAATGAGATGGATACCCATGAGTTTCCATGTAACATTCATTACAACAATTTTGGAAACCCAGTGTGTGCTTCACTGAATTTTACTAAAATAGAATGAATGGGACCTTGTCAGTTCTATTTTGAACTCACTGTGTGTTATTCCTCCCTTTATTGCACATTTATAGCATTAGGATTCGAAGAAAATTCCTGTATCCTGTCTAGTATTTAGTGCTCCATGTTGTGGTTTCTTTATTATATATGATTGGACTATTTTCTAATTTCTGTTAGTTATTTCAGGAGGCTAGGGGTGTGAGAGCTACAGGGTGCTCCTTACTTTTTCCAAAATTATTTCAAGTTTTCCATGAACAATCTAGCAAATCAAGATTGAACCACTGTTGAACATCATCACCATGTTATCCATATCCTAAAACCTTTCTCCAGAGGTTCATAGTATTTTCACAGATGTGATGTCAGGCTTTCTCAAAATGGAAAGGTAAGATCTTGCCCCATTATAACCCCACTTTTAACATGGGGGTGAACTCTACTTGAGCTAGTATTATGTACATACGTGGAATGAATCCCACTGATCCTGACATTTGAGAATTTTCTCTAAGCTGACAAGCCTTAGAAAGGAGTCAGCCAACCAGAATGCCTGATGTTTGCTTCCTATTTCAGAGGCCCTTTTATGCTTACTAGCCCCGACCAAGTGGACTTGTCAGCTTTGATCCGCCAAAACCAAGTGTGAAGTCAGTGGGAACGCTGAACCTAGTTATCAGATGGGCATTTTGATAGAGTGATAGTAATAAAATCTATATGAAGAAGTCTATCACTGAAATGAGTATCACTTTTAAATAATACTTTGTACCTCATTTTTAAAGTTTACACAGCACTTTCTAGGATATTAGCTTATATAATCTCTGCAAGTCAATGGGGAGTAAATTACCATCATTATTTTATAAATGAGAAAGTACAAAGCTTAAGAGGTTAAGCAGTTTGCTCAAGAATACACAGCTAGGAAATGTCAGCTGGAACTGGACTCCCTGTCCTCAGGATTCAAATTCCCTGCTCTCCTCCCTCCACTAAGGTCTTCCAATTCCTTTGCCCTATAGATATACTTATTCATTAGTTCATTACATCAGCTACCTATTTTTCCTGTTCATGCTATTTTACCTTATTACTAGACTCCTGATTTTCAAGTAGCTGATGGGCTGTGGGTCCTCAAAAAATTACTAAAGTCCAAAATTGACTCTATTGAAGAAGATGGGAAGAAGATTTGTAGAAATAAAAATTAAGTCAGAATACATGTAGTTCTGGGGCTTAATAGCAAAAGAAGACATTTAATTATATCTTAAACTCCTTTGTAAGGTTTACATTAAACCCTTCCTACTCTTTAAAACCTATCTTGGTGGACTTCCCTGGTGGTCCAGTGGATAAGAATCCATGCTCCCAATGCAGGGGGTCCACGTTCGATCCCTGGTCAGGGAACTAGATCCCACATGCCGCAACTAAAGATCCCGCATACCACAACTAAATATTCCTCATGCTGCAACGAAGATCCCGCGTGCCACAACTAAGACCCAGCATAGCCAAATAAATAAACATTTTTTAAAAATAAATAAATAGGGCTTCCCTGGTGGCGCAGTGGTTGAGAGTCCGCTTGCCGATGCAGGGGACACAGGTTTGTGCCCCGGTCCGGGAAGATACCGCATGCCACGGAGCAGCTGGGCCTGTGAGCCATGGCCGATGAGCCTGCGCGTCCGGAGCCTGTGCTCCGCAACAGGAGAGGCCACAACAGTGAGAGGCCCGTGTACTGCAAAAAAAAAATAATAATAATAATAAAATAATAAATAAATAAAATAAAAATGAAACCTATCCTGTTCATCCCAAACCATAGTGGGATCCTTCAACATTTACCATCTAGGCCATTCACTTGTATTTCATGATGAATGCCTGTGTACCTATTATTATTATTATTATTGTCTCACAATTATTTAATTTTTCATATATGAATTGCCTCTCAACTAGAGGCTAAACTTATAGAAAGAAAGCAGGGGCCATGACTTAAACTTTTCTCAATTCCTTAGACTTAAGGTTGCCCATAAGGATTGTTCTAAAAAATGGGCCAGGGAAAATATATTGTTATAGCTATGATAATTGGTTAACATGACTCTGATTTTGTTGGGGGGGTCATGTGATCCAGAAATGCCAATGAGATATAAGTAGATTAGTTCTGAAAAAGCTTTTGTTCTCTCTTCAGATGGATAGGGAGAAAAGAACTTGCTGACCCATCCCTCTCTTTCTTCCTGACCTGAATGTGGATATATGGCCTGGTCCTGTGGCTGCCACCGTGTGACATGAGGTACAAAGCATTAGATTGGAAAGACAACAGCCAAAAATGGTAGGGCAGAAAAATAGAAAGAAAAATACTGTCTTTGATGACATCAATGAACAGCTACATCAGTACCAGCAGTCACCTCTCTCTAGTCTTCTTGTTAATGAGATATTACACGTCTGTATTGTTTAGGCCATTTTTTAACTTGGACTATATATTACTGTTTCATACTGAAGTTGATACACGCATCTTTCTGAGAGCTTCCTAAGACACACACTGAGTTATGGTGAAAAATATATTCAAATTATATCCCCACATTAAATGCAAAATTAGATTTCATATGGTTGTTTCTTGTAGCACCTTTCAATGTATACCTAGGATATAATACCAAACCCTAATTCAGTGAAAACAATTATATAACAGATATAGGGCCATGGGGTCTTAATAGTTTTATGTTGTTGTTGTTGAGCTTTGAAGTCATATAAACAATAAATAATATTTTTTATTTCTTCTTCTAAGGAATTTTGACCCATCTAGGTTGCGATACAATTAATGGAGGACAAAACATAGTTCCCCTATTATATAATTTAAAGTTTCATAATAGAAACAAATCACTGTACTATGGAAACTTCCCAAAATATTTCTATGGCGGAAAGAGGTTTTAGGGTCTGAATTTATCTACTTTACCAGTCTTCTTCGATTCCATTAATTAAATCATTGCTTAACTCTTTTTCTTGGTTAGATGAAGTTCAGAGAAGGTCATTTAATTGGGTATTAATCTATCAGACAAAACCAGCTGGCCCATTGCTGAATTAGAGAAAAAGGAAATACTGACTCAACCCATTTGAGAAGAGAGCAGCGTGGGCAGGGAGGGTCAACCTTACACATCTTTTGTTGCAGAATAGTTTCAAATCTCTTGAGACTGGATGAGTGGGAGAGAATGGATTATGCTTCTGAAGTAGAAGCTATCTAGGACAGGAAAACAACCCTTTAGTACAGGAAATGAGTGAGAGCCTGCCTTCCACACAGGCCACCATTTGACCATTTTGGTATCTGTGCAGCAATTAGAGGTTTCTGAGCCTTAAGAATCAACAGTCATTAATATAAAACTGGAACTAATCTTAGCCTTGGCACTTTGTCTTGAGAACAGAATTGGTCCTGCGATCCATAAGTGACTCATTGAGGAAATACTTGGGCATGCCACACAACATGAGGGCAATATTTTAACAATACACAAACATGTATTACATGGGGAAGAATCATAAATGAAAGGAAAATAAATTAAGGAGTCAAGAAACCAGAAGGAGGCTTACAGCAAGAGGCAGATACCATTACCCTGGAAGTGAAACACCAGCACTTTGGAAACAAAACATATGTGCTGGAATCATCAATGAACTTGAAATGAGTCTTAAGAAATACCCACACCAGTTTGCCTTCACTTCCTTTTGTGCTTACCACATGCCAAATTGTTGAATATAAAGTGTCCTAATGGATGTAAGAGCATTTTACAAATTAAATGCTCTGAAAATATAAGCCATTAACGTCATTATTGGGGAAGAGGAGACCACCATGTTACTCGGATTATGATGTCTAATAGCCAGATAGTTTTCCAGAAGGAGGCAATGAAACTCTAAACAAAATTTAAAAAATTTTTTTTTCACTGTTTGGTCTTGAACTGGGTTATAGCTTGTTACCAGTAAGAATCTCTTTACACGGGCCTCCCTGGTGGTACAGTGGTTAAGAATCCGCCTGCCAATGCAGGGAACACAGGTTCGAGCCCTGGTCCAGGAAGATCCCACATACTGCAGAGCAACTAAGCCTGTGCGCCACAACTAGCTGAGCCTGCGTTCTACAGCCCATGAGCCACAACTACTGAGCCCACGTGCTGCAACTGCTGAAGGCTGCACACCTAGAGCCCGTGCTCTGCTACAAGGGAAGCCACCACAGTGAGAAGCCCACACACCACAATGAAGAGTAGCCCCCACTTGCCACAACTAGAGAAAGCCCACACGCAGCAACGAAGACCCAACACAGCCCAAAATAAATAAATAATTAATTTTAAAAAAAGAATCTCTTTTCACCATCAAGAGTGCTAGAACTGTAGTAACCAGGAAGGAGAATATTTGTATTTTTCTGCAGTATTTCATAGGAGCTGAAAGAATCTGAGCCACGACCCACAGTGCCTAGGCCAGAGTTGGCAAATAAAGTATTGCCTTTCTCCCTCTCATGCTCATGGAAGTTGCTGATAATCAATCATGGCACTCTGCTGATCTCATCAGCAGCCTTAGAATTCTTGTCCACACAGCCTTCCAGGAAGCCACTATCAACTAGTCAGTACACTGAGCTGAAAACCCAATTGCTGTCTTGGCCCTAGGTGGTTTAGAGCGATATTTTAGTTCTCCACCCAGCCTGTTGGTGGAGTGGCTCCAACTCTGTGGAGCACATCAAAAAGAGATGTCCAGGGCTTCCTTGGTGGCGCAGTGGTTGAGAGTCCGCCTGCTGATGCAGGGGACACGGGTTCGTGACCCGGTCCGGGAGGATCCCACATGCCGCGGAGCGGCTGGGCCCGTGAGCCGTGGCCGCTGAGCCTGCGCGTCCAGAGCCTGGGCTCCGCAACGGGAGAGGCCACAACGGTGAGAGGCCCGCGTACCGCAAAAAAAAAACCCAAAAAAACAACAAAAAAAAGAGATGTCCATTTAAGGAATAATAATTATGTCAGTGATAACAAATATCAAGTGCAACAGTAATGGTAATACTAACATCTACCATTTAGTTAGCCGTTACTATGCTCCAGGAGCTGGTTGCAATGCTTTACATAGTATTATTAGCTCCATCTTACAGAGGAGAGAACTGAGACAGAGTAAGTGAATAACTTGTCGAGACTCATGGGATTTAAACCCGCTTGTCTTTGACTCCAGGGCCCATATTGTTAACCACACCATGAACAGAACCTGAGGTACAACTGGGGACTTTATAACATGGTTCATTATCTGCATCCATATTAGAGCCTTCTGTGAAGTAGGAAAGGAATTCTCCCCCTCCTTTTCTTAAGGAAGCTGGTGGCTCTGGCTCCATCCTGAGAAGTTGATGTTTGCTGGAAGTTTACTGTTACTCTAGACAGTGCAGAGAGAAATCCAGTCATCTCAGACTTCAAAGTATTTATTTAAACTCAACAAAGTTCACACAGTTTATACAAAAAGATTTTTACAGGAAATTAAGATGTCATTTCTCTGTTTTCTCTGTTCTGCATGTACAGTCATCCTCCACCCTACCCGACCCCAGGGCATGGCCAGTTATCACAAAGACGGAGCATGTACAGATCTCAGTCGGCAAAAGAGTCTTCAAACACAGCGGGTAAACCAATCAGACTTTCTGGAGTTGCAAGACCTATTTTAGTAAGTGTTCTCTTAGAAAATGAGAATTTTATACAGATGCTAGATAATAGTCCAGACTTGGTCACATCCGGGACACGACTCAAGTTTGGTCTTTCCGGAAGCATCCTTATGGATATGGGAACACAGCCAGTAGGGGGAAAATAACACAGAGTTTTACAGTTTTCCAAGTCTTGCTGTGGCAAATAAAGGCAAAATTAAGACAACCAACTTGAAAGTGATAGATCTTGCTTTATCACTAAAACCCAACATCTTTAGGATTTCCCTCTGTTCAACAAAGATTACTCAAAGTGTGATAATGAGATAGTTCACAGAGAATATCTAATTATTGAATCATTCTCTTATTACTGAATTTTAGGAGGACCAGGTAAATTTCTTCCGATGGAGTGGGCAAAATTGTTTTTAGTAACTTCTGTTTTTATTTGTGCTCTATTCCTTTCTCTGTGTTCCCCCACCTCTGTCCTGCACTGCTCCCCAACCCCCCGACCCCCAGCCCATGGATTCTTTGCTGCCTCTAATCTCTTTTTCTATCTCTCCATTAAAGTTCTTATCAAAATTTATCTTCCCTGGGTCCCTTCCCTTTAGGTCTTACACTTTTCTAAAGGACCAATAAATTAAATCTAGCCAAAATATTGATCCAGATTTAATAACCTTGATATTTCTAGCAACATGTTAGGGCTTGTGGGGAAATGAATTGGAGTAGGGGGAAAGGGCTTTCTGATTCTCACCTAAAAACTAAATTATTTAGGCAGACAGCCCTCTGACTATGAATAGGGACAGTACCAATGCTGAATTGAGGTTCATTGAGGTCTTCCAAGCTGTCCCTTTCTAGCACTGAATTTCTTAAACACAAATGAAGAAAGAGATAAAAGATTCCCTACCTAAGCACACCCTGAACCACATCCCCCGACCATCCTACACCTCCAACTGGAAATGATGCACACAGCTAAAAAGCTAGAGGCAAAGGTTACTGCCAAACTCCCGCCAACCCCAAGTAGAGGGCGGCTTCCGTGTGTCTATGCTGCAGTGTGGAAAGCAGCAGTCCCGTTGTGCGGGGGACATCTGTGACTAGTGGCAGTTGAGCCATTGAGAGGAACAATTACAAGGACCTGCTGACGTCAATACTTGGAAAAGAGCTCTGCCTGTTTTAAAAAGCTGCTGTCCATTGTATTAAGCAACATCACTTAAAGTAATTGAGGTGATCTATATGTATAATAATAGCCAGAGTGCTTGTAATTTCTGTTCCTGCTTCACAAGTGCATGAATGCAGTGAGCTAACCAGAGTTGCTATGCTCAGAAAAATTATTACAGGAGAATTTCTCTCTGCTCCTTTCCCTCTCTAATGTTGTTTCTAATCTTGGCTACTATTTCTTTTTTTTTAATTTTTAAATTGTGTTCTTTTTCTTTGGCTGCGTCAGGTCTTAGTTGTGGCACAGGGGCTCAATAGTTGTGGTGCACGGGCTCAGTAGTTGTGGCGCACGGGCTTAGTTGCCCTGCGGCGTGTGGGATCTTAGTTCCCCGACCAGGGATCGAACCCACGTCCCCTGCATTGGAAGGCAGATTCTTAACCATTGGACCACCAGGGGAGTCCCTTGACTACTATTTCTTGTCTTTGATTATATATATAAAATATTGATAAAGATCATCTCAATCGAAATTTAAAATATTCATGTACATTTATTCAGGAAGTGATCAGTATGCAGCACAAATGAGAAGAGGATAGTGGGGTTTCGAGTAGAAGGAAGACTGTGTTTTGTATCAAGCAGACCTAAATTCAATTTTCTACATTTCTAATGAATGAACCAAATATGAACCCTAAGGATTTGTGTTTTGTGGAAAAACTAACATACTGGCCAGAGAACATACTTGTGTACTGATTTAAACTCCTCACAGCACCAATGTTATTTCTATTACCAGTGGAGAAATCAAGTCTTAAGTGGTTAATAGCTGTCGTTTCTTCAACACCTACTAGGTGCCAGGTGATGTATGAGTAAGTCCTGCTATTAATCTCATTTTATAGGTGAGGAAACAGGTTCCAAACTGGAAGGGTGGAGCCAGGATTCAAATGCATGCAATGTTGAGTCCGCATCCAAATGCTCTTACTCACCAAACCTAGGTACTTTGTAGGGCAGTTATAAAGCTCTTCTGCAGTTCAAGCCGACTGACCTATCTTCAAACCCCATTGTTGTCTTTTATTAAATGTGTGACCTTTTGTCAAGTTACTTAATCACTCTCTTCCAAAAAAATTTTTTACACTCGTGTGATATTGTTTCAGTTCTGTCTGCCTTGTGTTTCATAATTTTTCTTTTTATGAGTAGTGTTTCTTCATTTATATCTGAAATGCCAAGTGTACATTTTTGTTCTGTTTTCTTTATTTTTTACATTAGCATCCAGTAAAATTGACTTTTTTAATGTATGTATTCTATGCATTTTAACACACATATTGATTCCTGTAACCTTCATGACAAACAGTTACAGGATAGGTCCATCACCATCAAAATTCCCTATGCTGCCACCTTTTTAGTCACAGCCTCCTTTTAGTCACAGCCTCCTCCTAACCCTATTCGCTGGCCAGCATCGATCTTTTCTCCATCATCTTTGTTTTTTCTTTTCTAGAATGTCATATAATAGGAGTCATACAGTAAGTATGACTAGTTTGAGACTAGTTTCTTTCACTTAGCATAATGTCTTTAATATTCACCCATGTTGTTGCATGTATCACTAATTCATTCCTTTTTATTACTGGGCAGTATTTCATTATACCACAATTTGTTTATCCATTGACATGTTAAAGGACATTTGGGTTGTTTCCAGTTTTTGGCAATTATGAATAGAGCTGCTATAAATGTTCATGTACAAATTTTTATTTGAACATAATTTTCATTTCTCTAGGAGTGCAACTGCTGGGTCATAAGTTAAGTATATGTTTAACATTATAAAAAACTACCAAGCTGTTTTTCATAGCAGTTGTACCATTTTTTTTTCACTCCGACCTGCAATATACGACAGTTCTGGTTGTTCTGCAATCTTATCAGCACTTGGTATTGTCAATTTTTTTTTAATTTTAGTTAATCTAACAGGTGTGGTGGTATCTCATCATGGTTTTCACTTCCATGTCCATAACAGTTAGTGGTGTTGGGCATGTTTTCCTGTTTTATATGCCATCTGTATATCATCTTTGGTGAAATATAGTTCAAGTCCTTCACATATTTTTTAATTGGGTATTTAATTACTGTTCAGTTTTGAGAGTTGTTTATATATTCTGGGTATACAAGTCCTTTGTCATGTATGTGACTTGCGAATATTTCTCCCAGCATACAGCTTGGCTTTTCCTTCTCTTAACAGTGTGTTTTACAGAGCAGAAGTTTTTAATGTTGATGAGGTTTGTCTTATCCTTTTTTTTTTTCTTTTTATGGGTCATGCTTTTTGTGTCATATCTAAGAATGTTTTGCCTAACTCCAGATCATGAAGATCTTCTGTGTTTTCTTTTAAAAGTTTTATAGTTTTATATTTTACACTTAAGCTTATCTATCATCCATTTTGGATATTTTTATTTGTATTGTGCCATGAGGTTTATGTCAGGGTTCATTTTTTTTTGTTTGTTTTTTGTTTTTGTTTTTGCTTATGGGTATCCAATTGTTCCATCATCGTTTGTTGAGAAAACTGTCTATTGCATTTTCACTTTGGTCAAATATCAATTGACTGTCATTCTGTGCATCTTCTTCTGAATTCTCTGTTCTGTTCCACTGATTTATGTGTATATCCTTTCACCAATACCACTCATTTTAATTACTGTAGCTTTATAGTAAGTCTTAAAAACAGGAAGTATCAGTCCTCCAACTTTGTTCTTCTTTTTCAAAATTGTTTGGGCTTAATCTAGTTCCTTTCCTTTTCCATATAAATATTAGAATCATCTTTTCTGTATTTACCAAGAAAAAAAAATCCAGCTGGGATTGCGTTAAATCTATAGATCAATTTGGGAAGAATTAACATCTTAACTCTACTGGAGTCTTCCAATCCACTGAGAACAATCCAAGAGATTCAAGAGAACACAGTATGTCTCTCTCCTTTATTTAGGTCTTCTCTGATTTCTTTCATCAGCATTTTGTTGATTTAAGCCTGCACATGATTTTTATTTTTATTGTTTAATTTTATTTATTTATTTGGCGGCACCATGTGGCTTTTGGGATCTTAGTTCCCTGACCAGGGATCAAACCCGGGGCCCTGGCAGTGAAAGTGTCTAGTCCTAACTGCTGGACAACCAGAGAATTCCCCTGCACATGATTTTTAGATTTATACCTAAGTATTTCTTTTTTTTGAGCTATATAAATTGCTATTGTTTTGTTTATTTCTGTTTCAATTTGTTCATTGTTGGCATATATAAATATTATTGATGTTGACTTTCTATCTTGCAATCTTGATAAACTCAGCTGTAGAAACTTTCATATAGATTCTATGGGATTTTCTATATAGGTAATTTTCTATATAGACAATGTCATCTGTGAATAGGGATGTTTTAGGGAAGGTTGTTTTACTTCTTCCTGTTCAGACCATATGTCCTTTATTTATTTTTCCTTTTTGTTTTGCATTATCTGGATCCTCCAGTATAATGATGAATAAGATTGGTGAGAGTAAAATCCTTGCTTTGTTTCCAGTTTGGAGGGATAGGATTTATTTTCTCACCATTGAGTATGTTGTCTTAGGAGTTTTGTAGATGCCCTTAATGATGCCAAGGAAGTTTCCTTCTGTTTGTAGTGTGCTGAATGTTTTTATCATAAACTGATGTTACGTTTTGCGAAGTATTTTTTTCTGCATCAACTGATATGATTATGTGTCTTTTATCTTCTTTGATCTATTACAGTGAGTTACTTTATTTAAATTTATTTTTTTCATTGTGGTAAAATATACATAACACAAAACTTAACATCTTAACCATTTTTAAGTGTGCAGTTCAGTGTCATTAGGTATATTCACATTGTTGTGCAACCAACACCACCATCAATCTCAAGAATTTTTTTCATCTTTGCAACACATTTATTTTTATACTCCCACTTTACCAACGCTTCCTGTCTCCCAGAGCTTCAATCCATTTACCCTTTCTCATCCTCCATCACCCACTTTGTATCAATTATCTATTGCTATGTAACAAGCCATTTATTGAGCTCACAATTCTGGTAGGTGATTCTTCTGGTCTAGATCTGGACTCATATGATATAAGCTAGGCTCGATCCTGAGTTTGCAGTCAATTGATCAGTTTATTGGGGTTTGGCTGGTCTTTGATGGCCTCATTCACATGTCTAGCAGTAGGCTAGGTAGATGGCAGATATGACAAGAGTGACTGGGTCTCGTGATTTTCATTCTACCAGTAGGATACTCAAAGCTTATTCATATATTGATGATGGCAGGATCCTAAGAGTACTGAGAGGTCAAGCCCCAATGCTTAAATGCTTTTCAAGCCTCTATTTGTTTCACATTTCTAATATCCCATTAACCAAAGCAAGCCAAATGGCCAGAATCAGTGTAGGAGAGAACTTTTTTTCCCCAGCTTTATTGAGGTGTAACAAAGAAAATTGGTAAGATGTAACAAAGAAAAGTGGTAAGATGTACAATGTAATGATTTGATATATGTATACTTTGTGAAATGATTGCTACAATCAAGTTACTACATCCATCACCTCACATAGTTGCCATTTTTGTGTATATGAATCTACTCTCTTAGCAAATTTCAAGTATACAATACAGCATCGTTAACTATAATCACCATGTTATACGTTAAATCCCCAGAATGCTCCTAGGTGAAAGTCTGTACTCTGTAACCAACATATCCTCATTTTCCCCACACCACCCCTGCTCCCCACTGCCCCTGGCAACCACCATTCTACTCTCTGTTTCTATGAGTTCAACATTTTTAGGTTCCACATATATATGATACCATACAGTATTTGTCTTTCTCTGCCTGGCTTATTTCACTTGTCATAAAGCCCTCCAGGTTCATCCATGTTGTCACAGATGGCAGGATTTCCTTCTTTTTTTTTACAGCTGAATAATATTCTATAGTATATATGTATGCCACAATTTCTTTATGCATTAATCCATCAGTGGACGCTTAGGTTGTTTCCATATCTTGTCCTTTGTGAATAGTGCAATGAACATGGATGTACAGATATCTCTTATGAGATACTGATTTTGTTTCCTTTGTATAAATACCCAGAAATGAGATTGCTAAGATCATATGGTAGGTGTTTAAAAAAATTTTTTTGAGGAACTTCCAAACTGTTTTCCATAGTGTCTGTACCAATTTACATTCCCAGCAACAGTGTGCAAGGCTTCCCTTTTCTCCACATCCTCACTACCATTTGTTATCTCTTGGTCTTTATTTTTGTTTTTTGACGTTAACCATTCTAACAGATGTGAGGTGATATCATTGTGGTTTTAATTAGCACTTCCCTAATGATTAATGATGTTGAGCATTTTTTCATGTGTATTCATGTCACTTACCCATTTTCAGATCAAATTATTATAATTGTGCGTGTATGTGTGCATGCTTTTGAGTTGTATGAGTTATATATTTTGGATATTAATCACTTATCAGATATATGGTTTGCAAATATTTTCTCCCATTCTGTAGGTTACCTTTTCATTTTGTTGATATTTTTCTTTTGCTTTTCAGAAGTTTTTTAGTTTGCTGTAGTCCCACTTATTTATTTTTGCTTTCGATGCTTGTGTTTTTGGCGTCATACCCAGAAAATCATTGCCAAAACCTATGTCAAGAATATTTTCCCCTGTGTTCTCTTCTGGGAGTTTTTTGGTTTCAGGTCTTACATTTAAGTCTTTAATCTAGTTTGAGTTAATTTTTGTGAGTGATGTAAGATCAGAGTCCAATTTCATTCTTTTGCAGGTGAATATCCAATTTCCAAACACTGTTTGTGGAAGAGACTATCCTTTTTCCACTGAGTATTCTTGGCTCCTTTATCAAGTGTTTGTTAACCATTTTTGTGTGAGTACATTTCTGGGATCTCAGTTATGTTCCATTGGCCTATGTTTCTGTTTTTATGCCAGTACCACACTGTCTTGCTTACTATAGCTTTGTAATGCAGTTTAAAATCAGGGAGTGTGATTCTTTTAGCTCTGTTCTTCGTACTAAGATTTCTCTGGCTATTTTGGGTCTTTTGTGATTCCATATGAATTTTAGGATTGTTTTTTCCATTTTTGTGAAAAATGCCATTGGAATTTTGATAGGGATTGCTTTGAATCTGTAGAATGCTTTGGGTAATATGGACATTTTAACAATATTAATTTTTCCAATCCATGAACACAAGGTATCCTTCCATTTATTTGTGCATTCTTCAGTTTCTTTCATCAGTGTCTTACAATGTTAAGTGTACCGATCCTTCATGTCCTTGGATAAATTTATTCCTAAGTAGTCTATGGTTTTTGATGCTATTATAAATGAGGTTGATTTCTTAATTTCTTTTTCAGATATTTCAGTTAGTATACAGAAATGCAACTGATTTTTTATATGTTGACTTTTTATCTTGCAACCTTACTGAATTCTTTGTAAGTATGACTTTTACCAGATTTAGAATGTTTTCGGCCTTCTAATAATGAATGTTTTATTCCTTCAGATAATTTTTCTGCTCCATGCTCTTTTTTCTCTATTTCTCAGACTCTGATGATACAACATTGATGTTAGAGGTTTTGGTATTTCCCACAGTTCATTGAAGTTCTGTTCGTTTTTTTAAAGTCTTTTTCCTATCTGTTGTTGATACTGCATAATTTACATTGATCTATTTTTCCTCTGTCACTTCTGTTCTGCTATTGAGCCCACTTAGTCAGTTTTTTAGTTTGGACATTTTATTTTTCAAATAACCTAAGTATCCATTGATGGATGAATGAATAAAGAAGAATATATGTATGTGTATATATGTGTATATATGTGTGTGTGTGTGTGTGTATATATATATATATATACACACACACACATACATGCACAATGGAATACTGCTCAGTCATAAAAAGAATGAAATCTAGCCATTTGTGACAACATGGATGGACTCAGAGGCTTGTATACTAAGTGAAATAAGTCAGAGAAAGACAAATACAATATTATTTCATTTATATGTGGAGTCTAAAAAACAAAAACAAAAGAACAAGCAAAACAAAACTCATAGATACAGAGAACAGAATGGTGGTTGCCAGAGGGAAGCGGGTAGAGGGATGAGCAAAATGGATGAAGGGGGCTAAAAGGTACAAACTTCCAGTTATAAAATAAATAAGTCATGGTGATGTAATGTACAGCATGCTGACTGTGTCCAATAATATGGTAGTGCATATTTGATAATTGCCAGGAGAGAGAATTTGTCATCACATTATGCTGTACACCTGAAACTAATATAATATGTCAGTTATACCAGAATAAATAAAATACCCATTTGGTTCTCCTTTTATATTTTCCATTGCTTTGCTGAGATATTCTACCTTTCCATTTGTTTCAAGAGCATTTACCATTTTTTTTTTTTTTTTTTTTTTTTTGTGGTACGCGGGCCTCTCACTGTTGTGGCCTCTCCCATTGCGGAGCACAGGCTCCGGACGCGCAGGCTCAGCGGCCATGGCTCACAGGCCCAGCTGCTCCATGGCATGTGGGATCTTCCCGGACCGGGGCACGAACCCACGTCCCCTGCATCGACAGGCGGACTCTCAACCACTGCGCCACCAGGGAAGCCCTTTTTTTTTTAACCCTTCTTGCAGATTATTCCAATATCTGTGTCATCTCAGTTTTGGCTTCTGTTTATTGTGTCTTCCTTGATAGTTAAAATTTCCCTGGGTTTTGTGATTGTCCCTTTGTTTTTGTTTTTTGTTTGTATACTAAATAACTCTGGATTGAATCCTAGACATTTAGAATATTATGTTGTGAGATCCTGAGTCTTGTTTAAATTCTGAGGAAAATGACTTTCTTTTTTGTTCTAGCAGGTAATTGTTCAGGTTACATTCAAGCCACAGGTTCTGCCTTGCCTTCTATGGACAAGTTCAATATCAGTTTCTCCAGTATCAGTTCAGTTTCAAGGTGTCTTCAGTGTTATTCAGATTAGCCCCACAGATGTACTACTCAGTGGTCAATCTGGGATCTGGGAGGCATTCTATCCTGTCGCCCAACCCTCTAATCCTATGTATGCTCAGATCTATGTATGTGCACATCAAAGTAGGCCCAGCATTCACAAACTGTGTTATGGGATTACTCATTTGATTTCCCACTTCTCCATGATCCCACCCATATGTTTCAACTCCCTGGGGATTCCAGCCAGAAACTTGAATCTTTATGTTTTCCACTCTGCAGGACACTTCTTGTGACTAGCGCCAAGCAGTAGAGGGACAGAGAGGAAAAAAACACTGCTGCTCCTTTACTGCCTGAGGTTTGGGGTAGGAGAAAGTGGGGGCAGAAACCAGAGTGTTCCCCCACTGTCTCTGACCCATAGTATCTCCCTTTCCCTGCCTCTTGAAGCAGAAATCTAGAGCTTCTTTTGGATCTCTTTAAGACAGCAGACAGTGCACATTTCAGATTTTGGGCTGCCTTTTGAGTCCAGGCTGGGTGGTACTGGAGGAAAAAACTGGTAAATTAATCACCATTTCGGTTCAACTTCAAATTCAAGGTCTTATACTTCAATCTGCATGCTGCCATTTATTTTTTAGAGACTTCACATAGCTGTTTCATGCAATCAGTGCAGAATTTACAGTTGCATTCATTAGAAGAGATGGGGTAGAGTGTGCTTTTTTCTTAGAACCAGAACCCTAAGTCTTTTTTTTTTTTTTTTTTTTTTTTGTGGCACGCGTGCCTCTCACTGTTGTGGCCTCTCCCGCTGCGGAGCACAGGCTCCGGACCTGCAGGCTCAGTGGCCATGGCCCACGGGCCCAGCTGCTCCGCGGCATGTGGGATCCTCCCGGACCGGGGCACGAACCTGTGTCCCCTGCATCAGCAGGCGGGCTCTCAACCACTGCGCCACCAGGGAAGCCCCCTAAGTCTTTAAATTAGTTTTCAAATGTGCTGTTATTCTTATTTCATCTGGAGTGATTTCATGACCCAATTGTTGATTTCAGTGGCTGGCCTTCATTTTCTCATAGGCTATGAATGAAAATAGTCTTGGTATCGGTTCTTCCACTTATGGTATGACCTTGGGTAAGTTACTTATTTAGGCTCTCTGTATCAGTGCTCTTATCTGTAAGTTAGGTCAGAGGTAGCAAGTAATAATTAGTTAGAAAGCTATTGTAGTAGTCCTGGAAAGAAGTAATGGTGGCTCAGACCAGAGTAGTAGTAATGTTAATATGAAAAGCCTCTTTGGCTTTCCTCCATCCCATACTTATAATCTATCCATCTTGATGTTCAAGATGAACAAGAAGATGTGCTCAAAACAAAGAAAAAAAGAACTACTCTTTCAGTTTTTTTTCCTGCTGCCTCGAAACCAACCTTGCTCTATGTTAAATTTTAGTATGAGGAGCTGGGTTTGTTTACTCTAGAGAAGAAAAAGCTTAAGGGTGGGGCAGAAGGGGGCTAGGGACAGTAGAGTTGTCTTCAAATAGCTAAAGAAATGCTGTCTTCAGAGAAGAAATACTAAATGCATGATAAGCAAACAGCAAGCACAAATAGAACTAAAGGAGATCCATTAGGAGGAGTCAGTTTAGCTTAATACCAGGATGGAACTTCATAATTATTAAAGCTGTCTAAACATGGAATGGGCAGTTTCAAGCATGGCAGAGTGTTAGTTGCTGGAGATGTCCAATCAGATGACTTTTCACATTCCTTCCAGGCTTAAGAATTGTCATCAGCTCTCCATTTAATGGGTATGGGTACTTATTATGCTCAAGGTTCAGTGTTAGGGGGAACAAAGACAAGAAACTTGTGAAAGATGATGCTTTTTTTTTTTTTTTCGGTACGCGGGCCTCTCACTGTTGTGGCCTCTCCCGTTGCGGAGCACAGGCTCCAGACACGCAGGCTCAGCAGCCATGGCTCACGGGCCCAGCCGCTCCGCGGCATGTGGGATCTTCCCGGACCGGGGCACGAACCCGTGTCCCCTACAGCAGCAGGTGGACTCTCAACCACTGCGCCACCAGGGAAGCCCGATGCTTTTGATAATAGATAAATTTTGGTATTTCTACCCCCTTATACTAGGTTTGTCTTCTTCATTTTTTTGTTTGTTCAAACAGATTTGTGGAAGCAGCCTAAGTCAGTGACAGCCATTTTGCCTGAGAATTGATTCTACTCTGTCCTTCCATCCTGAAGTTTCTTAAAGTATAATTTGTTAAGTACTTACAAAAGTATGAGGCCCTGGGCTAAGTACTCTAGATGCATTATCTCATTAAATTTTCACAACAGTATTTTGAGAAACCTATTATCATTTGGCAAATAAGAAAACAAGGCTTGAAGATATACTAACTTGCCTGAGTTTACATAACTAGTATAGTAGGCAGAATAATGGTCCCTCAAACTTGTCCATGTTCTGATCTCTGCAAGCTGTGAGTATGTTACCTTACACAGCAAAGGGACTTTGCAGATGTAATTAAGTTAAAGATCTTGAGATGGAAGTATTACCCTAGATTATCCAGATAGGTCCAATGTAATCACCTGGGCCCTTGTAACACGAAGATAGGAAGGTCAGAGTCAGAGAAGGAGATGTAATTGCAGAAGCAGAGTCAGAGAGAGATTTAAAGATGCTGTATTGCTCGCTTTGAAGATGAAAGAAGAGGCTGTGGTCCAAGTAATACATAGGTCTCTAGAAGTTGGAAAAGGCAAGAAAATAGATACTTTCTTAAATGTCCAGAAGGAATGCAACCCTGCCAACACCTAATTGCAGCCCATTAAGACCCATTTTGGACTTTCCACCTCCAGAACTGTAAGATACTAAATTTATATTGTTTAAGGCCACCACATCGTGGTAATTTGTAACAACAGCAATAGGAAACTAATATAACTAAGAAGGGCAGAACCAGGATTTGAACTAAGTTGAAGATTTGAGCTCCAGAGTTTATGCATCACAAGGCTTTTGCTTTTATGCTGACTTGGATTTTGGTGTTCTGTACACACAAACAGATCTGAGCCAGTTCATTGCCTACTTATTGCACATGGCATTTTTTTCTGGAAATTTCATAATCATGGAGGCTATGAGCAGGAGGAGGGGGGCATTCATCTCTTAGATTCAGAGTTAGAAGTTTAGTGGGATTACCAGAGGTATTTCATCTCATCTGTATTTCTGAGGCTTGAATTCCCTCTACAGTATTCTTGTCAAGTGGTCATCCAGCCCTATTTGCACACCTCCAGTGACTGGAATTGGACATCTCCTATAGAAAGTCATGCCATTTTAAAGCAACTCTAATTGTTAGGAATTTCTACTTTAGGTTGACCAAAAATTGTCTTCCTTGTAACTGCCATTACTGTTACAGTCCTGTTATTTGAAGGCACATGGAATTAGTTTTCATTGATTCTGAACTGGGAGGAATGTCATTAAACTGCATGACCTCTAAAATCCTTTTCAACTCTTAAGATTCAAGTCTGGCTCCTACCCAAGACATTAATACCAGTCTTGTAGGTTTGCCGTGAGGACTGGAGATAATGTCCATAAAATATTCAGCGTTCCAAGGAGCTTCATAAATGGTGATGATGATAGTGATGAACATGATGACAACAACTATGACACAGTTTCACAAATCTGAAGACAGCTCTCTCATCTTTTGCAGAGTCTTTTAATCACCAAGCTAAATTCCCCTTCCTAAATCCCAATGCCTTCAAATGACCATGACACAAAATTGTGTCAAGTACTGCACCCTCCTTTCCTTTAAATTTGCTCCAGTTTGACAATATGCCTCAAGTTGTGATACAGAAAACTGAGTCCAGACCTCAGTGTGAAATAACTTGATTGTCTTTTGCTTTCCTAATACCCAGTTAGAATAAGACTAGTTATAATGAAGTGAGTAGAATAGAGGCTATTGAATAACAGAATAGGACTGTACAGACTATAGTAGAGGGGACTTAGGGGACTTGGGACTTGAAGGCAAGAGGAAGGCAGTCGTGATTTGGATCAGGAAGGATTAGTAAAGAAGAAGATCCAGATGGTCAAGAAGGTACAGAATGAGTTAAGTAGTAGGGATTCAAAGACAAATTTCACTTGCTTCACAGTTTTGTCCTTGGCATATGACTTTAGCCAATATGAGCATTTCAACTGGAGGTATCAAAGCAACAAAACTGTTGCAAAATGTGCTGTCAATAAAGAGGAGAGGTTGAACCTTGTAATGGGAACCTCTGTTTTCATAGATTTTCACTTGTCTAAAATCAATTTTAAAAAACTTGGCTCACAGCTTGAACCACCTGTAACATATTGGTCTGATTGGTCTGGCCACCTCTTCTTTTGATAACCAGGAATTCTTCCATTTTCCCACTAGAACTCAATATGCACTTGAACATAGTCATTGACTCCAGTCATACTCTAATCATACTTGAGACAGTACCTGACCATCTCAAATATTCTTTAATCTTCCTAATAGATATTATTAATCATGAAATACTGGCTTCCACCACGTTTAATATAACCACTTGACAATGTCCAGTGAATCAGATCTTTTAGATAAAGTCATAAATTGGGTTTACTTTTGATTATGAATACTACACAATCATATCCATTGAAGGACCTCAGATTCTAACTAATGAGCTTACATCAAGAAGTTAATAGGTAGTCATAAAATGACTTGCACCTATAGATCATTGTTGATCAAACTTTCCCTTCCTTCAAATCAGGTGAAGAGAAAAATACCTAACCACCTTTTTGTTCATTTTTATTCCTCATCCTTTTTACAGACTGTAGTAATAATTTGTGATTAGCTAAATCAACAGCTATGATGAAAATTATTTTTAAAATACCCATTATTCTTACAACAATCCACTAATCTAAGAATATCATAAATTACCTCCATAAGAACATCCACAATGAAATAAAATGAACAGACTAAATTTGACTGAAATAGGGTTAATAGGGTTTACTTGTGGTAGGAAAAAGTCATCTGAGGCCTGAGAGTGAAAGATTTTCAAGATTTTTGGCTAAAAAAGTTAACCATTATTAAAATGAACCTGACAGTTTGCTTCATGTGATGCTCTTGCTCGCTAAGCTGGATGTTCTAATCACTGAGTTTATACCAGGACAAAGAATAAATATTAATCACTGGAGACAGAGATTTAAGAGTAATCAGTTCTATAATTTGAACAAATAATGCTCCAATGATGCCAACAGCATTTCTGTGCGAAATAGATCCCATGACAACTAAAATCCTAAATCTAAGACTGAGGTTGCTTCTCAGCATCTTGCACATTCTGCCCCAATTCTAAAGGGCTGGGAGAACAGTCAAAAAGGAGTAATTGAGCCTCCAATATGTGAGGGGCCCTGTGCTAAATGCTGTAGGGAATCCAAGAAATTTATAATTCAGGAGGTTAGGAAGATCTAGTTGGCTGGATCAGTGATGAACCTTCATATCTCATCTGTACCCACTCATAGGTGAGTACAGGGACAAAATAAAATCATGGACCAAATATAGGTCAAGGGTCAACCAACAGGTCACTCTAAGCCAAGGGGCATCCAGGAAGCAAGGTCAGGGTAAACTGGGAGTATGAGTCAGAGTAACATTCATTAC
Organism: Phocoena sinus; assembly: GCF_008692025.1. Lineage (NCBI taxonomy): Eukaryota > Metazoa > Chordata > Mammalia > Artiodactyla > Phocoenidae > Phocoena > Phocoena sinus. The sequence continues at coordinate 15,577,855 of NC_045778.1, read as the reverse complement.
TTTATTTACCAAACACTAATTTCTGTACTGAATTGTGTCCCACCCCAAATCCATATGTTGAAGGCCTGAACTCTGATGTGATGCTATCTGGAGATGGATCCTTTGAGAGGCAATTAGATTTAAATGAGGTCATGAGAACGGGGCCTTCGCAATGCGATTTAAAAAGAGATCAGAGAGCTTGCTGTTTCTCTGTGTCTGTGACCACACAAGGAAGAGTCCTGTGAGCACATAGTGAGATGGCAGCCACTTGCAAGCCAAGAGAAGAGGCCTCAGAATGAAACCCATCTTGATATTGAACTTTCCAGCTTGCAGAACCATGAGAAATACATTTCTGTTGTTTAAACCATTCAGTCTATGACATTATGTCATGGCAGTCCAAGCTAAGACATTAATTAAGTACCTACTATCTCCCAACACCATGCTAAGCATGAGGGGAACAAAGACGAATACAACAGTCTCTGCTTTCCAAAGCTGGGGAGGCTGGGAACAAATAATGATGGCCCTGTGCTCACTACCATAATAGAGGGAACTCAGTGGGGGAGCTCAGAACTGCCAAAATAGACCAGGGAAGCCTTCCTGAAAAAAAGAGATAATTAAGTAGGATCCTTAAGGATGGGCAGGAGTCTGCCTGGTGCCCAAGAGGTTCGAGTGAAGTAAGAGCATTCAGGCAAAGGGAACAACCTGTGCAAGAGAGCAACCGGGCTGGAGGGAAACGGCAAGCACTGGATATCATGGCTTCTAGACCACATCGTTTTTCACATTTTAATATCTCAGAAGTTGGGATTATCTTACAATTGATGACAAGTCATAGTTTAGTTGACAGTATTTTTACCCCCCTTTCTTAGTGGAACATAAAATAATGGTGTAGCTTACAACCAATGGTGCACTACATTTGGTGAAGTACAGTTGTTCATTTTTAGCTTGAGCACATAGAGGCATGGTAAAGAGGAGATCAGAAACGCAGCAGGGCTCATATCTAGAAGGACTTTGCTCTTTGTCCTCTAGGAGCTGGGGTTCCTTTGAAGGGTTTTAAGTATCTGTGCATCAGACCACTCCTGAGGCAGAAGGACATTTAGAAGGCTAATGACATATACTGTCCTGACAAGAATTAAGTGGCCTGATCTGAAGATGCAGCAATGGCAATAAAGAGAGAAGATAAGTTTAAAAGCTATTCTGAAGGTCAAATCAATAAAGATCTGTGACATACTGAATGGAGAGCGTGGGAGTAAGGTATTTAGGATGACTCCTGGGTTTCTGATCTGGGGAGCTTGAAGGATGGAGGTATTGGTCATCAAGATGGGCCATAGAAAATGAGGAATGTGTCCAAGAAGAAGAAGAGGAAGCATATTGGAGTTGTGGTGCCTGTGTAAAATACACAGATGGAGATACAAAGTTGGTGTTAGAAATGTGGGCGTGAAATTAGAAGAAAATCAATACAGATGCTACAGTTTTGAGGGTCACTGAATACACTATGAATTTTAGCAGCAGCCATGGGCATGGTTGAGCTTGTCCAAGAAGAGAATTGGATGCATTGAATGAAAGAAGGAAGGGCTGATGATGAAAGTAGGCAAAATCCAACACTAAAGAAGCAGATAGAAGGTAGTTTACCCATTCCCCTCCCAATGCTGTATTTTGCATAAAAATCTATAAAATCTGTAAACAACACCATTTCTGGGAAATGACCCCAGACATCTCCCTGTTTACTTTTTTTTTTTTTTTTTGGCTGTGTTGGGTCTTCATTTCTGTGCGAGGGCTTTCTCTAGTTGAAGCGAGTGGGGGCCGCTCTTCATCGCGGTGCGTGGGCCTCTCACTGTCGCGGCCTCTCTTGTTGCAGAGCACAGGCTCCAGACGCGCAGGCTCAGTAGTTGTGGCGCACGGGCCTAGTTGCTCCGCGGCATGTGGGATCTTCCCAGACCAGGGCTCAAACCCGTGTCCCCTGCATTGGCAGGCAGATTCTCAACCACTGCACCACCAGGGAAGACCCCTCTTTACTTTTATCAGCTTGATCTTGCTTTCGGTCTTCTAGTTCATAAATTACTGGCTCTGTTCTACAGCTTTAGGAATAGGATAGGGTTAAAAAACAGAGGAAAACGAAAAAACAAAAGGAAGCCTTAATTTAGGCAATGTAAGAGGGTCACATGGGCAGTAAAATTCAGAGGTCAAGAGCAGGCTAAATGGGGACTTCCCTGGTGGTCCAGTGGTAAGGAATCGCCTTACAATGCAGGGGACACAGGTTCGATCCCTGTTCAGGGAACTAAGATCCCACATGCAGCAGGGCAACGAAGCCCGTGCGCCACAACTACTGAGCTCGCGTGCCTCAACCAGAGAACCTGTGTGCCGTAAACTACAGAGCCCACGCGCTGTGGACCCCACACACCACGACTACGGAGCCCACATGCCCTGGAGCCTGCACACCACAGCTAGAAAGAAGCCCACGTGCTGCAACTAAAGATCCCACATGCCACAACAAAGATCCCATGTGCCGCAACTAAGACCCGATGCAGCCAGAAATAAATTAAATAAATAAATAAATAATAAATCTTAAAAAATATATATAAGAAAAAAAAAAATATATATATATATATAAGACAGGTGGCAAGATTTGTAAGCCTACAGATAAGGTCTTTTAATCTGGGTCCTGTTCAGGAACTGGGAGGTTGAAAAGGATCCCCATTTTTTTCTAGCCGTCACAGAGTTGGATGAATAAATGAATTCAGCATCTTCAGTGTCCTTCTCACCTTGATTATGCTCATGCTTTTCAGTCTCCCACGTAGCATCATCTAACGGGAAGAATAAGGACTCTAGAGCCAACAAGATCTGGGTTCAAATTTTGGTTAGGCTACATATTAGCTGTGTGGCCTTGGAAAAATTAATCACTTTAAGTCTCAATATTCCCATCTGTAAAATGAGGAAATCTACTTCTCATGGTTGTTGTACAAAATGAGTGCTCAGTATTTGGAGATTATTGAGTAATGTCTGAACTCAAATAAAATCATCTTTAGTGCCAACATTTGAGTCCAAGGAGCCTACCTTCTTACTCCCATTTCTGCATTTATTAGACCTCTGCTGCCCTAATGCAGTTTTTAAGAAACTGCGACTTTTCAGTGACTGTATTATGAGCTGTGAGGGATAAAAGATGCAGGAACCCCCATTCCTGCCCTCAAGGAATTTAAAATCTATTAAGATATAAGATATAGAACTTTAAAAAATAATAAACAATATTTATATATTTGGAAATACATGAGTGCATAAAACAATGCATGGAAACACACATCAAACTGGTAATAGTAATTATTTAGGAGTGGATTTTGGGATTAGGAGAGTTTATTGTACTGTCTAAATTTTACAGAATGAGAATGGATTAAAAATTAAATAGAATGAGAGAGCCAGGAAAAGGAAACAATAACTAGTAGTAAATGTAGCAACATAAAGAAAAGAGAAGTCCCTTTAGCCAGTGCCACGGGCATTACTGGCTGGGATCACAAAAGGAACAATGGCCAAGGGCTGGGACTGCCCAAATGAGTTTAGGAGACCATGAAGACAGACCATTTGAGTAAAGGCAGAGTGAGAGAGAAGCTTGGAGTACTAAATTGTTGCCAAGTAATGGAGGGGAGTTGAATGCTAGTATATTTGGATTTTCAGTGCCCAAATTAAGCACATTCCAGAACCATTATGAAGCCTTCAGTCTCTCTCTCCCACTTCATAATTAATACTGAATTCCAATCAAATCTTAGACAATTTCAGCTAAGCCATTGGGGCTAGTCACAAGCAAGAAAAGTCCAGCCTTAACATGCTGCCATTGTGAGTTTATAGGCACTGGGGAGCCATTGAAGGTTCTTGAGCAGCAGAAAAATCGTGTGTTAGGAGTATCTGTCTATAGAAAAAGAAAAAAGTGCTCCAGTTGGGGCATTGTTGCCAGATAAATACAGCTTTGTTTAAAGTTTATCTTTCCCTCACACCTGCCATGCTGTGAAGGAGAGTCTGGTGTTTGTTTTGTCTGGTTCACCACCCACTGAATTATTCTGTCATGAGTGTAGCAGCTTCAAGAGTTAGGGTAAAGGCACAGACCAGAGTGAGTTCCAGATTCTGTGTGACCTCGATCAACTCAGTCTGAGCTGTTTAATTTGTATTCAAGAGATGTGACAAGATTCTGTTTTTTAAAGGTGACAATGGGTCACCTAGTATTCTAGACTCAATGTGAGTAAACTGTAGAAATTCACTTCCATATCTTTGTGTCTAAGGTGTTTTGTGTGTAAAATACTTGTGTGATATATTCCTTTTATTACTTCTATAAATAAAACTGTATTCTTACTGTCTCAAGGAGTTCATATTACTCATATTTGAAATCTCTGAGTTTTCCGTATTAAAACTAAATTTTCTTAGGGGTTGGAGAGCTTTTTACACCCAAGCTTGTCAAGCACATTTTTTACTGGCCCAAATGCAAGCACCAGATGATGTCTGACAGGATCTCAGCTGGGGTTCACCACTGAATGGGATGAGAGACATTTAGTGCCACTGCAAGGGCACCAGATACTGTGGTTTAGTTTCCTACACTGGACAAAGGGTTGATAGGGAAAAAAAACCGAAACACAAAAAGCACAATGTAGACTGGCCCCAAGAAGATAACTTAAATGAGATGTGCCCTGTTAGAGACTGGCTCAAATAAGTACTTGATACTTCCCTCAAACTTCAGGGACTTCTACAACTCCAGATTTCTTCCCATTCTCTCTCTTCATTTTATGTTAATTATTGTAGTATTCACTCTGTGCCAGACACTGTTGTAAGCATTTTGTCTACATGTATAATCATACAGGGTATGTACTATTATTTCCACATTTTAAAATTGGGAAACTGAGGCACAGAGGATCAAGTAACATGTCCAAGGTAACACAGACAGTTAGGGTCGAAGTCGTCATTCAAATGCTGGTGGTTCAATTCCAAGGACCATGGCCCTGGCCACCATGCTGTCCTACTGCTTGAATTTTATACAATGAGAATGTGTATGTATTTGGGGATCTCCTTATCTTCACCCATAGCCATATCCTTTCGAGGCTAGACTCTCCTCATTTGATATTAATCCAGTTCTTTCCAGCTCCTTCAGTCCCTCTTCTTAGAGGCTCCTTCCCCGCATGTATGCTCAGTTGACCTCCATTCTTAGAAAGCAAAATTACTAAGGCGCTCTCTCTTCCCTTTCTTTACTGCCAAACTTTTTGGAACATTCATCTGAATTATTCCTCATAGACACCTGAACACCTTGCAGGCAGGTTTCTATTTTGAGGCTCTACTGCAAACACTTTCTCAGAAGCCACCTAAGGCCCCATAATTGCCACCATCTGGTGGCTTCTTTGCAGCTCTTTTGCCAAACATATCTGCTGGTTTGACTCTGTGGCCCATGCTCTCCTTGCAAATCCCCTGCTCCCTTGAGGGTTACAACACTGTGACCTCTTGCTGATGCTCTCTCCTCCGAATTCTCTCTCGCCTCCTGTGCTTACCTAGCACTCCTGGCCCACTTGCCCACGAGTGGGTGTTCTCTGGGAGCCTTCCTCTGCTCTCCCCTCCTGTTTGCTGCCTCTTCTTCCCTTGATGATCTTGTCCACATCCACAACTTAAATGAATACCTCCCTTTGCATCTCTATTTCTAGTTCCAGCTCCCTCTGACATCTACATCTGCATTTCCAACTCCATCTGGAGGCTCAATATGTTGCAAAGTAAACCCAGGTGTATCCCCCAGAACTCTCCTTCCACCTGGTAGAGCCTCACTATCAATTGAATACCTCTAGGATCAATGCAATTTTAATTCTGCCTATAAGAACTATCAGTTAAAATGGTGACTTATTGCTTATAGCTCCCTATTAATGTAAAATAAAATTAATAGGGAACATGAAGTATAAATATGAATCAGATGGAGAAAGAAAGAACAGTTCATATTTTATATCGGCTGTATTATGACTAACCAGGACACACTTTCATGTACTGTTGATGTATCCATTCCTTTCCCTGTCCATGGTTTCAAAAGAGCCATCATATTTTACCCTATTCTGCAAATTCCACAGATTCTTAGATTGTCCCCAGGATTCTTCAGATGAAAGTTTAGGGGCTCCTCCCTTTCAAACAGCACATTTGAGACTGTTTTCTCTCCTTTGATTAAGATCATGTATGATGGATCAGAACCTTGACTCCAGTAACACTACAGCTTAGCAGCAAACTAGAAGAAACTGGAAACTGTTAAGAATCATCTCTTTTGGGGTTTCCCTGGTGGCGCAGTGGTTAAGAATCCGCCTGTCAATGCAGGGGACACGGGTTCGAGCCCTGGTGCGGGAAGATCCCACATGCTGCAGAGCAACTAAGCCCATGCGCCACAACTACTGAGCCTGCGCTCTTGAGCCCGTGAGCCACAACTACTGAGCCCACATGCCACAACTACTGAAGCCTGCACACCTAGAGCCTGTGCTCCGCAACAAGAGAAGCCACCGCAATGAGAAGCCCACACACCACAATGAAGACCTGCTCACCGCAACTGGAGAAAGCCCGCACGCAGCAATGAAGACCCAACGCAGCCAAAGATAAATAAGTTTATTAAAAAACAAAAAAAGAATCTTCTCTTTTGGCACAACAGAAAGCCATAGAATACAACTGGAAAAAGATCTTTAGGCAAACGAAACTCATCCAAAACAGACAGTAGATTAACCTCTTTGTTAAGATTTCCAAGAATGGACACATGTCCTTCCTTGGTAACTCATCCCCGCAAGTAGACAATTGTTACAGACTCTCAGAACTAAGAGTAAGAGGCATAAATTGCCTGCAGAAATATTTAAATGTGTTTTGGTCTCATGTCCAAGGGATCTGTTTCAGAACAATTGAGCCAAGCTGGCCCGCTTATCCTCTCCCTGATTAAGCAAAGATTGATGATGTTTTTGTGGGCATGTTCTGAGGAAGCTCTGCATGTTCTGTTGACCCCTGCAACATAGACCAGGGAACAAACCATCCTGAGGGCAGGATGAATCATAAGTCCTGGCACGCAGTGAGTCCATTAACTCTGAGTGAGAGAGCAAGCACAATGCAAGAGGAGCAGGGCAGGAAGGGCCAAAGGAAGCGGCTCAGGAATAATTCAGATTATCAAACATTATCCTGAGGGGCACTGGGATGATAGGGACACTGAAGAGGTTAGCAAACAAGTGGATGGGGAACCTGATCAGTAAATGAAGACTCTCTCAAGTGGGCAGGCTCTAATTAACCTTTTAATATTTCCCTTCATGGCATCAGTCTTTGTGACACAAACCCTCACAACCCTGTCCCCAGGCCTTCCTCCACAGTGGAGAAAACTAGACCATGTGGAGCCCTGCCTCTCGTTACTGCTTTTACCTAATTTGCATCTGGTTTTTCTGATTATACTGCTCTTGCCATAAGATGGAATCTTTGCCAGGGAAACCAGTAACGGAGTTTGCACAGCATCTTGACTGGGATCTTCATCTCATTTGGTCAGTGTTCGACTAAGTTCTTGGCCACCCTCACTTCTGTGGTTAAAAGTGTAAATCGTCACATAGGTTTGCCTGTTATCTCACCTTTTTCTCCCTCTTTCTCTTTATATGCATTTAACTCTGTTTTTCTCCTCGTTAACGGTAGTCTCTTCTCACTTCCTATAGATTATCCCTCTAAGCAAGGTTGCCCACTCTACAAATGCCTTGCCCATAGTGGGCGTTTAACAAACATTTCATGAATGAAAGAAAGAATGACTACCCTAATCATACCATCAGTTATGTCTGTACTCTTGCTGCTTACTTTCTCAGCAAGCGTCAGATCAATCCCTCATGGTTGGCCAACTTTTCACAGGGAGGGCTTGGGTTCTAAATCTCTGTAAACATAATAGCGATTTTCTGCTTTTTCATTTCTCCCTCCCCCAACCCCTGAGCTGACCAAATTCAACATTAAGGAAACTCATACTGGAAGATGACAGGCCCTTTCCTAGACTCTGTCTTCCAGAATTGCTTCCAGGAAACAGAGCTGTGCCCAGCCTCTGGAAGCCCGGGGTATGTCTGTCTTTCTAAGAGGAGGTCAAGTCAATTTGGTAGTCTGAGTTCTCACCTCCAGAAGCCTGACTCTACTGGCTTATTCACAGATACATGGCCTGTTTTCCTTAATATATCACAGCCTGGAGCACGGCAGAAGGTCACAAGAAATAGGCAAGAGGAATAGTTAACAATTCTAGACAGAGTTTCCCAAGACCTACTGGCATGAAGTTGCAGAGTAAAGAACAGACACTTCCTGGGGGTCATCCTTGGGGGTCAGCAGCCCCCATGTCTGACCTCTGGTCAAGGCTCCTACTAGACCTCAGCAGAGAACCCGAAGTCTGACCCCTGATCTGTCACCAACCAGCAGTGTGATCCTGGATAAACAGACCCTGGGTCTGTTTCTTCTTCTGTGAAATGAGCACAAATATAATTTTCCCACTAAGACATAGAATTACTGTGAAAACCAAAATGACACAAAATCAGAGCCTGGTTTAAATGAAGCAACAGAGGTTATAAAAGGAAAACGATTTGTACAAAATTCTACAGCTTTTTTCAGAGTCCCACCCAACCTAAACTCCCAACTTCAACTGATCTGAGGGCCCCAGACTCCCAGCTGCTTCCGCAGCTCCATGCTGTAGGTGAAAACACTGGGGAAATGATAATGTGCTGGATTTGATATATTACTATTATTGTTATTATTATTTATAATCCATAGAAAGATTGTTGAGAGTTCTTGTCCTATAGTACTATGGCTGATTTATATGCTCTTATCCTCCTTAAAAATAGAAATGACAAAATTTAATCATTTTTTGGTATCAGACAAAATAACAACAAAAAACTTTCCTCTCGGGTTTTGAAGCCTGTTTCCTCCCTCCATAGCTCCACCGGTGTGTAGACATTATGGTTCCAAGGAGACTCATATCTGTTTAAAAATAGAAAGTACTACCTACTTTCTCCCCACCCAAAATCCTTCATGGACTTTGGCCTGAGTCCATTGAAGAATGGGCAAAGAGTAAAGGTGGAATTCTTGGTGGGAGTTGTGCAGGGTGATCCAAAACGTGAAAAAAAAAATCTGCCAGCAGTTTTCCAGGGCTTGCACAGTTATTAAGATGAGAAAACAAAGGGCGGGTTGGGGGGACAAAACATCTGGGGATGATAAGCTAACTCAGGAATTTAAAAAAAAAAAAAACAAAAAACTGTTGTCCAGAAAGGAGCATAGCACTTCAAAACAGATGTTTTGCTTGAAATTTTCCAGCATGGAATAAATGAGAGAGGAGAAGCAAGACCAAGAACTGGAGCACAGACACTGGCCCTCCAAGAGTTAATGTGCATTTTGAACATGCACAGGTCCTTCATTTTTCACTTTCAAATTCTATCACTTCAAAACTCCCTTATTTGTCCATGCCACATCCCCAGGTGCTGCAGGGAGAGGTGTGCTTAGTAGCCAACTCCAGAAAAAAATAAAAGGCACACCTATGGAAAACAACAAGCCAAAGGCAAGTCTCCTTTGATAAGAAAATGATTCCGGATTGGGGAAGGAGGGAAGAGCTAAATAGAACCGGTGGCGCCCCCTGGAATAACCAAGTTACAAACACAACTCAGGAACCAAATTGGAGATCCAAAAGCAGGAAAAGTGGTTGAAGTTCCCTGCTCCTTTCTATTATCTAACCTGGGAGTCGAGCATGTGCACTGGAGTAAAAGTTGTGAAAGTCACAGACCAAAGTGTCACTGAAGATAAGATAAGGAACAACATGCAGAGCTGCAACGTTAACCTACATCCAAAGGAGGCATTGTGTGCTGTATAGGAGTGTTCACAGTGAAGGGTTTTGAAAGCTCAGAACAGGACTAAACAAGTCATAAATGATCTTTTTCCTTCCAGTTTTATTGAAATATAATTAACATACAGCACTGTATACATGTTTAAAATGTACAGCAATAATGATTTGACTTACATACATCATGAAATGATTATCACAGTAAGTTTAGTGAACATCCATCATCTCGTATATTGATAGATACAAAATTAAAGAAATAGAAAAAAAGTTTTTCCTTGTGAGAACTCTTAGGATATACTCTCTTAACAACTTTAATATACAACGTACAGCAGAATTATATTTATTATGTCGTACATTACATCTCTAGTACTTATTTATCTTATAACTGGGAATTTGTACCTTTTGAGTGCCTTCATCCAATTCCCTCTCCCCCCACTCCTCTGCTCATGGTAACCACAAATCTGATCTCTTTCTCTGTGAGTTTGTTTGCTTGTTTGTTTTCAAAGTATAATTGACCTTCAACACTATGTTAGTTCCTGTTATACAACATAGTGGTTTAATACTTCTATACATTTTAAAATGATTACCATTATAAGTCTAGTTACAATATATCACCATACAAAGTTTTTACATAGTTATTGACTATATTCCCCACATTGTACATTTCATACCTGTGACATTTATTTTGCAACCGGAATTTTGTACCTCTTAATCTCCCTCACCTATTTCTTTCCTCCTCCACCCCCATCCCCATCCCCTCTGGCAAGCACCTGTTTATTCTCTGTATCTGTATCTCTGTTTCTGTTTTGTTACGTTTGTTCGTTTGTTTTGTTTTTTAGATTCCACACGTAAGTGAAATCATACAATATTTATCTTTCTCTGTTTGACTTATTTCACTAGGCATAATACCCTCTAGGTCCATCCATGTTGTTGCAAATGGCAAGATTTCATTTTTTTTTATGGCTGAGTAATATTCCATTGTGTATATATGACATTTAGGTTGCTTCCACATCTTGGCTATTGTAAATAATGCTGCAGTGAACATATGGGTGCATATATATTTTTGAATTAGTGTCTTTGTTTTCTTTGGATAAATGCCCAGGAGTGGTATTGCTGGATCGTATGGTAGTTTCTATTTTAAATTTCTTGAAGAATCTCCATACTGTTTTCCATAGTGGCTACACTAATTTACATTCCCATCAAAAGTGTATTAGGGTTCCCTTTTCTCCACCTCCTTGCCAACACTTGTTGCCTTTTTTTTTTTTTTTTTTTTTTTTGCGGTACGCAGACCTCTCACCGCTGTGGCCTCTCCTGCTGTGGAGCACAGGCTCCGGACGTGCAGGCTCAGCGGCCATGGCTCACGGGGACCAGCCGCTCCGCGGCATGCGGGATCCTCCCAGACCGGGGCACAAACCCGTGTCCCCTGCATCGGCAGGTGGACTCTCAACCACTGCGCCACCAGGGAGGCCCGTTGCCTTTTTAATAATAGCCATTCTGACAGGTGTGAGGTGATATCTCATTGTGATTATGATTTGCATTTCCTTGATGATTAGTGATGTTGAGCATCTTTTCATGTGCCTTCAGCCATCTGTATGTCTTCTTTGGAAAAATGGCCATTGATATCCTCTGCCCATTTTTTTAAAATTGGGTTGTATGATTTTTTGTATGTTGAGTTATATGAGTTCTTTGTATATTTTGGATATTAACCCATTATTGGTATATCATTTGCAAATATCTTCTCCCATCCAGTAGGTAGCCTTTTAGTTTTGTTGATAGCATCTCTCACTGTGCAAAAGCTTTTTAGTTTGAGGCAGTCCCATTTGTTTTTTCTTTGCTTTTGTTTCCCTTGCCTGAGGAGACATATCCAAAAAAATATCACTAAGACCGATGTCAAAGAGCTTACTGGCTATGTTTTCTTCTAGAAGTTTTATGGTTTCAGGTCTTCATTTAAGTCTTTAATCCATTTTGAATTTATTTTTGTGCATGGTGTGAGAGAGTAATCCAGTTTAATTCTTTTGCATGTAGTTTTCCAGTTTTCCCAACACCCTTTATTGAAGAGGCTGTTTTTCCCCCATTGCATATTCTTGCTTCCTTTATGATAGATTAATTGCCCATGTAAGTGTGGGTTCATTTCTGGGCTCTCTATTCTATTCCATTGATCTATGTATCTTTGTACCAGTACCATGCTGTTTTGATTACTGCAGCTTTGTAGTACAGTTTGAAATCAGGGAGCATGATGCTTCCAGCTTTGTTCTTCTTTCCCAAGATTGTTTTAACTCTTCAGGGTCTTTTGTTTTTCCATACAAATTTTAGAATTATTTGTTCTAGTTCTGTGAAAAATGCCATTGGTATTTTGATAGGGATTGCACTGAATTTGTAGATAGCCTTGCATCATATGCTCATTTTGGCAATAGTAATTATTCCAATCCATGAACACAGTATGGGTTGTGAATGATTTTAAGACAGTCATGACTACAGTATAACAATATTTCTATTCAAGCATCCTTTAGCACCATGCAGCTGTGGGAAAACTTAATTGACCTGACCATGTTTTCTTATATAGTTACTAAGGCAGGTCTTTCATGTTCCAATAAACATGTGACTCCAGACTAGCACTGTCCAAGAGAGATGTAATGGGAGTCACATATGGAATTTAAACTTTTCTAGTAGCCACATTTTTCAAAAGGTAAAAAAAAAAAGGCAATGTATTGTATTTAACATGATATATCCAAAATATTAACATTTCAACATGTAATCAACATAAAAAAATTAAATATTTACTTTTTTTTTTGCACTAAGCCTTCAAAATTTGGTGAGTATTATTCACTTACAGCACATCTCAGTTTGGACTAGCCACATGTCAAGAGCTCAGTAGCCACATGTGACTAATGACTGCCACATCTAAACTGTCTAGCACAGATCTAAACTATCACCAGTTTGACATAATGATTTTCCTTTAACCTATTATTTTTTGAAAACTGTACCTTAACCTTATTGCAAGAACTGCTGGCAGTGTTTCATCTAACCTATCACAGAACATCATACATATCTTCAGTTGAAGCAAAAATAAATTTTACAGAACAATGAAAATTTGGTGGCACTCCTATTAAAGAGTCATAGTATGTCAGTGTGTCCTGACATACCTATTAGGAACCACTGGTATAGTGAGGGAAGGAGGGGTTGAGGAGGAACCAAAATGTTTCTAAAAAAAGATTCAACCCAAAATTATCAGAATGTCTCTTTGATGTCTTCAATAATAAATTGTCAACCTAAAGCACTTTGGAGCATCTGGTTCAGCCTCCTTCATTTAATAGAAATAGAGACCCAGAAAAGTTAGTGTCTGGTTCAAGGTCAGCAAGAAGCTAGTGCCAGGACTTAATGTCTAATAGAACATTGAGGGTTTAATTTAGATCAGGAGAGTTAAAGGACCAGGAAACTATATAAATGTATAATATATGTGATGTGTGTATAATTATACACATTTTAGGCTTATTTTAAAAGTATGAAGGCAGAGTGCAGGGTGATTTAAATAACCTTCATCCGAAACTGTTTTATATTTTCATCACCAAGATGTTTTAAGACTATTCATTGTTATTATGTTTTCTGTGTAAATAATATTTGCTTTAGAGTTTAGAAATGCCCCTATGTTGAAAAAAAAAAAAAAAACAACTAAATTAACTATGGACATAGGGCTTGAAGGAAAGTGCTTTTGCCTTCTGGTAGAATAATTCACATTTTTGAACAACAGCCAAAACACTTAAAGAACATGCATTTTCATTCTGCATTTAATGTAACAAACAACAACAGAAAACATAATTTAGACACACTTCCCCTTATTAATTTGCTTTTCTGAAGTCAGTTGTAAATATGTTGATTCCCCTCTCTCCCTTTGTTTTTCTCCTGGGATGGTGCCTAACCACAGTGAGGCCGTAATTGGAGAACATAGAAGGATTGATTTGAAAATGTCACGAATGTTGTTAATAAACTCCCATTGACATAAAAGTTTCATTAATTCATTCAGCAGGCAATCAAGTTCACCATATTGCAGAGAATGGAACTAAATGGCTGAAAAGACAGATAAAAGCCATTTTTGATTATTTTAAAGTAAAATAGCAAAAAATGTAAATCTCAGGGTTAGAGTTGCCAAAATGCATTAGGCCTTTATGTATACAACATTTCAGCTAAACAGTTCTGGAAAAAAGTCCTTTGACCACTAGTTATCTCAATTCACTGCTAAATCTTCAGTTATAATTTAATCTATGCAGATTTCAATGACTTTGTTTTAGCGATCTAAATTTTTTTAAGAAAGGAAATAAACTGCATATTCCTTAAATCACCCAGTCAAGGTCAAGTTTATAACTGATATTAAATTGACTTGATTTTCACAGTTGCTTTCAATTAGATCAAAATGGCTCTTTTTGGAATGTACTGTACAAAAAACAGAAAGGTATAAAATTCTTTTTAAAGTGGATGAAAAGGTACCCACAACTTCATTAGTTGTATTTTTCCATTACATAGTATTTATTAGAATAGTGTGTCAGTAGCCTTGATCATACATGATCTAGAAGTCAAACTTATACTGAGAAATTTTTTACTTTGCCATACAATTCCCCCATTAAGATTTCATTTGTCAACTGAGAAAAATGTGAGTGCCTCTATGACATACCATGTAGTTAAACTCTGCATGAAATTTATAGTCTGGCTAATGAAGTCACCACAGAATTATGGAAGCTCTTTGTCACAAACTACTTAAAATATAAGTTGAAGTTCAAAGATCTTTACATAGCTTGGAATTACTTATTAGAATGTGCTACTTTTACTCTCAGTATCTCAGACAATCAATTACAACTTATCTAGTAACTGTAGTTAATAGTTAATGCTCATATGCCTTGAGTAAGTTGTTTTTTTGAGGAAATCAAGGAAAGGAGGCTACATTTTACTTCTGGACGGTTTAGAGCCTGGCTTAGCTGAGAGAACGGAAATATGGAAGAGACTAGAGTGGGGTTCAGAGGTGCACTGAAAGAGGAACCTGAAGCCAGAAATGAGGATAGAATTGGAGCCCTGGGGAAGGCGCATAAATCTGGAGAGGCCTGTGGTTGGAGGGGCTCTAGCTGACTTCTGGAATGCAGAGATCTAATGAGAACCCCTGCCCACTTAAAGACTGATTCAGAAGTCTGCATGTGGGTGTGGCTGAAAAGAGAAGGCCTTTCATTCTCAGCTACAAGGAAAGTCTCTCTGAACCTTACATTCCTAAAACTATAGTGCATTCAAATTTTACCCAAGCAGTGCTCACCATATCATAGGTACCTATTAAATAAAATTCAAAAACCAGTTGAGCAAAGCTAAGGGAGTTTGGCACAATTCTAGAGATGAGTCTGTGCTCACATGTAGGCCCACACAGGAACAGTTAAACAGTAACTAAGCAAGAATGGGGCAGTCAAAATCAGTAAAACAAGGATCTTCACTGAGACAAATCAGATCTGCACATAGTGACTTGACATGCTTTTCCTAACCGATTTATGCTGGGAGGTAATTTTTCTTTCAGCCAACACAGGTATTCATACATATTCCAATACACTGTACATTCAAAAGAAAACTCAATCTGGCTTAAATCAGTAGTAATACACTAATTACTGAAGAAGTTAGATTCTTTTCTCAAGATACCCAAGAACAATTTCCGAATAAACCAACCACAAAATCTACCACTGCTTTGGTGGTAACTGGCTTTTGAAAATGGCATTTTTACTGGACTGGATGTCACTAAGGACATCCTTTCTCCTTTAAAAACAAATTAGAATGATAGCATATTCCTATTTAATCAGCAAGTTATCATTGAATACCTTCTCTATGAATCATCTAGAGGTAATGGGGAGTATTATCTACATGGGAAGACAAGACAAACATATTAATTTAATACATAGTTTCTTAATATATATGCAAACCCTACATGGCTGTCCTCCCATGGGAAGACGCTGTTATTGTCATATACAAACTTTTGAGGTCTAACTCAGCATAGGCTTAGCCCCAAATAGTAAATCCACCTCACTAAGCATTAGCAAACAATGTAGATTTACTGAAACTTTTGTGAGCACACAGGAAACAGGGTTTTAACTGTATACCACATAGAAAACAACCTCAAGGAGCTCCTTTTTGAACCTTTTTAAAATTTTCTCCCATAGCTTTTTTTAGGTACCAGTTACTGAGCCTCCATTTCCCATCAGAACCCATTCCCCAAATCTCCATTATTGTCCCAAACAATTTAGCTCTAATCCTAAAGTGGTGTGCACTCCAAGACAAAGCAAAAGCTGGTAAAATTAACCAGGCCAAAGCTTGGTGGAAGTCAGTTAAGCAACTATATCCCAACATGCCCCTTGGGGTGAGGATGTCATCCCCAACCCAAATGGCTTATCTAATTATTCACCTAACAGAAACAAACATTGCTGGCTTAGGGGATGGGGAGAGAAATTCTCTGCTAAGGAAAAAAAAAAAAGAATTTTCTCCATGTCTTTGCTTTTACAATATGCAAGTCACCATAGCAAGTGCCGTGGAACATATAAACTTGTATAAGACATAGTATGTGGGAGATTTACTAATGATCCATTTATGATCCTCTCTGTGACAGGAAAGCAGGGAGTTCCTGTATATAGGGAATTTCCTACAGAATGTTGTTGTAAGTTACTCAGCTTTGGGAAGGAATATGGAAAAATCAAGGTAAATATGTTTTGGTTTGGAATGTACTGATTTGACATTAGTGAATCAAATAGATTTTTGTGTTGGTCAATGAGACCTGGCCATAAAAATGTCCCAAATTACTAGTATTTGCCTTCCTAGACAATGTTAAGCAGTTGATCCAACAACCTAGGTCCAATAACCAATAGGCTAGGTAGGCAGAGTCTATGTTCTGATGAATAGGAGCAGGAAGGTCTAAAAAAGAAAACTGAAGCAGCTACTTGCCTTGTAATATAAGGGATCATGTTATGGAAATCTTCCTACTTTGGGTTGAGGGCTTCTAGTCTGTGGCCAATGGGAAACCACTGTTAGTTCATGAAGAGGGAAGTGAAGTGATCTAACTGGTTTTTGTGAAGACTACTTTGAAAACGCTCTACAAACTCTCTCTCTAGCTTAGAAGTAGCAGAGAAAGAAGGCAGGGAGGCCAAGTATGAGGGTCTAGATAGGTAGTGTGAGAGAAAGGAATGGATACACAAATGCTGAGAATTGCTTTGAAAACGTTTCCTAAAAATTGCTGACTGATCAGAATTAGAGGAAGAAGTGAAAAAGGGAAGAGTCAAATACAACTCTGATTTGGATCTCAAGTTACTGAGGTAACAGTAATGGCATTTATAGAAATGGGGAACTTGAGATGAGAGGCCAATCTGAGGTTGGGATTAGTCAAAATTAGTCAGTCAAGAAATATTTACTACATGCCAATCACTGGGCAAGGTGCCAGGGACACAGGAGCAAGCAGAGCTGACCTGATCTTTGAACTCACAGAGCTCACAGATGGGGAAAGACCAACATTACATAAATGATTAATATAGTTTATATGTAACACAATAAGGGTAATAAATTCTGTAGAAAGCATAACCTACATTTTGTGTGGTAGTTTCAGATTTAGAAATGTTCAAGCCACTTTTTATTTTTGAATGACTACAGAGAGGAGAAAAAGGAGCAAGCAGCAGTCAGCGTTCAGAAATCAGCCTGTATTCATAGCAGCATTATTCACAATAGCCAAAAAGTGGAAGCAACACAGGTGTCTATCAACTAATGAGTACGTAAATAAAATGATCCATACAATGGAATATTATTCAATTATAAAAAGGTATGAGGTTCTTAGTCATGTTATAACATGGATGAACTTTGAAAAATTATGCTAAGTGAAAGAAGTCAGTCACAAAGCATCACAGATTGTATAATTCCATTTATATGAAATGTCCAGAATAGGCAAATCCATCAAGACAGAAAGCCAATTTTTGGTTGCCTAGGGCTGGGGCTTGGGAAGATTGAGGAGTGACAGCCAAAAGATATAAGATTTCTTGTCAGGGTGATGAAAATGTACTAAAATTGATTATGGAGATGGATGCACAACTCTGAATATACTCAAAACCATTTAATTTTATACTTCAAATGGATGAATTGTACGGTATGTAGATTATATCACAATAGAACTGTTTTTTTAAATCACCTTGTATGGTAGAATAAAGAGGTCAGCAATAGGAGAGAAAATGTTTATTAAAAACCCAGGAGTTCATTTTGAGTTCAGTTTTATGTAAAGTGGTTAAAAATAAGTACAATTCAGGAACAGTCATTATTTTCTACACTAGCCATGATTTATGATTTTCTACAATTATCTAAATATTGAGGTTTAAATGTCAGATGGGCAAAGACAAGCTCTGACCTAAAACTATATAACAACTTTGGATGCTAGAGAACAGAGCATATCACATTTGGTCATACTTAGGACATTTGCTTAGTCACTGAGTTATCTAACCAAACTTCTTAATTTAGCTAAGCTGTAAATTCAGATTCCCTATAACCATTTTACAACACGGTTTCTAAAAAACAAAAATTTTTAGTCCCAATTGTCATGCTTCATAACTTTCCTTTAACTGAAACTGATTTCCTTCTCAAAGGGAAACCAGTTTTTTTTTTTTTTTCATATTTTTCTTTCTCAAAGAGATATTTAAATTTCTTTTTTCTGCCAGGTCTAAGAGCCTAAGTGGGGATCTGATCTAGTCTGGGTGGTCATGGAATGCTTCCATAAGGAAGTGAAATTTAAATTGTGATCTGTAGGAGTTTGATAGGCAGAGAAAAAAGAAGGAAAAAATGTCCATCAGAGAGAAAAGCATGTGATTGGATCCTGGAACAGAAGAGATCCTGGTACATGTTGCAAGTTGTGGATATATTAGAGGTAAGGAACTAACCAAATAGCATTGTCTGGTGGTTGGTTTTAGATACTGGATTAGAGATCAGGATTAAAGAAGAATCTTGAGATGTCATCAAAACAGAAGTAACCACTGAGAAGAAAGAGAGCAGGAAGTAAGAACTGCGACTGGAGAAATGCCCACAACTACAGAGAAAGCTGGGAAGAGGAGCCGCTGTGTGAACAATTGGACAGGTAGGAGGGAAATCAGGGAAGAGCAAAGGTACAGGAATGAAAAAGAGGAGACAGTTTCAAGATGAGCACAGTGATCAGTTGTGTCAGATGCTAGAGATATTATTGAAGGGGAATGAAGATCAGAAAAGGCCTGGAATTTGTCAATATAAGTTCAAGAGACTTTAAATTTTTAAATAATTGTCTAACTCTCCCTCCCCACATTAAGAAATGGGTAGAATCGCTGAGAATCAAAAACCTAACACTACGTCTCACTACAGGACCAAGAGGATCAAATCATAATGAACCTGACATGCTTCCCCCTACAAAGTGAGTTTTTGTAGTGACGTGTGTTCTAGCTGATACTAATGCAGGGGAAATAAATAAAAAGAGAGTGTATCTTTTGCAGACATATCCCCCAAAAGCTCAAAGAGTTATTTTGGAGGACAAAATTAGGTTTACCTGGAGAATTTTTTTTAGACTCCAATGAAAGCAAAGACTAATTTAGAATCCAGGGGTTGATTTTACCATTTGTTATTTCTTACAATGGGATTTAGCACAGAAAGTCATTTAACGCTGAACAGAAACAGTTGAGTTACTTGTCAATTTTCAATGGCTTTTTTTTCTGTGTTCATTTATTTATCCTTGCATCAACAATTACTTGAGCCTTACCATATGTAAATGAAAGGCTTCACTTCCCTTTGGAAACAGACCTCCGTATTGAGTACAGTATTTCAAAAAACACAGAGTCTTCTGATTCAGAGGAAGTGACACGATGGTCTATATTTCAACAGTTCTTTCACAGTGAACTAACAAGACTTTGTGGGATGACACCATGAAATTGGGCTTTAAACCCATGTAGGGGCTGAGGAGCAGCAGGATAACCGTGAGGCCCCTTTGGGTGTTGGATTCGTTTCCTGTCACTACAAATTACCACAAACTTCTTGTCATGAAAGGACACGAATTTATTCTTTCACAGTTCTGGAGACCACGAGTCCAAAATCATTTCACTGAGCTAAACTCAGAGTATGGGCAGGGATGGCTCCTTCTGGAGGCTCTGAGGGAAAATCTACTTCCTTGCCTTTTCCAGCTTCTGGAGGATGCCTGCATGCCTCGGCTCATGACTTCTTCCCCTCGTCACTACAGTCTCTTGCTTTCATTATTACTTCTCCTACTTCCTCCTTTGACCTTCTTGGCTCCTGCATACAAGGACCCTTGTGATTACATTTAGGGCCCATCCAGATCATGCAAGATAATCTCCTCATCTCAAGGTCCTTAACCCAGTTATATTTGTAAGTCTCTTTCACCACACAGTATACACAGGTTCTGAGAATTAGTTGCAGGTGGCTTTGTGGGGCCATTATTCATCCTACCATGGGTGTATTTCCAGTCCTAGATTTCCCTCCTCTAAGAATTACCTCTTCATCCACAACAGGGATGGAACCCTGCAGCCGTGTACTGTACCTCTTGGCCAGAGCTATTTGAACTATGAATGAACACTCTCTCCAGTGGATTTATAATTAGGAGACAGAGGCCAGCAAGACCCTGCTGGAGTTACCCAACTCAGCTGCAGAGAGACCGGAAGCCCAGGTGGGATTTTAGCTTTGTCTCAGGGTGACTTTTGAATGCATGTGCTAATTTAACAAGTTGCCTACTATTAAGCTGTAAACAGTGAAAGGATGGAAGCCAATTTAATCTGCATTTCAATCTCAAACCTTATTTATCTTGTTTAGAAACTTTAAAGACATTTAGAAAATTTTGCCAACCATTAAAACTTGTCAGTCATTTCTTTCCTTCACTCACAATGTCACAAATGGTTATAAAGAGAACCCAGTGGGGAAATTCAAAGTCAAGATTAATGCCCCATTTATATGTATAAGTAAACTCAGTGGTTCATTTATCAGCTCCCACTAAGTTGCATTAACTGTCTTTCCAGATTATAAATCATTCTTATTAAACCAAAGACATTTCAGTGGAAAGTTGGGCACTCTAGCCAGGGAGATACCTCACCCTAAATGCTCTTAAGGCAGAGGGGTCTGGATCACCTTCACCCTAAAATCAAAGGTAAGATTCCTTATTATCAGTCATGCATTGTTTCTCCTTCACCAAAAATATTTGATTTCACACTGATGAAATCACTGTAATGAAAATTACCAATTTACTTATTTAAAATTCTTCTTAAATGCATTTCTGTCCCTTACCATACTTAGCTCTCTCTTTTTTTAAAAGGCCAAGAGTTTCTTGGCTCACTGAGGCCCTCGTGATGTGTGGCACAAGACAACAAAAGGTGCTCTGCTTTCTGTAAAGATCTTAACTGCAATGGCTGAGCCCTGGAACCACATTCTAAAGTATCCATTGTTCTTTGTAGGCATCCGCTGTGCCCCATCATGTCAGATAACCACAGCTAACATTCTGTAGGCAAACATGGCCCCATTCATTACATCAAGCAGTGAATAATTCATATAGCAACTTTTACCCTGGGCAAAATACACTGACATCAGGAGCATTAAACTGGAGTCATTCAAGGAACAAAATGGTTATTCATGCTTTCAATGTGAACTATTAAATCTTGCCAGTTAAGTTAAAGAATGAATTAATTCATTGGACATATCACACAAGTCCATAAGAACACAGTTGCACAAGCAAGTTTCTTACTTGGAGTATTCCTACCTGAGAACGGAAATGCCAGTCATTGTGTCAAGCAAGTCTATACTGGTCAGCGGAGGGGAGTGGTGTGGGGGAACCACTGCTTCCTTTGAACTCCCCTTAGAAGAAAATGGTTCCCATTCATCATTTTTATTTCATCTTGTTCCTACCCTCATCCCCTTACTATTTTGCCACCCACCATAGCCAAGAGAATGGTTCAAGGGCTGCTGGCTTCTCTCATCAACTGACTTGTGCCTAGTTGGCATTTGTTGGCTATTGCTGACTATGTGTCCACAGTCTGCTTTTTAAAAGAAGGATGAGGGGAATTCCCTGGCAGTCCAGTGGTTAGGACTCGTCGCTTCCATTGCAGAGGGCACGGGTTCGATCCCTGGTAGGGGAAGTAAGATCCTGCAAGCTGCACAGCACGGCCAAAAAATTTTTTTTAATTAAAAAAATAAAATAAAAGAGGGTTGAGAATGGTGGCTACTCAGGCCTTTTAGAATTAATTTTCCAAAAGTCAAAGGCACAGTACATTTGATGATTCCTGAAATGTTGCTTCCCTTTGGCCTCCAGTCTCAGCTCTGGCTCCTGATAAGAACGGTCTCCCACAGACACCTGACTTAGCCAAAATTCCTCAGTCGGCCTCTGAGGAGAGTAAATTTTTCTCCAAGAAAAGGAAGGTTTCCAAACTGCGCGTGCGCACACAGATGGGTTTTCCAACCAACTTCCTCCTAGCAGCTAACCCAGCCTTTCTCTCCAGAGACTCTTGGCACCTGCAGTCAAACCCTTTATTGTGAAACTCAGATTATTGTGTTTAAGGTTTCCAGTCAGACTGAAGAAATCTGGAAAAAGAGTAAAGAGAGCAGCAACCAAATACACATAAGAAGGAAATAAATCCCAAGAAAACTCCAGGCTGAAGTATCAAAACTGCCATTATTGAGGTGTTCTATAGCATCATGATATTCCTGTTCCTATAACTCCTTCTCCCCAAGTTGCAGGTCTCAGGTGACCAGTAAACCATTGTGAGCTGATATTAGACTTTTAGCATTCGTTATAGAGAGGAATTGAGGATATGAAAGATGCAGAGGTGGGGAGAGAGAGGACCAACACTGTATATGTCAGCTCATTGAATCCCACCTCTGAGTCTGCATTATTAACATCTGCGTTTTGTAAATCGGGTCCAGAGGGGTTAAAGGACATATTCAGCTAATAAGTAGTTGAACTGCGATTTGATCCCTAGGACTTCAAAGTCTGTGCTCTTTCAGCTACCCTACAGTGCTGCAAGATTATGATGTAATCTTTCTCTCTAGGGAAAAATAAAATCCTAAGTAAAATATTTAAGTATTCAAAGCATGCACCAAACCTGCCTTTCTCAGCATAACTCCTGCTCTTTTCTTGCATAAACCTTCTCTAGCCAATCAGGTCTCTCAGCATGCCTTGAAACTGCTAGATGTAATTCAAAAGAATTTACAATCTAGTTAAGGAAATGCATGACTAAATTTTTTTCAGAAAGTGTTGATTTTCACCGTGAACCAAACAGTTTTTTTTATCACTGTAAATGTCAGTCTTTCAGTCTTTTAAGACAGAATCAGCATGGAGTCATTTGTTCTTGGTGTTTTTTTTTGTTTTTGTTTTTTTTAATTGAAGTACAGTTGATTTAGAATATCATGTTACGTTCAGGTGTACAGCATAGTGATTCAGTCTTTTTTTTTCTGATTATATTCCATTATAGGTTATTATAAGATATCAAATAATTCCCTGTGCTGTACAGTAAATCCTTGGTGCATATCTATTTTATGTATAGTAGTTTGTATCTGTTTATCCCATACTCCTAGTATGTCCCTTTCCCCCTCCCTCTCACCTTTTGTAACCATAAGTTTGTCTGCAAGTCTTTTTCTGTTTTGTATATAGATTCATTTGTATTATTTTTTTTAGATTCCACATATAAGTGATTTCATATAGTATTTGTCTTACTCTGTTTGACTTACTTCACTTAGTATAATATTCTCTAGGTCCATCTATGTTGCTGCAAATGGCAGTATTTCATTCTTTTTTATAGCTAAGTAATATTCCAGTGTGTGTGTGTGTGTGTGTGTGTGTGTGTGTGTGTGACGTCTTCTTAAGCCAATCGTCTGTTGATGGGCATTTGGGTTGTTTCTGTGTCTTGGCTCTTATAAATAGTGCTGCTGTGAACATTGAAGTGCACGTACCTTTTTGAATTAGAGTTTTCTTTTTTTCTGGATATATACCCAGGAGTGGGATTGCAGGATCATATGATAGCTCTATTCTTAGTTTTTTAAGAAACCTCCATACTGTTCTCCATAGTGGCTACACCAATTTACATTCCCACCAACAGTGTAGGAGGTTCCCTTTTCTCCACACCCTCTCCAGCATTTATTATTTGTAGACTTTTTGATGATGGCCATTCTGACAGTGTGAGGCGATCATTGTGGTTTAGACTTGCATTTCTCTAATAATCAGCGATGTTGAGCATCTTTTTGTGTGCCTGTTGGCCATCTGTATGTCTTCTTTGGAAAAATGCCCATTAGGTTTTCTGCCCATTTTTTAATTGGGTTGTTTGTTTTTTCAATATTAAATTGTACGAGCTGTTTGTATATTTTGGATATTAACCCCTTGTTGGTTCCATCATTTGCAGATATTTTCTCCCATTTCTGTAGGTTGTCATTTCATTTTGTTGATGGTATTCTTTGTTCTGCAAAAGCTTTTAAGTTTGATTAGGTACCATATGTCTATTTTTGTGGGGTTTTTTTGTTTGTTGTTTTTTGTTTTTGTTTTTTTTGCCTTGCAAAGTTTATTTCTTCACAGTTTTCAGTTTCCACTCTTCTCCTCTCTGGCTCTTCCACCCCTTATCTAGTTCTGGAACAAGAGAAAAGGGGAAATAAGACAATCCATTTATTTCATTTTAGGTGGATAAATGATTTCAATGTAAACTTAACCTTGCCCACTATAATAAGGTAGCAGAGTCCAGGGACAAAAGAATAGGTATAAAGACATTGGGAGAATTGACAAAATTTGATTATTGGCTCTGAAGTAGATAATTGTATTTATCAATGTTAAGTACCTGATTTTGATAACTGTATTGTACATATATAAAAGAATGTAACCTGGAGTATTTAAGGGTAAAGGGGCATGATGTCTCCAACTTACTCTCAAATGGTTCAGAAAGAAGAATATGAGAGAAAGAGTGAGAGAGAAAGAACAATAAAGCAAATGGGGGA
This sequence comes from Phocoena sinus, assembly GCF_008692025.1. Classification (NCBI taxonomy): domain Eukaryota; kingdom Metazoa; phylum Chordata; class Mammalia; order Artiodactyla; family Phocoenidae; genus Phocoena; species Phocoena sinus. Next base: position 15,553,095 of record NC_045778.1, on the reverse strand, counting down.
AAATGGATGAATCTGGGGAAAGATTATATGGAAATTCCTTGTGTACCATTTTTACAACTTTTCTGTAGGTTTCAAGGAACCTCAAAGTAAAAAGTTAGAAATAAAAATGTTCATGGAGTTAGTTTCAGTATCTCTTGGGAAAAAAAAAAAACAGCTAATCATTACGGCAAGAAACAACTTTAGAGATCTCCCAGGCAAACCCTTCAATTCAAAGATGGGGAAATTGAGGCCGAGAGGTACAGGGTAACTCCCTGTATGAGCAGCTATAAGAGGCAGGGCACACAGGCATGCAGCACCAAGCCCACAGTCTCCTACTTGAATCCTTCAACCAGGCTATCCCTTTTTTCTCATCGTTTTTCTTGACTACTTATATCCCATCTTACTACCTTCTCTTACTCTCTCAACTTCCCTCAAATCATTTTTATACATCTCCAAAAGTGTATTCCATGCATAGCACAATAATTCTGCAGGATTTTGATAGACATTATATAAAGAAGTCTACACGTAAATAATAGCTTTAAGAAATATGGGGTCAAACAAGGTAAAAGAGACTTCCCAAGGCCTTTACAACACTAATGTGCACATAGTGGGATAACAGGGGATATAATATGCAGCATTTTTCAAACATATTTGGACAGGGAAGACTTTTGTTTTGCAGAGTCTTTGGGGCTACCCATTCCAATACATTTTTGGAAGAGCTTATATAGAGCAGCAAATGCATCGTGACTAAATGCTAAATGACAGATGCAAAGTGTCATCTCTCCCATTCAACATGATGAAGTGCCTATGTTTCTGGGACTGTTGGGACTTACTCTGTGGTGTTGCTAAAGGAGGAATGGAATGTACAGCTAAGTCCTAACTTCGGTTTGAATTTACAACCTACAATTTTGGGCAAATCAGCAAATCCCTTTGAGCCTGTTTTTTCATCTGTAAAAGAGAGGTAATATGTATATTGCAGAGTGCTTTGTATGGGTTAGTGGAAACTCTCTATGAAAGTTCTTTATACTCTACAGGCCGCTGCTTAAATATATAAGGTGGCATATGACTATAGCACTAAAGGTGAGGGTGCTCTTGAAAAGAACAAATAAAATTCTGCCACAGACTGTGGAAGAGCATAGGGAGGTGGTTTGCATGGATGGTGATTCTGGCAGAAGAAGCGGTTTGGAGAGAGCTGTGTGTGCAATTCCAGACTTGTTAATAACTACCTTTGTAAATCCATTGGAAGAAAAAGAATCAGGATACAGAACTGGCAGATGCTCAGAATTGTTTAAGACACAATTAGGGAGATACAAGTATTTGATTTTGGTTTGTCATTCTTTGGCAAGGAACACTGATGCAATGTCTCTATCAACATTTGGTATGATATTTTAACTAAAAGGTCTCAATGGCCTAAAAGGCAACCAGTTCTTTACCTCTGGCAGAAGGAGCTTTCCATGCATTGAGCCCGGTTCGGAGGGAACAATAGTGACTTCCTGTTGTCCAGCAGATGGCCTTAACTGTGTCAAGCTATTCAGGCTCTGTTGGCCTCACATCCAGCCAAATTCACCATCTAAATATTTCACAGCTCCCATCACAGCCCTAACTTTTTACCAACATATCTCTCAAACATAACCTATTTAGTCCACTGTGGTTGTAGTTGCTGTTTTGATATCTCATATATGCATAACATTTAAAACCTTGAGATTCTTTAAATAAATTAGTTAATTTTATTCCTCTTCACAAGTTCTTTGTGGTGGGCTTGACTGACACTATCATTGCAGTGGTGAGGACACTAAGGCCCAGGGTAGTAAATGTATTCCTAAACGGAGGTCACAGTGCTGAGGTTAGACTCCTGTGATTCCTAGACCTGCACACTAATACCTGGTCCAGGCTGCCCCACCACCTTCAATTCCAGCATCTTGCTGGCAAGTCAGAAGCAGTATGGCTAGCAGGGCTGGTCTCTCACTTTAGTGGAAACAAAATAGTGGATTATCCAGTGTGGTAACCCTAGGTGTCCCCCTAACATCTCCCTACCTGGGTACTTCAATGTGAAAGCTGCACCTTAAGATATCGTCCTGTCTCCGGGCATGGAAGGAGGGAAAGCTGTGCTGAGGGGGAGGCAAGGCCGGCCTGGACCAGCTGTACCTTCTTCGCACTGGTCAAGAAGAAGATGTGGCATGGCGAAGACCTCCAGGTGCGTGCACAGTGGAAGAACGTGGCGGCTGAAAGCAGCGCTCTAAGGTGCCACATGTGTCTCCAGGGTCCCGGAAGTGTCTGCTAGCACATGTGAATTCCAGAGGGGATGGGAGGCTTTTGTTAAAACTTAGGATCCTGCAGAACCCAGAAGGCCACAAGGCGAGGAAAGGAAGTAGTGGAAACAATTAAGAAATCTAAGCAGAAACGGTTGCCGGAGAGAGGGCCACAACTGTTCTTTCGACCACATCCGATATTTGCTTCAAATTGTTATGCAGGACAGTAATTGTCTCCTGGGAGGGCAAGAGGCAAATCGGGCCGGGCTGGCCTCTAATAGGTTTCAATAGCAAAGCACCCTCATAAATAGTGCATATTGTGAAACCAGAGGTTTCTCCTTTTCCAACAGACCTCTCCCAACCCTCCTCCTTTAATTAAAGAAACATGGCTTACCAAGAAACAAATACCTCTTTTCATAAGGCATTAAGTATGGAATAAGGAGGAAGAAAAAAAGAACGAAAACAATTCTACACTGAAGAAGTGAATGTTTAATAAGCCATTCATGCAGAGACTATGATAAATAGATGATTCCATGTTTCTAATCGACAGCACTGCTTGGTGATTCCCTAGCATCACCTATCTGGCAAGTGACAATATCATGCCCCCAAGGACCATGGCTAGGCTGGAATTTAATGCATCAAGACTCAATCTGGAGCAAACCTCTGTTCTGGTTAGTCTGTTTCTCACCACCCCCAGTTTATTACCTTCACCAACCTCTCCAGTCTTGTTCACACTGTATTTTCTTGTGCCATCTGGTGGATTTCAAGTGATTTTACACAAGAGTTCAAAACAGTTCCACGTAAGTGTTGACTTGTTTAGTTTTCGAGTTCACCTCAGAGAATCATGACGACACCTCTAAAGCCTTAATTTTCTTGATCTTTTCTAATCAGTTTGCCTGTGCTTTTCTTGTATCTACTTTGACTATTTAAAAATCACATATTTTTGCATCAGTAAATCAGGCACATGGTAGAAAATTCAAAAGGTGCACATGGTGAAAGTACAATAAGTCTCTCTTCTCCAGATGCCCAGTTCCTGTTCTGAGAGGTAACTGCTATTTACCTTGTTCCAGGAGCGTACAGCACACATGTATACCTTTAACAAACTTTAGTGTGTTTTACACACTGATTTGTTTTACATATTTTTGGTATATAATGTTCTCTTGCATACTATGGTGTACATTATATAACCAGTCTTTAATTTCTTGATATTCAAAGCAATACTGCAATGAGTACTCTTGTACCTCTGTTACTTCAATCTAATGAAGAATAAGTCCTGAAAGTTGGATTTCTAGATCAGAGGACATTAGAGACACTTTAATTGTCACTAGACATTTTCAAATAACTCTTCAAAGAGGTAGTAACAGTTTACACTTCCATTAGCAGTGTATAAGCATGTCTTTTTCCTAGACTTAGCCCAATAGCATGTTACCAAACTTTTTTGATCTTTGCCTATATGATAAATGAAAAATTGTATCACATTATAGTTTTACAATTAAAAGAAATTTTAGACTGGGTTGAGAATCATTTCATAAGTTTATTATTATTTTTTAATTTATTTTTTATTTCTTTATTTTGGGCTGCGTTGGGTCTTTATTGCTGCAAGTGGGCTTTCTCTAGTTGTGGCGAGCGGGGGTTACTCTTCATTGCTGTGCGTGGGCTTTCTCTAGTTGTGGCGAGCGGGGGTTACTCTTCATTGCTGTGCGTGGGCTTTTCATTGCGGTGGCTTCTCTTGTTGCAGGGCATGGGCTCTAGGCGCATGAGCTTCAGTAGTTGTGACACGCGGGCTCAGTAGTTGTGGCTCAGTAGTTGTAGCTCCTGGGCTCTAGAGGGCAGGCTGAGTAGTTGTGACTTACAGGCTTAGTTGTTTCACAGCTTGTGGGATCTTCCTGGACCAGGGCTCGAACCCGTGTTCCCTGCATTGGCAGGCAGATTCTTAACCACTGTGCCATCAGGGAAGCCCAGTGCCTCTTTAAAATGTGAGAGCACATGGGGTCCCAGTCTAAACTGGGAAACAGTCTTATTTTAATATCTTGTTACATATGATTTGATAAAAATATAGAATATTGTTTTGTGTGTTTTAAACTTAACAGTGAATGGTTTCATAGTGTATGTAACACTCTGCAGTTTGATTTTCTCAGTCAGCATTATGCCTTGAAGAGCTATCCATGTTGATACATAAAGATCTAGTTCATTCATTTTAATTGTTGTCTAGTATTCCACTGTATACCACAGTTTGTTTGTCTATTCTTCTATTCATGGACATTTGAGTTGTTTTCAATTTTTTATTATTACCACCTGCAATAACATCCTTGTACATGTTCCCTTGGGCACATATAAAATAATACATCCAGGATATACACCTACAGTGAATTTGTTGAGTATGCATACTTTCAATTTTAAGAGCTATTGCAAAATTGCTCTCCAAATACACTCCCACAAACAAAATACTAGAATTCCCTTTTCTCTAAGTAATCACTTCCTTGCCAATACTGGTTATGGTCACGATTCTTAATTTTTACCAATTTTCTGTGTGTAAAACAGCATCTTGCTTAAAAATTGAATTTCTTTGATTACCAGTGAGAATAAGTATCTTTTCATATTTTTAATTGAAAATTTTTATTAAGAAAATTGTAGATTAATTTGCAGTTGTAAGAAATAATATGAAGGGATCCCTTGTACATTTTGCCCAGTTTTCCCTGTGGTCATAGTCTGCAAAACAATAGTATAATATCACATCCAGGATACTGACATTGATACATCCATCCGTCATAATCAGATTTTCCCAGATTTACTTGTACTCATTTGTGTGTGTGCCATTTTCTTTTTTATTTTGGTAATTCAGATTTCCTCTCAGAAAATTGACTGCTTATATCCTTTGATGATTTTCTTTTAAATTGTTTTGTATTTATAGGTAATTCTGGATGATAATCTTTTATCTGTCATATGTGTACATTTGTACACATACAGTACATTTGTTCCTTCTACTTTGTCACTCATTTTAATTTTACTGTGACTTTCTAAAAATTTGTGTGTCAAATTTAATACTCTTTTTGTTTCAACTTAAGTTTTTGCTATCTTGTTTGAGAAATCATTCCCTACCCTGAGATCATAAAATATTCTCTAATATTTTCTTCTAATTTTTTAAAGTTTTTTTTCAGATTATAGTTATTAATCCATTGAGAGATTGTTTTTATGTACGACGTGAGGTAGTGATCTAATTTTACTTTTTTTATATGAAACCAGTTTTTCCAATGCAACAGTTATTTATTATCCCATCTCTCTGATTTATCTGATTTTTTCCTCCTCCATTATATACCTAGGGCCCATATATGCTTGTTTCATTCCTCAGCTCTCTGTTCTGTTCTGATGATCTATTTGTCCATGCACAAATACCACCATACCTTACATTAATTACTATCACTTTATAACTAACCTGGATATTAGGTAGCATAAGTCTGTACTCTTTGTTCTTATGTGAGAACAGTTTTAGCTGTTGACTGTTCTTGATTATTTTCTGACTTTCTCATGAAAAATAGAATTTTTCAAGTTTCATGAAAAATCCAATTCACTTTTTATTGACACAAAAGTGAATTTACAGATAACAAATTTTCTACAGTGTACTGCTTTTAGCTACATTTTGAAATGTAGTTCTATTTTTTAAATTCAGTATTAAATAGATTTTAATTTTTATATTTGTCCTCCTTCACACTTGAGTTTTTCAGAAGTATATTTCTCCCCTAAAGGTATGACAGCTGTTGTTGTTTTCAAGTGTCTTTTTATTGTTGTTTTCTAATTTAATTATTTAGCTGTGATAAGATAATATGGACCATATGAATAGATTCTCTGGAACTTGTTGAGATGCTTCTCATGACCTAGCATGTTATCAATTTTTATAAATGTTAAATGGGTGATTTAAAACAGTGCATTCTTGGTCTGTTGGGAACAAGATTCCATATCTACCATTAGATCAAGATTTTAAGTTATGTCTTGCAAATCTTCTACATTTTTACTAATTTTCTTTTCTCTTCTTGATATATCAGTTTCTGAGAGAAATATATTAGAATCTCCCACTATGATTTTGGATTAGTCTCTCTTTGTAATTCTCTCAAAGTTTGTTTTATCTATTTTGAGGCTAGGGTCATTAGGAGTAGTAGGCTCATGATTTATATAACTTTTTGGTCGATTGTTAAACTACCCCTTCACTTTTTAAAAAAAAATATTTATTTATTTGACTGCACTGGGTCTTAGTTGCGGCACGCGGGATCTTCGTTGTGGCGTGCAGGATCTTTAGTTGTGACATGCAGGATCTTTCACTTGTGGCATGTGGGATCTTTCAGTTGCAGCATGCAGGATCTTTAGTTGTAGCATGAAGGATCTTTAGTTGCAGCAGGCGAACTCTTAGTTGTGGCATGTGGCATCTAGTTCCCTGACCAGGGATCAAACGTGGGCCCCCTGCATTGGGAGTGTGGAGTCTTAGCCACTGGACCACCAGGAAAATCCCTACCCCTTCACTTTCAAAGGTCCACAGTTCCCAGACAGCATTTATTTGTTCCTGAGTCACATAAATCACAAAATATTCCAAACTGAAGGTGTCAGTATACCATTGAGCTATTTCTCACTTGGGTCACTCTGTGTAGCATTCACCAAGTGGAGTAGCAATAGAAATGTATTTGTGTATTGGTTCAAGATGGCAGAGTAGAAGGACGTGCTCTCACTCCCTCCTGCGAGAACACCGGAATCACAACTAACTGCTGAACAGTCATCGACAGGAAGACACTGGAACTCACCAAAAAAGATACCCCACATCCAAAGACAAAGGAGAAGCTGCAATGAGATGGTAGGAGGGGTGCAATCACAATAAAATCAAATCCCATAACTGCTGGGTGGGTTGACTCACAAACTGGAGAACACTTTTACCACAGAAGTCCACCCACTGAAGTGAAGGTTCTGAGCCCCACATCAGGCTTCCAAACCTGGGGGTCCGGCAAGGGGAGGAGGAATTCCTAGAGAATCAGACTTTGAAGGCTAGTGGGATGTGATTGCAGGACTTCGAAAGGACTGGGGGAAACAGAGACTCCACTCTTGGAGGACACACACAAAGTAGTATGCGCTTCGGAACCCAGGGGAAGGAGCAGTGACCCCAGGGGAGACTGAACCAGACCTACCTCCTAGTGTTGGAGGGTCTCCTGCAGAGGCAGGTGGTGGCTCCGTCTCACATGAGGACAAGGACACTGGCAGCAGAAGTTCTGGGAAGTACTCCTTGGCGTGAGCCCTCCCAGAGTCCACCGTTAGCCCCACCAAAGAGCCTGGGTAGGCTCCAGTGTTGGGTCACCTCAGGCCAAACAACCAATAGGGAGGGAACCCAGCCCCACCCATCAGCAGTCAAGCAGATTAAAGTTTTATTGAGCTCTGGCCACCAGAGCAACAGCCAGCTCTACGCACCACCAGTCCCTCCCATCAGGAAACTTGTACTAGCCTCATCCACCAGAGGGCAGACAGCAGAAGCAAGAAGAACTACAGTTCTGCAGGCTGTGGAACAAAAACCACATTCACAGAGAGATAAACAAGATTAAAAGGCAGAGGGCTGTGTACCAGATGAAGGGACAAGATAAAACCCCAGAAAAACAACTAAATGAAGTAGAGATAGGCAACCTTCCAGAAAAAGAATTCAGAATAATGATAGTGAAGATGATATAGGACCTCGCAAAAAAAATGGAGGCAAAGATCGAGAACATGCAAGAAATGATTAACAAAGACCTAGAAGAATTAAAGAACAAACAAACAGAGATGAACAATACAATAACTGAAATAGAAACTACACTAGAAGGAATCAATAGCAGAATAACTGAGGCAGAAGAACGGATAAGTGACCTGGAAGACACAATGGTGGAATTCACTGCTGTGGAACAGAATAAAGAAAAAAGAATGAAAAGAAATGAAGACAGCCTAAGAGACCTCTGGGACAACATTAAACGCAACAACATTCGCATTATAGGGGCCCCAGAAGGAGAAGAGAGAGAGAAAGGACCTGAGAAAATATATGAAGAGATTATAGTCGAAAACTTCCCTAACATGGGAAAGGAAATAGCCACCCAAGTGCAGGAAGTGCAGAGAGTCGCATACAGGATAAACCCAAGGAGAAACATGCCAAGACACATAGTAATCAAATTGGCAAAAATTAAAGACAAAGAAAAATTATTGAAAGCAGCAAGGGAAAAATGGCAAATAACATACAAGGGAACTCCCATAAGGTTAACAGCTGATTTCTCAGCAGAAATTCTACAAGCCAGAAGGGAGTGGCACGATATACTTAAAGTGATGAAAGGGAAGAACCTACAACCAAGATTACTCTACCCAGCAAGGATCTCATTCAGATTCGATGGAGAAATCAAAAGCTTTACAGACAAGCAAAAGCAAAGAGAATTCAGCACCACCAAATCAGCTCTACAACAAATGCTAAAGGAACTTCTCTAAGTGGGAAACACAAGACAAGAAAAGGACCTACAAAAACAAACCCAAAGCGATTAAGAAAATGGTAATAGGAACATACATATCGATAATTACCTTAAACATGAATGGATTAAATGCTCCAACCAAAAGACACAGACTTGCTGAATGGATACTAAAACAAGACCCATATATATGCTGTCTACAGGAGACCCACTTCAGACCTAGGGACACATACAGACTGAAAGTGAGGGGATGGAAAAAGATATTCCATGCAAATGGAAATCAAAAGGAAGCTGGAGTAGCAATCCTCATATCAGATAAAATGGACTTTAAAATAAGGAATGTTACAAGAGACAAGGAAGGACACTACATAATGATCAAGGGATCAATCCAAGAAGAAGATATAACAATTATAAATATATATGCACCCAACATAGGAACACCTCAATACATAAGGTAACTGCTTACTGCTATAAAAGAGGAAATCGACAGTAACACAGTAATAGTGGGGGACTTGAACACCTCACTTACACCAATGGACAGATCATCCAAACAGAAAATTAATAAGGAAACACAAGCTTTAAATGACACAACAGGCCAGATAGATTTAACTGATATTTACAGGACATTCCATCCAAAAACAGCAGATTACACTTTCTTCTCAAGTGCGCATGGAACATTCTCCAGGATAGATCACATCTTGGGTCACAAATCAAGACTCAGTAAATTTAAGAAAATTGAAATCATATCAAGCATCTTTTCTGACCACAACGCTATGAGATTACAAATCAATTACAAGGAAAAAAACGTAAAAAACACAAACTCCTGGAGGCTAAACAATACGTTACTAAATAACCAATAGTTCACTGAAGAAATCAAAGAGGAAATCAAGAAATACCTAGAAACAAATAACAATGAAAATACGATGATCCAAAACCTATGGGATGCAGCAAAAGCAGTTCTAAGCAGGAAGTTTATAGCTATACAAGCCTACCTCAAGAAACAAGAAAAATATCAAGTAAACAATCTAACCTTACACCTAAAGGAACTAGAGAAATAAGAATGAACAAAACCCAAAGTTAGCAGAAGGAAAGAAATCATAAAGATCAGAGCAGAAATAAATGGAATAGAAACAAACAAAACAATAGCAAAGATCAATAAAACTAAAAACTGGTTCTTTGAGAAGACAAAATTGATAAACCATTAGCCAGACTCATCAAGAAAAAGAGGGAGAGGACTCAAATCAATAAAATTAGAAATGAAAAAGGAGAAGTTACAACAGACACCGCAGAAATGCATAGCATCCTAAGAGGCTACTGCGAGCAACTGTATGCCAATAAAATGGCCAACCTAGAAGAAATGGACAAATTCTTAGAAAGGTATAACCTTCCAAGACTGAACCAGGAAGAAACAGAAAATATGAACAGACTGATCACAAGGAAAGAAATCGAAACTGTGATTAAAAATCTTTCAACAAACACAAGTCCAGGACCACATGGCTTCACAGGTGAATACTATCAAACATTTAGAGAAGAGCTAACACCCATCCTTCTCAAATGCTTCCAAAAAAATTGCAGAGGAAGGAACACTCCCAAACTCATTATATGAGGCCACCATCACCCTGATACCAAAACCAGACAAAGATACTACAAAAAAAGAAAATTACAGACCAATATCACCTATGAATATAGATGCAAAAATCCTCAACAAAATACTAGCTAACAGAATCCAACAACACATTAAAAGGATCATACACCATGATCAAGTGAGATTTATCCCGGGGTGCAAAGATTCTTCAATATATGCAAATCAATCAATGTGATATACCATATTAACAAATTGAAGAAGAAAAACCACATGATCATCTCAATAGATGCAGAAAAAGCTTTTGAAAACATTCCACACCCATTTATGATAAAACTCTCCAGAAAGTGGGCATAGAGGGAACCTATCTCAACATAATAAAGACCATATATGACATACCCACAGCAAACATCATTCTCAGTGGTGAAAAACTGAAAGCACTTCCTCTAAGATCAGGAACAAGACAAGGATGTCCACTCTCACTACTATTACTCAACATAGTTTTGGAAGTCCTACCGTGGTAATCAGAGAAGAACAAGAAATAAAAGGAATACAAATTGGAAAAGAAGAAGTAGAACTGTCACTGTTTGCAGATGACATGATAGTATACATAGAGAATCCTAAAGATGCCACCAGAAAACTACTAGAGCTAATCAATGAATTTGGTAAAGTTGCAGGATACAAAATTAATGCATAGAAATTTCTTGCATTCCTATATACTAATGATGAAAAATCTGAAAGAGAAATTAAGGAAACACTCCCATTTACCATTGCAACAAAAAGAATAAAATACCTAGGAATAAACCTACCTAGGGAGACAAAAGACCTGTATGCAGAAAAGTATAAGACACCGATGAGGGCTTCCCTGGTGGCGCAGTGGTTGAGAGTCTGCCTGCCGATGCAGGGGACACGGGTTCACATCCCGGTCTGGGAAGATCCCACATGCTGCAGAGTGGCTAGGCCCGTGAGCCATGGCTGCTGAGCCTGTGCATCCGGAGCCTGTGCTCCACAACAGTGAGAGGCCCGTGTACCGCAAAAAAAAAAAAAAAAAAAAAGACACCGATGAAAGAAATTAAAGATGATACCAACAGATGGAGAGATATACCATGTTTTTGGATTGGAAGAATCAATATTGTGAAAATGACTATACTACCCGAGTCAATGTACAGATTCAATGCAATCCGTACCAAATTACCAATGGCATTTTTACAGAACTAGAACAGACAATCTTAAAATATGTATGGAGACACAAAAGACCCCGAATAGCCAAAGCAGTCTTGAGGGAAAAAAGCAGACCTAGAGGAATCAGACTTCCTGACTTCAGACTATACTACAGTATATACTACACTATATACTACAGTATATACTACAGTAATCAAGACATGGTACTGGCACAAAAACAGAAATATAGATCAATGGAACAAGATAGAAAGCCCAGAGATAAACCCCCACACCTATGATCAACTAATCTATGACAAAGGAGGCAAGGATATACAATGGAGAAAAGACAGTCTCTTCAGTAAGTGGTGCTGGGAAAACTGCACAGCTACATGTAAGAGAATGAAATTAGAACACTCTGTAACACCATACACAAAAATAAACTCAAAATGGCTTAGAGACCTAAATGTAAGACTGCACACTATAAAACTCTTAGAGGAAAACATAGGAAGAACACTCTTTGACATAAATCACAGCAAGATCTCTTTTGATCCACCTCCTAGAGTAATGGAAGTAAAAACAAAAATAAACAAATGGGACCTAATGAAACTGAAAAGCTTTTGCACGGCAAAGGAAACCATAAACAAGACGAAAAGACAACCCTCAGAATGGGAGAAAATATTTGCAAACGAATCAACAGACAAAGGATTAATCTCCAAAATATATAAACAGCTCATGCAGTTCAATATTAAAAAAACAAACAACCCAGGCTTCCCTGGTGGCGCAGTGGTTGGGAGTCCACCTGCTGATGCAGGGGACACGGGTTCATGCCCCGGTCCGGGAAGATCCCATAAGCCACGGAGCAGCTGGGCCCGTGAGCCATGGCCGCTGAGCCTGCACGTCCGGAGCCTGTGCTCCGCAACGGGAGAGGCCACAACAGTGAGAGGCCCACATACCACAAAAAAAATCAAAAAAAAACAACCCTATCCAAAAATGGGCAGAAGACCTAAATAGACATTTCTCCAAAGAAGACATACAGATGGCCAAGAAGCACATGAAAAGGTGCTCAACATCACTAATTATTAGAGAAATGCAAATCAAAACTTCAATGAGGTATCACCTCACACCAGTTAGAATGGGCATCATCAGAAAATCTACAAACAACAAATGCTGGAGAGGGTGTGGAGAAAAGGGAACCCTCTTGTACTGTTGGTGGCAATGTAAATTGATACAGCCACTATGGAGAACAGTATAGAGGTTCCTTAAAAAACTAAAAATAGAACTACCATACAACCCAGCAATCCCACTACTGGGCATATACCCAGAGAAAACCATAATTCAAAAAGACACATGCACCCCAATGTTCATTGCAGCACTCTTTACAATAGCCAGGACATGGAAGCAACCTAAATGCCCATAGACAGACGAATGGATAAAGAAGATGTGGTACATATATACAATGCAATATTACTCAGCCATGAAAAGGAACGAAATTGAGTCATTTGTTGAGATGTGGATGGATCTAGAGACCATCATACAGAGTGAAGTAAGTTAGAAAGAGAAAAACAGATATCGTATATTAACGCATATATGTGGAATCTAGAAAAATGGTACAGATGAACCTGTTTGCAGGGCAGAAATTGAGACGCAGATGTAAAGAACAAATGTATGGACACCAAGGGGGGAAAGCGGCGGGGATTGGGGGTGGGGGTGTGATGGGCAATTGGGATTGACATGTATACACTGATGTGTATAAAATGGATGACTAATAAGAACCTGCTGTATAAAAAATAAAATAAAATTTAAAAAATTTTTTTAAAAAAGAAATGTATTTATGTATCCCATACAAAAGTATACTATATAAAGAAGATCAATGATTCTCCTGAAAAAGTGCCAGGGAATACAGCTAATTTTAAATAAAATATTTTCTTCCATTATCCCCAGTCCATGTTGGTCTCATCAGCCTCCTCACTGTCCTCCAAATGGCTAGTGCTTCTTGAAATGTTTGCCCTCCTCCTGCACACTGAGGCAGACACTACCATCTGTCAAGACCTGTACAGGCCCCATTTGGTGTCCCTTTATGCTGTATGGGAGAAAGCTCTGAAACCAATTTGTCTCAGAGTCAGATTCACGCTTCAGTACTCAGTTGTTACGTGATTACAGAGCGATTGAGAAATATGACTACCTCCTTTCTGTGTCTTTGTTTTTACATAGATTAAATGGGGATAATGCCTGTCTCAGAGATTTGTTTCGATGGATAATTTGAAAAAAAAAAAGAACGTGATATTCCTTGAACTTAGTTATTTCTTCCTTCTTTTCCTTCCTTCAGTATTTTACCTGAAGAACCTAGTGCACTGTGCTTCTTTACTAGCTTGTGTTTGAACATGATTCGTTAAACATTTGCCTTGAACTCTGAAAAAAAAAAATCTCTGGTCTCATATTAGTTAGAACCACAAAGCTTAGTACACAATTGGTTTCTATCTTTTCACACAAGTGAATTTTGTTTCTTTCTGAGAAATTCATTCTGGACTGAGAAAACCCCATGAAGGCAGGGAATATTTCCTGTCTCTTTATATTCCCTATAGAACTTAGAAGAACACTGAGTCCATAGTAGCAGACTTAGAAAATAGTTGCTTGTTGACAGAAGGAATAAATTGAAATTTACCTAATTAATTCTTCTTCTCTTGCTCAACTTTTGGTGGAGATTATAGCTAGCAGAGGAGACCACGAAACTAGACAAAAGAAAAGAGCCTGGATAGTTAGACCTTCTTCCATCATTGGATTCCTATACCCAAGTCTCACTAACAAGGAGAGAAATAAACAAAAGGGGAGGGGGTCAAATATATGCCCATAGTTTCTGATACTAAATTTTCTAGGAGAAAGTCAAATTTCTTATTCACCAAGTTTGACTTCGCAGGTGAGAATTTGAATGATTTCTTTCCTTTGGAAAATATTGTAACAGGCACAGGTTTCCTAAGTACAAAGAGAGCCTCTCTGTATCACCTCTCTACCCACAGAGATTAGCAGAGGTCCTGAAACAAGGGAAGCTTCAAAGGAATGTTGCAGATTGATAACTGAATGAATGAATAAATTAATGATGCACGAACAACTCTATAAACCCAGAGACCAATGCTTACCCCCCATGCAGGTTCTGATGTCTCCTTCTCAATGCTGCCTAGCCCAGGAATGCACAATTGCAGCCAGTGGCTTTGCCCCCAGGGGAGTCCAGTAGAGAAAGCAGCTGCTCTGAGATATACTTAACCTCTGTCAACAGAGCAGCCTGTCGCCTGCAACCTCCAAAGCTGGAGTCTCTTGGGAGGCTGAGCTAGGCCAAGATTGGCCCAGGATAGAAATGTAAGCAGCAATTATGTTCCCAGTATTCTGTCCCCTTCTCATTCTATGATTCTGTGCCTTTCCTCCACTTCCCGCCTCTGGCTTCTATAGCACTAAGCCCTACACCCATGTGAAAATTAGCATTCTGTACTCCCCTCTAAAAGAAAGAAGTGGAGATAATGTTAGTGCATTAAAAGCAGTGAAATAGGATGGGAAGTAGGGAAAGGGGTAGGAGAGAAAAAGGAAGAATAAAGGAGAGTAACATCTATCTTAGACAATGTAGGAAGCTTTATGCTGAGCACTTTTTATACATTGCATTCAGTCCCCCCAGTAACATTAGGGTCAATATTATTATGCCCAGAGAGGTTAAGTAATTTGCAGAAGCTTATATGACTAGGAACATAACACAGACCTTAAATTCAGGTGTGTCTCATTCTAAAGCCAATGTCTCTCCATGACATTATGCCCAAGTAAATAATTTGATTAGTTTTCCACACAGTGTTGGAAAGCTGTATATTACTAGCTTATAATGCAGAGTGACCGTAAAATCTAGTGACACAGATAAATTACTTTTTTACAGATTGAACCCACTTGGTTACTTCTTCTGCGGCATAATAAGGAAACAAGTTTATTCAGTGCAAATCAGAGACACAAATAAGGCAGTATATCACACATATGCATGTACAGAGATAGAAATGCTGAATTAATAAATTGTGTTTCTTGCAGTCTTGCACAATGCATTGAGATACGGCTCTTTAACAAGGGACAACACAGTGAGCACATTATGTAATGTCGTTGAACATATTCTGTCTTTTTATAACAATTATCCATTTATCTTGTGTTATTACCTATATTTCCAGACTTTTTGGCCATCCTGTATAATCTAGGAGTCAAATAAGTAATACTACCTTGAACCCAAAGGAGTAACTGCATAATGATTTTCAATGTGAAGGAGAAGTAGGATAGATATTTTTGCAATAGTAATGACTCCTAGACTCACAATGTGTAAGTGATCTTCTGTTCTTCCCCTAAGATGGTATTGATTCTGGGCTCATTTTTCACCTTATGTTACTCCAATGGTCTGACTATATTGCCATATCATGCTGAATCTCCAAACTTATCTTCAACAAGAGAACCTTAGGACTTCTCTGGTGACACAGTGGTTAAGAATCCACCTGCCAATGCAGGGGACACGGGTTAGAGCCCTGGTCTGGGAAGATCCCACATGCCACGGAGCAACTAAGCTGCGTGCCACAGCTATTGAGCCTGTGCTCTAGAGCCTGCGAGCCACAACTACTGAGCCCACATGCCACAACTACTGAAGCATGCATGCCTAGAGCCCGTGCTCCGCAACAAGAGAAGCCACCACAATGAGAAGCCCGCACACTGCAACAAAGAGTAGCCCCCGCTCGCCGCAACTAGAGAAAGCCTGCATGCAGCAACGAAGACCCAACACAGCTAAAAATTAATTAATTAATTAATTAATTTTTTAAAAAAAAAAAGAACCTTAGAAATCAATGATTCCATTACTCAAAGTTCTGGAATCCCAGCCTATCAGAAAATGGTCATCCTTGTATTCTTGTTATTGACCAGTCTGGAATGATCTAATGTGCTGTGCTTGGATCACCTCCCTCCCTTCACCACCACTCCTCCAGTTCAGCACCCGATAAAATAAAAGATGGAGAGACTGATGAAAATAGGAATGAAGGAGTTAATTCAGCTGTGGCCTTTACCACAAGTCTATAACATTGATCTTAGTGAATCTCGATAAATACTTAAAACTCATCACTACTGACTATAATTAGACACTTATTGCTTATGTAATTCTGAGTTAATGGCATAGCAACAAGATTTATATCTCACATATTTGTTACACCTCAGCACTCTTCACTTTAATAATCAATTGATATTTAGTTAACATACATTAACTATCCTATTAAAACTAAATTAAATGCTATTCTGATTTGATTTTATTAAATAAATGCTGGCAACACTAATGAGGTGCAGCCCATTTGAATCCATGACAGAACAGCCAAATTCACCCCCTCTGTTAAGTGAAGTAATTTCAGAGTGAAAAAAAAAAATGAGCAGATGTGATCCTTGAGTTGACAATTTCATAAATACTGCACGACTCAGTCATGATGGGTTCCTGACCAGCATCTCAGAGGACTGAACGAAAATTCCATAATGTACTTCATTTCTAATAAGGCTGTACTAAATATGTCATAGAGAAAAAAACACTTTCCCCTTGGCCTCCATTATAAGGTCACTGATTTTGAGAAGAGCAAGATAGTGTTGCTCCATGAGAGGAATTCAGTTTAGCCCCAACTTTTCAGATAAAAGTACTTCTGAAACAAACTAAACTGGACTTCCTCAAGCATTTGAGTATTTCTCTTTGGGTGGGGAACTGGATGTTGTTTTACCAAGAAAAGAGAACTGAAGAAATCAATTACACAATAAATATCCATTCATTTAACAATAATCAAGTACCTGCAAAGTCCCAAACGAAATCGAATATGATCCTACCTCATAGGAACAAATATTCTGAAGTTTCTTCCACTCACTGTGCCAGGTTCTGTGAGAAATATAAAGAATGAGGGATGGGCTGTGCCCCCAAGTCTAAAATATAGTCAGGGAGAAAAGTCACTGACATGTAAAATTTACCTGGAGCTCATGCATCCAGGGTCTGAACACACTGCTTATAAGTAAGGTCCCCATCATAGCCCAAGTGTCATGTAAAACATTCTTAATAAATATTTGTTGAGCAAGTGAAAGCTTCTATAACAAAATAGACATGTGATTCTCTTGATACAAGTCCTCATCCAAAAGCACACCATTTGAAGTTTATTCTTCCACAGTTGCTAATTCCTAGTCATAAAAACCAAAAGAAAAGTAGAATAGCTGGCAATGGTATCTAGGTGCCAGCAACAATAGTCAAAAAAGCATATTCAGGGCTTCCCTGGTGGCGCAGTGGTTGAGGGTCCGCCTGCCAATGCACGGGGCACGGGTTCGTGCCCCGGTCCGGGAGGATCCCACGTGCCGCGGAGCGGCTGGGCCCGTGAGCCGTGGCCGCTGAGCCTGCGCGTCCGGAGCCGGTGCTCCGCAACGGGAGAGGCCACAGCAGTGAGAGGCCCACGTAACGCAAAAAAAAAAAAAAAAAAAAAAAAAAAAAGCATATTCAACCCTGTATCTTGGCAAAACATTGTACTGGCAACTCCTCACTTGTGTGCTGCAAACCTACAACTGACACATAGAGCTTGTTTTTCTACAACTGAGAATTCACACTGTTCCAGCAAAGTCTGTAATTGGGACCTTAAGCTGAGCAGGTGGCTCAGGTAGGGAATCACATCCTGGTTTGCACAGGACAGTGTCTGTTTTTAACCTGTTTTTTGGATATGATTATTAATAGTACCAACTTTCACTCTCAAGGGTGTGCCAATTCAGATGATAAATTATATAATCACCATGAGTACAGGATAAATAAAGTCTGCTGAGCCAGGGATATGCAGCAGGACTTCTGGTTAAGAGGTAGATTACACACACTTTGACCTCACTTTTGCCAACTGTGTTCTTTTCATGTGGTTAAGGTTTTCAGCACTTCCATTTTTTAGAAATTTTATTATAGTTGATTTACAGTGTTGTGTTTAATTTCAGCTGTACAGAAAAGTGACAGTTATACATGTGTATATTCTTTTTCATATTCTTTTCCATTATGGGTTATCACAGGATATTGAATATATTAGTTCCCTGTGCTGTACAATAAGACCTTGTTGTTTATCTACCCTATATATACTAGTTTGCATCTGCTAATCCCGAACTCCCAATCCCTCCCTCCCCATGCCTCTTACCCCTTGGCAACCACAAGTCTGTTCTCTATATTTGTGAGTCTGTTTTTGTTTTGTAGGTATGTTCATTTGTGTTGTACTTTAGATTCCACATATAAGTAATATCATATGGTATTTCTTTCTCTCTCTGACTTACTTCGCTTAGTATGATAATCTCTAGGTCCATCCATGTTGCTGCAAATGGCATTATGTCATTCTTTTTAATGGCTGAGTAATATTCCACTGTAATATTCCACTGTATATATATACACATCCTCTTTATCCATTCATCTTGGTGCTTCCATTTTATAGCGTTTAACTTTATTTATCTTCTGAGCTCTGTCTACTTGTTGACTCTAAAATTAAGAGTAATTGTTGTAAGTTATATTACTGATTATTAAATATTCTGATTTTCCTTCCTGTGAGATGAATATATATCCCTGCCTGTTGAAGTCAAAAGCAATCATATTACTTGCTTTGACCATTGTGGGTAGAAATGATATGTGCCATTTCCAGACAAAAGTTTTAAGTGCTAACACATGGCTCACTGCCTCTTTTCCCTCTCCCATGAAATCATAAATGTTCAACTAGCGGCTGCCCCATCAGCATTGGGCCTAGAATGAAAATGACATAAAGTAGAGCTGTGGCCACCCCCACAATAGACATGTAATGAAAGTAAGAAATAGACTTTTGTTGTTGGAAGCCATGAATTTTGGAGCTATTTGTTACCTTGGCATAAGTTAGCCCATCCTGACTATTCTTAATGGACAGTAGGTGCTGTTGTAACAACAACAACAACAGCAAAAGTAAGTTTCACTGACTCCAGGGCTCATTAGTGGAAAACAAGGATATTGTTATTGGAGGTGGAACGATAATGGTCCATCTCCTTAATAAATTTGTAGTTTTAGGAGAAGACATGGGCAACCAGCATGTTAGCAGCTTCAGTTGGCTGCTTTTGTATGCATCTGACAGGAAAGAAATGAGCTCAGAAAGAATTGGTCAGGCTTCCCTGGTGGCGCAGTGGTTGAGAGTCCGCCTGCCGATGCAGGGGACACGGGTTCGTGCCCCAGTCCGGGAAGATCCCACATGCCGCGGAGTGGCTGGGCCCGTGAGCCATGGCCGCTGAGCCTGCGCGTCCAGAGCCTGTGCTCCGCAACGGGAGAGGCCACAACAGTGAGAGAAAAAAAAAAAAAAGAATTGGTCATTTTGGAAGCAGAGAAAAAAGATAGCATCCAGAAACTTGGGGAATTTTTATGGTTTGGAAAACACAACTGATTCTCATTTCCACTAGGTAAAACACTGACAAAGAATATCTTTGAACAACAAAGTCCTACTAAAACTTAGCTTTGTGTCAAGGACCAAATCAAGGGGTTGTTGCATGTCATTTATTGAAACTTTTTAACCTATTAAGATGGCATCCAGTAAATCCTTTGAAACAGACCAAAAGGCTCAAGGGGAAGAGATTAAGGCCTGGGTCTCCTAGGGAAATCTGATAGATACAAGGTACTAGCAATTAAATATGTCTATAGAGGCATATTTCAAAACAGGATAGGAAATAGATAAGAAGCTAAAAGTTGAAAGCGTTGTACCACCAAGAGAACCACTAGCCTACATTGAAAGATATTGTTCAAGACTTAAAACAACCCTTGCCTTTCCCTCATCCTTCCTGCTTGAGCTGGAAGAAGGGGGAGAAAGTTTTCGGCCTCCAGAAGATCATGTTCTGCTGTTCTTTCTTGAAATGCAGTCAAAGAGAATAGTGGAAAAGAAAGTCTTCCCCCCAAATAGGTCCAAGGATTAGGGAGGAGAATGTCTAGGAGCTATTCCCAGGGAGTCGATTCAAGGACTAATCAAGAAATACATCCTTCTCCCAGACAACGGCAGTCCAAGGGGATTTTAGAATATGTAGAAACTGGTGACATCTGTGTGTCTCCCATTTTTCACCTTTCCAAATAAGAGTGTTTATTATGGTTTCCCTGTCCCTATTCCATCACTGCATATTGGGTATGTGAGGGGCAGATAGGTTCTCCTTTGTTTCTACAGCCTTGGATCAAAAGGAGCTATATCCAGACCTGATACAGAGACTGTCTCATATCACCTGGAGATACTGGCCTTTACCTTAGAAGTAAAGGTGAAGACTGAGTTACTGTTTGGGACTTCTAGTTGTCTCTCTTAGAGAAGGGGTGAGTGTGTTCAGCATATGGGAAAAGGAGGATACTGTACTTAATAGTGGAATACCAGTAATGTGGCCTGTGAGAGTTTGTGGTTACCAAGTATTTTGGTTTCCATCCTGTGGTGCTTCTCCCTGTGGGAAGATTATACACACCCCTTGTGTTGAACTCAAGAGTGGCTTTGGCCAGTTAAGTGTGGGTGAAAGTGATGAATGTCATTCCTAAGCATAGTGTTAAGAGACATGGATCACATGTCTCTTTTTTGTCTGCCATGAAATTGATAATGTTCCAAGCAAAGTCCGGGTTCCAAAATGAAGACAACATACATCTGAGCCTCAGCTGATCTATGACAGACATTTAATGTTAGCAAGAGGTAATTTTCTTTCTTTATTTTATTGTTGGAAGCATCTGAGACTTGAGGTCATTTGCAGTATAACCTAGCTCATTCTGACTGCTGCAGCAATAAAATATCCTAACAATATCATGATTGTATAAAAATTATTCACCATAGTCCCAAGAATGTGACTGGACCTATATAGAAAAAAGATAAAATTTCACATACCTAAAGGAGAAAGCTTCCATCATACAGTGGCACAAAATCTTGCTACTCTTACTTTCTTATAGCATTTTTTTTTTTTCCTGGACTTCCTAGTTCCCTTTCTATTTTTGCTCTGGAAAATTTGGGGATCTTTGTTTTAGCCTTGGAACTCTGAAATTCACCAGAATATTTATAAGACGTGAGTCTCTTTTCATTTATTTTGCTTAATGTTCTTTTTTCTTAATACAGTCCCCTTTTCTCTACTGCCTCATCTTAAAAACCTATCTCAGGCTTTCATTTATTATTTAGCTCTTACCACCTTATGTACCCAGTTGCAGTTTTCTTAGAATTACATTCGGTGTTTTCTCTTCCACTAGACTGTGAGCCACTTGGGTACAAGGACTGAGTCTTGCTCCTCTTTCTGCCCCTCATGGAGCATGGTAACCAGGGTAGCAAATAAACTTAATAGCAAGATGGTGAATTTTTCACTGCCTATATGCTTCCTGGTGACAAAAGTAATCATAATATGTTAAATTGGATTTTAATAGACAACTATCTTCACTTTTCAGTAATGAATGATGGACATTGTCCACTAATATCTTCAAGGCAGGACAGGAAAGATGAATGTGTTCCAATGTACAGATGCCCTAACAGAAGGAAGCAGTGCTTGGTATTTCTCTGCTTCCTGAAATCCAGACTGGGCTAAGAGACAGCATTCATGACCTAGAACAAGGGTGATTCAATTATAGGAATAATTCCCATCAAGCTCTTAGCACAGTTTGACATCTGATTTTACTTCCTTGACTATCTGACTTCTGCATTCTAGCTTTTCTCCAGATCTTAGGTGAAGGAGGAACTAGAGAAGTGTGTATTTAGGCTCCCTAGCACAAGACCTTAGTTGATCTTAATGGCTTCTTTGACCTCAGGTGTCAGAACAATATGTTTCTCTAGATCTAGCCAGAACTATGACCTTAGTTGGGGCCTTACGCACTGAGCAACCAGTGCTTTGAGAGCTTCAAGAAAGTTTCTCAGAGAAACTTGCAGAGCTTTGAGAAGGTTTCTCATCACTCCAAAATCTCTCTCCAATTTTTGGCCATACCCCAAATTAAGCTTTCAATTCTTTAGCTTAGAATTTTACAAAACAAACTTTTTTGTAATACATTGAAGGTAATACTATACAGAAGCCAGTTGTGGCATACCTTCCTCTTAAATCAGGCTTTGTGGAAACTCTATGGAACTTAGATGGTTCTGAGGAACAGAGTTTGAAAACCACTGAATAACTCAAGGTTATACCTCCCTAGAGATATTTGTATAAAAATAATTAAAACATGTTACCAGTCAGTGACTCGTCAAGGCAGAGGAATTTGAAGTTCTTTCCTAAGAGAAGATTTTTCTCCTGAGTGAAAACGTACAATAGACACTGGTCTGTAGGGCATAGAGACTCTTTCTACCCCCTACCCCACAGAAAATAGGTGTGGGACAGGTAAACTAAAGGTTCTTCAATGTGCCTCTGCACAACTTCTCAGAGGGCAATCCCTGATCTTGGCTACCTCCTTATACTGTGCTAATATCCCTCAGACGCAGAAGCTTCTATAAGACCCATCTGAGTTTTAAGAGAGGCTCCATAAATACAAATTGAATTGAAGTTTTAGGCAGCTAAGAGTCTGCTAGCTTTCTGGAAGATTCCAGTCCAGCCCCCACACTACCTAGCTGCCTGCACCTGACTGGCCTTTTGGATAATTGATCACAGCTGGTGGCTTAACTGGGCCTGTCACAGGAAGGCCAGCTCCTTCTAGATGCAAGGCTTCATCCTGCCATGGTGCCCTCGGGGCCAGTGAACTCACTGGGAGGAAATGTGACTCCCACGTGTGCAAGTGAACAACTTGGGGCATTTCCTAGATGGGGCCCCATGCCAGGAATCTGGCCTAAGCTTGGTGGGCTTGAGAGGAGAGTGCAAGTTCCCTCCCTTCTACTCTGAGTCTTCTCATCTCTCTCTAGTTTTGTATAATTTGCTTTTTAAGGTTGTATGAGGTAGGGATGGTTTTCTTTATTATCAGTTCATGGTAGGGCAGTCTGAATTAGTGAAAAATGACAATTATAGGCATTTTAAAATTTCTTATTATTGGATTTGAGTCATCCCAATAGCAAAGCCTCTGGCCCCTTTGATTGACCACTTGTCCATTTTGAAGAGTTAAGAGATATGACAAACGTTTTGCCTTCATGGCTGAGAGAGGAGAATGGAGCTGACCATGGTCCAGAGCAAGGCCACATCTTGCCAGAGGGGCCATGAGGGCTCTATGAAGGGCAGAGGGCCAGCCGTGGAGCTCTGACTGTGCTGAAGTGTGTTCTTACCAGGATATAGACTGACATGCATTGTCCAAAGGGACACTGATTACTTGAGGTTGAGAAAGCAGATAAGGAGAGTTGGAATGGAAATAGTTAATGGGTAAACTGGTGCTATTGCACTGTGATCTCCATGGGGCAGGGCTGATTCCTCTTCTTCCTTGATGGTTATGTCAATTTAGGGGAAATATGTTCAGTTTTGAAATTGTCTGAGATTCCTGTAGGATAACCAAATAAAGACTGCCACCAACGGGACTTCCCTGGTGGTCCAGTGGCTAAGACTCTGTGCTCCCAATGCAGGGGGCCCGGGGTTCTATCCCTGGTCGGGGAAATAGATCCTGCATGCATGCTGCAACTAAGAAGTCCACATGCTGCAGCTAAAGATCCCGCTTGCCACAACTAAGACCCAGCGCAGCCAAAATGAATAAATAAATATTTTTCTAAAAAAAAGGCTGCCATCAAGAAGTTGAATTCTCTCTCCCTCTCTCCCTGTCTCTGTCTCTCCCTCCCTCCCTCCCTCTCTCCCTCAAGATCCCTCTCTGTTACACCACACAGAAACAGACACAGACACACACACACACACACACACACACACATACACACACAGAGAAAATGGCAAATAGCATGACTTTTCATGCCAAATTAACTAAGGCTGTAGAAACACATTAAGGCAAAACAAAATAGTTTAGGGGAATAAATAAATAAACAAACTGACATTTGAGCAATTCCATCCAGATATTGAAAGGCAAACTAACTGCAGTGGAGACATTTATTGTCAACCGAATGCCTTTTTTCCAGGCAAGAGTACCCTGATTTTTGTGTCCGAGTAGTCATATCCTTCAAGGAAAGTAGCCTCCAGCCCATGATCATGGGATTCTCATTCCACACCCTAATGATTGGTTAAGCATGGACATGTGACATAATTCTGGCCAATGAGACATGAGAAGACTTCTGGCAACTTCTGGGAAAGCTCTTTGCTTGTTCTTTAAAAGGGACATGCAGTGGGGGAGGGGAGCTCCCTTTTCTGACTCTGTCTCTCAATATTGTCATGTCACTGTGTGATTCCTGGAACAGTGATAGAGCCTGAGGATACAAGGCTGAGGGCAAAAGCCAACACGCTAAGGATGCCTATCCCTCAAGCACTGGCGTTCCAAAGATAGGAAGAAACTTGACTCTTGGTGCTATCAACAAGCCATTGAACTACCAACCTTAAAAAACTCCTTCAGAACTTCCTGTTACAGGAGATGATAAATGTCTGTATTGTTTAAGTTCCTTTTTGTTTGGTTTCTGCTATTGAATTTTTAAATTTTTATTTATTTATTTTTGGCTGCATTGGGTCTTCGTTGCTGTGTGCGGGCTTTCTCTAGTTGCGGCGAGCGGGGTCTACTATTCGTTGTTGTGTGCAGGCTTCTCATTGCAGTGGCTTCTCTCGTTGCGGAGCACGGGCTCTAGGCACGTGGGCTTCAGTAGTTGTGGCTTGTGGGCTCTAGAGCACAGGCTCAGTAGTTGTGGCGCACAGGCTTAGCTGCTCCACAGCGTATGGGATCTTCCTGGACCAGGACTCGAACCCGTGTCTCCTGCATTGGCAGGCGGTTTCTTAACCACTGTGCCACCAGGGAAGCCCTCTGCTATTGCATTTTGAAAGCATCCTAACTGATACACTAACAAAGCCACAGTGGGACAACTTATGGGTGACTTAATAAATTAACACAGCCCTTACTATTTGCCTGGCATGGTTCTAAGAGCTTTAGCCCGTTTAATCTTTGTAACAACTATAAAAAAGAGATACTATTGTTTTCTTCATTTTCTGGTTGAGGAACTTGGTTACAGAGAGATTAAATCACTTGTTCAGTGTCACACGATTAACGAGTGGCAGAACTAGTACTACAGAGGTAGGCAGTCTAGCCCCCAAATTCAAGCTCTTAACCAGGATGTTAGACTACCTCTCAGATTAACAAATAGGAGCTAGGTTACTCCTATTCAAAGTCAATTACTGGGAACCATTAAGAATAGCAAAAGAGGGCTTCCCTGGTGGCGCAGTGGTTGAGAGTCCGCCTGCCGATGCAGGGGACACGGGTTCGTGCCCCGGTCTGGGAGGATCCCACGTGCCGCGGAGCGGCTGGGCCCGTGAGCCATGGCCGCTGAGCCTGCGCGTCCGGAGCCTGTCCTCCGCAGCGGGAGAGGCCACAACAGTGAGAGGCCCGCGTAACGCATAAAAAAAAAAAAAAAAAAAAAAAAAAAAAAAAAAAAAAAGAATAGCAAAAGAGAAGTCAGACCAACAGACTTTTCACTTCTTCTTTAGTGAAATTCTTTCTATTTTCACTCTCCCCAGCATCACCCAGGTTTCTTACTATCTCCCAACTCTGCCTCCCAAGCAAAATCTTCACTCAGATCCTGCTTCACCCTAAAAGTGTAAATGGCTAAATAACAGGACTGTTTGGATATTAACAGCAATCAGAGCCTTGAACCAACTTGCATTTCATGCATCAGCCTGCCTGAACTTAACCAGTGAACAGTTCATTAAACTCAGATTTATTTAGAGCTGAGATTACACAGAAGGAAGCAATATTCCTTCCCCCAAGGGGCCTGTGGTCAATGAGAGGAAATGGGGAACTGAACGAGGGATGATCATGAAACTTAGAATATAAACTACACATAATGGTAGATGCCTCTTGGAAGGGCACTTGGAGGGAATGGGAGGTGGGGTGCTGTAGGGAACCAGCTGAGGAGCATGCAGTGTCCATTCTAAGTCTGTTTTATGCTGTTCTGTACGCTAAGAATTGTTTTCCCATATGCATGTACTACCTATTCAAAACCAATCAGAAAAGTTTAAAACTCCATAAAATGTGATAAATCTCTTCTAGAGAAGAGTATAGGAAGAATACTTTAAGAGTACAAAGAAGTGAAAAAGGAAGGGAAAATGTATTCGTTTCCTAGGGCTGCTGTAACAAAGTACCACAAACTTGGTGGCTTAAACAACAGAAATTTATTGTCTCACAGTTCTAGAGGTCAAAGGTCTAAGATCAGGGAGTTAGCAGGGGCATGTTCTCTCTGAAAACGCTAGGGTAGGATCCATTTCAGGCATCTCTCCTAGACTGTGGTGGCCTCAGGCATTCTTTGGCTTATAGATGGCCATCTTCTCTCTGTGTCTCTTCATATCATCTTCCTAGTCTATGCATGTCTGTCTCTGTGTCTGAATTTCCCCTCTTTATAAGGATACCCGTTATATTGGATTAGGACCCATTCTTATGACTTCATTTTAACATGATTACCTCTATAAAGACCCTATCTCCAAATAAGGTCACATTCTGAGGTACTGGGTGTTAGGATTTCAGCATATAAATTTGGGGGTTGGGGGCACAATTCAACATACAACAGAAAGGTATAGGAATGCTTTCTGGAGAAGGTCTGTTCTTTTCACGTAGAAATGACAGGAGACATTTTGAAGTTTCTTCTCTTAGACTAATAACTTTTCTCAAGTTCTCGTAATAAAACAACCCCTTAACATCTTAATACAGTGAGATAAGGCCATATGGACTCAGTTTGGAGGGGCACAACTTGGAAAATGGTAAATATAATATATGACAGGCACAAGTTGAATCAGGAAGCCTAGTATTTAAGTAACAGGCCATTTGTACTGCTGTGCACCCCAGCTCTGGCTCACTTCCCCCATGTAACTATAAAATCAGAAAAGACATATTGTTGAAGCTTGAACACTTACAGGCAATTTCTGTTCTTATGCTACTGATACTGCATTTGTGGAAACATAAGGAGTCCCTGGAGGCTGATTCAACATGTACCAATTTCTAGAATTTTACTTTATAACCAAATAATGTATCCCGCTGAAGAGTGTGTTGCTTCGTGCAGAGACAAGGTAATTTAAAAATCATGCTCAAGTTATGTTTACAATAAAAATTCAAGATAAAGTAATGTTTCTCTCTGGTTGATGTTAAGAGTGCGACTTGTAGGTTGGAATGCCAAAGAATGCAAGAAGCTATCATGAGGATTACTGTATGTCCATAGGCAATGGGAGTATACAGTGGGTAGGCAAGATACTGCAAAAGTAAGCCTGTGATCAGAAATTAATATGAATATAGGCAATCTGAATTTGTAAAATTAGTATTGTGATTATCATTACCATTAATAAGTAAATTAAAATTAATTATTTAAATTTATATATATGTTAATTAAAATTAATAAGTTTTATAAACATGGACACCAGTCAAAATAAGAAAATACAAATCAATCAATCTAGAAATCCATTAATCTTTGTTTTTAGTAAATTGATGTTACATGAAAATTGACTAAATCTGGCATTTCAAATCATCATGGGAAAAATACATTATCTATTTGATCCCTACCTCAAACTATAAGTCAAAATCAATACCAGATATATTAATAGAAAAGTTTTTAAAGTAAAAAATGTATTTCTGCATGAAAAATCTGAGTCCATTAAGAAAATCAACCTACAGATAAAAGTATATAAAAATTTTAAACTTTTCCATATTAATGAATTATAAAACTTAAAAGGCAAAGAAGAAACCAGATAAAATCAGCAACACATAAGAAAATAGTGAATTTTAAAACTTGAGCACTGCAACAGAAAGATGGTCAAAGTAAATGAAGGGCGATGCACACACACAAAAAGAAATACTAATTATACCAATAAATAAATGAGAAAAAAAACCTTTAACTGCAACACTGATCAAGAACGTGCAAATAGGGTAACTTCTATACTAACAACTTGACTGCAATGTTGGTTGCAACACAGAAGGTGTGTATAAATTGGTACAACACTTCTGTAGGCCAATCTGGCAATCAAAATTTATCATATCATAGAATTTTATTTATCCTATGTTTATCCAGAAGGAAATCATCATGGATATATGCTAGCAAATGTTGCCAGTGCCCATCCATATCCCTCTGTGCGTGCAACCTGGTTTCCAACCGCCAACACTGGCAACTCTCTGCCTGGGATCTTTTCTGGGTAAGGAAGCATGCCAGGTCACACATGAGACTGTCTGGAAGTTCCAAGGAGTTAACACCTCTGGGAGCAGTCCTCAGCCAATGATGGACAGAAGTTAAGGATTCCTCACTTCAGTGGGGACAACTATGAGATGAGTTCAATACAGACTCCCAAAGGTCACAGTGGAATTGAGCCCTCGGTTGCCCATGAATAGTTGCTCATTAACACACCCTGTATTGACTTTCTTCCCTTCCCTTTCTCACTTCCCTTACTGATGTTTCCTGGATCACTCCCAAATAATCACTTCCTTATTTCCAGATCAGCATCTTGGGGAGCCTAACCAAAGATTTATCAAACATTTATCAAAAAAGATCCTTACCACAGTGTCATTTATACTACTGGAAAACTGGAAATATCATAAATTAATGATGATAATAGGTTCATCATAATATGATACTGTATTACCCATTAAAATGTGATAAAAAGGAGACTGGGGAGGGATAGGCAGAGGACAGAGGGCAGTGAAAATTCTCTGCATATCATAATGATGGATATGTCATTATACACTTGTCCAAACCTATAGAATGTATAAGAGTGAACTCTAAGGTAAACTATGGGCTATGAGTGATTGTGATGTGTCAGTGTAGGTTCAAGTGTTAACAGCCTTGGTGGGGGATGATGATAACTGGGGAGGCTATGCATGTGTGGCTGCAGGAGGTGTATGGGAAATATCTGTACTTTTCCCTCAGTTCTTCTCTGAACCTTAAACTGCTCTAAAAAATAGTCCTAAAAAAATATGATAGAAGAATATTAAATGTCTTGAGAAGGAAAGCAGTATAGTGTAATGTAAGATAACGGGTTCTGGAATGAAACATCATTTCAAGTTCTAGCTCCACCAATTACTAGCTCTGTGACTTTAGGCAGTTACCAAACCTCATTAAGTGTCTGTTTCCTCACATGTAAGTGAGAGGGTTACTGTGAAGATTAAATGAGATAGTTCCCATGAAGTGATTAGCCTGGTGCCTGGCACATAGTAACAACAATCATCACTATCATTGTTAGTGTTAAAATTTGAAGTTTAAAATACAAGTTTAGGGCTTCCCTGGTGGCGCAGTGGTTGAGAGTCCGCCTGCTGATGCAGGGGACGCAGGTTCGTGCCCACATCCGGGGGGATCCCGCATGCCGCGGAGCGGCTGGGCCCGTGAGCCATGGCCGCTGAGCCTGTGCATCCAGAGCCTGTGCTCTGCAACGGGAGAGGCCACAGCAGTGAGAGGCCCGTGTACCGCAAAAAAAAAAATAATAATAATACAGTTTATAAGAATATAAAAAATTCTCACATATATATTTATAGAAGCATAGGAAAAGTAGGGAATATTTGCAAAAAAAATTAACTGTACCTGTCTGTGTGCTAAGATGGTGTATATTTTTCCATGTGCTTTTCTATATTTTCCTAATTTTTATGATTATTACTTTTATATTCATATGATAAAAGTTACTTTTAGTGAATTTTATGAATAATTTTAAACTGACTCAAAAAAATACTTAGCCAAATGTCTTCACATAAATATATACAGTTTTTGGTCTAGGGCTAGTCAATCCTTGATTGGTGAAATACTATTTTTCAGCCAGTTCAATCTTCTTGGGAACTGTGGGTACATTCAGTCATTGACCATTGCAATTATGACACTAGGTTTATATTGTTGGTGATGGGTCTCAGTGTCAGTGAGGTAGAATGTATTGTCACAGAGCCATGCAAATGCAAGCATAGCCCAAAAGTTGAGCACAAGTAGCTTTAGAAACTGAGAGACACTGATATTACAGATACTTGATTATTCAGGAGCCTTCCATGTTTAAGCATCAAAAGCAAGCAAAGAAGCTTAAAGTGTGATTCATAGCATCAAAATGAATGAATTGCTTCTGAAAGTGTGATTTCGTTTTCTCAGTTCTGTACTGCTTCAGAATTACTGATTCCGTTAAATTCAGGCCAGGTCACAGTGGAAAATAAGCCCAGCTTCTCTTTGGGGACTAATGATTGGTTTCTTCAGGATACTCATTAATTCCTAGAAGTCATTGATCTAAATTTGGTAAATACCCTCAACAACTTTCTGCTACTCAGTCATCTAACTGGTTAAAATAATCTAATCTTCACAGTCGACTTCTGCATCTTCATAATAACCCATAAATTGCCAAATGTTAAGGGCATTAGAACAAAGAAAATCCACAATTTTGATCACTTACAGCATTGAATCACGCAGTGAATTAATTTGAAAGTGTTATGGTCTGAATTCTGATGAATCATACAACAGAAGAAGAAAACACCAAACTTCTCTTTGGATTTAGGAAAAATCCCGTAAAAACATATTTCTTTTTTCACTATGAGTGCCCTATATATGGCAAATGAATTCCACTTTTTTTTTCAAGTTTAGAGCAAAGTTTTTAGATTATTTTACTTGCAGTAAATTGTATGCTCAATGGTAGGAAAATCTTTTTTCTCGTGAAAAGTCTCAGCCAGGCCAGACCCCTGTCAGGTTAGCCGCTCAAGTAACCTTTGAGAAAAGGTTGAAGATTAAGAAAGAAAGTAAAAATACAGGATACACTGAGTGCAATGAGCAGGCTGGGCTACAACCAAGAAGCAGAAGATCTAGACCATGTGCTGAACATGCCACCAAATTAATTATGTGACCCTGACAATTAATGACTGCTCTTCTGATTGCAGCTATGTTATCTCTGACATGATGATCCTCCTACACCCCAGCTCTAAAATCATGACATTTCACTAGGACATGAACAATCCAGAGTTTGTATAAGAAAGCAGGAAAATGCATACATCTGTCAAATGCCAGTGAAATAGAGAAGAAGGGAGGAATAAAGCCACAATCAATTATTTGACTGGTTCTGTGTGCAGACTTGGTTAGAAGCATTACCTCAGTCCTCCCACCAACCTTGGGAGACAGATCAACCATCCATTCACTCAACAACTATTCACTGAACATCTGCTATGAGTTAGGCTATGTACCAGGAGTTTGGAATGCCACAGTAAACAGGATCATCATCCCTTACCTCCATGGAGCTTATATTCCAGCAGTGGACACAGATTATACAGAAAGTGATTTCATTATGTTCGTCTTATGTGTTGTGAAGAAGTAGGACAGGGTGCTTAAAGTTGGTGACCATGTAACTGGGCCTTAAATAATATGGAGATCATGTCAGGAAAGCTTTTTTTAAAAAGAAAATCATATTTACAATGAGATATTATGCATTAATAAAAATTGGCTAGACAGGGACATTAGACCCAAAGCAGAAAAGAACTTGATAGGTCCCAAAGGTATTGTAATCTTTACCCTACAGACTGGGCTTAGATGTATATTTGTCTTTTAAGTCACCTGATTATCTCTCTGGTATTTAGCAGCTGGAGGGTGAGGTTTAATATTCGGTCTATTTGACTTCAGAGACTTTTATTTTTCCTGATAAAGCATTCCTGGTTCCTCTTTGATGACTTGATGACTCCATCTACATCTTATTGGAATCAGGGTTTTGAGTTGGCCCCCAAATGCACACACAGTTGAGCCTCCCATATGCTGGAAGAAGACCTGTTGGTAGTAGATCATCCAGACACATCCTTGAAAGGTTTGTGCAGAGCTGAGCAAGTTCATCTGCTGAGAATCCACAGCAGGGAGGATTGGTGAAGAGCTAGTGAAAGGCCTTCATCTTCCTTGTTCCCCAAAGATAGACTGAGAAAGCCTTCTTGCATTTTGCAAAACCTAAAGGAACACTGGGCATTATGTTTACATTGTGCAAAAGATCACCATTATGACTTATCTACCATATTTAAAGTTTCTAGTTACTAACAACACTTCTAACCAACTGTTAAGGTACCAAGTTGATTATAGTTATTATTAAACTGAAAGTTAAGAAATTGCTCACAAGAAACCAGCATCCTGTCATATACCAAAGCCGCATATATTTGTCCCAGTTCTTTCTCTCTAAGCGCAGATAAACATTTCCCCTTGTCAGGAGTCTTTTCAACATTTCAATGGCCTAGTGGGACGCTCTTTTGAGCCCAGAGGGCAATTACTAAAACTTAAGGTAAGTGGGGAAGGGAACAGAAAACGTGATTTCCAGTCCAAACAAGTGAAGTCCAGGGGACGGCTTAAGTTGTGCATTAAGTATAATCTTTTGGCTTTGACAAAAAGGTGAGGTGACCAGTTATTAGCCATTCAAGTTGAGCCCCACGCAGCATGATTGGGATGGGAAGTAGGCGGCAGCCCAGCCCACAGTTTCTGGCATTTGAGAGCTTTGCAGGCAGGAACTCATCTTGAGCCTAGTAAAATGATTTGCTAGAGTGAAGTTGTTTGTTGGTTTGTTTTTGAATATGTGCATTTTTATTTTTTCCTCCCAAAATATTGGCAGAGTTTGATTAGGGCACTGGCTAATTGATCCACAACAAGGCCTCAGAAAGACTGAGAAACTGGTATAGTTCATCTCCTCCTGCTGACTTTCCTGCACCTTTCCTGCCTCCATAGCTCAGCCCATGGTGCATAGCCATCCCAAGCTGGCAGAGATGGATCCCTAGCAGCTGTCAGGGAATCCTTCCCATCAGCAAGGTATTCAACAGATATTCAAAATAGGTGTAGATCTCCATCTATAAATTCATGTGTTCAAGAAACATGATTTCCTTACATTCTGAGTAACCAGCCCACCAGGCTAGCAGGAATTTTAATGCAGCCATGCTTGTGCTGCTCCCAGGCTTCACACACGAGGTTTCTACAGAAGTGTGGGTCTAACAGAGTGCAGGGTTTTGTATGGTGTAGAGGTATTGGGAAGACTCCTCCAGTATTTTGTCATCTGTCTACACTGGTTAGCACTCTCTCTGTGGCCCACTCAGGTTCCACCTCTGCTGCTTCCAGGCCATGTATGGGGTGTGAATCTTTGGCAAAGTGAGCAGATCTGCAGCTGGGGTCTAGCCTACTTTGGTGCACACATAGCTTTCTCCTCCACAGGGCACAGTTACAGGGAGATACCCAGAAACACCCTACTCGCAGGAGCCACAAGCTGTGTTCCTGTCTCAGCCAAGGATAGCAGCTTTTTTCTTTCCTCATCTTTTCAAAAGCAGGCTGTCTCCTTCCTTGCCTTAAGCAAGAAATAACAAGCCTAACTACCTGTGTGAAATGAAAAGTGTAAAACATATAGAAAGCAAATACAATTGAGTTCCCCAGAGTAAGCTTCTAGCCGTGTGTGTGTGTGTGTGTGTGTGTGTGTGCACGCACGTGCACACACAGGAGGGGAAGTGGGGGCTATATCTAACTGGCTATCAGTTGAGGATCTCATTTACTCAATCCCCTTTGTATATTGGTTGGTGGTTGGATCCAACCCTGTACAAAATATTCCTCTGCACACTGGAGTTTGAGAATCACTGAGTTAAACTAAAGAAAGAACAAGAAGAAAGTCTATTTACAAATGTCTAAAATCCTTACTAGTAAAAAAAAAAAATGGGTGAATACGAAAATAGTCCAGTACTCCTGTTTGCCTGCATTTTGGCCTTGTTGGGTCTTCGTTGCTGCACGCGGGCTTTCTCTGGTCGAGGTAAGCGGGGGTTACTCTTCATTGCGGCATGTGGGCTTCTCATTGCGGTAGCTTCTCTTGTTGCAGAGCACAGGCTCTCGGTGCGCGGGCTTCAGTAGTTGCAGCACATGGGCTCTAGGGCACACGGGCCTCAGTAGTTGTGGCTCGCAGGCTTTAGAGCGCAGGCTCAGTAGTTGTGGCGCACGGGCTTAGTTGCTCCGTGGCATGTGGGATCTTCCCGGACCAGGGGTGGAACCCGTGTCCCCTGCCTTGGCAGGCGGTTTCTTAACCACTGCGCCACCAGGGAAGTCCTGAATTATCCCACATGCCGCGGAGCAACTAAGCCCGTGCGCCACAACTACTGAGCCTGCGCTCTAGAGCCCGCAAGCTACAACTACTGAGGCCCGCGCGCCTAGAGCTTGCACTCCTCAACTCAATGGGAGAAGCCACCACAATGAGAAGCCCGCGCACCATAATGATGAGTAGCCCCCGCTTACTGCAACTAGAGAAAGCCTGTGTGCAGCAAAGAAGACACAATGCAGCCCTAAATAAATAAATAAATTTATGAAATACATTGATGGGTTTGCTTATTATTGAAAGGATTAAAGGAGAGAATTTAGCTATTTTTCACAGGGATTAGATTCTAATTTAATTTTTTTGTTAAGTTTTTTTCCCCTTTTCTGTTCTATAGTTTTGCTATGTATGGATTTATTATTTTCTCTTTAATCCTATTTGGTACTTGTAGAGCACATTCAATCCTAGGATTGTCTTTCTTCATTTCTGGAAAATTCAGCTGCTAATTTAATCAGAACTAATGTGATTTTACTGTGTTTCAATAAGTTATTCTTAAGGAGCAGTTACATGTGAGGCTCTAAAAGATTCTGTTAGTTATGCAGACATGATTGTGTCTGTGAAGGAAAGTGTGGGTCTCTGGCGTGAAGAAGATAGTTGAGTCTGAACTTAGAGGCATAGGGGGGCCTTTGGATGACAGAAAAGATGTGTAGACAATGACTTGAATTACCTGACTTTGAATTTTTTAATATGAAATTGAAAGCCTTTCAGTGGGGCATGGCCCTCAGTTTGTGACAAGTTCCACCACTCCCGATTGCTTTGTACTTGGCTGGATTCACGCATTTATGATGACTGCCTGGCCTCCTTAGCATTTGAGTTCACGGACCCTTGGCCTACATGTAAAGCCAGCACTGTCTCTGGATTTATCCAAATCAATGAGGCAGAGAATCCTCCCCACACATTCCATCTTCTCCTTTGACCATTCAGTCTTCTCTGATTTGTACTCCTTTCTGCCACCCCCAGCTTCAGAATTAATCTCTATTATCCCTGTCAGCTGTATTTGTACCTCTCTTACAGCATAATACGGTCTGCCTCATATTACCATTTTGTATATATATATATACCTATTACTTGTTAAACCATATCTCTGCAGAGACTTGGACAATGACATGTCTTCATGAAGTGCCAAATAATTATTCTTTGACTTGTTCTCAGCTTGGATTGGCTCTGCCCCCTGTGGTGTCCAGAAGAACATAACCATTGTCACAGCTTCCAACACCACTACTGCCTACCTCCATTTATATAAACCAGCCCCCTCCCTGCCCAGGGAGAACAAGACCAGGGTCAAATCACTCAGATCAAGTGATATTTGATTAAGTGAAACATCATGTGAGAAAAGAAAAGTATAGAATGTAATGGACTCTCATTTTTAAAAGGGAAATAGGCTTCCTCCTTGCTGCTGATGGATTGGGAGTAGGGGAACGTGAGCAATGAGTGTTTACATACAAAAACCAATTGCTTGTTCCATTCCTTTCAGTCTTTTAGGGTTCTGATTGGCTGCCAGTTATTTTAACAACAAAGCTCAAGCCACCCACCCAGGTGATGGTTCTCTCACCATCCCAAATCACTTTGGAACACGAGGCAAGGTTCATTAGTGCCTTTTCAGCTATGAAATAGGAATAAGTGTATCACTGTCATGAATGGAGCTGCGAGAATGAATAGATCAAAATAAAACCACAAGCAGTGCTATGCTACATTCATTTAAATAAAGAGAGCCACCATACTTTCCCAGGCAAGAAACAGAAATTGCATTAATGTGCTGTTAATTGCAAGCAGGACTATATCACTTTGACTTTTTATTCAGTTCAAATTTTTGTTACCCTATATTAAAAATCATATACTTCTCTGCATTTCCCTAAGTATTTTAATTGGTATATTTTAGTCTGGATGTGTGTACATTCTCTGTTACCTCCCATCTGGGTGTAATTTTCCATAGTCTCCCCTGATGATCTGCATTTTCTCCTTCAAGTCCCGCCTCTAAACCCACTTCTGTGGATCTTGCCTTCACATTATGCCATTAAAAGCTCCAGCTGGAAGGAAGTGCCTCTGAATGGAGTCCAAGAGAAGAAACAAAGAAGATGGAAACCAGATGCCTTGAAGTCATCCCTGTGTGAGTCATCATTTTCTCCTGGAAAGTGTCTATCTCAATGCTGTGCCTCTCTTCAATTTGAAGCCCAGTAGAGAGAAGCCCTCCCTCAATCTATGTGTGTTTTAGCCATCCTCAGTAGACTGATATATTCTGAATGCTATTGGCATACAGTAAATATATACGTAGTACTAGCAATAACAAATAAATATTTGTTAGGTTTTAGATCCAACATAAGATAGTCATTTCCTTCATGGGTCATTCCCAGAGTGACTTTGAGAAATAACTTTTAAAACTCTTCAAGAATGGTATTCAGTTAAGCCAGTGGTTAAAAAAAAAATGTAATTGGCAACATCTAAACTTGTTTAAATATAAATATATCTGTTCAGGACTGAACACATGACTTTATGTATGCTCCCTTTCAAAATTCTGCTGAAGAGTCAGTAAAGGGAATAAATTGATAGCCATGCTGAAGATTTAAAAAAGAATTATCAGCAGAGGTTTTGACAATTTTCTGGAAGGTAGAAAGGAAGTGAACAGTACTGGTGGATAAAACAGAGCAAAGGAAGCAGCATCCCAGATTTTCTCAGGAGAAGGCTGTGGAAAGGGTGGAAATGTTCTTTCCAAAGAAGCCTTGGAGAATCTCCACATTGGGCATTAACATGCTCAGAACTCAGGACTGGAAGAGGAGCCAAAAGCAAGGTTATCCAGAGAAGGACTGTATCATGTGGTCTTTCTCATCCTTCCGCATCTTTCTCATACATGCAGATGAAGTGCAGATTTGGAAACCCTCACCTCCTCCCCAGATCTGCTCTTTTAAGAAGATAAGATTGCTGCCTGGACAGAACTAAGGCTCCTTGTATGGGATTTGGCATTCTACAGTGAAGCCCTCCGTTCTGGGTGTTTTGTGGGGAAAAGAATACCATTTGCATGATCCCATATGCTTGCACCCTAAAGGGAAGTTTGTCAGTTGACATGTCCCACCCATATATGCAGCCAGTACCCATCTTCAGAGGGAAATGCCTACCAAGGAAACCTACCTATCCAGTGGCAGAGAAGAGACTGCACCAGACACACCCAGCCACCTTTGTTAAGTACCCAGTCCTTCCTTCATAAATATAAACAAACAGCTTGAATGATCAAGCTGACAGAAGTGGGAAATGTGGGGGTGAAAGGGAATTCATGAATATGATGTCAGAGGATACTATCTGAAACCAAAGTCTCAAGAAACAGAAATTTAAGTACAGGTGTCCCCTGCTTTTCAGAAGTTTGCTTTACACCCCTTCACTTTTACGAAACGCCTACATTAATACCTGTTTTCACTAACCGAAAGAAATCTGAAAAGAATTTTTGCTTGTACAAGAAAAGGTGAAAAGCGACAGTAGAATAGCATTCAGCGTTTGTTTTGCAGTGAGCTGTGGTAGAGGCAGTGCACCCTGAGCAGTGAGAGTGGCATTGTCAAACTCCTTTCCTGGAACTACACTCAGCATCTCAGCGTCAAGCCACCAGGGCTTTGAACTGTGTCTGTGCTTTATCTCAGTTTATTTTGTGTATCCGTTAGCAAGATGCATCCTAAGCTTTCTCCACTTTACACCATTTCAGCTTGCAAAAGATTTCTTAGGAATGCTCTGTTTTCAAATAGTGGGGGAAACTTGTATATTGTTTAAAGTTATAATTGTCATTGTGGTTTGCCATCTCATATCCATTTCCTCTTCATGTGGCCAACAGAACTCTTATCTTAGTTTGGGGTAACTGTTCCTCTTCCACTCTTAGTCTACATGGTTTGGGTGAATCTGAATGTAACCTCTGTTCCCAGGATGGAATATAGGACCTAGGCCAAGGCCAGAGTGTGAGATCCGTGCCCTTGGCCACAATCACTGGTTTTGAATCGAGCAAGCCAAGCTCATCTGCTTGGAAATACTCCTTCCCTTCTTCTCAATTCCATGGGAGGAGCATACGTCTACAGCTTATTGATTTGGGGTACAGTCATTTGACTTTCTTTGACTAATGGTATATGCTTGTGCATCTGGTCTTGTGCTCTTGCACCTTCATCATCACCATGAGAACATGCTTGGGGTAGGTCATTAGTCCCAGGAGGAAGATGAGAGACACAAGGAACACCATTGAGCTATCCTAGCCCAGAGTTGTAAGCAGTCCCAACCAAGATCAGCAAAGCTACCCAGCCATGTCCAACATAGATCAGCTGACTTCAGCCAACCCACACATATATGAGTTAAATACTTATCATTGTACACCACTGAGATTGTGTGTGTATGTTTTAACTAAACGTTATTGTGGCCACAGTTAAATAGCACACAATAAAGACACATGCTAGTCTGGACTCTAAGACAATATGAACCTATGGCTCCTGCAGCTTTGCCCACCACATAGAATTTAAGGATGAAGCTTACAGACTGCAGAGAGCTGAGCTGAAATCGAGTTCTGCTCACATTGTTTGAACTCTGAATTCAGCCTTCCTAATGCCTCTGATGTTCTTGTTTATATGAGCCAATAAATTTCCTTTTTATTGCTCAAATCAGATTGATTTGGCTTTTCTTCCACTTGCAATCAGAAGAATCTTAAGTGATACAAAAATTAATTCCTCATCTTGTATGGCAGGGGTCCCCAAGCCCCGGGCCACAGACCACTATGGGTCTGTGGCCTGTTAGGAACCAGGCCGCACAGCAGGAGGTGAAGGGCGGGTGAGGGAGCAAAGCTTCATCTGGGGCTCCCCATTGCTCACATCACCACCTGAACCATCCCCCGCCCCACCCCCATCCATGGAAAAATTGTCTTCCATGAAACTGGTCCCTGGTGTCAGAAAGGTTGGGGACCGCTTTTGTATGGCAGAGTCAATCCAGTGTTTAAAGTAGGTAAATGAAGAGATTAAATTATAGGCATATTTTCTGGACCTAATAGAGATAAATATGGGAAAGGATTGAAGTCAGAAATAAACAAACATGGTTACATATGATTACTGGAGAGGGAGTATGACAAAGCAATGAGGTACTCGTTTTTTTTTATCTTCTGTAGGTCTGTGCTGTCCAATGCACAGCCATTAGCCACAGGTGGCTATTCAAATTTAAATTAATTAAAATTAAATAAAATTTCAAATGCATTTCCTCGTTCACAGTAGCAGCATTTCTAGTGCTCTGTAGCTACACATAGCTAGTAGCTACCATACTGGATAGTGCAGATACAGAATATGTCCATCACTGCAGGAAGTTCAGTTGGACAACACTGTAGTAGTAGAATGTCAAAGAGTCACTGTGTAGTCAATTAATTAAAAACAGAAGTTAAATATACCACTCAAAATTGTACTTTAGGGGTTTAAGGGTACAGGCCCTGGAGATAAACTGCTTGGGTTCAAATCCCAGCTCTGACACTTACACATTATAGAACATTGAACAATTTACTGATCTTTCTATCCTTCAACTCTCTTACCTAGAAATGGCAAAATACACACAGACCTATCTCACAGGGTTGTTTTGAGGATTGAATAAGCTAATATATATGTTATTATATATTTTGTGCTTCCAAGAATGTCTAGCATTTGGTAAACACTCAGTAATTATTATTATTTTAATTTTCTATCCTTCTGTAAGTCAGACTTTACCATGTACACATGTTTTAAATTATATGTATATATTTGAGACATATATCAGGATTTATATATAATATGTCATATTTAATATTTTATATGTGATATATAAACACACATGTATCTCAGCTCCAGTTCATAGGATATAAATACTTCATTTTCTTCTTTATACATTTCTACATCTTCTAAATTTCTATACCAATTGTGTATTGTCTTTATGATCAGAAAAAACAAAGTTTTTATTTTTAAAGACACCAACATATTTGCAATGAATAATGTGCTACATCTGGATCATTTGCTTTTGCTGATTTGGTCCACAGAGGCCCATTATATAATCTTTGTCATTAGTCATTTGGGGCTTCGTGACCTCTTCTTACACTATTACAAAATCCTCCTGGCTGGTCCCCTGCCCTGTGCAGCTCTGCTCCAGCCTCCAAGTCTAGTCTCCACAGTGCTGCCAGAGTGATCCTTCCACAGCACAACACTTATAATACTCCCCTACTTAAAACCTGTCAGTGTTTCCCATCCTTTACAAGATGAGTGTCCAGTCGAGGGCATGACCCATCAAAGCCTTCCCATTCTAATCTGGCCTACCTTTCCAGTCTCCTACCACTGCCCTCCCCACAACCCCCATAGCCATC
Source organism: Phocoena sinus (assembly GCF_008692025.1). Lineage (NCBI taxonomy): Eukaryota > Metazoa > Chordata > Mammalia > Artiodactyla > Phocoenidae > Phocoena > Phocoena sinus. The sequence continues at coordinate 15,512,262 of NC_045778.1, read as the reverse complement.
CAAGCCTCTACACACAGGCTGAAAGGAGGAACATTCTTCTACACCTTTTCCATCTAGGGAAGTCCCGTTTATTCTGCAAGACTCACCTAACACCTGCCTTCTGTGAAGGGTTTCTTATCTCCAAAGCAGAGTTCAGAGCTCCCAATCCAGCCTCTGACTCAGAGCCTTTTCTACCACACAGCAATCATTTGTTTACATTCTCCACTCACCCTCAACTATGTGCTCCTTGAGGGTGTGGCATCTTTGCCTTCCTGTATCAAGCCCAGAAATTGACCCCATGTAATGTTCAATAAATGGTTATTGCACAAATTCAGGAAGAAATTATTTTGAAAATAAATTTTATTGTCTTACTAAAACAATAAGGTTCACAGTAGAATTAAAAAGTTCAGATAAATCAAAAGCAGAAAATGTAAAGCACACAAATCCCACTTCTCAGTAACATTTAACATCTGGGTAAATTCCATAGGCTACTATAAAAGTTTCACACTTTCTTCATTCATGGAACCCTCAATGTTTCAGTAATTTTTTCTGGTACTTTAAACCAATATAAATTACGTTTATTATGTAGTTAGGTCCAAACCACTTAATAGTATTAGTTCACACAGTGTCCAGGGGTGTTGCTGTGTTTGTCTTGAAATTTTAAAATATCCTGGAGGCCTCCTGTGAGTTCACTGCAGTGCCCCAGGATGCCTTGGCACACAGTTTGGGAACCACTAGTCTAAACTATCTAAAAGAACCTTTTATTTTTTTTTCACTTTCTTTTTTATTGATGTATAGTTGATGTACAATATTATATGTTACAGGTATATAATATAGTGATTTACAATTTTTTTTGTCAATCCCAAAGTCTCTAAAAGAGCCTTTTAAAAGAAAATATGGGCTTCCCTGGTGGTGCAGTGGTTGAGAGTCCGCCTGCCGACGCAGGGGACACGGGTTCGTGCCCCGGTCCAGGAAGATCCCACATGCCACGGAGCGCCTGGGTCCGTGAGCCATGGCCACTGAGCCTGTGCGTCCAGAGCCTGTGCTCCGCAATGGGAGAGGCCACAACAGTGAGAGGCCTGCGTACTGCAAAAAAAAAAAGTATACCATTATATTATACGAACTATTTTGTTAACCTGTAATTTCTAGTTAATAATAAGTAAAAAAAAAAAACAACTTCCCTTCTTGGTAACTGCTTATCTAACAACACCTAATATTTGATGAGTACTTAATATGTTCCTTGTAAGGAAAGTATAATACTATATCATTATTCTCATGAAACTGAGGCACTGAGAATTTAACAAACTTGTTCAAAGTCCCACAGCTAGTTAATGGCACAACCTGATTGTAAACCCTGGAAATCAGATTCTAGAATCCCTACTTTTAACTACTTCACTCTAATGCCTTTTAACATTCACAGCATTATTTCTATGAGGGAGTCAAGATACAGTGGTATTCTATTGTAAAGATATAATTTATTTCACCAAATCCCAAATATTAGACATTTAAATTGTTTCCAATTTTTCACTGTTCTCAAGAACCTCTAATTGAACATCTTTGTAACTAAATCAATCCCTGCATGCTTTCCTGTATATTTCCTTGGGGAAAATTTTGTAGAGGTAGAATTATTTTGTCAAAGGGTAATACGTGCAAAATCTAAGGGTTTGGGGACATATTTTCAAGTTATTCTACCAGATAAGTGGGATAAATTTCTATTTCACTGTTTTTTCTCATCCTCACTAATACTGAATATTTTCATTAGTTAAAAAAATCATTACCAATAAATTAAGGAATAAAGATTGTAGCTTATTGCCCTGTTAATTTGCACTGCTTGATATTTAATAAGGTTGAGCATAGTTATCTTAATAACCAGAATTTATTTTTTACTTTGGAAGAAAGAGGCAAAGCCTTAGAAGCAAGATGACAGCTGAAACATGGTTGGAAGAGCCCCTTGCTGGACCTTCCTAGGTTGCATTCACACTCAACTCAAGCTACTCAACAGCCCGTGTCCCATGTTGCTTTGGCGATGAGGATGATGCTCATTATAACACAGTCTCCGTTCTCCAATATGCCATCATTTCTGCCTCCTAGTTTTCCTAAGGCAGGAAAATATACTCTCGTTTTAGAAACACTTTCATTACAAAGAATGGATTTGTGGAATAATGGAGAAAATGGTAGACAAGGATTCAGGTGACTTTGAGTGCAGGCCTGCTGTGACCATAGGAGAATCATTTAAATTCTCTTAGTTTCAACTTGTCTACCAAAATGGCCGGTGCTTCTCAGACTTTTCACAGAAACCATCCAAAGATACAAGAGAATGAAAATTTATTCCTAAGGTTAGTACCTGGGATGTATTAACCCAAAGAGACCCATTGCAGGTGTGCAGCTTTTCTCTTTGTTAAAATTCAGGCCAAAACTGCCTTCTTTCCCTTAAAATGTTGGTATTTTTAATCGATAAACATGTTTTGTTTGCTCTTTTTGTTTACTGTTTTTTCTCAAATAGAGTTGGTGCTCTGGGAAGATGTACCATAATTTAATATGTATCTTCAGGGACCCTGACACACTGCCATGTATTCCACTTTGAGAAACAAGAAATTCTTTCCAAGATTTTTTCAATCTTGGTCAGTGTAAGAGTCTAGAGAACACGATTTGCTCTTTAGTTAACCATAAAATTTGAGGTCATTATTCTGAGGGTGATTAATTTTCCTGGGGGTGTAGGCAGGAGGGTCAGCATTTTTCCTTCCCGTCAAGTTCTTTGGTCCCTGATGCAAAGATGACCCTCCAGTCAGCCCAGACTATACCTGACCATCACCGAATAGGATGACAATTTAGGTCCACATGCTAAAATCACAGATCATCATCATCATCATCCTACCTTCACCCTGAAAGCTACATGCAGCTTTCTCAAATGACTTCCTTCTTTCTACTCTGAATTTGTTTAATGATAGAAGTGATGTGATGCAGTAATGGAGAAATTCTGTTCTTGGCATAGAAAGATCTAAGCTGACTTATTAGATCTTGGGCAAATCACAGCTTTCCTGAAACTCAGTTTCTGCACTAGCAAAATAGGAATAATAGTGGTTCTTACCCTCCCTACCTAACAGGTGTATGGTGAGGAACATATAAGCAAACCTTGGGGCTGGGAGTAGGTATTATTTTTATTATTTAGGCATCCATCCTTAATCCAGAATGAACAAAACATTAGTTATCATGACAATCCTTCAGTTTGGAATGTTGGTTGTTGGGAACTGCATTCCAGCTGTGAGAAGGCTGAACCCTTAGCTGGATATTGTTTCAGACCTGCCTGTACAAGTGCTCACCTGACACAGGAGGAAACCCTTTTGGAAACAGTGATGCGCATTGTTGAACTGGATGGGGCAAGAAGGGGAATGTCAGTAACAATACATGAACCCTAGCCAGGCCCCTGTGCAGTCAGAAAAGCTCTTTCTCCTGTGATGCCATTTTCTGATTAAGAAGTAACACTAAGCTGTAAGATTTAGAACTCCTGAGGCATCTAAGCCTCAAAGCTCTCCAGGGACAGGCAGTAAATGCCTCAGCAGGTCACAGGGAATGAAGACTGGAGCCTCTGGACCAGCTTCCACCTCTTTGCTGCCACCAGTCCTCACCCTTGTCCTCCACTGAACAAGTCGTACCAGGGAGAAGTAGGAGCCAAGCTTCATCTCACTGCCAAGCGATGAGGACCCTTGAGGCTAAATTAGACAAGCTATTAACTAGTAACTCAAATTGAGCAACTCCAGTGAAGAGACAAGCACAGACGGAGATCACAAGCAAAACAAGGGCAAAAATCACAATAAGATGGAAAACATAGCCATCACAGCAATCAGAGGGAAAAGGGAGTTTCAAGACCCCAATCAGAACAAGCAGGAAATAAAGTGATCACAGGAAAAAGAAGTGACCAAACCCCTCCCCATTATCTTACATGGATGGAAGACACTCACAGTGTAGCTTTCCCCAATGTGTAGCCGTTATTTTCCAGGTGCTTTCTGTACCTAAGCTTCATTTGGCACAGGCTTAAGATTATAAGCCTGAAAGCTGGGCAATGAGAAGCTGTCCTCAGTTGGGAAAAACAATGAGCAAATTGACAGATTTTTCTCAGATTTGCTGAGTTCACCCCTCTTGTTCCCCCAAATTAAGTTTGTTTCAGAAAAAATTTCTTGCCTTTAGACATATGATGAACATAGAAAAATGAACTTAACGTCATGCGAGTGTATGCATTTCCTAAGGTAGAACAAGTCTCAAATATTAATTTCATTTACCAAGAATAATATCCAGGAAATGTTCATTTAAGTACAAGTCACACATTTTAAAATTATTCTTCCCAGATTAGTTTCTTACTATCTTTAGTTATATGCATATGCCATGTCAGTTACTAGTTTTTTTATTTGTTCATTTCTTTCTTCATTTGGGGTGTTTTTGATTTTTTGTTTGTTTGCTTTGTTTCTTTGTTTTTCCTTCTCCTAGCTTCATTTAGAGGGGGATAAGCAGCAGAATAGAAGAGTGCTTAACAGCACAGCCTCTGGGGTCAAATGTCCAGCTCTACCCCACAGGGCATAATTTGCCAGGCCCAGTATAAAATGAAAACGCAGGTCCCCTTGTGTAAAATTATTAAGAATTTCAAGACAGTGACCTCAGAGCATTAAACCAAATACAAAGCTGATCACAGGGCCCTGTGCGACTGACTGCCCAGGTCTCGTGTCCATGAAGTCAGCCCTGCTGTTTCATACTAACTGAGCCCTCACAAGCCTCCGTCTTCCTTTTTCTTTAATTAGAAACAATAATAGTACTTATTTCACAGAGTTGTGGAATTATTAAATCAGCTGATACTGTAAAGTGCTTTGCACATGCCTGGCACATATCAAGTTCTTAAACATTATTAACTGTTGCTATCACCAATTACCTGCTTATATCAGAATGCTCTTAAGAACCTCAATTAAAACAACAATAAGGGTAAACAACAAAGTCCAAAGTATAGCACAGGGAACTATATTCAATATCCTGTAATAAACCGCAATAGAAAAGAAAAAAACCAAAATACGATACCACTACACACCTACTATAATGGCCAAAATCAAGAACACCGACAACACCAAATGTTGAAAAGATGTGGAGCAACAGGAACTCTCACTCATTGTTCATGGCGGTGCAGAATAGTGCAGTCACTTTGGAAGACAGTTTGGCAGTTTCTTACAACACTGAACATACTCTTACTATATGATCCAGCAGATTCAGCAGCTGCAACTCCCTACCCAGAGGAGTTGAATCATCATCATCATCATCTTGTCTTCACCCTGAAAGCCGCACAAAAATTTGCACACAGATGTTTATAGCAGCTTTATTCATAGCTGCCAAAACTTGGAAGCAACCAGGATGTCCTTCAGTAGGTGAATGATAAATAAACTGTGGTACACCCAGACAATAGAATATCATTCAACACTAAAAAAGAAATAAGCTAAAAGCTGTGAAAAGACATGGAGGAACCTTAAATGCATATTACTAAGTGATAGGAACCAATCTGAAAAGGCTGCCTACTGTGTGATTCCAACTATGTGACATTCTGGAAAAGGCAAAGCTATGGAGACAGTAAAAAGATCAGTGATTGCCAGGGGTTGAGGAAGGTGGAGGGAGGGATGAATAGATGGAGCACAGAGGATTTGGGGGGCAGTGAAAATACCGTGTATGATACCATAATGATGGACACATGTCATTATACATCTGTCCAACCCCACAGCTTGTACCTCACCAGAAGTGAACCATAATGTAAACTATGGATTGGGGGTGATTCTGATGTGTCAATGTAGGTTCATCCATGGCAACAAATGTACTACGCTGGTGAGTGATGTTGGTAATGGGGAAGGCTATGCATGTGTGGGAATAAGAAATGTACAGGAAATCTCTCTTCCGTCCCCTCAATATTGCTATGAGCCTAAAACTGCTCTAAAAAAAAATTGTCTTTAAAAAGAGAAAAGAACCTCAATAACCAAACAAAATGAGGAACTGTGGAAATAATTACATGAAGCAGGACAATCACCACTACGCTATTTTCTCTGCTTCTCTTTGAATTATCTGAATAAGAAAGCTTTAACATAAATTTCCCAAATAATTGCTTTAACTATTCTCATTCACTTTGGCAATGTGTAGATCTGGTCAGATAAAATCTAATATGCACTTGTAAAAATATATAGGAAAGGTCAGATGTTCTACATAAAATGCAGCAGGCTAAGATTCACACAAAAGAGCTGAGGAACTTGAAGAGCTAATTTGAGGGGACAGTGCAAAGGAAGAAGGTGCTAGTGACAGTTTTGGGATGACTGTCACTGTCACTTTCAACAGGCCTCAGAAATGTAAGAATTGTGTCCTTTCAAAGTGGTGTTGGAGGTTAAGGAGTAAATTTTTTAAATTATGAAATATTCTGATGATACAGAATAATAATGAATATAATGAAATAAGCACTAATAGTATACCCACCTTAGAGCTTTATCAAATCTTAACATCTTTACGTATTCACTTCAGATTTTAAGACATTTATTGTAAAATATAAAACACAAAACCAGAAACCCCACAGAACAAATGCATAGCTTAATGTAGGGTGAGCACACTTGTAAACATCATTCAGGTCAAGAGAACAGAACTTGGATACATATTCTGAAAACCCTCCACAAGTCCCTTTCTTTTCACAAGCCCTTCCCTTCCCCAAAAGTAACCACTCTCCTAACTTTTATAGAAATCACCAAGGAAAAACTTTGTACTTAGTTTGAGACAAATAGAGAAAAAGAAATCAATTCTGACCATAAAATACCAAAATAACACAACTGATAAATAGTATCATATGTTAGAACAACAACAACAACAAAACACCCAGAAAAGAAATTTCTCTTGGGCAATAAAATACTTCCTTTACTCCCCCTCGGATGATTGAGAGTCTTCCTCTCTTTTCCCTTCTCTCGCACATGGACTCAACATTTTCCAGATTGGACCCATTTTGGCATTTTGCAACCTATTCCACCTCTAACAGTGAAAACACACTGTTTCTGTTTCTGTGATTATTTAGCTAAAGCCACAAAAACTGGGTAATGTTCAAAGTTAGAAAGAATAATTAGCAAGTTCACTAGGGCCCTGCTTCTAATATCGATAACTATATTTTTGATATCAAGGTTACACGTCATGCTTTTGCTTTTTTTTATTTGTTAATGATTCTGCTTTGAATAAAGTTGCTAGCGCCTGTGCAAAACTGTCCCTTGATACCACAAACAAGGGATCAACAACTAGAACCTAGCTAAGGCCAACACTTTCAATTTACTAGAACCACAGTCTCTTAGATTTTTAAGAAACTTTATACTTTCTTAATCTCTCCCAACTTGGTCCTGATACCTGCAGGAGACACATAAAACCTTGTTTAAAATTAAAGGGGACAGTTTACATATATTGTCAGGACTAGATGCAAGTAAAAGAAAAACAACTCAAAATAGTTTAGGCAAATAAAAGAATTTATCAGCTCATGTAACCAAACTGCAAAAAAAAAAAAAAAAGGCAGAAATGACTACAATACTTTCACAGTTGTTTTTATCTCTTAGCTCTGCCTCCATATTGGTATGTCAGCTTCCCCCAGCTGGCTTTAAGAATCTGAAGCTGGAGTAATAACTGCCCCACTCTAGGCTCACATCTTTGAGCCTCACTTTCCAAAGAGGAAAGAAGCTTTCTCTCCACTTCTGATGAAAATAAATCCTGAGTGTATACATTTGTCAAAGTGCTGCAAATGTACAACATATGAACATTTTATTGTATGTGATTTTTATATTAAAAAAAACCCATAAACCAATATTGAACCTTACTTAATACTTTCTGAAATACTTAGAAGTATACTAAGAGCTACAACCTACTTTGAAATGCACCAAAAATAATTTGAATTAATAGCTGGATAGATGGATAGATAGGTGATAATTCAGATGTAGTAAAATGTTAATGGTAGAGTTTAGGTGGTGGGTATTCACTGTAGAATTCTTTTAGCTTTGTTGTATGTTTGAGAATTTTCATAATAATGTGTTAGGAGCAGGGGGAATAAATCCTGAGGAAGGACTCTGGTGAGACCAGCTTGGGTCCCTGACCCAAAGTGAGGTGTGAGGCACTGGCTACTTAGTTTAGCGCAGCTGCCTACCATTAAACCATCCACTGTGGCCAGCAAGGCTTTGTTACACAGCTTCTGTCCAGGACACATGATAGAGCAGGGAGTGGAGAGATGAGAACTTGGAAAGAAAAGTCATTCCCCCCAAAGAAAGGGGATGGCACAGACATGGCTATCAGAACGTATCAAAAGGCAGGCAGTCACCCCGATGTGACTCCCCAGTCAGGACAACAGAGGTGGTGATGTGTTATAATTGAGTCCTTGCACTATAACTGTATGTTTCCTTGCCATTCACAAATCAAAACTAGCCGTAGAATATCTGGCTTTTCTTAGCTAGTGACTTTTAAACACATGCCACAAGAAGTGGGAAAAATTAGCAGAATATGCCAGAGAGTGTAAGTGACTGGTATTTCACAGTAAAGACATACTTGTCTAAGGAAAGGCTAGCTTTCAACCTTTTGTTAGACATTGATTTCAGAATGAATCAGTTTATGTCATTCAGTATCTGGCTTCTATAAAGCCCAGATCTACACTGGAAAAAACAAAACAAAACAAAACATTGAAACAAGTGTTCTTAAGCTGGAGACTACAGGTGTTGTCTAGGTTAGGTTAGATTAGGAAAAGGTGAGGATTCGGTGAGGAAAAGGGGCTGGCTAGCCTTTTCCTCCCAGTTAAGGGAGGACTTAAGGAGTTGTTCTTTAGGGTATAATTATACACTACTATATTTTTTGTGCTTAATTATTAAAAGGGCTAGATTTTTTCTCTCTCTCTCTCTTGCTGTCCAACTTTTGGAGATTGGATTTTATCAGGAATTTTAATGGTCAGCATTAGGAGGTAATACACGCTTGCCTAGAAAATTCAAAACACATTTGCATAGTTTTTAATTGACATGAACATGAGGTCAGATTTACTAAATGAAGCCGTGTGTCCTCGAGTTGGCTGAGAATGGACATACAGGAGCCAAGGCCACCTAGGCATTTTGGCTTTTCTGTTTGATTTAGGAGCATTCTCAATGCTTCTCTGCTCTTCCCTTCACTACCACCTCCCACCCATCAAACCCTGTAACTTGGGCTGTTGTGTCAGTCCAGGCCAGAGCAGGGGAAGCTCAGTTCCAGATCCAGCCAGGCCTTCTACCCAGGCAGGTGCTGAAGCCCAGAACTATACAAAATGACTAGGAACTAGGGAGTCAGCCACCCTGGCTTGTTTGAATGGATCTTTTTTAACTCCAGATTTTATAGCCGTTAATATTTACAAGATCTACAATGGTAGCTCTCAAATTTTATTGTGATTTTTTAAAACCCCTGGAAACTCTCTATCTGAAACTGTTGCTATGTTTCCTTCTGCCTAGTCCTCCAAAGTTACAAATATAAATGTAATTAGCACTAATGATACAGCATCAGCTAGCACTTACTTAGAACTTACTGTACACCAGGCACCATGCTACTTACTCCCTTTACATGTGATAGCTCAGATAGCTCATTTTATCTCCCCAACAACCCAATGATGTGGTTTCCATTGGTATTTCCATTCTACAGATGAAAAACTTGAGGCATACAGAAGTAAAGCAACTTGCCCTGAGTCACATGGCCAGGAAGTGGCAGAACTATGATTCAAACCCAGAGATGTGCTTTTAACTACTATGCTATGAAATCAGAGAAATCAAAGAAATTGAAAAGGTAGGTGTCTTGCCCAAGATCACACAGGAACAGAGCCTAAAAACCTGAATTTTTTCCTCAAAAGTCTGGGTCCTTTTCTGGTACGGGTCAAATAGAACTGTGGGGCTTCTGAGGAATTTCTCAGAAGAAGGGACAGAGGAGAGAGCCACACCAGAGTGTAGTGACTTGGACTCTCTAATTCCATACTTACAGAATTTGGCTAAAGGTCACAAACTATGTCTGTGTGAGTGGGAACTGTTTGGGAATCACCAAGGGATTTGGCCAGATCTGCTCAACCCCAATCTATAAAGGAATCTGTGTGGTAGGGACTGGAGGTCCTGGGTCTCTGGTACCTAGGACTACAGTAAATGGAAGATGCTGGATCTCTTTGTCTCATCTCAGTTGTTTACACAGATGGAGACCCTACCGTGGTGTGATGAAGGCTAATGGAAACAGGGAATAATGAGATTAGCAAACCAAATTTCAGATCTCTACTTTGAATCACTGGTTCTCAACTTAGAACCTTACATACCTAATTCTTTTTTATGAAAATACACAGAAGTAGAGAAAATGGCATAATGAACCCCAGGTGCCCATCACCCAACTTGAACAATTATCACTATTTTGCCATTCTTGTTCCATGGGTCTTTTTTAAAAGGAGAAATTATAGGGCCCCACCCCCAGAAGAGTTTCATTTAATAGGTGGGGTTCAGAAATCTCCTGAGCTGCCAGCTTGAGATTGCCTAACCTCTGGTCCTGGGACTGGAGACTGTACCTGCCTAAAGGAGATAAGAAGGCTTCCCTGGTGCTGATGGCATGATGCTCCATGCCCTACAGAGGAGAACTGAACATGCAGAGGTTTATCTGTCAGGGCCCAGGCAGGAAAGAATTTATTCCAGATGATTTTAATGAAGAGGGTACAAAGACAGGACAGAGATGAAGGCAGTATTAAGGAAAAGTTAGTTTGGTTGAGGCACCCAGAGGTTTAATGATAGGAGGCCATTACCAACAAGGCCCAGGGCAGAAGGTAGAGTTCCTAGAGCCAAACAAGAACTGGAACCCTAGATTAGGGGCTGCTTGGCAGGAGCTGTAGTTTGAATTAATTGGGTTCTAGAGACATGCTGCAGAAGCACAGGGCTTGGAAGATATACACTGACCTCTCTCCCTTCCCACCCTCTCACCTGGGCCTCTCATTGGCTAAATGGAACTGGAAGCCAGCTGGCAAGCCAGGAGATGCACCTGCAGAGGCCAGCCTCCTGGACCAGGAGCAGGGCAGATGAAGTCAGGAGGCACATCCTGGGAGCAGAACAAGGTGGGAAGTGCGAGCAGAGAACAATCAGTCAGGAGAACAAATCATTCCTTCTGAATCTGAAGTAAGAGAAATGGTCAGCTCTTCCTGGAGTTAGTCTGATGCTTTCAGCCCTAAAAGAAGCCAAGTCTAAGAGCAGAAGAATTGCCTGATCCTTGGTAATACCAGCTGCAAGCCCTTGTCAGGGCTGGCAGTGACTGTGCTTTGGGGTAACAGCCTGGCCCCAAATTCATGGGCCCCTTCCCTCAAAGTCAAGCTGTACCTGGGGGCTAAGTTAACATTTACTGGTCAGAAGGACATTAGTTCTCAGTGAAATGCAGTTAGAGGCGATTACTTTCTGGTTACCATTTATTCTCAGTTTACCAACTAAAAGGACAATGTAGGGGTTCCTGTCACAGAATTTTTATGGAGCCTGTTTTCCCCTTGAAATCTTGAACTCTGTTATTTGCAAGTTGTTTAAAAGCTAGCATTTCAGTTTTCAAAGCAACAATCGCATTTATTTTTCTGGTTAAAAAGCAGAAGAAGAAAAACAACTTCCCAGGTTGAAGCTAATGTTTTTAGCTCCTTCTCCCCAAGGGACATATACATATGCAAGTTTGCACCTCTAGAGTCTAGAAACATGTCAAGCAATGTAACTCCACAGATGTGGGCAACTGTAAGAAGCCCTAACCATCCAACACAGGCAGAAGAGCCCAGGAAGTAAGGTGAAATGTGAGCAGTCTCCTTTGAATGGGTCATTGACCAATGGGAGCACATACAAAGGAAGGGGTGACCAGAATGCCAATGTGCTTTGGGGGGTCTGATTGTCTTTAAATTTCCAAAGGAATACAATAGCTGATTATATAGTTTCAGTGGGCAGAATTAGAGCTGGTCATTATAGGAAAGCCACTTTTAACCCTTAAGGAAGAAGTTGATAATTGTCTGATTGATTCACTGTTCCAGTGCCCAGCTCAGAGCTTGACATATAAAGTGCATCCAATAATATCTGTTAAATGAATGGTAATCCCTGGCACTGGTCAGTGGTGAAACTTGCCACTGTCAAGCTAGAGGGAGTCCTAGGTCCAGATGAGCACTTGTAGGGAACACTGGAGAGGGTATCCCTATATCAGATAGAAAATGAGTCTGTACTACTCTGGGACTGATCATTTCTAAAGCTAATGCGCTGAGTTGGTCTAGGACTTGGTTGAGGGTGGAGGCTAAGAAGGTTATCGGGGAAAGTGTACCCTATTCTCGGGGACAGTTAGGAGTAGAAGATAAATCTTATAAATCCCCCCAACCTGGGGGATTAAGATGTCCTCTGAGAACAGAGAAATAAAAACTCAATGTGACTCAACAGTAAGAAAACTAATAACCCAATTAAAAAATGGACCAAAGACCTTAACAGACACCTCACCAAAAAAGCTATACAGATGCAAATAAGCATATGAAAAGATGCTCCACATCGTATGTCATCAGGAAAATGAAAATTAAAACAACGATGAGATACCACTACACACCTATTACAATGGCCGGAAATCCAAAACACTGACCACGCCAAATGCTGGTGAGGATGTGGACAACAGGAGCCCTCATTCATTGCTGATGGCAGTGCAGGATAATGCAGTCACTTTGAGAGACAGTTGGAAAGTTTCTTACAAAACTGAACATACCTTTCCATATGATCCAGCAGATCCAGCAATCATCCTCCTTGGTATTTACCCAAAGGAGTTGAAAACTTATGTCCACACATGAATGTTTATAGCAGTTTTATTTATAGTTGCCAAAACCTGGAAGCAATCAAGATGTCCTTCAGTAGGTGAATGGATAAATAAACTGGTACATCTAGACAATGGAATATTATTCAACACCAAAAAGGAAATAAAAGCTATCAAGCCATGAAAAGACATGGAGGCACCTTAACTGCATATTACTAAGTGATAGGAACCAATCACATGCTGTGTGATTTTCAACTATGTGACTTTCTGGAAAAGGCAAAACCATGGAGACAGTAAAAAGATCACTGGTTTCCAGGGGTTGAGAGATTGGGGAAGGGATGAATAGGTGGATCACAGAGGATTTTTGGAGCAGTGAAAATACTGTGTATGATACCGTAATGATGGATACATGTCATTATACATTTGTCCAACCCCATAGCATGAACAACACCAAGAGTGAACCATAATGTAAACTATGGACCTTGGGTGATTGTGATGTGTCAGTGAAGACTCATCAATTATAATAAATATACCACACTGGTGGAAGATTTTAATAATGAGGAGGCATGTGTAGGGGCAGGGGGTATATGAGAAATTTTTGTACCTTTTCCTCACTTTGTGAACTTAAATCTGCTCTAAAAATGTAAAATCTTAATTTTAAACAACAACAACAACAACACTGTGGGCGTTCCCTGAGAAAGCATCTGAATATTTTCATTTGATAGAAAATAGGGAATCAGGAGTTGAGTCCACTACAGCCTGTCCTGGGAGTCATATTACGTGAGGCAGAGAAAAAGGTGTTTTTGCAAGGTTAAGGCACAAGAAGTCTAGGAGGATTATTTAGAAGTTGATCTTTAGGAGCCCAAAACAAAATCAATCCTCTGAATCTTTAAGGGTAATAAAAAAAATAATAAAAGAAAGAATCCATCATTTCAGCACAAGAAATCATAGCATACGCCAGTATCTCCCTCCACCCCATCTACCACCAAGTGAACACCTTTAAATATCCTTCTGATTTTGCACACAGATAATTAAAGAATGCAATTTGATTGCTCATCTCATCTGTTCTATAGTTGTGAGTCAATGTATAGAATTTACACTCCGGCTGTGGTTCATCTCTGAGCATTCATTTTGGCAGGGAAATTTTCCTTTTCTCTTTCTTCTTGGGGTACTAGCTCTTTAAATTCTATCCTTATTGGCAGGCTGTTGTCATGGAGAAAAATAACTTTAAGTAGCTCTTTGAAAAGCTTTGAGTTGCTGTTCCCTGCTATTTAAAGATCCCCCAGTAAAGTGAAAAGTGCACTCTGCTTCCATATAAGGCTCTGCCACTCCAAGGCAAGAGTGTCACCAGGGCTTGGTTCCATGTGTTCAGAGCAGAACAAGACATGTCCTGAGCATCTGGGGATCACATTTACTCAGCATGTCTACCCAGCTTAGGAAGACAAAAGAAAGTCAGGACTCTGCTATCCGAAATCTTTGTGCAACTAGGCTTCCAAGTCATTATGAGCTGAAGCAAATGAAACAAGCCACATTTTATAATTATCACCTATTTTGCCTCCCACCTGGAATGTTTGCTCTACATGGCCTTGAACCTAATTGCCATAATTCATTTCCCTGCCACCTCCTAATGAAATATTCAGTATCTAAAACTTTCTTCATTTTGCTTCACAAGCATTTGCTAGGCACTTAAAATATGTCTAGCTCCTTCCTAGCTAGACACTGTAAGGAATACTGAAGTATATAACAAGGTTTCCAAAGAGTAATATTTGAGAGATAAGACAAACAGATGAAATAGATGAAACATTAAACACAGATGAAACACCAAGTGATATAGAATATTCGTGATTCCCAACTTTGCCTGATGATTGGACCCAATCATGGAGCTATTTTTTTTAATAAATTTATTTATTTGTTTATTTTTGGTTGCATTGGGTCTTCGTTGCTGCATGCGGGCTTTCTCTAGTTGCAGCGAGCAGGGGCTACTGTTTGTTGTGGTGCACAGGCTTCTCATTGCCGTGGCGTCGCTTGTTGTGGAGCACGGGCTCTAGGCGCGCGGGCTTCAGTAGTTGTGGCACGCGGGCTCAGTAGTTATGGCTTGCGGGCTCTAGAGCGCAGGCTCAGTAGTTGTGGCGCACGGGCTTAGTTGCTTCATGGCATGTGGGATCTTCCCGCACCAAGGCTCGAACCCATGTCCCCTGCATTGGCAGGCGGATTCTTAACCACTGCGCCACCAGGGAAGCCCCATGGAGCTATTTTTAGAACACATATTCCCGGGCCCTTGCACTTGACCTACTCTAGGAAGGGGCCCCAGAATCATCAAAGTTCTGCCCTATGTGCATGACTGAGTTCTGTGAGACCTCTGACAGGAACAGCCTCTTTCTGAGCCTCAATTTTCTTGTCTATAAAAGAAGAGAGGTGATCAAGATGGCCTGTGAAGTCATTTCTCTGACACTCTATGATTTTGTTATTTAAAGTACCAATATGTATGGTTTAAATAATAATCAGTTTTAAAAAGAGGGCTTCAGGACTTCCCTGGTGGTCCAGTGGTTAAGATTCCATGCTTCCGCTGCAGGGGGCGCAGGTTCAATCCCTGCTTGGGGAACTAAGTTCCCACATGCCACACACTGTGGCAAATAAATAAATAAATAGATAGATAGAGGGCTTCATGGACCGTGGACTTGGAGGTGCAAAAACAATTCCAATGAGTGCATAATGGTTCCAAGCATGGACTTTAGAATCAAACATCCTTGGATATGAATCTCAGTTCTGCAAACATACTGTCTGGATGACCTTAGCCAAGTAATTTTATCTCTTTGATTATCCATTACTTACCTATAAAATGAAGATAATTATAGTACCTATTTCTTGGAGTTGTTGTGAGGATTAAAGGAAACAATGTATGTAGTTACCACATAGTTACCATATAGTTACCACTAGATTATTAGGAGCTTTAGCCTCCTTATTATTAGGAAGACGAGTGTAAGAAAGTAAGGTATTCCAGCTGGGGCAAAAGATCTTGGCCAAGACCATGGAGATTGTAAGGAACATGGGATGTTGCGCCAAGGAGAAAAAACTGGCTTGACTCTGTTAAGAGGAGAGAGATAAGTTTGGATAGCTAGGGTGGGGTTAGATCATCCAATTTGTTGTGCAAACTACTTGGCTAAAGAAGATCTCTTCACTCCCTCCAAACAGATGCTTCCTCACTTCTTTGAAACCACACACTGTTAAAACAGATTCCCCAACATCAGCTATTCAAGCAAGAGCTTTCTCACTTCCTGCATAGAAAGAATCCAGATGGTGCCTCTTTATACAGTTGATCTGGTTATCCCAGGATAGATCATATGTAGCATAACCCTATTTCCCTATTTCAGCAAAGCAGGAAAGCACAAATCTCTGTAACCATAGCTTTGAAAGAATTGGGGCTGTGTCTGTCATGGAGATGATTCAGCTTTCCACTTGGGTTGAAGAGGTGGGAACAGCCAGATTACACTTCGAAGAGGAATCTGTGCTTACCATTTTGTTCTCTATAGACATATTCTACCCCTGTCTAGAAAATGAGCTCATTCTTCAATGAACCAGTGCCAAATCAAGTTACACCCAGGTTCTGAGGAGGAGTACATGGGGGAAAGTGTCAGAGAAGTAGACAGGAATATTTAAGGGGTTGGGGACCTAGAATGTTTTGACTTCATTTCTAAGTGCCCAAGTATTTTATTTTTTAAATTTTATTTATTTTTGTCTGCATTGGGTCTTCATTGCTGCGTGTGAGCTTTCTCTAGTTGTGATGAATAGGGGTTACTCATCACTGCAGTGCGCAGGCTTCTCACTGAGGTGGCTTCTCTTGTTGCGGAGCACGGGCTCTAGGCATGCGGGCTTCAGTAGCTGTGGCGCATGGGCTCAGTAGTTGTGGCTCGCAGGCTCAGTAGTTGTGGCTTGCGGGGTCTAGAGTGCAGGCTCAGTAGTTGTGGTGCACGGGCTTAGTTGCTCCGCGGCATGTGGGATCTTCCTGGACCAGGGCTTGAACCCGTGTCCCCTGCACAGGCAGGCAGATTCTTAACCACTGCACCACCAGGGAAGTTCCCCAAGTATTTTAAAAGAAATCTTATTCTTGCTTTGAAGTTATTTATATTTGAGACCAAGTGTATCATTTAATAGTTTGTCATGTTGGTTGTAAAGGTATTTTGCCCACTTGCAAAAGGGACTTTTCTACTTTTTAAATGAAATATTCTGCCTCATCAAATAGATATTAGGTTTTAAAAGAATGACTTTAGAGACTATATCTGAGTTTGAGAGATTGTTCTATCTTTACATCATTCATTTATTCATTCTATTATTTACTGAATGTCTAGCATATACAAAATACCTTGCTAGGCACTAGAGCAATGATTTGCAAGTGAGCAAAATCACGGATTCCTGGATCTACCTTCAGAGATTTTTCTCTCTCGAGTTCTGGAGTGGGGCCCAGGAATGTGAATTCTAGCAAAGCTCCAGTCGGTTCTGAATAATCAGACTATACTTTCAGAGATACTAGTGTAGAAGATGCAAAGATGAATAAGGCAATATTTCTGGTTCAATGAATTTACAGTTATCTATCTCATACTCTTCAAGTAGCCAAATGCATTTTCCTGCTTCTAATTTTCTTTCCTCCTCTCTTCCCCAACTTACTCACCCATTGTCCATACACTCTCTGCAAGGCACAGGGCTGGCACTGGTATATATAAAGATGAAAAAGAAAGACCTCTGCCCTCTAGAAGCATGCATTTATGAAGTTCACAATCATTGAAATTTGCCATGGCAAAGTGAACATAAGCTACATCATGACATATATGCATCTTCTGTAACAGACCCATGTAGGGAAAGTTCCTTATTCCAATTCAGCAGTCTTTTAAATAAGAATCTGCAATTAATTTTCAAGAAGTTCTTTGGTGGGGGAGAAAGTGGTGAGAAAACAAAGAAAAAAACATGTAGATTGCATGTATTTATTTAGCTACCTCTTTGTATTACGCACTGGACCAAGTTCTCAGGAGTATCAAAATTAAAAGTGAGATGATGTTTCTGAGGGATTTTAATATTCGTACTGTGTTGGTTAGAGTCCCTTTGGCTCCCAGGAACAGTATACCAAATTAATAATGATGTAAATAATAAAGGCATTAAATTAAATTATATAATAAGAAGCTGGAGGATGGTCATTCCAGACCTAGTTCAGCAGCTCCACATTGTTAAGAGCACTGGGTTGGCAACTCCAAGAGTCTCTTGGGCTTCCCATTTTGTTCACAAGATGGTTCTGCAAATCCAGATATTACATCCTTCATAACCTCATCCAAAGGAAGGGCAATAGAAGAGCCAAGGCCACAAGAGAGCCTCCACATATATCTTTTCCCTTTTGACATGGAGAATATATCTTTTTCGTAGGGTACCAGTATATTTCCCCTTACATCTCATTGGCTAGAACTGGGTCACATGTCTCATTCCTAGCTGCAAAGGAGGCTGGCAAAGGAAGGGATCAACATTTTTTTTTCAACATAGAATGATTGAAAATAATGATTATAATAATATAATAATTATTATTATAATCATTATAATAATCCTAAGAATACATTATTTAATCAATTGCTCAATTACATTAGTGCTTCTGGAATAAACAAAAGGAAGGAATACACGTGGTATGCAGGGATATTTAAAGAGAGAGACAGATACAGACTCATTAGAAGGTGAAAGATGAGGTAGACTTAAATTGATAGCGAATAAAGGGGGAAGGCCTTTCAAGTAAGAAAAGAAATTTCAAAATAGGAAATGACACTAGATGGTCTGTAATGACTAGAAAACATGTGCAAAAATATCAATAGCAGTAAGGTGATATTCTTACCAATATTTATATCAACATTAGGACAATTATCTCACTTTCCATGCTAAATGACTTTAACTTTACATTAACAATATCTTTTGTGTGAAACGTGTATATCTGTGTGTGTGTGTGTGTGTGTGTGTGTGTGATATTTCTTAAGAAGTGTTCCAGCTATTTAGACAGAATGGATGCAAGCTAGTCAGTTACAGAAGTTTCCATTCTGTAATGCGGAATAGAAAGGAGACAGGCATATTGTTTCCATTTGATGACTCTCCTAAGGAAGCTTTCTAAGTATCTGGGAAAGATGTACTGATAGTGCTAGAGATCAACCATCAGTGATACTTCAAGCTTCCAAGGCACCAAAATGCTGAGTTATGAGAATTTTGCCAGAATATATGCAAGTGGGAAACAACCAAAGTAGGGCATGATGTGTCTCTGAAATCTGCTGGTTATGTGAGAATAGCAAAGCCTTAGATAAAGTAATACTTGATCTAATGTGGTATCTCTTCTTTAACTCCAGTTAGTCTGTATCTCACCCTTACGTTGCTTTCCTTTATAGGTCTTGTTAAGGCTCACAGTTATCTTATGGATGTGTTTGTTTACCTGGTTTTTGTCATCTTTCCCCCTACAATAACCTCCATGAGGACAGATGTTATATTCTCGTTCACCATTGTATCCCCAGTGCCTGTCACAGGGCTTGTGAACTCTCAATATTTATCATATGAATGCATGAATAAATAAATATTCCTATTTGTTAACTAATTTTCCAGACATTTATTTGAAATCTACAAAGCTGTCCAGCACTAGCTGTCCTTCCATCAGACCCATGTTGTGTACGACAAAAGGTGTGATACTGGGTGTGGAGCATGTTCAGCAAAGAAAATGCATCAAACCGAACATCACCAGGCAATCAGTAAAGAAGAAACATTATTGGAACACCTATAGAACAAAGCCAATAGCTTGTCTCACATTAAGAAAAGCTGATTCATTATCAGCTGTCACCCCCTAGTGGTAAAGAATGTACTTGTCAGGGCTCCACATTTCTGGTTAATTTCAAAAGAAAGGAAAGAAGCCAGAGGCCTTTTGCAGAACAGGGCTTTTGCTATCAATCTCACAACCTTTGAAATATATATAATACATACACACACATACATATATGTAAATTTAGAATGATAAAGGTTTATGAGTTACACCTTGCCTTAATAATCTGGGTGTTCGTTAACTTATTGGAAAACATAGCTAGAGCTGAAAATAACTTGCTTAAAATTCCCTTTGAACCTTGTCTGCTTCTATAATTTCACTTGCTTATGGAACCCGTTCCCAAGAAAGACTTAAAATAGCTATTTATTCACAAAGCCTCTTCAAGTGGAATATTGTTTTCCTGTTTAAAATTTGACATTTACTCTATGACATTAATAGTTCTTCTAGAAAGCAAGAAAACCATGACAGAGTTACCCTAAAGCTTGATATAGATCAACTTTTTGGATGAATTTCAGCAAACTACATTTTTTTTAAAAAAAAACGGTTAAATTCAAGCCAAACCGGTACTTACAAATCATTAGTTGCAAAACAGCAAGTTGCTTAAGTGAATTCAGCATTTCCCTGCCTCCATTCAATCCTAGCCCCCAAAACACCCACAGACACCTATATTTGTATCCATGGGTATAGACTTGAGGAAGGCTTTTACAAAATAAAGCATCCAAAATGATCTCTAATTCTGAAAGCACTAAGAGAGCAGAGAACACGCTTTTCATCCATACAATTCAGTTTGGCATTTGATTCTCTCACTTAGCTAGAGAGAGTTTATAAGAGAGTTTGAAGTGAGACGATCATCTGCTTGTAGGTCTTGTTTGAAATGCTTGGGACGTGTGTGTGTGTGTGTGTGTGTGTGTGTGTGTGTGTATACTAGCAACATTTTTTTTGAGCATCCATTATATAGCATTCATTGAACTCAGCACGTAACCTTCCTAACTAACCTATGAAATAGACACTACTTAAAAAAAAAAAAAAAAAAGAGACACTACTATTATCACCATTTCACAAATCAGCCTACTCAGATATACTAAATTCCTGGCAGAAGATGACCAACTGTGGGATTAGATCTTACTGGATTCCAATTAGCTATTTTTTCAGCAATGATTGGTACTACTTAGCAGGTGGGAACTGAGTAAGTACAATGGTGTTGGTCATCAAGGGTGCTAGGCAGAATTCAGAAGGCTTCAGGAAATATTTATCTCCTAATGACTAAAAACTGATTGATGAAAATCATTCTGTCTTAAGAAGCAGTGAAACTAATTAATGGCTAAAGTCTTGTAGGGCATCAAAATTATTCTTCTTAATGTTACATTTTAAGTGCCATTATTGATAACCTGAACATATTCTAGAATTTTCTCATTTAACCAAATCTCAATTATTAGTTATTTTGTTGCCAGTTACTTTTTTCCCCCCTAAATACAAACCACCCTGTGGTTTCTTTTCGAATCATCAAAATAATAATAATTTAATTAAGGATTTTAGTTACTTTAGTATCAGTTAACTAAGATTTTGTTCTACTAAATTTGTATGGCCATTGGAACTTTCCCATCTATCTAGAAGAAAATTCCCAAGATCTGGAAAATTGGCTGCTGGCCTGGTAGAATTGACAAGAACATGCTAATTGTAGTATCTTCTGTGATACACCAGATGGCGATGGCTCCTTTATATGTATACAAGTGAACCTCAAAGATGTTCAGACTAGTGTGTCAATTAGACTGGTAAAGAAAGAAAAGTTACAGTCTTAAAGTATTACACTATACAAAACCAACCACCAAAGAAGTAATAATTTCCATGAGCCTCAGATATAAAATCTCACATTCTAAGTATCAAGGAAAAAGAAGTACGAGATGACAAAGGACTGTTAGAATGGGTAGCTTGTCTTGTACTAATGCTGAAAAATCACTTTTGATACAACAAATCTTTTTGGTAAATATTTCAAAAACAGCATCATATTTGAGCATAGCATTTATCCACTTGGCTTATGGGAAACAGGACAGAGTAGACTGAGTCACTATGTTTGAAAAGAAATGAGTTTCTTTGTTTTCTTGTTGTGGAAGGATTCAAGCATTGCCAGGCGTCTGGATGGAAATGTGACTGTAAAGGTCCATGGTAAAAAAAATAACTTCCATACTAGTTAACCAAATGGATGAGAATTGGGACTGCTTTCATTTCTGGTGATTAAACTATTCCAGATCTTCCTTGATTGGAAACAAACCATTTTCTCATAGTCTTTGTCAGGTGAGGGAGGTTAAAATTCTATACCTCAGTATTATTGGCTTCCTGTTGTCCCTTAATCTTTTGAAAATGGGCTAAGATTCCTCAGCACTTAGGATGGAGATCTTTACACTGCTCCAGATCTCTAAACCTATTTCAGCACTTAAACCCCAGCAAGCAATAAATATAAAAGGCCTCAGAGAAATATATCTAAGGTATCTGTGAGGCAAAAATAAAACCTCTTCATTGGGGGTATCATTCAGAAGAACAAGTTTATTAGAAGAAAGTTACCTCCAAACACTAGGAACCTGGGCTCTAGTCTCACCATTCCCTTAGTCCTTTGTTCTCTCTGGACCTCTGTTATTTCACCCACCAGAAACAGAGACATATACTCATCTGGGGGTGGGTAAAAGTCATGTCTAATAGTCCTTCCCAAATCTCCTTAGCAAGGCCTACAGAGCAGGCTCCATACTTCACCCCTACAATCACTCTTTAAGACCACTTATCTGTTGTGTTTCCATTGTAACACTTATCATCCTCTAAAATGGTCTTATTTATTTGTTCACTTATTTATTGTCTGTGTCCTCTCTGTAAGAGGGGGAAAAGAAACTCTTCCTCTACCCTCTTAGGTTGTCCCTGGGGCCCTGGAAATTAAACTGACAAACGACAGATTAACAAGAGAAGAAGGTTTATTTCATATGTATATGGAGGGCCTCAAGAAATGAAGTAAAAATCCCAAAGAAGCAGTTAGATCCAGGGGCTTATATACCATTTTAACAAAACAATAAATTTGTGGGAAAATGACAAAACAAAGGAAAAGGGGGTTAGGTGTTTAGGAGCAGTAAATTGTGAGATATATGGGGGAAACTAATGGAAGATAAGAATTATTTCAGAAAGGTTCGTTTGTGCAGGTTCATCTTGGCGCTTTCTCCATCTCAGGTGATTAAGGCTGTTTTTCTCCTCCTGGTGTGGGAGAGGGGGGAGGGGACATCTTCACAAAGGGAATTTTATACTCTGCCTTTAGACAGATGGGGAGGGATAGAGAGCTTTTACCTGCATCTGCTGCTTCTTAATTCAGCACAAAATAATCTTTATGCCAAAGTGGCATATTTTGGGGTAGCGTATTCTGATCCCCTTCACCTTCTAGAATACAAGCTCTGGAACATCTAGATTACACTCAGGAACCCATCTTGTTCACTGCTGTATTGGGAGGACATGGAACAGTGCCTGGTGCATGGGAGAACTCAATAAGTAATGTGGAATACATGAATAAATGAATTTCCTCAATAAATAACATTGAGTACATGAAGGAATGAATGTATGACTTATGAACTTTTGCTCTTCTAAACAAGTTTGTTCCAGCGTCTCTTGTTAGCTGATGGGTTCCTGAAGAGATTAAAATTGCTCAAGGAGGCTATCCAGAGTTTGTGTTCTGCAATGGAGACACGAATTTTGTTCTGATTTCTAGTTATACTTCCTTGTGGGTGAGTAACGTCTTATTCCACCATGCTTGAACTGATGCAGACTCTCCCGCTTCATGTGGAAACAGTTCAGTACAGTTTTCTGAGTAGGTGAGGTCAGTGCCTGATTTCAGTGCTTGCCCTGCTTGCTGAGATTCTTGATGCTTCCATTCCATTGGCTTCAGATCGTATTAATATATCAGAAAGAAAATTCAAGGAGGCTCTTGAGCTATTTAAACTCCAGGGTGAATGAATCGATCAGGCTCTTCCTGAGAGGAGGCATTAATTTAGAGCAGGAACAACATGCAGTTGATGAGTATCTAATGCTGACTGTACCCAAAACATCTTCCTATGCATTATAGTTTAGTGGCAGACCAGCCTCACCAACACCTCTCTACCTACAACGTACCTTGATTTGTTTTACATTTGATTCTTACTTCCCCAGTTTTGAGGGAGGAAAAAAAAGTTTGGTGTTTTGAAAGATCCTTTGAGCGATCTTGGAGCTGAAAGATATCTTACTGATCAACTAATACAGTGTTTGCCAAACTTGTCCAAACATAAGAATCACCAAGGAGCTGGTTAAAATGTTAATTCTCAGGCCTCACCCTGCTGATTCAGATTCAATAGGCTTGGGTGAGGCGAGGGAATATCCGTAGTTTTAAAAAGTGCCCCAGGTGATCCTCATGTTCAAGCAAGTTTGGGAAACACAAATCTAACATACCCTTGCACTTATCAGATGAAGAAACTGAGGCTTAGAAAGGCCTGGCTGTTCATTTGGGTCACATGGCTCAAGAATCTTCATGTTCCTTGACCTGGATTCTTTGTTTTATGCCAAGCTGCCTCCACTAAATCACATCCTCCTAAAAAAACACAAAACAAACAAACAAAAAACTCTTAAAACACATGCAACAGGAGAACTGAGCACCCAAAAATGTCCTCAGTGTTTCCGATGAAAATGTTAGCTGACTTCTTTAAACATTCCCTCATTGTGAAACATCTTTTTTCCCAAAAGCTCTCTACTTATAATGTGTGTGTGGTCCAGATTAACATTCAGACTTTAAAAGCAAACCCTGCAAATGACATCTCAAGATGTTCTCTGAACCAGTTTTATGGCTCTTTGGAGTCAGCCATCAGTCTCTTAAATCCTTATCTGGTTTCTCATCACCTATCACTTGGTTTATCTGGTGAGTAAAGAATGTAGCAAGGTAGGTGTTCAGAGCAGGTTTTTGGGGGGGGTTTTGTTCTTTTTTTTTTTTTTATCATCAGGAACTAAAAACAATTACTAATCTGCTTTTACTAATGCAGTCCATCTGTGCATGAGAAATTTATGTGGTTTTTCCTAATAAGGACATCATATTCTCCATATATTTAAATGCTTAATATTCGCAATCAAAGAGACAGAAATATCCAACCAGACCCAATTCTTAAAAAACAGAGTTGAAAGCCGATGATTCAGCTGACTTTAGATGACTCAGCCCAGCCTTGATAGCCAAAGTTGGTGAGTCATCTGTCTACTGTCTGAGGGAATTCATTTTAGGAAGCCAAATTCCAGCAAACTCCAAAAGCTCATTAAGCTCATTAGTAACTCATTGGTTCTGTTTGAACTATCCTAGCCTTTTCCTTCACCCTGTTTTTATCCCTCCTCCGAGAAATCCAAGCTGAACTTAGCAATATCAAACAGTAGGTCCTACAAGGAACGATCTCACATCAAGGGTGAACATGTACTTTCTTCTGGTTTAATTTCCCTGGTGACCTGGGCTTTCAGGGGAAGCCCAAAGTGTGGAGTGGTTTTGCTGGGGACAGATCCTTAGATTTGCTAAACCTCATGATGAATGAAAAGTAAGTAGAAATAAATGCCTAGTTTAGGGGTACTGCGAGAGGGCTCGATGTAAACTTTAGAACTAATAATAAAATCTTCTGGGAACTGATTTTTTTTAATACTATTTGAGATAAAGAAGTTATGTCTTCTATTTAGATTCTCTTCACTCTTACTGATATATTGGAAAGTCTTTCAGGCCTTGAACCTTATCTTGATTCACTATTGCAAAGTTGCTCAGCTTCTGTCACTATAATAGTAATAGTTACTATTGTTTCTTGAGCATTCACTTTTTACCTAGCATTGCACTAAGTTGAAAATATGGAAGTACTAATTTACTCACAGTGGTCTAAAAAGACAGTGGTCTTTAAGGAATTTTAAAATATTAATTATTTGTTTAAGTGAGGGATTTAGAAAGAGAATCCAGAAAATGTCAATGGTCAGTCTTTCTATGCTAATACTATGCTAACACCAAGGCACCCATTCAGTGAAATACTTTCTGAGTATCAGACTCCAAGGTGAAAAAGACCAAAGTTGTTCAAAATATAGGAGCAACACTGACATTCTATCATCCCTAAGATTGTTTCTTACTATGGAAGATTCTGAGGACTAAGTCAAGTAGAGTATTGGCTCAAATTCCTCCCAGAGCTGATGAACATATGTCTTGGGCCAAATCACAAAGGCAATGTGGAAAACATGAAAAATGTTCTCCTAAAATATCTTCTATTTGCCTCTCAGCATCCAGCAGTGCTAATCTGGGCAAAGGCTTACCTCCTCGTCAACAGAGCCCATGTTCAAAGGGCCATGACTTCCAGACTTGACCAGCATCTGCTCGTGAACAATACTACTAGAAGCCTAAGTGGCAGTAAATCACATATAACCGTTCTAAAAGATAGTTTAAAGATCTTCCAACACTTTACAGACAGGAAAGCTGAGATCTCAAAAGGTGATTTGTTCAAGATCACAATGTCATTTGTGACCAACTGTAACATGACCTTGGGTCTCTTGTTCTTTCCTGTACATCAAATCTTCTTTTTTTTAAGTGTCATTTTTGGATCTCAATATCATTATTGGAGTCTCTGTTTGCACAGGGTACTAAGATAAAAAAGAAGCAACAACAAAAAAATAACAAATGCACTTAAGCCTCTCCAGTTAAAATGGCAGAATGGAAAATTTATCAGATGGTTCTTTTTGTGAAACCCTCTTTAAAATATTACCCATTCTTTATTCTTATATCCAGAAGCTCTTTCTCTGTTATGCTTTGTCCTTATCATTGAAAGATTATTTTGTGACACATACCCTTAGACCTATAAATTCATCATAAACATACACTCCAAAAAGTATCCTGGGATCTACAGTGTGGCAATGATTGAAACCATCAAAAACAGGATATATCCATCAGTAGGGGACCAATTTTTAAAATCACATTAGAGATATACATAGACTATGTTGCTGTTAAAAAAAAAAAGGAAAGGAAAGAAAAGAGAGGTTCAGGACATATTGTAAAGTGAACTAAGAACAGTATGCATGTATGTAGTCTGGATCCATGTGGGTTTGTTTTTAAGTGTTCATATACATACATATATTTTTGTTTCTGCGTAGAATATTCAGGAAGGATACCTAAGAGCAGTAGTGTTTTCCATTAGTAATACTATTAGCATCATTACTTGATAATAATTTCACAAGTAATAAGAAAGAGCAGGCAGGGGGAAGGCCATTGTGTTTTTCAAAATCTGGGGATGTTGGTCAAAATCAATAGATTTGTTGACCTATTTGTAAAAAGTTAGTCCTCCCAGGCAGGGCTGCTGAAACTGCAACCAGGGAACATAATAGAGACAGACAGTGAAACACTTGACTTTTACCAACAGCTTTGGTTTTCCCCCTTGGCCAAACACATTAAGAGCCATTTAAAAAGGAAACACTATAATTACACCCTACAAGATAAATAAAAACAGCAGCAAAATGATAGGATTAGACTCTTAATCCTTATTACCACCTACTTAGAAGACGGGTGTGACAGCCTCTCATTCGGGAATACACCTAAGGCCACACCTTATTTGTCATATTACATCTTGTTTGTCAGATACCTTATGCTTGGTGTTCCAGCACAAAGGAACATAACCAGAGAAACTCCACCCAGCAAGCTCTCCAGCTTAGCTGAGTATCTGCATAGCCCCAGAAACTTTGCCGGCGCCTCTTCTTCCTTCCTATTTGGCAGCTTGCACTCTGGTGGTGAGTGATGCAGGATTGTGACGCAGGAACATTTCCTGTTCTCTCCAGAGCATTAGCTTTATGGCACATAAAGCTTAAAAGATACGAACTTCACAAGGGTCCATTCCATTCTATTTATATTATATTAGTTATACTATATTATATATCGTAAAATAAGAAGGGCTTTCACCCTTGTTTTCTTGGGAGAATCTCATGGAAATACAATCTTTGAAAACCTTTTTCAAAAGCAATTTCAGGTCTGTAAAACAAGAACCTTAAAACTGTCTTTACTTTTTTATCTAACAATTTTACGTCTATAATTCCGTCTCGATCAAATCATCCAAGAGATAGACAAGATTTAGGTATAAGGATGTTCTTTAACTTTTTATTATCACAGTGAAATCATTCTTATGTTGAATAGTAAGAGTTAAATCAGCTACAGTAATTCATATGACAGAATAATATAGTGTCATTAAGAATATTAATGACAAGATTCATATAAACTATGCACAAACAATATCAGTCTAATTTTTTTATTTATAATGTTAACTGTTGCTCTTTCTGAGATTTGGCATGATTTTATGTTTTCCTGTACTTTGTAAGTTTCCTTCAATGACTCTTTCTTTCATTACCAGAAAAACAAATGTAAAAATGTCACTGATCTTCATAAGAGTTTGCTCAGTTATTACCACCTGCCCTTTGAGAACTGGTGATTGGCTCCAGTCAGCCCTCACCTAGGAGTTGGCCCACACTCACCATAACCTTAGCGTCACCTCATTCTAAGCATGCCGGCAGAACTGAGCTGGAACCTGAGTAAGCCTCTATGGTAAGCAGTGCTAGTGCAAAAACACCGGCACTTTAACTTTTCCCCAGTTCCAGTTATGACTCTTAGTAGTAGGCAAAACATCCAGCTTCAA
Source organism: Phocoena sinus (assembly GCF_008692025.1). Taxonomy (NCBI): domain Eukaryota; kingdom Metazoa; phylum Chordata; class Mammalia; order Artiodactyla; family Phocoenidae; genus Phocoena; species Phocoena sinus. The sequence continues at coordinate 15,483,990 of NC_045778.1, read as the reverse complement.
ACTCTCTTAGCTTCTGATAGGCAAAAGAGAGACAACAGCCCCAAACCCATCGATAGGGAAGAAGTTCATTTCTCCCCCGACATTATAAGCCAGCTAGTGAAACTTTCAGAAAGGTTAGAAGAATGGCACATTTGATGTTACCATGTCCCCAATAAATTGAACTGTGGAAAACTAAGATATGGATAACCAGGGAGTCACACACACATAAACACACACACACACAGTTGAAGAGTAATAAATTGACTCCCAACTTGTCATTTATCTAACCAACAGTTAGATAAATTTGTTCATCTTCTAGTTTATTAAAAAGGTCAAAAGCTAGTTCTACTTGTTGTTTAGAGTAGATCCTCATTTAAGCATTTTGTAAAAGGACATCAGAAGGACTCAGAAATCCCTAAGGAAGTTTATCTTAAACAATTTATTTAAATGGCAAATATGCTTATAAGGTGTTACAGAGAGACCCGAACAAATTTTTTGCCCAACCCAATAATTCGGTTTTCAACACAAGCCACTTTGAGATCCTCAAGGCTAGGTGCTTGAGGATCAGTATTTAATAGCAATCAGTATTTATTTAGTCAACACTAGCAATGTGTGAAACAGTATTTCTCAAGTGGGCCAAGGCTGAGATTGGGGCATACACTATTGGACATGCACAATAGGCAACATGATGACAAGCACTTCCACTTCTCACTCTGTGCATCCACAGGTTTACATGGAGGCTGGGGAGATTCCTGGGAGAACTCAGTGTCCATAACTAGAGCTGACACACAGAGGCATTTCTGATTGGAGACAGAACCAATTTCACAGAGAGACAGAGAATGCAGAAACGTGCTAGAGCCAGTTCCTACCAGTTAAAGAGAGCCCAGTGTGGGCCTCTTCCCAGCTCCCCATTCAGTGACTGTGCATTGGTAGTCATGAAATTTGCCATGGTGTGAGCATTTACACCAAGGAAAATGGCAAGTGCTATAAATTGGGGCCTTCCTCACCCCTACCCCCCAAGCCAGTTATAAAACATTTACTAGCACACCACTGGGAGAGCCTCTGAAAGAGAACACATCTAGGGAATGAGATTCTGGAGTGACAAGCCACATTCAGCATTACTCGAATGAGTTTCAGCCCCACCAATCCTGGAGACCACTGTGTGCTCTGGGAGGGCCCCTCTATGGGCCCCTCTAATGTTGGGCTGGAAGGAAAGGGCATGAGACCCAACATCTTTGAGTACATGTCTACATCCCATGGGTCTTTTAAAAATCTAATATTTCCAGTCTGTCAATAGTACTATCAGTGTTCTTACTAAAGAGCTGGGGTAGAAGAGGCCACATAAGGTGAATATCATAGTATCCATGTCTCAACATGTTTCCTGCTAGGTCCTGTCTCTGGAAAGACCAAGGGAATTAATCACATAGGATCAATCACAGAGCAAGCCTGGTGAGGGATAGTGTAAAAACTGGTTCTCTGCCTTAACCTGTGGTGGAAGCTACAGAGTTCCTGTACCACCCTTGATTTACCATCACACTGACCTCTGTGATGTTCAAATAAAGTGAATGCAGAAATTTTTCATAAGTTTAAAATCATGGCTGATTTTTCAGCAACTCTGAAGACTGTTCTGCAAGAGGGAGGCTCTGATCTATAGCACTGGTACCTACCACAGCAACAGAGCCAAGGAGCTGCCTCCTAGCATCTGTAGAGTTAGCAGAGAGGGACGGGAGCCATTTCCCTCCTCATTTCATAGACTGAACAGGAGCAAATGCAGGGTGATTAGTGGAGGTCAGCATTCCTCTGGGGTAACACTGTGAAGTGAAATAACGCAGTACACAAATTACCAAGGCAGGATGTAAAAGGAAAATTACAAAGTGTTATGGGAGCACAGCGGGGAAATAGTGTTTCCTGCTGGGAGAAATCAGAAAACTTCCCAGGGGGAACTAATATTTGAACTGGGACTTAAAGGCTAAATACAGTTTCAATAATAGATATGGAAAAAAGGGAATGTTTGGCAAAATGTATTGTAGGTTGTGAAGACAGCATAGACAGAGTACTACTATATTGTTTATATTGTTCATTTTCTATATACTATGATGTTTGGACATCTTACAAACCTTTCTGGCTGAGTAGAGACTGCCTCTCCTGGGGCTAACCAGTAGAGATAGCAAAAGACCCAGCTGCGAGCAGGCCTTTGACATGCAAATTTACCAGTCCAGAGCCCTACCTCCTTCTGGCCCCTACACCCGCAGAGGCAAAATTCTTCTGCTTTAATCATCTCAGGGCCAAGTGCCAGGCAACCAGGGACCACCACGAAGGCATAGAGCCTGCCAAAGTTATTCAAACTAGCCAATCCTAAACTATCTCCCCTGGCCGGCCCGGCCTTTCCCAGGGAAACCCCTTAAAGGCTCTAGTTCTGGCTTTCCTCTGGCTCCTGTCATCTGCCGGCTGACCAAAACCTGGTGTTCCTCCCATGGCCCTGCCTGGTGTGGCGTGCCTCTGTCTCTAGGATCAGTCATTATAACACACTTGCTTTTCCTGAGCTTCTCCTGTGCCCCTCTTGTGGCCATACCTGACTGACCACTTCATAAAAGAACAACGAACTACTATAAAGGAAGAAAGTTCTGGGTATGTTCAGGAGACTGGAACTTGGCCTGTGCATGTTTCGGAGGGGAGACTGAAGGGCAGTTGACTAGATCATGGAGGACCTGGACTGCTATGGCGAGGAACAGACCACAGAGGCATCTGAACATGGAAGAGGCAGGTGCAGAGCTATATTTCTGGTTAGTGGGGCACTGGACAAGGCTGGAGATGGGAAACCAAAAACAGCTGGAGTCATCCAGATAAGCATGCATGGAGACACTGAGAGAGAGAAGGTGGGGTCAAGAACTAGACATCAGTGACATCATTAATAAAGAAAGTGAACTACATAATCAGGATTGGAGACAAAGATGAAGAGTCTGGTTCTTGAATTACAAGAATAAAACCCCAGTATAGGCTTTAGCATCAAGGGAGGGATTCATATATTTTGATTTTGGCAGGTTACCATTACAGAGTCAAAATGAAAACCTGGTTGTTTTGACTTGCACTTCTTTTATTGTAACAGACTTGAGCATATCTTTATTCATTCATTAATTCAACAAATAATTAATTCCTACTTTGTTCCAGGTACCAGTCTGGTGTGAGGGATATAGCAGTAAGCACCAGAGACAAAGTTCCCTGAGCTTATGAACGTTGCCTTCTAATGGGGAGAAATGAACAATAACCAAATAAATAAGAAAAAAAATAGTATAGCCAATAGTTGTAAGTACCAGAAGAAAAGTAAAGTGGGGAAGGGGAATAGGAAATGCTGGCAGTCAGGGGTGCAATTTTGAATAGGGGATGCCTCATAAGAAAGTGACATATAAGCAGAAGCTTCATAGGTGAAGGTGTGAATGTAAAGGATAGATATCTGGGGAAAGAGTGATTTAGGCAGATGAAACAGTAAGCATAAAGACCTTTGGCGGGACCATATTTAGCTCCCTCTTTTAAAATATAGATTGAGAATTTGTAGTTAGTACTCTGAACTGTCTGTTCATATGTATAGTTTCTCTTAGGTTGCCTGTCATTTTCTTACTGAATTCTAAGAGTTTTTTGCCTGTTAAAGAAATTATCCCTTGCCTCGCATATATATTACAAATATTTTCCTCTTTTATATGGTGAGTATATAGCCATATGTACATGTATGAGCATGTGTCATATTTAGACACAATTGCTGCACAGAAGTATTAAATTTTATGTAATAAATTTATCAACCCTTTCTTTATTGCTTATAGGTTTTTTGTCTTATTTAGGAAGGCCATCTCCACTCCAAAAATTTTTTAAATTATTCTTTTTTTTTTCATTTAATTTTAAGGATTAAAAAATAAACATTTAGAACTTTGATCCATCTGAAATTTATTTTGTAATAAGTGAGGTAGGGTAAGTTTAAAAAACAAAGGACTCTTGAAATTGAGAAACTTCCAAGACCCAAAAGGATGGATTTCTAAATGTAATATAGCAAGAAGGTTGGGTTGAAATTAGTTGGAAAAGATTCTACTAAAGTCAACCTTCACAGACGCCACCAGCTATTCTCTAGCATCTCACTTCCCAAAGTGCTTCTGTGGCACTCTAGTACCACAAGATGACTACAGGTATCCAGCAAAAAAGTTTTCCATGTTAAAATAAGTTTTATAAACTTGGGATAATTATTTTTTAACTATGAACAGGAGCACTTTGGGCCACAGAACCCTTGTTTCATAAGGCATCTTGGTAACCAATGTTTATATCTGCAGCAGTGGTTCCTAGACTTGGTTACATCAGAAATACCTACAGGAATATTTATAACCTGCTCTTGAATCTATTCGTGATCAACTGAATCAGAATATGTAGGAATTTTTTAAGCTTTCATTGACTGGTATTTTAGAATCGGTAGTCCAGAGCAGCCCCTATCAAACTAGGTTCCACTAGAGAATTAGCCCTAAAGAGTATTATTTGAATGACAATTTCCTCAGTGATTCCAAGGATGGGACATAGCTAGCTGTGTTCTTGATGCTCTTGAGGCATAGGAGGGAAGTTAATTCATTGTGCACAGTGGATTCCTGAGGGCATTACAGTTTAATTCTCTCCCAAAATCCAGGTTGAGAGGAGCTGGTCTACAATATTATGTAATAGGTGCAATAGAGCTAGATATGGTGCTTGCAAAACAAACAAACAAACCCTACCCCCTTATACTTTACTACCTCTTCATCTCGTTTCCCTTACAAACAGAACATTAAATGTTGAATTTGATAGTAAGGATGGGATCAAAATTAAACTTGGATATAGGCAGACTCACTCCTGGGCTTCTCAAATTAATAGAGTTCTCAGAAATTTGGCTTGATCGATCATTTTTTTTGTTGTTCTTTCTACACATAATAATGTTGATATGGTCTATTATGAAAGCTCATTAATAACAAAAAGTCATTTGTAAATAGATCTCATTTTTTTCTTTATCCTAACATGTCCTTATCTTGTTTACAATGCCTTCCACCAGTGTCTCAAAAGAAAGTGTAATATACTGCCGACTCCCTGAACTTCAATGCAAAATTAGGTACATTCAGTTTTGACAGTAAGAATGATTTTAATAATCTGAATAGCCTAATGTGTAATCATAGTGCAAATATCATGCTTATTATCATATTTTTTCTCTTTCTAAATCAGTTGGTTTGGAAGCTCAAAGACTGCATTTCATTATATCCTAATTGGATTCACAGAGCTGTGATCTCCTTATAACCCTAATCCCTATTACAAAATGGAAAAATCATCACTAAACTTGATTTACCTCCTTTTAGGTAATGTCACCTACATTACCCTCATGGCAAGGGTTTTCTATTAAAATTTCTTTCTGAACTACGAAGTCTAGTCCTTTAGAATACCAGGAAGAGCATATCTTACATTCTAGTCAGTTAGTATAAAAATTTAACACTTTCATTCCTGGCTAGCAAAACTAACATTCTGTCAAAGTCTAAATTATTAAAAATCACAATCTCCACGGTAGATTTTGTAAAGCACTATTCCTGTGAAATGCTCTGCAAAGAAGGGTTCTTAAGGTCAAATAAGTTTAGGAAATGCTGAAATTCAAAATGTATCTTGGTATCTTATCTCCTTGAGAATTCCTGCAGTTTTTTTTTTAAGTTTCTATTCAAAAATCTTCAAAATTATTAGACCAGAAATTCTTTTTGAGTATCTTATTTAGTGACATCCTACAGAATATAGTTTGGAAATTGCTGAGCTAGACTAACATTTATGGAACATCTACTATATATGTTAGTTCTCACAAGTTCATTTAACATTGTAATAAGTCTCTTCCGAGCTAACATGTTGTGTGAGACCATCCATGAGCAAGGCCCAGATAACTAGTCATAGGGAACTCCTTCTTCAGTTAGTCATAGGGAACTCTTTAAAAGACCAGAGGTATGAGTTGAGCCAGAGATGACGATGACAGGAACAGGTGCCCTGGGAGCTTGAGCCTGCTGCTCACACAACTTAGTTTAGTCTTCAACATCTGCTGACCATCAGTCTCAGATGGTCTTTCTCTTCCCTGTGATCATGGAGTGCTCTACGAACATCCGGTTTTATGGTTCGATGGATGAGGTAGTACCTAAGTCATGCTGGACTACTTAAGTTGCATGTTCATATGGTGATTTGTTTCAGCATTCAGCCTCTTCTAGGTCCCAGTAGAAAGCTAAGAATTATTTCATAAATGCAGAATGATTATATTCAGAAGAGGGCATGGCTTGGCTCTCAAATCCTAAGGATAGGCACTCTGATTGTCCTAGAGCATATCTCAAAGCTCCCTACAGCATCTCCAGCTGCTGGCTCTGCTGGGTCATAACACTCGAAGCGCACAACAGCTTGCACAGCAGTCTAGACCAGCTGCAGAGCTTCTTTTATTCTAAGCGCATTCAAAGCAGGCAAACTTACAGGTCATCACCTGTACTGGGTCAGAACAGCACATTCAAATGTGGTGTATGCTGCCTTTAAAATCCAAAGAAACCCATCAAGGCTTCCTAGTGATAAGAGTATAAGGTATAGCAATTTGTCTTCCTTTTTTTAGGAGATAACCACATTTCCCAAGCCACTCAACTAGAAGTTTCACCAAGATGGCATACCTTGAATTTTCATGGGGTGTTTCTCCCACCTCCAGCTTGCAAGTATTTTACCAAGGCACCTAAAGTACCTGTTACTTCCTACTTACCTGGTCCAATCAGCATAAGTCATCCATGTAATGGACTAACACACTGTACTATAGAATGGTGAGGCACCTTTGGTTTCTGTGGACTAGTTTATTGCAAAAACCCAGAATGTTGACATAGCTCCAAATGAAGATGATGGAAGTATAGTGCTACCCCTGACAGATGAAAGCAAACTGCTTCTGGTGTTCTTTTGCTATTCAGAATAGAGGGGGGAAATCATTATCCAGATCAATAGCTAATAGCTAATACCAGCTATTGTTCCCGCAAGGAGTCCACACCTGTAACATCTGCAGTAGTAATTGCAATAATCCACTGTCATTATTCCACATTCATCTGTATTCTGCATGGACCAAACAGATGAGTTAATGTTGATGTGAAATGAATCAATGGCCCTGCAGCTTTCGAGATTTGATAGTGGCAGTGATCTTTGCAATTACCTCAGGGATGTAGTGTTAATTATTGTATACTATTTGGGGGAAGCAAATCTATGGACTTCTACTGGGCCTCTCCTATCACAAAAGCTTTACTGCAAAGGTGAGGATGCCAACGTGGGGATGTTTCCAGTAGCTGATTAAATCTATTTCAATCATACTTTCAAAGATTAGCACAGTATGGCTTTGCAGACCTCCTAGGCCAACTGCCATGTGGATTTAGGTTAAAATTCCATTTTTCACCTCAACTCCAAAGTCCCTACTTTTACTGATAAAAGTCAAGGGCCTTTTGGGTCCTTGGGGTTGTGTATCAGCTCAGAGCTCTGAGAAGTAAAAGAGACTTATTCAGAGAAGTCAGTCCTGAAGAATCTGGGTATTTTACTTTGCCTACTGTGGATTAACTCCGGTAAACAGCCACAGATTCCTGTGGGAAAGGCTAATAACAGATTTACAGTACATAATTGTGCCAGTGTTGCAGGATCCTCGATCAGGTTGACTAGATTCCCTTCCATTCACAGGGCCCTGTGAGCTGGCTCAGGTTGGAAATTGGGATGAGAACATGGTTGTCAATGACTTAGATCTATGGTACCAAACAAAACGGCTGCCCATCTACTTCAGTCCAAGGGACATCAATAAGGTGCTACCAAAGGTGTCTGTGGGTAAAACCATTCTGATTACAGTAACCACATATACTTTGTCTCTGGAAGTTAAGTCATCACACTCATTACTAAATTGTATTATTTTTGTCATTTGACACTAGTAATAGCAAAAAACTGAAATCAGTCCAAATGCTCATCAATAGTAGAGTGGATTTTTAAAATAGTTGTGGTGCATTCATGTAATAGAGCATCTTACAACCATGAAACTGAGTAAATGCAGCAAGTATGAATCCTAAATAAAGAAATGTTGAGAAAAGATTAATCACAAAAGATACAGTAAAACCTCATTTTTTTAAAATTTCTAAAACAAAACTAAAGAAAGTATTATTTGCAAGGACTTGAAAATTCCTTATAAATGTTTTGTATCTTGAGCTGGGTAGGAGTACCTGAGTGTTCATTTTATTATTTAAAAAAAATTATTCCCATATATTATATATACTCTTTTGTATGTAGTTAACATTTTTAATATAAAATCTATTTATTTTTTAGTTATTTTTACTTGTTGAAGCAGTGTTTCTTTAAATAATTGCTAAAATTTATTGAGCTCTCACTATATACCTGAGACTGTGCTAAATTCTTTACGTGGATTATCTACATTAATCTTCACAGCAAGTCCTTAAGGTAGGAACCATCACTATTTGCACTTTATATATATGCAAATGAAAGCATAGAGAAATTAACTAATTTGCCCAAGGTGACATGAGTAGTAGATAGTGGATCTGAATTTAATCTGCCTATACAGCCCAAATCAGAACTAGTACATACTATCTTTAAGAATGACACAGTCTGAGATTGGCCATGAAACATATATTACACAATTTTTGAGGATAAATAGACTGCATCAAAGCAGAATACATACATTTGCTGCTGGCTTTCCTTTCATTAGAAATATTCATCAGTGTTGAGTCTTTCATCGTTATGTTTGAATATCACCACTGGAAAGTAGACCACTAAAAATCATTCCTAACTGTAATTATGTTGGTTTCTACTTTTCATTCCTTTAGTTGTTTGTGAATTTTTGTCATTACTTTCAGTTTTACACGTTTAAATTGGTTTTTTATTATGCAAAACATTTACATGATTCCAAAATCAAAATCATAAAACAAAGTAATTCAGAGAAGTCTTCATTGTATCCCTCTCTCCTCCTTCCTGTTCTCTTCTTCCCCTAAGAAAGGGAACTAATTTTTTAGTTTTTAGTTTATCTTTCCATTGTTTCCTTTTACAAATATATATTTCCTATTATTTCCTTTTTCTGTTTGCACAAAGGTAGCATACAACACACAATATAAATCGTGAATCTGATTTAGGTATTTTTTTATAGAGAGATGCAGTGTAAGAGAAAAGTAAGTTTCTGAAGAAAAGTAAATTTTTTACTTGCTCTCAAGGAGCTTCAAGTTTAAGAAAATTAAGAGACTCAGATTGTCCTTCTTTCTCTGCTACTCTCTAGGTGATTCTCAGAAAGTCATGATATCAATCCATATCTCAGTTTCCCCAAGTATAAAATAGGAAGGAGACTAAAGATCTCTAAAGTCCTGTCCATCTTTAAGGTAAAAATGCCACAACAATGTCTGAATTGTGGATGATGAAGCACATCTAGCTTAAGTTAGGTAAATAGTGTAGGGGTTCAGAATATGTCACCCCAATCTATATGCCACTTTGATATATTGATTATTTTGAGTAAAAGTACTTGAGAAACAGCTGGTGCAAAAAGGATTCTCCTACCCTTTTGCCCCCCTTAAAGATAAATCTTCCACATCAAAGTTACACTCCCTGGGCTTCCCTGGTGGCACAGTGGTTGAGAGTCCACCTGCCGATGCAGGGGACGCGGGTTCGTGCCCCAGTCCGGGAAGATCCCACATGCCGCGGAGCGGCTGGGCCCATGAGCCATGGCCGCTGAGCCTGCGGGTCCGGAGCCTGTGCTCCACAGCGGGAGAGGCCACAACAGTGAGAGGCCCGCGTACCGCAAAAAAAAAAAAAAAGGAAGAAAGTTACACTCCCTGTACCAGGAGGGTAAGGGGCATCATTGTCACCAGAGTCAGGGAATTTACGGCCAACAAGGCTGTATTAAACAAACCTTGGGGTTTCCCTGGTGGCGCAGTGGTTGAGAGTCCGCCTGCTGATGCAGGGGACACGGGTTCGTGCCCCGGTCCGGGAAAATCCCACATGCCGCGGAGCGGCTGGGCCCGTGAGCCATGGCCGCTGAGCCTGCGCGTCCGGAGCCTGTGCTCCGCAACGGGAGAGGCCACAACAGTGAGAGGCCCACGTACCGCAAAAAAAAAAAAAAAAAAAAACAAATAAACAAACCTTGTTACTTCTTCATCATTTTACTACCCCTAGCCCAAAACCCATTGTCTTGTCAGTTCTCCACAAATTTATTGTTTCTTTGTGTGCTTTGGTCACTTCTTTGAGTCGCATATCTTTGTGAGGCTCTCATATCTATACGTAGCTGTATATGTATTTAAAATTGTTTTTCTCTCGTTAATCTGTCTTTTATTACAGGGGAGTCTCAGCCAAGAACCTAGAAGGGTAGAGGGAAAATTATTTTCCTCCCCTGCAGTAGCTCTGAAGAATATTAGCAAACGTCCCAAGGTTTTGATTGACATGAGATGATTTTAATTTTCTCTCACTTTCTATGCCAACCCTTTAAGGTAAAGGCTGCAGGAAATATCTTTAGTTGAATGAAACATGGCATTAGCAAAGAAATGAGATGGACATTTTGTTCATGTTTAGAGCAGTTTCTATTTATGAAAGACTAATGAATGTTTTATCCACTGGAATCATTACTAGTAATTTTTAAATGACTGCTATGGCACAAAGTACTAAAACAATCTACTCCAAGCTCTTCAGACAGGATGCACAGTAATAATCAGCATTAGGCTGATGTATGAATAAACATTATAATGACGCAAAATGAGGAGAAAGAATAGTATGTTTACCTCAAGTAGATTCAAGGAGTTGATGACCAATGTTGGAAATTTTTTTTTTTTTTTTGCGGTACGCGGGCCTCTCACCGCCGCGGCCTCTCCCGCTGCGGAGCACAGGCTCCGGATGCGCAGGCTCAGCGGCCATGGCTCACGGCAGCAGCCGCTCCACGGCACGCGGGATCCTCCCAGACCGGGGCACGAACCCGCGTCCCCTGCATCGGCAGGCGGACCCTCAACCACTGCGCCACCAGGGAAGCCCCCCAATGTTGGAAATTTTGAGGAACAATTTAAGTGGTCATTTGGTAAACAAAGTAAGTACATTTATTGAGGTTGATTCTCTTGAGTAGAAATACATATTTTAGGGCTTCCCTGGTGGCGCAGTGGTTAAGAATCTGCCTGCCAATGCAGGGGACACGGGTTCAAGCCCTGGTCCAGGAAGATCCCTCATGCCATGGAGCAACTAAGCCTGTGCGCCACAACTACTGAGCCTGTGCTCTAGAGCCTGTGAGCCACAACTACTGAGGCTGCACTCTAGAGCCCACTGAGCCACAACTACTGAAGCCTGCGCCTAGAGCCCGTGCTCCGCAACAAGAGAAGCTACCACAATGAGAAGCCTGCGCACCACAACGAAGAGTAGCCCCCTCTGGCCGCAACTAGAGAAAGCCTGCGTGCAGCAATGAAGACCCAACTCAGCCAGAAAAAAAAATAAAAAAGAAATACACATTTTAGTATTATTTCTAATAACTATTCTGCTAATAAAATAGGTCTGTTAGATCTCAGATCATCTGAAATTCTCTGGATTACTGAGCTACAGAGGGACCTTGCCTTCAAGGGTTCATATAACTGGTTTGAAGAAGCACATCAGACCAGTAATAACCTCATACTGTGTGATTACTGCACATGTCTGTTCAACTTCCTTTTCTCTCTCTCCCCTTCTCTCTCTTATAAGATTTCAATGTGAATAGGAAAAGTTTATTTTGAGCTGTAAGTTGCCATCTAATATTTCAGGATCCGAGGCCTCTCAAAAATCTTTAATCCATTATTTTTCCTATTTTCTGTCATCAAGGGATTGGAAGTAATAAGCTCTATTTTCAAGATATCAGACGTTTGCTTTTTGGATTCAGTATTAGGAAAACATGGTAATATTTCAGATGAAAAGCATTCTTTAAATAATGAATATCTAGAGGAAATACTTCCTTTTCTTTTGTTAGGTGAACATTACTTATGGATACAAAAATCATTCTTCCACCAAAAGTGATTTCTTACATTTGGCTCACTCTGTGTTCAGCTTATACTGTTTTAATTTCATAATAATGTTTTCCTGGTAATCTTCCATCTGATCAGGTGGTAGCCTAAAACACTTGATCTGTGTTGGGAACCTCCGCTGGGGGAGGGATTGAGAGATAAGCATGGCTCAGAGCTGAGGGTGATCCAAGAAATAGCATCCAGAGTGAAACCAAAATGAAAAGCCAGAGAAATTATGTGATCAAAGTGTCAATCCAAAAGGCAAGATAAGAATATTCAGTTCTGAGGGACTTTCCTGGTGGCACAGCAGTTAAGAATCCACCTGACAATGTAGGGGACATGGGTTCAATCCCTGGTCCGGGAAGATCCCACATGCCACGGAGCATCTAAGCCCATGTACCACAACTACTGAGCCTGCGCTCTAGAGCCCAGAAGCCACAACTACTGAGCCTGCGCTCTAGAGCCCGTGCTCCACAACAAGAGAAGCCACCGCAATGAGAAGCCCGCACACCGCAACGAAGAGTAGCCCTCGCTTGCTGCAACTAGAGAAAGCCCTTGCGCAGCAACGAAGACCCAACATAGCCCAAAATTAATTAATTAATTAATTAATTAATTAGTAAGAAAAAAGAATATTCAGTTCTGGGTAGAATGGTATAATTTGAGGTTGACAAATGCTTCCTTCAAGAACAACTAGAAACACTGGATAAGATAAGGTCACCTGTTTAAAGACATCAGACGACTGCTGAATCAAAGACGACAAGAATGGCTAAATTTCTCGGGCTTCCCTGGTGGCACAGTGGTTAAGAATCTGCCTGCCAATGCAGGGGACACGGGTTTGAGCCCTGGTCTGGGAAGATGCCACAGGGCAACTAAGCCCGTGCACCACAGCTACTGAGCCTGCTCTCTAGAGCCTGTGAGCCACAACTACTGAGTCCGCGCCACAACTACTGAAGCCTGCGTGCCTAGAGCCCGTGCTCCACAACAAGAGAAGCCACCGCAATGAGAAGCCCGCACGCCGCAACGAAGCATAGCCCCCGCTCGCCACAACTAGAGAAAGTCAGCGCGCGGCAGTGAAGACCCAACACAGCCAAAAATAAAATAAATAAATTTAATTTTTTTTTAAATGGCTCAATTTCTCAAGAGGAGAGAACTTCAGCTCTCTGGCATCTGCAGTCACTTTTTCCCTTGGGGCATATGCAAATTATAAGAGATTGTCAATCTGAGATTTTTCCAGACTGCTGTGAGGAAGAAAAACCAGCAGAGATTTGAATGGTCTTGTGGGGCTATAGAGGTATAATTAAAGGCTTAAGGGACCTCAAACACAAAACCCTCAATACACCTGACATTTGCAAATTTCTGAAGTTGTGAGGGCAGGTGATTAAAAAGCTAAGCAGAAAACTTCTGAAACACTAACATGTTTTTCATAGACTTATGGTACTGGGGAAACAAAGAGTAGACTTCAGGACTTGCAGGCTATGTCAAGAACTTCTGAAAATCAGAGAGAAATTTTCTGCTGTTTCATAATGCTAAAGAGACACAAACTAGACCTGCCAGGAGAAGGGAGACCAGTGAACACACCAGACATTTACTGATAGTTGAGAAAATCCTGAAGGACAACATCTTAGTAACACAAACAAGTCAGAGGCAGACTGAACCTTACCAAAACTAAAAGTCAGCCTCAACCGCAGTTCATTCCCTGATTGGTTTAAGATGATCAATTTCAATTTCATCTGCCTAGCAGAGGAAAGGATAAACCTACCATGAAGAAATAAAAAGTCATTTGGAACGATATAATTTTTACACACAATGACCAGCATTCAATAAAAAAAATTCTAGACATACTGTGATTCAGGACCATATTACTAAAAACCACAAGAAAAAACATTCAATAGGAATAGAACCACAGGTGACATACACATTGGAGTTAGCAGATAAGGACTTTAACTATGATTAATATGTTCAAGAAAACAGAACTTTAAAATGTCTATGTCTAATATGTTCAAGAAAATTGAGAAAATCAATTTTTAAATGGAGAATTTTTCAGAGAATTATAATCTCTAAATAGAATCAAATGGAGATTTTAGAATTTAAAAATATAATATATGATATTATGGGTTTAATAGAGCTTAGGAACAGAAGACAGGGGACTTCCCTGGTGGTCCAGTGGCGAAGACTCTGCACTCCCAATGCAGGGGCCCAGGTTCGACCCCTGGTCAGGGAACTAGATCCCCCATGCCGTAACTAAGAGTTCACATGCCAAAACTAAAAGATCCCGTGTGCCTCAACTAAGATCCGACACAGTCAAATAAATAAATATGGAAAAAAAAAAAGAAACAGAAGACAGGATTAATGAACAGCAAAAATGATCAATAGAAAATGCCTAAATTGAAGCACAAAGAAAATAGGAACGGAAAACATAGGATAAAGCACAAAAGATATGTAGGACACACTGAAAATGTGTAATACACATGAGCCCCAGAAGGACAGGAGAGGATGATGCAAAAGGAATATTTGAAGATATAATGGCCAAGAATTTTCCAAATGAAGAATGATAGCAACACACAAATTTATGAAACTCTGCTACAGATTCAAGAAGCAACCATCAGCAAAATAGATACAAAGAAAACCACACTGAGGCACATCATGATAATACTGGCTGAAAATCAAAAGGCAAGGCAAAGGAGAGAATCTAGGTTTACAGCAAAAGGCCAGAAATTGGAGAAAGGCCATAGAAACAGAAAAAAAGAAGCTGGATTACTTGGATGATCCACAGAGTGGTACAGTTGACAAAGTATTTCAGAGATAGAGGTGAAAGCTCTCAAGAATAAAGAGACAGACTAACTTTGAGTTTTACTTTTAGTTCACTTGTGCTAAGAAGCCTAAGAACAATAATGAAATCCCACGCAGTTTTTACACTAATTAATTTGAGTCACAACCAAGTTTTTTCTCTCTCTATTATATACAAATAAGTTCATTTATATAGTTTATTGTTTTCTAAACACTTTAAATTTCAGGAAGGGTTTGCTTCTTGCTGGGTTTCCTGAATCTGTGAGGACTGCTGTCCCCGACTCTCTCAGTCAGGAGCCGAGGCTTGGAAAAACGGAGCCAAAGAAAGGAAGATCCAAGACAGTATATCAGTACCAAGGGGGACTTTTCCCCCTTTTCTCCTTTTCCAAGAGTGAATCAGAAATTCTGATAGGGGATGATGAGGAAAGGGCCAGTAATTGCATATTGAATGGCTCCCCATGTATTTGTCTGCCTCCTCCCCACCCTTGCCCTCATTAAGAACCACTTCTCTATATTGGTTCAAATGAATCCCCCAGAGATCCTATTAAAATGCAGATTCCAACTCAGTAGCTCTGGTGTGGGGGGAGGGGATCTGGGATTCTGCATTTCCAACAAACTCCCAAGTGATGCAGGAGATTGCTTCACAGACTACTTTGAAAAGCAAGGTTTTAGGTGACCCCCAAATCATCTAAAATTGGCTACTCTGGCTGTTAAATGTGCACTGCCTTAAGATAGATCTGAAGTTCTCCCAAGAAGGTGGCTGGGGGTGGCAGCGGGGAGACCAGCAGTCAGTGATTGCAATTTTGAAATGTTTACCAAAGTATATTCTGAACACTAACTACAGTAGTTGCAGAAGATGTTAATACATGTTCCTGAGAGGAAATAGTTCCATGGCCAAATAAGTTTAGGAAGCATAGTACACTTTTCCCCCTCTGAGAGATTCACGATGCACGTTTGCATTTTAATGATTCTGAACCATCTGCAGTAGGGAAACATTTAATCTGATAATTTATTTAATTAACCATTAACACTCTGAGAACTAGTATTCCATGGAATAAATTTTGGGATATGCAGCCATACAGAGCAGTAGCTATCAAACTTTGGTGTGTATTGGAATTAGCTAGAGAGCTAATAGAGGACACAGATGCTGTTACTGAACCAAACTTTGGTCCACTCACCCACCATGCAGCAAAGCCAATTTACTGACACTGGGTTGTGGTAAAGTATTTATTGCAGGCACCAAGCAAGGAGAACAGGCAGCTCATGTTCAAAAGACCCAAACTCCCTGATGGCCTTCAGGGAATGGTTTTTAAAGGCAACATTTGGGGTGAGGGCTGCAGGGTACATGACTGTCTTCTGATTGGTTGGTAGTGAGGTAACAGGGTGGTGTTATAAGAGTCTTAATCATCAACCTTCTGGTTCCAACCAGTCTGGGGTCTGTGTGCTTGCAGTCACCCTCCTCTACCAGGGCAGGGGTCTTAGTTTCTGCCGAACAACTCACAAAGATATATATTAGATTGTTATGTATATTCCTTGAGGAGGAACTAGGATTCTGTCTTATCATTGAACTATTATCATTACTTATCTTGCTTAATTGCTTTTCCTTTGTTTCTGCATTCCCTCACTTCCCTAATTAGTAACTGCTTGTGTCTGGCTCTTTGGAACTCAGGGAAGGCCTAGGAAACGAAAGCCTTTTTTCTACAAACAAGAAATGGGGGACACGGGCCCCACAGGGTCCTGCTCAATTTCATTGCTTGGTGAAGTTGGATACATCCTAGACCTTTGTATTTTCACCGAATTCCCCAAGTGATTATTAGTCCCACCAAAGTTTTAGAATGACTGCTATAGTCATCTCAGAGGAGTTTCTGTTACCAGCTGGAGAGGTAGGGTTGCCTGTTAGCCCAGCTTCCCTTTTGCAGAAGCCTATGTTATCCCTGGGAGGACCAGCATTGGCTGCAAACTGCCTTCATCTAAGGAAGAAGAACATTTAGACCAGGTGGGGCACCCCAAAGATTCCTCTCTATGTTCTGTTGAACATACTGCAGGGATTCCTCCAAGTCTTTTCACTGTAACCTCCCAGTCATCAGTGGCTATCCATTAGCCTTGCTCCAAACCAGAGCTCAGGAGAAGGACTTTCTCTCTAGAACCAATTCACTGATTCACTGAACAAATTTTCATCAGTCAGAATTTTGGCAGTATTCAATGAATAAGATGGACAGGCACTCCCACGAGGCAGCGGTAGGGAACAGACAATAAACAAGTAAATGAATAATTTCAGATAGTAATCAATGCTGTGAAGAAAATAATGTCACATGTTGGGAAGCGGAGATATTGAATAATATCATCTGAACTAAGATGGAACTCTGTGACTGAAAAACGAAGCAGGCAACTCCATGAAGTGCAATTATGAAGTTTATTGTGGGTAACTTACATTCAGGCAGGCAGGATCAGGCAGAGAGATGATTCAGAGGCACTCGCAGCTGCACTCCGCACTGCCAAGGGGTACAGGGGGATATAAAGGGGCTAAGGATAAAAATAGAATCTGACTACCAAGTGAGAAGCACGTCCACACCAACTGGAACTGGGGGCTTTTCCTTCCCCCCGGGCAGGGGCAGGTGTCTCATGACCATTAACCATCTGCGTCAGCAAAAAGCACTCTTCAAGTTTTCATATCAGTTGAAGGTAAGGGTAAAAGTTGATAGGGAACTCCTCTGGTTTGGTGCATTCCTTGTGAGCTAGGCTAAAGCTCAGTCACTCAGAAAAAGAGATGGGGTAGGACTGTGGGCCTAAGATGGAGCTGACAAGATGGTGCCAGTGTGGTTCAGCCACATATCGTGGGACGGAGAATGACTGAGTCAGGGATTCCATTTAGATACTGTAGTCCTGTAAGACTGCAGAAGTCCTAGGGCCAGTCCAGGTAATGTAGATCCCATTCCAGAAAGGCCAACAGTGACTGGGATTGGCCTTAATGGTTCAGAAAACTTCACCAGCTACCCCAAATATATCTGGTTAGGAGGCAGCCTATATCCCTTGTACCTACTACAGTGACTGACTCATAAAGGGCCCCCAGTGAATACTGGTGAATGGTTGGCTGGCTGGCTGGCTGGCTGGATGGATAAGTGGATTGTTGGATGTGTAGTTAGTTCCAGTGATTTTGACAAGATCTCTTTGGTGAGAACTTAAAGCGGGACTTGCTGAAGCTATTGGGCCAAACTGGGCATTCACTTTGATGAACAGCTCCCTTCTAAATGATAAGGCAGTGGTGAGATATGCTATACCTGACCCTGAACATATGTGGTGTTCTAAGAGTTATGAGGCTGCCTTGGGGAAGTGACGACTTGAAATCTGAAGGCTGAGTAGAAATTAACCAGGAGGAGAAGAAAGAAGAAGGCATTTCAGGCAGAAGGCATAACCCAGCATAACTGTGGTGCAGCGGGAGAGCAGGATACTGGTGAGGCTCTGGAAGGAAGCTGGTCTGGAGAGGGGTGAGGAGAGGTGTGGGGCTAGAGGAGGTGGGAGAGGTAGGCCAGAGCCAGAGCCTGCAGGCAAGCTCAGGACTTTGTTCTGAGTCTCAGTAACTAACTGTGTGTCCACTCATTTGCCTTTACCCCCCTGTAAGCTCCTTTGTGTTTACGCTAAGGTGTCCCTCACCTAATAAGAAACCCAGTTCCTTCTACCAGCCCTGTGTTTAGGATTATATTAGTATAAGAAACTTCAGCTGTGGTGTCAAGTTACAGGCAGACTTACGTAGGGATAAAAATAAAGCGGTACATTCTTGAGAATAAGGGAAATGGATGCTCCCCCTTGAACAAAGAGGAGGGATTGAGACATATAATCAGCTCTTTCTCTATGATATATCTGACCAAGGTAAATGCAGTGCCCCTCTCATCAGTCAGCAAACTACCAATTTGAAGTATCCAAAAATGTGTGCACTAAACTCTAACACCCTTTAGATCTGAAACTCTGGAATTCTTTGGCAATTTGGGGTGGCTCTGTTATAAAGCAGGGGCTGTGTAGAAATTACGGAGTGGTGATATTTATATCCTCCACAGTGGCTTGCATTAAGTAGGTGCAATAATTGATAATAAATACTAAGCTGAATTTTAGGACATTGAGAGCCATTGTATAATCAACAAATGCATGCATGTAGGACCATTATCTGGGACTCTTGTCAAGGAAGAGGCACAACGTTTTGAAAGAGCCCTGGCCAAGATTCATGGAGACAATATTCTGATTCTTGCTCTGGCTGTGTCATGAAGGAGCTCGTGGCCCCTGGACAACTCTTTCAAACCACCATAAGCCCCACCTTCATTGTAAAATACGGTGAAGTCATAAGTATTGTTACAAGAATGGCAAAAGTTAAGTATCATCAAAATTATCTGAAAAATGTGTGAGGAAGAAAGTGCCTGACGAAGGCGCAGTCCTGCAACCTGACACACCACACCACCTCTTAGTAAGTCCAGCATTGCCAATTTCTCCCCCAGTGTTGGAAACAATTGCTGTTGACGCAACTGAACGCCAGATGAAGTGGTTGGCTTGCATTGAGGAGCCACGTTGTAACAAAAAATGTACCTTCTCTTTAAACACTAAAGCTACATTTCAGTGAGGTGTGATGCTTCCTGGGAAGCACCTGGTTCTGACTGAGGTAACACTGCCCACATGGATCTCTCTCATCTCCCCGGCTGCTGTTTCTGCATCTGTTAAGAGAAGAAAGTGATACCTCCTTGTCCCTACCTACCTCAAATGCATTTTATGAGGATAACTGTGGATACATGTATAAAGTCCAAGTCAATGGGAAAAATCTCCAAAATCAATTTGTCACATCAACGCTGTTTTATGCAGCCAACATTTACAATAATGCAGTATCACACAGGACAGAATCCCAGGGCTACAAGTGTTCTTCGAAGGATCCTCAGTTTTCAACAAGGTGACCTACTCTGTGTTGCACTTAGACATTTTTCCTTTAATAACTTACCATCTGCTTCTTTAGAAATTTCACTCACTGTCTTAGTAATGTCTTTTGCAGCCATAAAAAATAAGTATTCTTGCCTGTGACAGCACTTCAGATTTTCAAGGAAAGCAGCTGTGTCTCCTCTTCTCACAGGACATGAGTACCAAAGCTTTCATTCACCATCCCAGATATATACAAAAGTTATTTACCAACGTCCCTATTACAGGGCAGACAGGAGAGCCGGGCCTGCCTATGTGTGAGGTTCCTTGAGTGGAAAAAACTCATTTCTGGTTTGGAATAATGGCTGCAAACCCAGAGTAAATGTATCATAGGGCAGGTTGAAGATCTCTTTCTTAAATGAAAATTTCAGATTTGTGCATTTTACTGATACCAAACATGGACAAAAAAAGAAAAAGAAGAAAAAAAGAAAAAAATTCACCACCTTAATTCACCAAAAGGAATCCAATTTCTGAAGTCCGCCATCTTTTAAATATTTGAAATGTTTCCAGGGATTGTGTTTAGGTCATGCATGCATGCCATCTCTGGAATTCATTTTTCAAGGATCCAGGTTGAACAGAATTGAGATATGGGGATTTATTTATGTTTTCTAATGCCCAGAGATAATCAAGAATGCCACAGTTATTTCTCAAGAACAATATGACCTGGTGAACCCATTAACCTTTTTTTTTTTTAAATATGGAACGCTTCACAAATTTGCATGTCATCCTTGCACAGGGGCCATGCTAATCTTCTCTGTATCGTTCCAATTTTAGTATATGTGCTGCCGAAGCGAGCACCCCATTAACTTTAACAGGAGTAGGCATAAGAACAGACTGAGGTCATCTCCCTAACAACTCCAACAGCTTCTGAACAAATGGAATCCCATAAATTTTCCTAATTCCGTGGTTCTTAAAAGACCAATGGCTGAGTAATTCTACCAATGATATAATTCTGTTAAGTATCCTGATCACTTTCTGAGCCTTGTAATGACTAGAATGTATAGCACATATAGTCTGGGATATACACTGTGAAATCTGTTCATGGTTTTTGCTAAAAGTTGATAAGTTTAAAAATACAGTGTAGGAAAATTACTTATGGTTGTGGAGGAAGATGGGAGAAAAGTGCCAAATGAGCTTTTAATGAGGACTTCTGAGTGTGAACATATGTAAAAAGAACCTTTAGATAGAAGTATTATGATAAACAAAAAAGATCAAGCTAAGTTCTCAAGAAAATTTATAGGTACAAGATCATAGTGTTTATATGTACAATGAACAACTTATTCATGAAGAACTATTTTGTTCACTGTTAATAGACAAGCACACTTGGTTCCCTGGAAACACTTCAACTAGACAAAACATACCAACATGTTAGTCATAAATATAGCTTTATTTCATAATCTAAAAACTTTTTTTTTTAATCTGGGAACAGAACATTCCTACTTCCATACAACAGAATGACCCTGAAGAATACCGGAAAACAGTGTCTAAGTTATCTGAACTTTGCATTTAAGAATCTGTAATCTAGTTTGGGAAAAGAGAATGAAAGAAGGTTTGAAATAAAGATTTCTTCCTTACAAAGCAAATGATAAAATTAGATCCATTCTTCAGTTTAAACTTGAACATGTTTTCCCAGAAACTTTGGTGATTTCTTCAAAAAAGCAATTCTAAGGTTGACTGCCTATTAAGAAACAGAAAATATTTAAAAATAAGACCCAAGTTGGACATGGCACAAGACTCAGGCCAAGGCATGTAAATGGGATATCCCTTAGAATGAGGTGGCTCCCATGTCTCAAAAGCAAATTTATGGTCTCTAAGGAAGCACAATATACATAATGCATCTCCTTATGTAAGAGTCAGAATTTAGTTAGAACTTAAAAAAATTTTTTTAATATAATAAACCTTAAAATCATTTCTCTTGTGTAATGTACATAGAGTAGATATGACATTATGGTGCTTTCTTAAGGTCACTGGGTACCACTGTCAAAGAGAGCTGTCATGCCCTCTAGGCATATTAAATGAAAATTGAAAATGTAAGTTACATTAAATTAAATGGGGAAAAAATCTGGCTTCTATCACCTTTAAAAGCAAACTGTTGTCATTGCACACACACATTATGGGACAAAGAGCATGCAATACAACAAACAAGTCAAGTTTTTAGTATGTAAAAGGCTAAAGTGCAATCATGGTATAAACATCAATAATAAATAACCTTGAAGGAGATTAATTCTCCAAATAAATAATTATTATAACGTTACAGTTTTTAGTGTTAGCCTAAACAGTGATATTCACAGCAATGTATTTTCCCACTTAATAGTTGCCTATACGCCACGTGAAAAGCCCACCCCCATGAGCCAAGAGTCAAGGTGAAGATTCAAAAATTTAACATTTTCACTACGATAGGTTCAAAGCATTTGTATAAGTTACACTTTTCAATTTACTGGCATTTTAAGTAATTGCTTTGTTACCTATTTTTAATGCATTGCTAATCTGATGCTTATTGCAATAACAATCATAATTCTACTAATGTTAATTAGGTTACAGCTTTAATTTTTAAAATAAGAGAATTCAATTTACATGAAAATACATAGTTTAAAAACCACCCACCACAAACACACACCTTTTTCATGAGTATTGAAAAATAAATTATTAATATACTTGACATATATATTTTGTATGTGTTATGTGCTGTACATTTATACAAATAAATGTATATATTTGTGGACATAATTGTTCTTATTTCCAAAAGAATGTCAGCACTTGTAAACTCTGCAGGAGACCTGATGATATTGCTAATTTAAAAAAAAAAAAAGTAACACGGAAATTCATTCTTGAAGAAAATTGTAAAGCAGGAGGTTCGTAACAGATGGTTCTTTATGGAAACCAAGGCCATTTTAGGGAGGCAGGGTGGGGAGGACAATCTCAGATTCTGGATCCCACATGCAATGTTTATTTCAGAAATTACTTTAGAAGGCCGTATACAACAAATACATCAGATACTTGGTTGAAAGGTAAGAACATGTATTTTAGTCATAAAAGGGCACAGAAGCAGCAGGAGGTGGAAAAAGTTAGGCCAGCAAGGAGAAAGTCATGCCTACAGCTAACAGAGAGGATGCTGACACCCCCCGGGAAGCAGGTCTTAGGAAAGGGCTGAGTAACATCTGTGGTGTCTCCGGGATGGCTCACAATGCACTAAATGTGCAATCCACTGGCATCCAACCATTCAGACCCTGAACTGGTGATGGGTGCCGATCAAAAGTGTTTTACTATCCTCCCCAACCATAGCAGTAGAAGCAGCTATTAAGATAGAGGCTGGCAGCTTGGTCTTAGGGTGCAGAATACTCAGCCAAAGAAGAGAACAGAGGTGCATCAAAATAAGAATAAACATGCATCCAGGGAAACAAAAACCTGCATGAAACAAACTAGAAAACAGTCTGTCGGAATGACAACTGAAGTCTGACAGAATGAGTCCTTGAAGCAGCCCAAACACTGAAATCTTGATTAATCAGAATACTCAGGGAAACAGCCTTATTTTGGAAGCTCCCAAATTAATTGAGGGTAAGGTTAAAAATGAACAAAAATATGTTTATTTCACTACTATTAACAGGACTTTACATTCCCATTCCTTGCCTCACAATTCAGAGCAGGGGGCACAGGTTGAGTTTTTTTCCAGTGCCTGACATCTTCTTTGGCCTTGGGCCTGAGAATTAACCACTGCACAGAACTCCAGATGTGGAAATGGCTGGAGACGGGCTAACCATCTTAGAAGGTGGAGCTTCATTTTGCTAAAAGTTTGGAATAAGACTGCTTGCATTTTTAAAAAATTCTTTCTGTAATTTGCCTCTTGCTTCCAAAAGGGACTTGTAAAAAATTCTGGTTCACTGAGATTTCCGTTTGTTAAATTCTGGTTAATCCAGGTGCCTGTATGGACATGAAATGTGTTTTATGATGGCTTGTATCTAAAAGAACATTACTGACCCCTAGAACAACATTCCCAAAGCCCAGTGGTGGTTGTCCAGAGCCATCCACCCTTTTAGATGATGTTCACAATCGCTGTTGGCTTTTTTTTGGCTATTTTCGGCCTTATGTTTCCTTTCCGGGTAAATCCTAGAGGCTCCCCTTTCTTTGCTGGTCTGCAGAGTTCTCTTGCGGACTCAGCCTGTTCGTGCATGGACTTATTAGCAGGCTGCATGCTGGCTCTGTCATCCTTGGCTTTTTTCAGGTAGCTCCTTCCCTTTGGATGGAAATGGGTCTTGAGATCAGGGTGGTTACACACAGAATGTGGGTGCCCTCGGCTTCTACAAATGGTTGCGGGGGAGGAAGGAGATGAGCAGAAAGAAAGATTTCTTTAAATCCTTAAAAGAATAAAAACTACTCATGGAACAATCACTCCTGCATGCTAAGGTGGCAATAATGCTGCCAGTAAAACAAATAATATATATTGATATTTTTCTTCCAAAAATTTCTATGGCCTTCATGAAGTGATCTCATGATACTAAATTCCCAGGGAGATATTACTAGTCTTATTTACCAGTGATAAAAACTGAGGTAGAGAAAACTTAAATGACTATCCAGGGTAATACATACAGTGGTCTATGGAGAAGATGGGACCAGAACCCTCATCTCTTGACTCTTTAAGTGACTTCTAGGGGATTCAAACAAATCTGTAGTACAGCTATCATAAAGTATATGATTCACAGTATAAATTTATATATATATATATAAATTATTGTGCACACTACATTAATAGTGCTATAGAGATATTACGACTACACTATAGCACAATAAGAGAAAGTTATATTATTCAATATTTTAAAAAGACTCCTGCATTACTATCATACTGCCGTATACTCACAGACTATTAGCAGAGTTAAAAGTCACATCCACATTTTAGAAAGTTAGGTACACAAGCAGGTAAATTTTCTCCTGAAACTCTCAAATCCACTTATATTATAGATATCATATAAAGTGCAACAGGAACACATATTATGCAAACAATATCAAATAGCCTAAGTATAAAAAGATATACATACAGGCATTTGGATTTCCTATTTGAGGAGATATCTGTAAGCTGAAGGAAAACAAATAAGACAAAACATTACTTCACTTAAAGGCTGGATTCGGTTTTTTAAATCCTCGTTGCTTATATTTTTAAGAAACTGTATTCCCATTAAAGAAGCCGGTAACTGGTATCGGGATCACTGCCCATGGCACCATCCATCACCGCGGAGAACAAGAACGTTTCATGCTCAGCTCTGCTTACTCAGGAAGCCTCTGTGGCTCCCTGTTCTGAGATTTCCAAGAAGCCAGTATCAGCAGATCTCAAAAATTTCAAAAAGTTAAACAGCCCCTCAAGAGAACAACACTTGAAGAAACATGTTTTTAAAAACTGGAATGATGTGCCATTATTTCTTGATTGATTCAGGCTGTATTTGCAGCTAATTTACTACAGCTATGTCTGGTCACAGTGTATCAACTACGGGGAAAATTGGCATAAAATGTTTATTGCCTAAAATACATCATTTCTAAAATGAGAGCATACGAAGACCAACTCCACAAATGTCCTGAGGCCATCTATCTTTGAGGTTATTTTCCACTCTCAATAAAATATCTGCATGCACTTTTGTGGCTGGGCTCAGAATATCATTTGCAGAATAAATGATAATTATCATTTTGTGTTCCACATGTCACCAGACACTTTATAGGCAAGTGTATTTATAGCATATTCCCAACCTCCCTCATGCAGCCTTTACTGAAAGAAGTGGCGTCACATCTGCAAGCAGACTGACGGAAGAAGAGGACGACAAAGAGAATGTGGAGAAAGGGCCATCCTGGCGCAGCGTGGCCAAGACATGCATCCCTCTATACTCAAATCACCGGAGAAACCAAGCTCAGCATAACAGGATCTTCCTCCAGGTCTTCTGTGTGAAGCTTGAGCTTTAGTCAGGAGCAAATCAGAAAGCAGCTTTCTTCAGCAGACTTCTGAGGGTCACGTGCCTAGGAAGGTAAGATGGGACTCCTGCCTTCTGCCTTGGGACACAACTGAAAGTCAGCATTATTGCTGACCCTGTCCACGCTGGCTGGGTTTGGCATGAGAGTAGTAAACGTGAACAGAAAAAGGCACGTTCCTTGCGTGAGGGTCATGAGGTCTTGCAATATACAAAGAAGGGGGAACAGATGGCTCCGGCAAACACCAGACTGGTAGTTTCCGGGAACCCCAAAGGCATCAGCATTTCTACCCTCTTTCTCCCAGTCCGCCTGCCCCCGCTCCCCATCAGCTGGGCTCCTTGAATGGGTTTTAGTGTGTATATAAACTCTGAAAACTTACAGGGTTTTCCTTCCTTTAAATACTTTCCCACTTAAAAAAAAATTATTATTATTGAGGCATGACAAAATATGTTCAACTTTATGTATGTATGCAAGCATATAGTGTAATGATGTATTGCATATGGGTACATAATTCCCTTTGGAACTTTATGCAAAAGTTGTGTGTGTGTGTGCTTCTCTCACAGGGAAAAGGCCAACAGTGATCTGCTAGATTATGAGGCTTGGGGTGGAGGTGGGGCCGATATCACAGGCACCAAAGAATTTCATGTGCTCTCCTCCCTGTGAACACAAGAGGCCTCCACAGCCTCAGGCAGATGGAAATGCTCTTCCCACTTAGCCCAACTACCTACCTCCATTTTCTCCTGGTCCAGCTACTTTTGTCTTCTTTTTATTTAGGGAGAGGAGGGTATGAAGAGGGGGATCAAGAGAGTCCTTGGTCAAGGTTTCAGGTTGAAAAAATATAAATAACCTTGCACTGAGAGCCAATTTAAGTACTTAAAAGACAAATATGGTGTCTCAGGTTATTATAGGTTTTGGGAAACTGGACACCTAGCCCTCCTCCAACTTCCCCTCTGTATATACTCAATTTTTGAGGCCAAAACCTTGGACTCATTTTTGACTCCTCACTTTCCCTCGCCAGCTAAATCTAATCCTTCAGCAAGGCCAGCTGGTCTTGTCAATTTTCCTCCAAGAACATATCCGATACCCTTCACCTCTCTCTACTCGGTTCTACCCAAGCTGCCATCCCCCCTCATCTGCCACAACAGAAGAGCTTTCTAACTTGTCGCTCATTTTTGCACCCCTCCAGTCAATTCCCCACAGAGCAGCAGAGTGATTTTGCTAAAACACAGATCACCTCCTACTTAAAACCTTCCAATGGCTTCCCCGTGTGCAGTGGAACATATGCAAACTCCTTATATGACCAAGAAGCCCCCGCCTGATATGGATCCTTCCTACCTCTCTGACTTATCACCCACCACTCAAACATGCCAAGCTTGTTCCCTCCTAAGGCAGCTGCATTTCCTATTCCTTTGCCTAGAATATTCCACTTCCAAATTCTCACAGAGCTGCGTCCTTGTTATTCAGGTCACAGTGCAAATGTTGCCTCTTCAGCAAGGCTTTTTTTGAAAGCTTTTTGCTAAAGCTAAAGTGGCCATCTCAAACATATCATCTTACTTTTTTCTTTATAGTAGGATCTTCACTATACGAAATTATCTTCATTATCTGTTTGCTTATTGTGTGCCCCTCCTCCCTGAGACCAGGGACCTCATCGATCTCGTTCACAGCAGTTTCCTCAGCACCCAGTAAGCACTGCATCCCCAGTAAATATGTTAAATGAATTACTGCTAGTCCTAATTTAGCAACCTCCAGGAAATAAATGCAATGCTTAAAATAAGATTATCCAAGCTATTTCATGACCTTCCATTTGAGCAGTTCTGTGAGTGATTTTGGCAGATGAGATATTAGGTCACTTTGTGTCTAATTCGACAGCATGTTTCTGAGCATACAGACAAATTACCTGAGTAAGCATATTACATTTTTAGAAATCAGCCAGGTGAAAAAGAACATAAATGCTCAAGAGGATTAAGGGAAAGATACATATGCCGAAACATTATTTCAGAAAAGGCACTAAATATGAGGGGGAAGGAAATTCTTCTAGAGCACAAAAGAATCTTAAAGCTAGAAGACATCTTAGAAAGAAGCAATTTAACACGTCAATCTAGAAATGTCACTACTCTCTGGAGGTGGTAATGAGAAAAAGAGGGAAGAGGAGAGAGGGAGGGAACTGGGGGCTGGAAAAGAAGGGAGATGACAAGGCCACACTGTTTCTGTACAGCAGCCTTGTTGGAGATGGCAAGAGCCAGCCAGGCTCCTGACAGCATTCCCCACTGTTCTGGAGGAGGGAGCGGAGGTGGGGGGAGTCAGTCAGAAAGTTCTGCTCCATCCTGGGGTGCACTGCGGCAAGGAGCTCTCCTGCGCGGGGCTGAGGCTCCAGAAGCCCAGGCTTCTTGGTGCCCTGCACTTTCATTCAGCTGGGCCAAACAGGTTACTAAAGATACGATTCAAAGGTTTTCCTGCTAAAAGAATCCAAGTTCTTCCATAGCCACAGATACCAGAGAGGCCAGACCGAGTAGTCTGATTACATCAAAGACGTGGTGAATGTATTTTATTATGATGAAACAGACTAAGTAAAAAGGTAAAATGGTCTTAGGGTTTGTAGACTGTCTCATAACGTGGTACACTATGGTCCAAAGTAGAGTTTAGAGGACTATACATGAAAACAGGGGAAACGACATCTGCCCATACTTTCAGAAATCAAACATCTCATTCTTGGTGTTCTCAGGGCAGTGTGTTCTCCGTCCAAAAGTCAGCTCACCTCACTACAGCCTGGTCATGCCCTGCTCACAGACAGCTCTCACTTCTAAATTCACTGCTACAATCTTAACTGCACTTTATTTGATCCGAATTAGTCAACTCTTCCTTATGTCGATCAAATCTGAAGAAGGCAGATGATGTCAGGTTTTGGGACACAGAGAACAAAAACAAATATTTATTAATTAAATGTCCTACCGTATTTGTATGTACATGTATATATATGTGTGTGTGTGTGTGTGTATGTATATACACATACTTATGTGTGCGTGTGTGTATATATATGTTATGTGTACACATACACACACATAATTTTATATCTATACATCTGACTAAAAGAGCTGAGATGCTGTTCAACTTTTGATTACATGATACAGCAGGATGAGAAGTAAGGACTGGCCATGTCTTTTAAAAGGTGTTCCGTTTCCAAGCTGGAAAAGTAAAGTCAGCAGAAGAAGTGAGCACAGAAATATAAATAAAGGCGAGAACTAATGGGTTTCCTTTCTTTCTCATTGCCTTCCATTATTTTCTCTGAGACCTTCTTAGCTCTGGGTTACTAATAATTTATACATTTCTTAGTTCTGGGTTACTACTAAGACTAAATACTGAAAATATCATGGCTACATTTTAATTTTAGAATTCCTAACCACCAAAGTCAGGTGATGATCGCAGAACTTAAGAGGCCAAAAGCCCTTATACAGCATCTAGTCCAACTGCTTCATTTTATAGAAGAATGATAGGCCCAGGAAGACAAACTGTCTCATCCAGTCAGAAGCAGGGTGGGAATGATCTAGAAGCCAGGCCCTCTCACCTCACATCTGGGCTCGGTGACCTCATGCCACAACCCTCCCCTGAGAGATGGCAAGGTGGAAGAAGGAGGCAGGAAAGGGCTCAGAGTGTCCCTCCAGCCGAGACTGCACTCTTGCATTTCCCAAAGAGGTGACAGGGGAATCGAGGAGGGGAATAAACGTTCTTTCTCAGGGGACCACAGACACCCACCTGGAAAATAATAAATACGTCAGGTAGCTGAAACTGCTTTGATGACAGTTACTGAAACCTCACAAACATGACACATTTACTTCCTTCCAGTCTACTTTGTTCCTGACTGGGAAGTTCTGGCGCTTGCCCAACTGTGCGGCTCGAAGGCTGAGGGAACGTTACTACAGTAGGCACCGTGTAAGATTCTTCATTTCTTTCCTTCCTCCATGTCTCTGTTCTTTCCTGCTGTCTCTCTCCCTCCGGTCTTCCTTCTTTATCCACATGCCTTTCATTTCATTCCTTCTTCGATTATTTAATCATGTATCCTGTTAATCTTGGCTTCCAGACTGCTCAACCTAAACTTTTCAATCCACCAATAGCAACCTTACTAACCTTTTGGTTAGCATAAATGTTCCCTATTTTTCTTTTCCTCATATATATAGTCCATTTGGGGGTTAGTAAAAGAATCATCTTTAAATCTTCTGGGAAGGTGGTAATAAGCATAAATAAAATTCAATGGATAATGAAAATGTTATAAATAAACCACTTTAGGTTTTCAAAAATCCATTCTTTGGCTTTGTTGTTTATACCACCAAGGAAATTGTATAGAGGGCAAATATGGCCATCCACCTCCGACACCTACAGCATGGTTATTTGTAAACACCCCACCCTCTGAAGAGACCAGGTAATCTGGATCAAGCCACTTATGAGGGCCTTCCCTGGTGGCGCAATGGTTAAGAATCCGCCTGCCAATGCAGGGGCCATGGGTTCAATCCACATCCAGGAAGATCCCACGTGCTGTGGAGCAACTAAGCCTGTGTGTGCCACAACTGCTGAGCCCACGTGCTACAACTACGGAAGCCCGCGCACCTAGAGCCCATGCTCCGCAACAAGAGAAGCCACTGCAATGAGAAGCCTGTGCACTACAACAAAGAGTAGCCCCCGCTCGCCACAACTAGAGAAAGCCCTCGCGCAGCACCGAAGACCCAATGCAGCCAAAAAAAAAAGCCACTTATGAGAGTCTGGACCTTCATCCATATTCAGGGTTCTCACTTGGGCTCTAGGCGTTTTTTAAGTCCCTGAAACCATATGTAAAATTGTATGCAAAAATGTATTATTAGCATATCACCTGTGAATTTTTCTTAGTCTTTTTGAAAATCTACTTAAAGAATGTTTCACCTATAGAGACTACCAAATAGTGTTTTCCTTCCTATTAAAGAAAAAATGTGGTTAAATTTTGCTAACTAAGAAGCATGAAAGTTTTCAGAAGATTCCTTGAAGAGCTCCAAAACAGGATAATAACTTCCAATATACTTGACACCAAGGTAGGGACAGATGATTTCTTTGTATACTTCAAACTGTCATTCTACAATATAAAAATATTTCTACCAACTCAGCTTGGTGTGGAGCTGGAGAGTGAAGAAATGGAGACCGTGCATCCAGGAATGTAGCTTACTTCCAAGTGTCTTGAACTCACCTGTATCACTTCCCCGACACAGGCATGGCCAGGGCAGTGCTTTCAAATGATGTCTAGAAAATTCCTGCAAATCATTCCCCAGTTCCCTTTTCTGCTGTCCTTGACCCCACCTGATATACCACAGCCCTCACACCTGGTGCGGGGCCTGCATGACTCACCACGTGCTCACTGGCGTCCCGGCAGAGGCCAGCGGCCTGCTGGCTGTGATAGTACTCCAACTGCTTTTCCGCCAGTTCTACCCGGTGCAGCAGGTTCTCAATAAAGTCCTGGAGCCGAGCTTTCCCCTGAACCTCCTTCTCAGCGGCTGCTTCCAGGAAATGGTTGAATGTAACCACTTCTCTGCAAGGCAAAAACATCAGAAAACAAAATGGAGAAGCGAGACAGGAATTCATTCGTTCAATACATATTTACTGAGTGCCTACTATGTGTCAGGTACTGCCCTAGGCAGTATGGCCACAGCATGATAAGAGAGATAAAATTACATTTTAAGTGATACATTTAGAGGCTACATTTTAGTAGAAGAAGATAGTCACTATAAAATATACAAATAAACATATATGTCATATGGTGATAAGTGCTAAGGAGAAACAGGGCAGGGGGACAGCGAATGATGGAGGAAGGGAAGGAGTAAGTGAAACTATAGAAAGCAAAGTCAGGACAACATTTTGGATGGGGCAGCATTTGAACAGACACCAGGAAGCAAGGAACAGCCATGCAGATAGCTGGGAAGAGCAAGCCAGGTGCTCGGTGGGAATGTGCAGAATGGCCTGAGGTACAGCAAGGAGGCCTGCAAGGACAGAGCAGAGTGGGGAGGGGAGGACAGCCAGAGCAGGGAGCCAGGCGGGGCCTCACAGGTCAGTGTGCCAGATGTTATTATGAGATGGGAAACCACTGGCCACTTTTGAGAAAAGTTCTGACTTACATTTGAAAAGTCTGGCTATTGGGGAAGAAAATACAGGGAAGGAAATATGGAAGCAAGAGACCACACTGAGCACCAAAGCATATAAAAGGAGTCACCATGTCCAATAGTGTGTATATATATATGTTTTTTTTTTTTGCGTTACGCGGGCCTCTCGCTGTTGTGGGCTCTCCCATTGCGGAGCACAGGCTCCAGACGCGCAGGCTCAGCAGCCATGGCTCACGGGCCCAGCCACTCCGCGGCATGTGGGATCTTCCCGGACCGGGGCACGAACCTGCGTCCCCTGCATCAGCAGGTGGACTCTCGACCACTGCGCCACCAGGGAAGCCCCAATAGTATATTTTTGAGCTAAGAATGAAACAGTCCAAGAACTGCCATCTTGAGGTAGATCCAAGGTCTGTTGGGGAAGCTACGTTAGCTGACATAGGAGAAGCAATGTTCAGGTTGCCCTTCCCTAAAAAGTTGAGCAAAATACCTTTACCTACATAATTCATTATGATTCAGAAATCCAGAAAAATTTTAATAACTATATTACTATTTTATATCTTTTTATTTCTAATGCAAGTATGAAAATAATACTTTACTGAATTATAACTAAATAAGTTCTTTATAAAAAATTCAAACACATTAAAATATAATGAAGAAAATATCACCTGAAACCCCATTATCCTAAGACCACCACTGTTTACATTTTGGTAACCATCCTCACAAACATCTCTACATATACACATACAAATCAGTACTATCAATAGGTATACAGTATCAAAATTTTCTCACTTGATTTGCCTCACTTAATAAGAAATCAAGATCTTTTTGGCCATCCCCTTTGTATGTTTTGTCACACTCACTGGAGCTACTGATTTCCATAATTTCACTACCTGCTGGATATAGTATTTCCTTTATGTGTCTTTGAACTCGCAACCTTCAGAGAGCGGTCCCTCATGTTTCTGGCCATGTTCTACTCACGCAGAACCAAGATTCTAAGGACTCTGATCATTGTTCCCCTAAACTTCATTCATTTTAGATTAAAAAATCTAAATGTTTTCTTAAATCTAACCTCATGCAGTTGTTCTAGAGAGTTCATTAAATTCATTGCCTTCTCTGAATCTTCTCAACCTCCACTTGATTTTTATTTTCTGCTAAGCTCCATAATTTCTTGAGAGTAGAACTTCAGGGCTGTTCAGCTCAGGAAGTCATAGTTTCAAAGAAGGTCTTTGCAAAACAGTTGGTGGTGGCTTCCAGATCCTTTATTCTGTACAACTGGTCAGGGAGCCACTTTTACAATTAGTCATGACTTTTCTCTCATAAATATATTACATCACACTTGGCCATACTGAAACTTTTCTGACACTTCCTACAGAGTCAAACGTCTCTGTAAAATGTTATTTTATAAAATTATATATTTATAAAAACAGAAAAGAGACTGGTTCTAACAATGATTCACTCCAAAAATTGCTCATCATACCAGTCCCCTTTTTTCTAGTTTCCTATCCAGATCAAACATAAACCCAGAGCCCATAATAATTCCATTATCTTTCAGGAGCTAAGAAGTAGTCACATATAGGAAATAAGAGTCCTTTTGGAAAGTTCTCTTTCATCATTAAGTTTCAAGTTTATTTCCAGATGTTTCCGTATGAGCCCTGCATAGAAGATGTGCACTTTCCAAGCTGTTCAAGCCACGGACACAAGCCAGTTTTCAAGCTCTGCCGTCATTTGGCTCTGACCTGCCTCCTAGGTAAGTCACAAACCCCAACCAGCAGCAAAACAGTGGAGGGTCCATCCAGGTGCCACATCCAGCCCTGTCATGGTTCTTAGTTACAACTGAGAACGCTTGGATGGGATATCTTCACACAGCTCAAAAGCACCACCGAAAACAAAGCCCAGGAAATGGCTGCTCCTTCCTCTTTCCAATATCAAGGCTTCAATTCATTTGGAGTCAAGTGATGTTTAGTGGTGATGTTTGGTGACGTTTAGGATAACTGACTCATAAACCAGTCTCCAAATTGGTACTTACAGGGGAAACAACCAAAAACCCACAACCCTCTCACCCACCAAAACCAAAAACATAGCAAAAAGAGCCAGTGTATTTTTTCAATTCATTTTGGTTTATAATATTTACTATATTTATCTCATTACAGAAATATTTCATGTTTATTATGGGAAATACAAAAAGTGACCTATGGAAGATCTAACTGAGCAGGGACTGAATCAGCTTTTTGTTCTTTGCTGTAAGCCCATCACTCAGTACAATACCTGACACATAATATCCAATAAATATTTGTTGTAGTCAATGTTTAAAAAGGACAGGGAAGAAACAAAAAATGACCCATAATCCTACCACCCAGAGGTAACTACTGTGAACATTCTGGTGTATTTTTTCCAGTCTTTTTTTTTTCTCTGTGCATATTTACTATTCTTGAGCTCTCAGGCTGTTACAGTTTAGAATATAAGAGCAATATTTGACAGCTTAATCCCACAGAATTAACATCTCAAAAGCAAGAAAACAAATCTGAATGCAATACAGCTTATGATTGTGGCTACATTTTTAAATCATGTGATGTTTTTTTTTTTTTTTTTTTTTATGCGTTACGCGGGCCTCTCACTGTTGCGGCCTCTCCCGCTGCGGAGGACAGGCTCCGGACGCGCAGGCTCAGCGGCCATGGCTCACGGGCCCAGCCGCTCCGCGGCATGTGGGATCCTCCCAGACCGGGGCACGAACCCGTGTCCCCTGCATCGGCAGGCGGACTCTCAACCACTGCGCCACCAGGGAAGCCCCATGTGATGTTTTATTACCGGTTCCATATAAAAAATTTTAAAACATTAATGCCACTAGTTGATTGTGGAGTGTTATGTTGTAAAAATGAAGCATCTTTTTCTAACCTCCCTCATTCAATTATCTTGTCCCCTAAAGCTAAGAAGTTAATACCCTTTCTTCCAAACAACCTGGCACCAATGCTAACCTAATTTCAGCTTATGGATGTTTCACATCAACTAAGAAAAAAAAAAAAAAAGACATTTAAAACAGTGATGATTTAATTTTAAAAGAGAAGTTACACGAGACAAGGGCTGGAGATGTTCATACTGAGATTCTGTTTGGGTATCTGTATTAGGTAAAAACAGGAACAGAAACTAGTGATTAATTGTGGAATAGCACATGTACACAACTTCAAATCCCCCTCTCACATCCTGTTCAGCCTGGATTAACAATATCCAGAAACACGTCTTATTTTCCCAAGGAATCTTGTGAATTTCCTGAATGAAAAAGACAGAGATTTAACTACTTTGCATTTGTACTTTCTTTAATCATTATACTCCAAACAGTAAAATATCCATTCAAAGTGCAAGACAGGCCAATGGATTTCAATGGAAGGGAGAAGGAAATGTTCGTTCACTGATGTGGTTTCAGATTCCACATTGCAGTTAACCTTTGAGAAGCTACCAACTGTCAAGCTCTGGCATAATATCAAAGCAGAATATCCACTATTCTCTCAAAAGGCTGTTAACATACCTCTCCATTTTCCTACCACATATCTGTGTGAGACTGGATTTCCTTCATCTACTTCAACCAAAACAACAAATTTGCAACACATTAAAGGCAGAACTAAGTTTCAGCTGCCTCCTATTAAATAAGCCAGGCATTAAAAGTATTAGCAAAACTTTGAAAACAATACCACTCTTTTCACTAAATTGTTTTTGGGAAAATTGTTCTTTTTCACAAAAATATGTTAACAAGTAATGGATTTAATATCATTATTTTTATATGCTTAGTGTTTTTACTTTCTAAATTTTAATTTTTAATACAGTAAATATTGATAGATAAAACCCACACAGAGAAAACTTCTTGGGGTCCTCAGATTTTTTTAAGAGTGTAAGGGGAAGCGAGGCCAAAAAGTTTGAGAACTGCTGCCATGCCATGTACAGGGTGATCCTAAACCTCAGAACTCTGGTAAGGGTGGACGACGTGGGCTAGAACTCTAGTACGATGCAGCCACAATCCATACATTTATTTACTCCATTATTCAGGAACTCAACAAACATCTACTGAATGCTACAAGGTACTGGGCTTAGTGCGAGGGCATTCATGAACCGGTGGCTGTCCTCATGAAGCTTACTGTCTAACCAGGGGTCAGCCAACTTTTTCTGTAAAGGGCCAGAGAGTAAATATTTTAGGCTCTGCAGTCCATATGGTCTCTGTTGCAACTACTCAAGTCTGCCTAGCACAAAAGAGCCACAGAGGCTGTGTAACAATAAAACTTAATTTATGGACACTGAAATTTGAATTTCATATAATTTTCATATATCATGAATTATTATTTCTCTTTTGAATTTTTTTCAAGCATTTAGAAATATAAAAACTATTCTTAGCACGGGGCTCCACAAAAACAGGTGGCAGGCTGGATCTGGCTGTCTTGCACAGACCCCTCACATAGTGGGGGAAGCAGACATTAAAAGAAACAAATACTGAAATAAGTTCAAAATTACAAAGCTGGGCTGAATGTGACTAAGAAAAAGAATAACACATGCTATCAGACAGCAGAGTAAAAGACCTGTGTGGTTTTATTTTAAGTTCTCAACCCTAACTCAGAATACAGTGTAAAGCTGGAAGGCCAGATGAGAAGATAAGGGCAAACGTGAAATTCAGTCCAGGTGTGGGTGCAGACCAGCTCTGGGGAAATTAACTGATTCTAGGCTGCTTCCAGCCCTATCTTTGACTTCTTTTTTTTTTTTTTTAAAGGTTAAAAATGACTGAAATCCAGGTTTTAAGCTTCAGTGGAAAATATGCTTATTTAAAGCAATATCTGATACTAAAGGAAAAGATACCAGAATACCACTATAGTATAAGAAACTGGCCTGAAGTTCGTTATCATGCTGAATGATTTGCAGACCTAGAAATCTTTCAGTATCCTGAGATTCACAGGCATTCAGAAACAAACACAGTAGAAGAAAGCACTGAGTGAAAAAGCCCCTTCAGTACAATCAAAGTTTTATTGAGAAAAAAATATTTGTTCACTCATGCACTCATTTATTTACAGGATGGTTATAAAGGTCTAAAACATAGATAATATTTTATTTTTCACAGATTGAACCCCTTCAATTCCTTCTTCTGAGGTGGGTTAAAGATGGGTTAATTTCAAAAAATAAATCGAAGATATACTATCATGTGAACAACACACTCTAGAAGCAGGTGTAGAGATAGAGGGAAATGCACGTTAATGCACTGTGGTGTTCATTGCGATTTTACATTGGCATTGAACTATGCTTTGCTTTTGTTTGTTTGTTTGTTTTAAATATTTACTTATTTATTTTGGCTGCAAAGGGTTTTATTTGCGGCATGCTGGATCTTCGTTGCAGCATGTGGGATCTTTAGTTGCGTCATGTGGACTTCTTAGTTGTGGCATGCAGACTCCTAGTTGCGGCATGTAGGATCTAGTTCCCCGACCAGGGACGGAACCCGGGCCCCCTGCATTGGGAGCACGGAGTCCTACCCACTGGACCACTACACCAGGGAAGTTCCAAACTATGCATTGTTAATGAGGGAGGACACACTGATCATATCACTCACTGTAATCTACTATCCACAAACCATTTATCATGTCTATCTCCCTACGTTTCCACCTTTCATGGACATCCTTTAGCCTTACAATCCCCTTGGGTCTCATCACTGCACATCACCTCCTTTCTGCTCCAGCATCAGTGAACTCCACTCAGCCTACAAGCCAGATGCTTTCTTCTGCAGATGCTGTTCCCTTCCCCAGGGTCCCTTCCCAAGCCCCGACTCTAATGATCCCTCTAACCTGAGGGCTCCACTCGCCTAAATGT
Organism: Phocoena sinus; assembly: GCF_008692025.1. Classification (NCBI taxonomy): domain Eukaryota; kingdom Metazoa; phylum Chordata; class Mammalia; order Artiodactyla; family Phocoenidae; genus Phocoena; species Phocoena sinus. The sequence continues at coordinate 15,446,369 of NC_045778.1, read as the reverse complement.
GGGCTGGGTGACCTGCTGTATTCTCCCGCAGACCATGCAGCCTATCACAGCACACACTGCAGGGACTCGTCGTGCCACTGACGCCGTAAATCACAAAATCAGTGAGTTCAGGGCCCTGGCCTGCTCCTACACTGTGATTCCCACAGCACCTAATGTTGAGCCCAGCACACAACAGAGACTCCACAAATTTCTGCTGAATGCATGAGATGTCTAACTACATCTCTAGACAAAAATCTTTAGCTGACTAAAAGATACTTAGGTTTCCTTGTCTCTTTTTCCAGACAAGTATTGGGGCATAAAACCAGTAAGTAACCTACAACACAGGTACCTGCTGCAGAAATGAAGGTGGGATCTAAAATTGATGCCTCTCTCCTGTTCTTTTTTGTTTTTAAACATCCAACGCTTTTTTTTTTTTTTTAAGATGTTGGGGGTAGGAGTCTTAGTAATTTATTTATTTATTTTTGCTGTGTTGGGTCTTCGTTTCAGTGCGAGGGCTTTCTCTAGTTGTGGCAAGCGGGGTCCACTCTTCATCGCGGTGCATGGGCCTCTCACTATCGTGGCCTCTCTTGTTGCAGAGCACAAGCTCCAGACGCGCAGGCTCAGTAGTTGTGGCTCACGGGCCTAGTTGCTCCGTGGCATATGGGATCTTCCCAGACCAGGGCTCAAACCCATGTCCCCTGCATTGGCAGGCAGATTCTCAACCACTGCGCCACCAGGGAAGCCCTCTCTCTCCTGTTCTTAAACAACATCTTTAACATCTTCTTATCCCAAGGGCAAAGTTCTACCAAGTTATTTAAATTTCATTTTGCATTACTGATTTATGAACCTCTTCAGAAGTATATGAAACAGTAAAAATACCCCTGGCTAAAAATAGCCTAGCTACTGATCACAGAACACCTCAGACCGACTGTAATGTCAGCCACGAGGCAAATCATAAAGCTGGAGCCAACCACCTCCGAGCACTGGAAGCCAGGCTGCACACTCAGAGCTCGGGGTCAGCTCCTGTATCCCTGGCGGGGCCCACAGGGTGGAATCGACACCTGCCCCACATCAGGAGCCATGTCACATTTCTACTCTTGTCAGCCCTTTGCCTCATCTCTCTTTTTTCACTTCCTGGAACACACCAAAAAGTATAATATATGGTTCTAATTAAGAACTTAAAAAATAACTCTAAGGAGAAAGTCAAATTATTCTTATAAATAGATCAAAACCACATTCTAAGCCCCTCAGTCCAGACAGAAAGGGTAGTTTGGGGAGGGAAGGACAGACATGAGAGAGACAAATAGAAATTTTTTTTGGGGGGGGTCTCCAAATTTTACCAGATGCCATCTCTAAGAGGGAATATTTGACATCCAGTTTTTCGTACATTGGTTCGTAAGTCTGCATGGAACACAGCCTGGATAGAGAGGCCCCATTTACATAAATGCAGTAAAATGTGGAGCAAACAGACACCTCCCTGTCCCACTGAACTCTACATCTGACATGATTTTTCTCGGCCTGCTTCCTAGCTACGGATCAGTCTGGAGACCACGCACTGCTTTAGCTGATCAAAACCGGGAAAGACGTAATTAAGTGGCAAGAGGGTTTAGTTGTGCAAAGCAAGTTACCAAGTCAAACTTGTCCTTCAAAGGACAGCATTCTACAGCCAGCTTTGGACAGAAACCTAAATGGACATTCCTGGTTCAAGCCACCCCTCGATGTCTCTTTTAACATACCCCTAATGATGTTTAATGTCTAATTTATCCGCTTGTCTACTCCTGTCATGAAAGCAGGAACTGGACTCATTTGGTTATCACTGTATGACCAGAACCTAGAATAGTACCTGGCGCTCAGCAAGCACTCAGTAAAGATTTGTCTTCTGGCTGACACCAGGCTGGGAACAAGTCAAATGATGAAGGAAGAAGGGAGAGATTCTATCTGTCATAGCTCGCAAGGGAGCAGGATGGAAATTAGAGATGGAATTACAAAGAGGTCCCTCACTGCCATCAAAGGCTGGTAGTGACACGTACTCTACCCTGACGGGGAACAGACATCCAGAGGATCAAGTTAAAAGCCGTTGTTGGAAGTTACAAGTCCCAGGTTGGTGTTCCAGAAGCTTAATATCAACTATACTGATGATGCCACCATTTCCCCATTTCCCAACACCTTTGATGCCACCTGACATTTTCTTTAATTTCATCAGAAAAATAAATGATGTCACCATGGCAGCCCTCTCAACACAGCAGAGAAGCAAGCCATTCCAAAATGGGCCAGATATGGTATTACCTAAGTCTTGATACTCTGGGCAAATAGTGTATTTTCAAAAGTCTGGCTGAAGCACAGTGAATTAATGGAAAAAGCACTCAGCAGAGAGATAGGGAACTTGGGTTCCTGTTTCAGCTTTGCTACTAAATTTCTGTCCTTGTCATTCTACTGTTCTGGGCTTTATTTTCCAAATCTGTAAAATGAAGGTGGGTACCTTCCAGAACTAAAATTACACAGTCTCCTCAGGGTTCGTTTACAACAGTCACCTCTCTGATGTCCTTCAATGTCACTGTCCTCCAGCTACCAATGCAAACCCCGCTTTTCCTCCTCACTCCTTCAGTTTGGCCTCACCACATGGGAAAATGTGTTCTCTAATGTTCATCAACTTGAAACTGTGGCTTGTATGTAAGCACTTTTTCAAACTACCCTGAGTTTGAACATGGGTATGTTTTATTCTTCCTGTGTAGCGTGTAAGTTCCTTAGGGAAAAAGACCAAGAATTTCATGTCCCCCAAACACACCTAGCACAGTGCTGGGCACATCACAGGTGCTCAGTCGGGGCCTTCCAACCTTACCAACAGATGAGTGTGCAAGTAAATTTAGGATCACTGCTATTACACTGATGTTCTCCAAAGCCCAGGTCACCAACTCAGCCAGGAATCAGCTACAATCTGTCCTTTCTTGTTAAGGGACACCTTACTGCAAGGTTGGCTGGGACTGATTTACCTGATCATGGGCAGTGCTACCCTACAAGCTCTGAATACTCCTGAACAAGTAAATACAAGTACCTGTTTCCATAGGACTTTTAAAGTTGCACAAACTTTGTGAAGACAATGAGCAGTTTCTTTCTTGGATTTGCACTCCAGAAACATACAGACACCTCTCTGTGGAGGTACAATGAGACTCAGGACAAAAGTACAAAACACTGCCAGTTCAAACAGTCTCCTCTGTTACAGAGCATATATATGACTTCTGTAATCCGAGTTGATTCAACCTATAGATGGCCTCAAGGCAGAATCAGCCCTCAAGTCTTTTTTTTTTTTTCAGTATGAAAGAATTTTAAAGTTACGGGGAAAATCCATAAGCAAGAGAGCCTCATGTGAATGTCAAATACTAGGTGTTTGCTTTTTTTTAAACCAAAGTTACTATCTGTGTCTTAAAGGGTCCCCAGAGTTTAAGTCAATTTCAAATGGGACTGTAACAACATACTTCTTCTCACAAATGGGCCTTGAGAGCTCGTTTGGAGGGGTTTAACAGGAGAGCACAACTCCTGGTATGTTCGTTGGCCAAGCAGGTCTTCCGTATATGAAAGGTCACCTCTTTGGTGGAAGGCTTAGCACTGTGAGGGAGTGGTGGAAGGAAGGATCGTGGCCCAGCCAGGCAGATGTAGTCAAATCACCCTGGTTTCAGTAGTGTGACAGATGGGCAGCTGGCTTGCTCTGCTCCCCATTTTGGGGTGGGGGATTTAGACACTGTAGCCACTGAGGCTGTTGGCCACAGTTGCTCTCTCAGACCAAGAGCTCCACTGTCCTTCCTGGAAAGAAGACTCTTTCAGTTCTATTTTATGTACAGAAAGAGTGATTATTTGAGGCTTGAATACAGAAATTAATGGCACAGGCCAAATGAAGGCTTAACAAAATGAAGACTTTGTTTATTTTATGTTTAAAAGTTTAAGGCAGTTTCACTGAATTTTCATTTAAGGTGTTTTTTTCAATGTCATTGCTTTTTTTCCCCTGGTAGTTCAAAAATGTCATACTAAAAATCAACTCATAATGTACCCTCAGGTATACACCTAAAAACATGAATGAAGATATATGTACAAGGACATTAACTGAGACATTATTTTTGACACCAGGAAAAATGGAACAAAACCATGTATTCATCAATAACAAACTGATTAGAATAGTATGTGTCATGATTCCACTTGGGAAAACACAGTAACTCTGTATGTGCATAAAAAGCATGTATGATTGTATGGACACAGGAAAGGTCTAGAAGGACAGTCACTGAACTAAACAGTGGCTGTCTCCAGAGGATGGGGTGGGGGATGTTTGGTGAGGAGGGAGGACTTTTAACACATACAATTTTACCCCATTAAATTTTTTTTTTTACAAGTATATTTAATTTTTTAACTGGTCCTCAGGTAACAGCACTGGATTAACCATATATAACATATTATCACTATGGATTCATGCATGGCCCACTTTTACTAAAGTTAGTTAACCAGTTATTTTTAATAATAAAGCACCCTTTGGGCTTCCCTCGTGGTGCAGTGGTTGAGACTACGCCTGCCGATGCAGGGGACACGGGTTCGCGCACGCCGCGGAGCGGCTGGGCCCATGAGCCATGGCCGCTGGGCCTGCGCATCCGGAGCTTGTGCTCCGCAACGGAAGAGGCCACAACAGTGAGGGGCCCGTGTACCGCAAAAAAAATAAATAAATAATAATAATAATAAAGCACCCTTGAACACACCACCCAAAATAAAAGGTAGATCCTTGACAATAACCTACATCGAACCATATGCTCCTCCCTACCGTCACATTGTTCTCCCATACTCCAGGCAGCCACCACCCCAAATCCCATGTCTGTTATTACCTGTGTACTTAATAAATAAAACATGACAAACAAGTAAATGCACACAATTAATTTGGTTGCCTTTTAAATTCAGTGCTCGTCAATCACACAGAAATATCACTAATTTAATTCCAGGCTTTTCTCTGCACATAGAGCAACCCCATGTGCCATTTTTTCAGTGGTGCAGTGTTAGTCACCCTGGGTGCTACAGCAGGTCAAGGCACTAGCCCCCCACCAGGGAACATCAAGAACCAAGAGAGAAACATTTTTCGATGGAGATCATCTCCCTAGGAGCAGAGTATCAATAAATCAATGGCTGATTCAAATCCGTCCTCACTACATGATTTTAAAATCATCTAGTTGAGCAGAGCAGGCTTTCCCTCTAGGTAGGCAGTAAGTATTTAGTAATAGCAAGTGATGATCTCTTTAATATATAGAGTTTCTCAGCCTCTTACCAAGTAGAGAAGCTTTAATTTACTACATTTTAAGAGAGAACACAAAATAGAAGAGTGCCACAGGGCAAAGAAAGCATGAAATTAAGACAATCTGTATAATAGAACTCAACTTATTTGAAAACCTGCCTTTTAGGCTGTTTCAGTCAATCAATTTTTACGTCCTTTGGTTCTGTGAATTCTGAGCCTCCATTTAAAATTAAATCCAACATTAAGCATTTGGGAAATAACACTGCATTGTTACATATACTTTTCTAGTTTGAGTTGAATCCATACTCATTGATAAGGAAATGCTTTTCCAAGTGTGATAATTTTTAAAGTAATAGCTTCTCTGATGACCTATAACTTATAAAAACCCGTGTGAACTCTTTGCAAGCAGGCATGACTTAGTCTAGCATTTTACAAAAAGAAAATTCTCAAACTTAAATCAGAAGAGTATGGAAATCTCAGAAGCTTCCTCTGGGTATCCTAATGTCTGCTTCTTCAAAATAAAAATTATAATTAACAGATTCTCTGCTACTGACATGTAATTAATATAGACAGGTAATCCAAAATGGCAAAGAAGCCAAAATTATTTATATTTAGAGTATACTTGAACAAGACAGCCTCTCATGTTCTTGATTTTATTGCCTGGAGACCGTCAGTGAGACGGAAAGGGTCCCCTAGTACTCCCTTTCTGCCTTCCCTCTCAGCTCCCTCCCACCCCCCCTCCCCACCCCACCCATGACCACGGCCAGGAAAGGGTCCCATGAACAGACTGCACTACTCCTCTCTCTAAAAAAATTATTTGTAGTGGTTTACAGTTTCCAAAGTGAGAAGGAATTCGATTCTTTCGACTTTCATGTTGCTGAGCTGGAGACCACAGTGGAGAGGGTAAATAGTATTAAAAGCCTTATGCCTCCTACATTCAACTATATCAATGGGAGATGTAGCCAAGGTGCCTGCAAGTGATTAAAACCAAACCTTCCTTAACATTCGAGTGTAACTTGTGAGGGGGTGGGAAGGGCCTAAAGCAACGGGGTTAGCATCCTGTTTCAACGCCACTTACTCTTCTTTCCTGAGAAGCTCCTCTTCGGATTCCGTCAGGCGTTGCCTCAGCGCTGCGATCATCTCCACGGCCACATCCACCTGTCTGTTCAGGGCCCGCTCTCGTCTCTGCACTTCCTGCTTTTTCTGAGTCAGCTGCACAAAAGCTGCCCGAACTTCCAACAGTTCAGCCGTTTTCTGGGCCAGCTCTTTGGTGAGTTTATCGATTCTCTTCTCAATGGTCCTGTCCACAGCCTCGACCATCCGATTGAATTTTTCTCTGACATGTGCCTCAAAAGCTGCTTTGGTGTCTGAGGTGGGAACGCCAGGACTGGACCTCAGGCCATCCAGCGAGTCTGCACGTAGGTCTACCGTAGTGTAGGTCTGCACATAGGACACAGGCCTCTCTGCCACCACCTCGAATGGCTTCCTGTCCTTGCCGTGTTCATGCGAAATGCTACACAAGTTAACATAGGTCGGTTTCTGCTTCACTATGTTGCCACAGCTCTGCAATTTTCCCTGTTTCAGGGGTTCTGAGGAACTGACTAGGTCTGTGTCTTTGAGGGACGGAAAGAGGCTGCATTTTGTCAAGAGGGTTCTTTCCTGGTAGCTGTGACTGAATTCCAGATGGGCCCTCAATGAGGACAGGCTTCTAAATCTGGTATGGTCCCCACACCTCGGGCAGCGGAATGGCAGGCACACAGCGACATTCTCAAAGGACTCCTGCCAGGGGTATCTGCTTTCCTCAAAAGCCTTCTGTTGCATTACTCTCAAAGTCCTGGGCAGGGGAGAATAAAACAGGTAATTGGCACATCTGTTTAAAAAATGCTACTGAAACGATTGTTGCTGATCATCTCCATGAGGACAGAGGCTTTTAAATTCCAAATGACTTTTGCATTTAATATCTTATTACTAAAATTAAAAACCTACAATCCATGGGCCAAATCCAGCCACATTCCACTCATTTGCATATTGTCTACTGCTGCTTTTGCCCTAAACGATAGAGGTGAGTAGTTGAGACAGAGGCTCTACAGCAGGCTAAGTCAAAACTACTTACTACTTGGCCTTTATAGACAAAGTTTGCCAAACCCTGCTTAGGATAAAAAAGGTGGGTAACATTCCCTTTCCACAGATGAGAAGACTGGAGCAAGGAGGTAAAGTGATTAATCCAAGGTCAAAGGACAGTGTCAGATTCCGACGTGGAATTCAAGTTTCCTGCCCTCCTGAATTTAGTACAGTAACTGCAAAAAAGTGTCCTATTTTACTGATGACACTGATAAGCATGAATACAAAAAAAAAAATGAGAAAAACTCACATGAATTGCCAAAACAGGTCCTAAGACAGCAAGCTCAGCAGTCTTTCCTCAAGTATAGGAAAGGTTATCACTCAAACTAGGTGCAGTGGCATTAAGCACACAATCAGCTGAAAAATTTTCAACCTGAGATTTTTGCCTTTAATTTTTTAAAAATTATTGCCATGATGATTTAAATCAAAGTGTTATCATAATAATGATGCCCCCCCAATACTCCAGATTTACTGAAATCTGGAAACCCAATATATCAAATACTATTGGACGTTAAGTGGGGCCACAGACAAGATTTTATTAAAACAGAGTGTCCTGGTTGGATTTGTCCTGTCTGTTTTAACACGAAAACCTCTAGGATGGCAAAAGTTTGAACCAGGTGGGTATCAGCATAACTCTTTTAATAACGGGAAGTTCTTATTTCCTTGCAGACATTTATTATCTTAGCCCTAGCAACAGATGACTGCTAGCAACCCGATTCCACAAGCAGCGCCTATCTATTCCCTCCAGGAAGGGTTTCTTCTTAAATGTAACAAGCGCCGGGCCCCAAAGAGAGGTCTAGACTGAGAAGTGTTGTTCCTAGGCCCCTCAGCCTCTTCAGAAGTAGAGGCACCAACGATCCCCACACAGCTAGGCAAAGCTTCCAGGTTAATAAGCCTCTGGCCCCCAAAGAGGGGACCCTCTTCCTGTGCTACACCAGGCTGTTGGACCACGGGTTTTCTGGAGACAGGATGCCAACCCTGGCCGGAAACTCAGGCCAGAGGTGAAGAAGGGGAACTCGGGATTCTAGGGAGCAAGGGGAAGGGGTGGAACCCCTGCATGGGGAAATGGGTAATCACGCACTCCGGGAGTACGCAAGGTTTCAATGGCCCAGAGGAAGCTCCAGTTCACAGGGTGGGCGGACAAGCCCTAATTTCCTCTGCCTACGCAGGGCAAGCTGGAAATGACTGTGCCTCGGGGGTCCCGGCTCTCCCCGCCCCTGCCCCGCAGCGTGCCAGCCCGTCGGTGCCAGAGTGGATACATGCGCACACGAGTCCCCGCAGGCGGGGGCCGAGAAGCCCAACTCCCCGCCGTGGTACGGGGACGGGACCTACTGCCTAGCCCGGACGGCCCCCTCTGCCGCGCCCCCTGGGCCGGGCCGCGGGCGCAGATGCCCACTTACCCGACTTGTTGCTGCCCCTGCAGCTGCTGCTGCCGCTGCCGCCGCGACGCTTCTACCGCTGCGGGTGCGAAGCGGTTTTCAGCAGAGCCGTAAATCAGGCTGAGCTGGTCCGCTCCCACCCCCCCTCCCGCGCACCCCCGCTCCGGGACGAGCGGCGTCCAGGGCGGAGCATGGCGCGGGCCAGCGGGGGCGGCGTGCGCGGTCGCCGGGGTCCCGCGCGCTGAGAGAGCTTATGCCCTGGGGGTCCCGGACTGCCGTGGTCTCGCAGGGGACACCCCTGCTCTGCTCAGCTGCCGAGAGCACCGTCCGCCCTCCTCCAGCCGTGGAGCGGGATCCGGCTCAGGATTCCACTGACATCACCGGGAGCGGTGCTGGGATCGCTCCCCTGGAGAGGAAGGAGGAAAGCGTGCCAGCCTCGGAAGCGCTGCGCTTTCCGCAGGCCCTGGCAGGGTTTTTTCGCACTTTACAGTTATTGGGGAGCGGGAGAGTGTGCATCAGGATGAAGCACGGCTGGGCATCTTCTTTGAAAATCTGCCAGCAGGAAGATCCGGGTGTATATGTTAGGACCTCTTCATCGTAACATCCCCAAATAACTAACCTAGAGTCTACCCTAACCTTCCTGGCAAGTGTCCTCCTGCTAAGTTAACTGGCAGAACTAAATCTAGAAAAGTACAGGGTTGTGAATAAAGAAACGAGACCCGCAGCATTCGCACCCCCATCTCTGAGGGGCACCCTCCCCCGCCAGCAAAAGTGAAGATTTATCACCCTAAAGGGAGGTTTCTTTCCTTCTAAAGGACACTGATGACTCAGCTTTTTTTTTTTAAAACCTCTTGGAATATTCCTAGTCTAACTGTTGAAATACGAAACCAGAATAAAAGTTACCATTGGGTTTTCTTGTCAAAAGGAGAGGTTTTGTTCATCTGCGGACACTTACTCTAATGAATCTTCTTGACTCCATAGGGTGTCTCTCTTCTCAGAACTTACTCATTTCAACCTTGATTTTATTTTAACTGTAAATATCTCAGTAATTGTCTTATTTTGTTTGTTTGTTTTTTGGTTTGTTTTGTTTTGCAAATGAATCATCACATCAATGTAATTAAGAGTCCAAACTCTGGAGTTAGGCTTGATTCAAATCCTAGTTCTAGAATTGAAATGTATTTTACAATATATTAAATATGGTGATTACATTAACCAAAAATTGACCTTAGAAGAACTGAACAGGAACCTTCTCAGATGTGAATACGCTCCTGAGAAGGGAACCCAGATCAGTTCCTATACCTTCTCCATGTCTGCAACACTCATGTGTGTGCAGAGTCCCCTGCGTTGCAGAGCCCATAAGTGGCCTGAAGACCAGAGGCAGTCCTTTGGAATCAGACAAATCATTTCACACACCGAGTGTCAGGTAATTATGAAAATCCAGAGGTTATGAATGAACTTGCTCCAGACTGACTGTAAGGATTAAGTAGCATCTGCTGCTACATCTTCATCTCCCTAATGCAACTAATTGCATTCATGTTTTCTGTTTTTCAACCAGTGTAATTGTGTACCTACCATCTACCAGTACTAATCAGTTGCATCATTTAAGCTTCAGAGTCAGAGCTGTAATCTGGCTTTCGAGCCTCCACCAGAATAATCTACTAGAAAACTCTATTTCTGTTCAATTTCGTTGGCATGGCAACCACCACGCAACACCATGCCTTAAATCCCACAGCAGTCTGTTAGCCAGAGTGAGTCTGCAGAGAGCAGGCCGTATACAGAGGCTAAAAATAGACAATTTTACAGCGCGGTTTCCCCTCCCCCACTAGGAGGAGTGTGACTTACTTGCTCCCTTCGGTGGGGTCAAACATGAGCCAGTTGAGAGAATGGGCTAATCTTCCAGTTTACAGATTTCTCCACCCCAGTGCCTGGACTAGGAATGTGGAGACCCAAGGTCTAATACCAACTTCACTCCCTAATTAGCTGTGTGAGATTCAATGCAAGAGGGGCAACATCTCTGGGCTTCAGTGCCATCATTTGTAAAAGGCAGGAGCTGGAATGGACTAAGGATTTTCCAGTGCCACAGTCCTAGCTGCTAGTTCAGTTAATGTGTTTGTCATTTCCCTGCTAGTGTGGATGGGGTGGCTCGCAGAGAGGACATGGCAGGCAGGCGCGGTGCTGGTGAAGTTTGTGGTTTGTCAACAAGTGATTTGGCAAAAATCATTAGGTGTGATCTCTGGTAATTATAGCTGACGTACAGAGTGCTTACTTATCACATGCCAAGGACGGTGCTAAGTGATTTTCACATAATATGCCATTTAACTTTCCTAACAAGGCCAAGAGAGAGAGATTACTAGTATCCCTATTTCATAAATGAGTAAACTGAGTCATAAAAATAGTAGAATTAATAGATCGTTTTTACATAGGTAGTAAATTATATAGCTGAAATTTGAACCCAGGCTACCTAAATTCAGAACCTGCATGCTTGACCATTATTCCATTGTATCTCCAGTGCTCAGATCATTTCCTGCTCCCCTAAGGGCCCTCAAAAACTAATTGTTGAATGAGCAGTGAATGACCACTATGCTAGAAGGTTCTCAGTGCATATTATTCACAAAGCTTCAAAGCCCTTTCCTTTCTTAGTAGTTTATAATGTGAAGAGAAACCTTTGCGACATCCGCCCTAAGCTAAATGGTTGTAGGGGAGGTAGAAAACTCGTTACTCTAGAATAAAATATACAGAAAAAGATACAGTTAAAATATGAGTATTGGTAGGTAATGAGTCTGAATTATTATGTGAAAAATGAATTGTGGAACTGATGCTCTGTCAAAATAGGGCCTGTTTTCTAGGACCTAGAATACATGGGCAATTTTCTCCTACTATTTTAGGCAAAAGTTATATTTGTTTTTAGAAGCAGAGAGGAAAAAGAGGGCACTTAGGACTATGGGCAAGCGAGAACTGAACTTGCGAATAGCATATAGGCTATAGAAATAAATCTGATTGGGAAGAAGGATTCCCACCACCTCCCCTGTCTCAGCCTCCCACAGCAGGTCCTAGGTTCTGCTAAGACCATAAGATGAGTTGAAAAGATAACTTCTTTGGAACAGTAGTATTATAAGGTGAAAACTAGTAGTGTTCTTCAGTCTCTACCTTCTAGTCTAACGTCTCGCTAAAAATGAGTTGTTAGCGTACTTTAAACTTTTTTATTGGAGACGAATATACCTATACTAGTTTTTCATATCGTAAGGGAAAGCCCTAATGAATTTTCACAGCTGGAAGCATTCGTGTGAGCAGCATCCAGATCAAGAGACAGCAGGTCCCTGCCTCAGAATACTCCTTGGTGTTCCTAGCAAGCACCTGTACCCTCCTCCACGAGGGCAACCATCATCCCGACCTCTAACAGCACGGCACATGCCTGCCTCTGTATGCTTCATGTCAATAAAATCCTGTTAGGGCTTCCCTGGTGGCGCAGTCGTTAAGAGTCCGCCTGCCGGTGCAGGGGACACGGGTTTGCGCCCCGGTCTGGGAGGATCCCACATGCCGCGGAGCGGCTGGGCCCGTGAGCCACGGCTGCTGAACCTACGCGTCCGGAGCCTGTGCTCCGCAATGGGAGAGGCTACACCAGTAAGAGGCCCGCGTACCACAAAAACAAAAACAAAAAATAGTGTCTGGGTCCATTTTAGGTCATGGTTTCTTCATATAAAGTTTTAAATGGAGAATATCCTATCAATATCTTTGACATCTCCACATTATTGGATCTTCCAATCTTTTAATATAGTGTAAATCTCTAATTTGTCTTTACACCTTTTATTTAGTTTTAGTTTTTTCTCCTTAAAGGAGTTGCTTTTGGGGGGGTTAGTTTTATGCCTAGGAACCTTATATTTTAGAATAACTTTTTTGGTAAATTTTCATACATGTACAGAAAGGGTATGTCATAAATTTGTGGCTTGATGAATTTACACAAAGTGAATATACTCATGTAAATACTAACCAAATCAAGAATAGAACATTACCAGGCCCATCCCTTAAGAAGTTTCCTTTGTATTCCTTCTAAGTCACTACCTCTACCCTCTTCCCAAAAGAAACTACTCATTTAATTTGTCATTTTAATGTAGTTCAGTTTTACAATGTTTCCCTTATAATTAGTGCTTTTTGTTTCCAGTTTAAGAAATCTCCTTCCCAAGTTTATTAAAGTATTCTCCCTTGTTATACTCCAGATGCTTCCACTGTGACATCTTTGGCTCAGAAGTTATGTAACTGTATGTGATTGATCTCCAGCAGTTGGGGTTATTTTCTAATTTTCTTTTTATTATTGATTTCTAGTTTAATACCAACATGATCAAAGAGCATATTCTGTATGTTTTGAGTCTTGTCAAATTTGTAGAGGCTTGCTTTATTGCCCAGCATGGGATTAATTAAGGTTTGTTCCATGTACACCTGGAAGAATGTGAATTCTTTCACAGTTGGGTAGAGTGTTCCGCATATGTCATTTATGTCAAGTCTGTTAATCCTCTTATTCAAATCTTCTTTACCTTTAATGATATTTTCACCTTAAAAAAATTTTTTTTTTTTGGTGAGAATGCTGAAGATCTACACTCTTAGCAAATTTCAAGTATATAATACAGTGTTGTTAACTATAGTCACTATGCTGTGTATTAGATCCTCAGAATTTATCTTATAACTGAACATTTGTACCCTTTGATTAACATCTCCTCCCCCACCCCCAGCTCCTGGCGACCACCATTCTACTCTCTGTTTCTGTAAGTTTGATTTTTTTAGATTCCACATATAAAGTGATACCATATATTATTTGTCTTCCTCTGTCTGGCTTATTTCACTTAGCAAAATGCTGTCCAGACTCATCCAGGTTATCACAAATAGTAGGATTTCCTCCTTTCTCATGGATGAATAATATTCTGTTGTATATATATACATCTTCCTTATCCATTCATTCATTGATGGACACTTAGGTTGTTTTCATATCTTGGCTATTGTGAGTAATGCTGCAATGAACATGGAAGTGCAGGTATCTCTTGTGATTTCATTTCTTTTGAATATATACTCAAGAGTGGAATTGCTGGATCATTTGGGAGTTCTATTATTAATTCTTTGAGGAACTATTTTCCATCATGGCTGTAGCAATTTATATTCCCACCAACATTATCAAGGATGAATTTTTGACTGCTTGTTTTATCACCTAGTGAAAAAGTATGTAAATTCTCCCACTATTCTTGTAGACTTGGATATTCCTATTTTTAGGTCTTAAGTTTTGCTTTATATATTTAAGAGACTTATAGCCAAATATAATATGCAGAACTTGTTTGTAATGTGATTGAAAAATGTATTTTAAGACACCAGGGACATTTGAACATAGGCTGTACATTGGATGATATTTAGGAATCATTGCTAAATTTGTTAGATGTGGTGATATCTACTACAGATAGAGACTAAAAGGTTTATGGGTTAAATTTTACAACATTTTATAGAATTTGCTCACAGAGTAAATTGAACAGATTAAGAAATATATTTCCTTAATATTTTTATACTAAATGCCTCTTCCTACACACAAAGATATTATAGAGAAATGATTGATAAAGATATGATTTATCACATGTTAAATAAATAAAGCTGCCTCGTTTCCCATGGAAAGCTGGCTTGGAATTTTGTGAGAGGCCTTGGTCAAACATAGACAAATACTCCATTTTTTTAAACCACTAATAGATGATTCTTCTTTCTTTTTCTAAATGTGAGCAAAAAATATTTTGGGAAAAAAATAATATAGTATATGCAGTTGTGGATGGCTGGGAATATTTTCAGAGTGAAATCAGAAAACTCATGTGATTGTTAATTTTATGTGTCAGCCTGACTGGGCTGAGATGCCCATGTAGCTGGTAAAACATTATCCCTGAGTGTGTCTGTGAAGGTGTTTCTGGAAGAGATTAGCATTCGATTCAGTAGACTGAATACAGAAGATCTACCCTCACCAATTGTGGATGACCATCATCCAATCCATTGAGGGCATGACTAGAACAAAATGGAGGAGGATAAGTGAATTCCCTCTTTCTCTTCTTGAGCTTGGACATCCATCTATCCGGCTCTTGGACATCAGAGCTCCTGGTTCTCTGGCCTTTGGAGTCTGGGACTTACACCAGTGGCCCTCTGGTTTTCAGGCCTTCAGCTTTGGACTGGGAGTTACACCATGGGCTCCCTTGGTTCTCAGGTTTTCTGACCTGGACTGAATTATACCTGCAACTTTTCTGGTTCTCCAGCTTGCAGGTGGCAGATTGTGGGATGTCTTGGCTTCCATAACTGCATAAGCCAATTCCTATTACAAATTTCCTCATATATGTGCATATGTATCCTATTGGCTCTGTTTCTCTAGAGGCTCCTGACTAATAAAACCCATAAGAAAAAATTGTATTTAAAAAAATATTTCTTAAACATGGTCTAAGGGGAGATTTTGAACTAAGATAAGTTCGCTAAGATGTACACTGTCATTAGTACCCAGATATGTGAGCCAGTAGTCTTCAACACAGGAATCGACTCACAAGGCTGTGAGCAACAAAATAAGGGAATACCATTGGGAAGGTATTCAACTAGAATGGTCTTTTGTAGGCTGATTATGAAGTGGATTTAATGGAAACTAATATTTTTTTCCTTTATGAGTTGGAAATCACCTGTAAGTAGCTCTTAGGAAATTTGTGCAGATATTAAAAATGCAATTTGCTCATTGCCTGAGCTCATCTCTCTGTAGCCCATATAATGGGTACTAATTTTTCTTGTTTTCAGATGTAGAAACTGAAGTTGAGACTTAGATCCAGACAGCTTGCATATAGTGTAACAACAGCAGCAACCCTTACTGAGCAAATACTATGGCACAGGCAGTATGCCATGTATTTTATCAACATAATTTTCCTTGTCAGGAAGGTATGATTATATTCATTTGATGAATGTGAAAACTGAGTTTCTAAAAGTGAAAGTGACCTTCCCAAAGCTCTACTCTAAGTGCTGGGTAGCTGGAATTTAATCCTGGATTTGTCTGGCTCCAAACCCTGTATTCTTTCTTGTGTATCGTAAAACTATTGACCGCCATGTGCTTCAGATTAAAATGATCATTTAACTACATTATATGGGATTGTTTTAGAACACGTTACTTAAAATTTTTCTTTTTCCTTTTCCTTGCCAGTTATTTTATTTCTTCACCATTTAATTCGTTTTTAAAAGTTATGAAAGTATGCTCGCTTGTGTTTTTTTTAAAGATCAAATAATAAGAAGGTATAGTTAATTCCCCTGTTTACATCCCATGCCCTTCCTATAGATGACCACTGTTAAATTTCTTACATAGTCCTTTTCAGAAATGTTCTGTCTATTCAAACACATACACACACATTTTTTTACTTAGATGAATGTATATTTTATTTTGCATATTGTTCTGTACCTTTTTTCACTTAACATATCTTGCACATCTTTCCACAGAAATATATAGAGAGAGCTCTACATTTTCATTTTAATGGCTATGTATATTGGCATTCCATTGTATGGATGTACATCATCCAGGTAAGCAGTTCCTATTAGGATTGCTTCCCTTTTTTTAATTGCAAACCATACTGCAATGATCAGTCCTATATGGATATCTTTGCATACTTATGTGAGTATCTGTCAGATTGAATTAGGTGCTTGAAAACCAAGGATTACCTTCTAAGCAAGTTCTAATTTTGGTTCTAATAAGTAATGGGGCATAAATTTCAAGGGACCCAAGAGACCCAGAAGCCAGCTAAAAAGAGTTATTATATAGCACCTTTATTCTCTACTCAAAGCAACTTTATTCAATATTCAGATATTACCACATTGGCTTCCTTCTGCTGCTGGTGAGCAGAATTCTTTCAAATATCTGAGCTGTCTGCACTCTCTGTGTTTTACCAGGATGATCATGTACGGTTCTGGCTACAGGTGAACGACATCTTCAAAGGGCAAATAAGTTTTGGTTCTTTCAATTACCTTCCTTGAGGTAGAAATCCACTGGGACGTGCCAAGTCTCTCATCCTAATTGTTAAAGT
This sequence comes from Phocoena sinus, assembly GCF_008692025.1. Taxonomy (NCBI): domain Eukaryota; kingdom Metazoa; phylum Chordata; class Mammalia; order Artiodactyla; family Phocoenidae; genus Phocoena; species Phocoena sinus. The sequence continues at coordinate 15,429,576 of NC_045778.1, read as the reverse complement.
AATATTACACAGCATTCTGGATCAGTTTATTGAACAGACATTTTCCATAAACTCTGCAGTCTTTACACATCCAATTTGTGGCAATAATGTGAAGCTGTTTTTACTAAGAAAAGAGCATTCCCATCCTGATACATCTTACTTGTGAACAATTGTTATCTCTCAATTTGATATTTCTTTTTCTTCAAAAGACAAAAAAGTCATTAAATATATGGAGTGTGTTAAGAGAGGGACTTGACTAAGGATTTATTGGAATGAGGATAAATTCCTATAAGTAGAAATGCTGACTTAAATGGCATGGTTTTTAAATTTTCATAAATATCGTTAAAATGCCACTCAAAATTGTTTAAATGTATATTCTTACAAGCTTACAGTACTCTGAACCCCTACCCATCTCCACACACACATTTTCATCTTGGAAATTGCTAATGTTCTAATTATGGAAAATATTATTTGTAAAACATGTTATCTTGTTTTTCAATTGCATCTTTAAATTATGAATGCATTTTAGCATCACATATTTCTTTTACTTATGACTGAACTGCCCAGCTAGAATTTATTTTAAGCATCTCAAAGAAAAGTGGGGAAATCATCTCATGATGGGTAAATATGAAGGGAGACACGTCCAAATTCCCTTGGGAAAACTGCTTGTCTTCCGCAGCCTTGCTGAGATTCTTTAGTACAGTCATGGCCACTGTGATTCTCTAAGAGAAAGGGTGGAAGAGGGGTTTGAAGGAGAATCATTGCACACTCCTCCCCACCCCCAGCCTTTCTTACCACAGCAGTTCTGATGACGCCACCTCTGGCTCCTAAATGCTGTGGAAATTTTATGTACGAGTATATATTTCTGCATGTAAAAACTGTAAAGTAAAAGTTTATTTGTTGTTATTCATTATTCAGTTCTGTTATATACTTATTTTCAAGAATGTCTTATGTAACGATCAAAAAGGGGGTTAGATAGTATAATAGATCATCTGCAAAGATAACTGTGCCTCCCATCAAGCAGTGAAAACTGTTTCCCCTCCCCTTGACTCCAGTTGGTCTTGTGTCTTGCTATGACCTATAGAATGTGATAGAAGCATTGTTGGGCAAGTTCTAGGCCCTGCCCTTCAGAGGTCTGGCAGCTTCTGCTTTCACCTGTTTATAGAGTAAAACAAGAGTTGAACCATAATTCTAAGAGAGAGAATGAGAGACCAGCCAGCTCCCAGCCATTCCAGTCACCCTTGCAGAGATGCCTGGCATGAAGATGAAATCATCTTTGACATTCCAGGTTCATGTGAAGTGTCCAGCTGACTGCAGTCACGCAAGAGATTCTAGTGAAGAGGAATAACCATGTGAAGAGGAAGAACCACCAACTGAGCCTGGCTAACTCTCAGAATCATGAAAATAAAATAAATAACTGAAACACTAAGGTAGGTACTAAAATAGTACCTAGGGAGAAAATCTTGTGAAATATAAAATAAAAACCAGTTGTCAAGACAAAGGAGATCAGTGTAGATGGATAGAGAAGGCCCCAGACAAACAGGAGAGTACAAAATTCTTATCTTGAGTTAGGGTTCAATGACTGGGACAAGTATTCTAGACCTGTGTTTCCAGTATAACTTTTTTCGATGATGGAAATATTCACCTGTGACTATTGAGAACTTGAAATGTGACTAGTGCATGTGTGGAGCTGAGTTTTAATTTTTATTGAATTTTAATTAATTACATTTAAATTTAAATAGCTCCACGAGGCTAGTGACCACCATATTGGACAGTGTAGCCACTATATCACATGTCACACTTCATCCTGATGAAGGGATAAAAATCAACAACCCAACCCCAAATTGTGTCTTTTCACCTGTACTCCTCCTTAGAATTCTGAGAGGAACTTCATTATACTCAGACCTTCATTTGCTTTAGAGTCTCAGCTGAGAATAACCATATCATCTGTCAACTTCTGCATTTGGAAAACCAAGAGTTAGAAGTGGGCTCCCCCTTGTTATGGTCTCTGAGTAAATAGAGAATAAATAGGGGCTGAGAATAACTTTTTTTAAAAAAACCTGTCTTTGCCTTTTATTCTATGTCTATAAATAGTCTTGAAGTAAAAGCACTTGTTATAAAGGAAATTGTTAAGAGCTTTAATTAGGGTATTGAATGCAAACCCAAACATATATCGGTATGTGGTATTTCCCAAATTTCCTTCAATATAGAAATATTTTGTGTGTGACCTCTATTAATCTCTTACAGCAGCAATAGGACACATTTGGGGAATGCTCTCCTACAAAACTGCAGAATTTTTATTAAACTGGGTTAAATGTCATAATGAAATATTGAACACTTCAACCATGAATACCACATGGTAACTTTCCAAAATCAATTCCATTTCCTTAATTAGAAAATTAATCATTTGAGATTATTAAACAAATACGAGGCAAGATTAAAATGATGATTTTCATTTCCTTATGGGTTAATTTTTAAATATTTAACAAAAACAGAATAATACTTTTCTCAAAGAGGGCAAGATTATAGCTGAGATTTCATTATATGGTAACTAGACTCCAAAATTTTCAAACACTATTTTTAACATTCCTACCTCCTAAAGGCAATATTGACATTCACATGAATAAAATCATTCCTCTTCTATACCATCTGGCAGTAAACCATGATTTTCCAAAGAGCCAAGGACAAATAATTATTCCAAGGACTCTTTTTTGCTGGAAAGACATTCTTACTTTCTTAGGAGAATGTAATTCGTTCTGCTTCATTGTTGGATTTAACCCCAGCGAAATTGAAAATATATTATTCCTACTGCCTATGAGTCCTCAAAAGACTCTCCTACCCTCCAGAGTTTGTTCCAACCGGTTTGTCAAATTAAGGTAAACAAGCAAATTATTCCAGTCACTTAAAGATCCGGTTAAAATGTGAGAAAATATCTCTTCTCCCCAAAGTCCTATTCATGGAATTTTATGGTTGATAGCAATCCTCAAAGGTCATCTTCCTCCACCTTCTCGTGTTGGCTGCATATTAGGATGAGGTGGGGGTGCTTTTAACAATGCAGATCCCTGGGCCCCACTCCAGACTATCTCAGCAGGGGAACGGGAAGCAGGCACAGACATCCTTAAAGCCACTTTGGAGACTCTAATGCCAGTTACGCCTTTGAGCCAGTCCATCCTGCTCACTTTACAGACGTGTAGACTGAGGATCAGCCGGCTAGGTGCATCACCATTTTGTTTCTTATTTATGAGGCCATCAAAACTAGAACAGTCTGAACAAGTGGTGGTTTTCCAGCTCGTACACAGTCACTAGGATTACAAGTGTGTGTGTGTGTGTGGAGGAGGGTGTCTCTAGGACCACCTCAGGGTGAAAGGGGACAGTGAGGAAGGGAGAGACTCTAATCTCCCATCAGAACACCCCACCTAGCTGTTTGTATATCGAGGTACTTCATATTTCATTTGAAGAGAGGGTTCCACTGCTGAAAGTATGCCAAGTCTGAAGAATAACAAGGTGAACATCACGAGTCGATTTCTGAGATGTTTATCAAAGTATCTCAGGAGCCAGACACTGGTTCAACTATTCATGAAATGTAAAAACATTTAAAAGAACAGAGGAGTGTTTATTCTTAAATCACATGTTTTTTTTCCAGGTGTTTGATGAGCTCCAAGGGACTATCTAAGCTCAAATATTTGCACCTATGAAAAGTATGTGTAGCAGGTAAGAATCTCAGGCCACAAGTGTGAGCTTTTAAAATGTATTTCATTTTTCTTCAACTGACTTAATTTCTATTTTTATGTTCTATTACCCTGATATCTGATATACTTTGACTCAGGGTATGTAGGTTATTGCAAGGCATCAGGGTGGGTCTCTGGTCCCTGATCCTGTCTGCCCTCAATGGTATCTTCTGAAATATCCTCTTTCCCACCTGGCCTCAGGTCATGGGTACATATGGATCCTGTTTACTCCTGACCACAAAGTCTCTTAAGTCCTCTCTATTGGAGGCTTGTGCCCATCGCTTGGTCTCTCAGGAAAGCATTCAGCTGCTTCCAGCCCACCTGGGTTTGGGGGACCATGTGAGGGTGTCTCAGGCTCCCCTGGGCAGACAGTCCTCCACCATATCTATTGCTTCCCCACCATGCTGCTGAGGGGAGGCCCATAAAGCTTGCTGTCTCTCCAAGTTCCACTCAGGAAGTGAGGCACAGCTCTTCTTTGTCACTGGAGCCCCAAAACTTTTCAAGGGCATGCCCCAGCAGTGGCACCAAGGCAGAGGACCCTCTCCAGAAAACAGTATCTGAGTGTGCTCTGATTCTTCTCTCTTATGGATATCATAGTTGAGAGGATAGGGAAACTGTCTTGAACTGAGAATATTTTCTTCAAAAACCATTATTCTGTTCTAAAGCCTTCAGAATCCAGGCTCTTGCAACTCAGAACACCTTTTATCTCAAGGCAGTTGTTTCTGCTATCATTCCAAAGGCCTATTTTAATACTCAGAGAATTGCCTACTTATCTTCCCAGAAGCCACCCCAGTGGAGGTAAGGAAATTGATAAGAGACAAAGGTGGACAGGGGGAAAAACGCGTCAGTTAATACATCAGTATCATCTCTTTCTACACAAGCATAAGGGGAAATACCGATCAGGTTCTGATCAATTTCTTGACATCTCTTCAATGCTCATCACTGTTTCATCCCTTTCTCCTTGTTATATATATTCTCTAACCAGGACCATCTACATAATTTGAGGAGCCCAGCACAAAATAAAAATGCAAGGCCCCTTGTTCAGAAATTACTGCTAATTTCAAGACAGCTATAGCAGAACATTAAACCAAGCACAGGGCCCTTTTGAACACAATGGCCTGGGTCACACCCATGAAGCCAGCCCTGTTTCTAACCCTCAAAGCACCTCTTTCTTTGATTTTTAGTGGAGTGTTGTTTGTATTGTCGAAAGAAAAGTCAGAGAACTTTACTTGATATGAATAATTTATTGAATGAGAAACAAGAACGGGGAGATTTCAAACCCAAAACTTGTGTAAAGTTCAGAGGCATGGCATTACAGGATAGCTTCTAAAGTGAAAAGGAGGATGTTGTGTAGCCTTTACAATGATTAGTTATTACATTGGGGGTTTCCAGACTGCAGGAGGTTGGTGAAAAGTGATTATCTTATACCATTTGGGGAAGATGACTTAAGTTTTATGATTATCAAAGACATTGACAAGAAATAACCTAAATTACATTTCACTTACCTTCATGAAATGAACCACTTAGTTTTGCATAAGTGGCTTAAATGGTTTTTGTCAGCTTGAGGGATTTTTAAACCTGGCTTCATTTCATTTTATTTTAAAAGAATTATCAAAATAGCTTAAGACAATCTAAATGTCCAGTAATAGGAATTCATAATATAAATTACAGAATTTCCATATGATAGATGACTATGAAGTTATTTATAATCACGTGGGGATATTAAACAACATGGAAAAATGTTACCATGATTCTATATATTGGAAATGTTAACATACCTGCCCTGACCACACCCCATTGTGAGGGAAACAGCCCCACCCATTCCTCTTGCAGCCAGGCAGGGGGGCCTTGCTTTACCATGTTTCCTCCTTCCACTATTGTTGATTGGCTCAGGAGAGTAACAGATCCAAGGGTAGCCAATTAGTAGACTTGCCAGCAACCTATTGTCTGTATGCGCTGGATGAAACACAGCAGGGCAAAGTTTGAAATTTGTACTAAAAACCCAGAAATCATGAGACAATAAGAGTAAGAGCTCAGTTAAAAGGCAATAAGGTAGATTAAAGATTGAGAAACTGCTGTAAGAAGTAGTAAACTGAAACTATGAGGGAACAAAAATTAAGAATAGTAGACAGAGCAATTGAAGGCGGGGCAAACAGGCAGATGGAGGGCAGCCAACGATGCTGTCAACGCAGCTCTGCAGCAGGGACTCCAGCTCCTGCTGTAGGGTTCTTGGCAGATGCCTGGGCTCCAGATCCAGACTCCAGCCCTTTGCACAGGAACCTGCCCTAACCTGGCCCCTGTTCTTAGATTTCCAAGACAATTTCCTTGTCATTCTTTGTAAATCCTTTCAGGACTGGCCTCAGTGGATCTCTGTCTTGCAGCTGTTACAAGGATGTGTAGACAGCCCAATTTTATTTTTAATGTTTGCTTACATGTATCTATGGATATGAGGTAGAGTCGCCAACTTACTAACAAAATTCTTAAATGTACCGAGATTACGTTGCTTCTTTATTTCTCCATTAACTGATCTGATCCCCTAAAAGATACTTCTCACTGGGTGCCTGGGACAATCAGACTTGGCAATGTTCCAATCTTCTGTGGCATAAATGTTTCCATCCACTTAACACATTTATTTAAATTTCAACTCGCTCGGTTTCTGTTAAAGATATATCTGCATGTAGACAAAATAACATATTTGTAAGGCTATTCATTGCAGCATTGCTTATAATAGCAAAATTTTTATCTGTGTTCATCAATAAGGAAAGAGTTGAATAAATTATGAAGTATCCTTACACTACTCTCCAAAAAGCAAACAAAAGAATGGGTACACTATATACTGTCCTGATACAGAAATCCCAGTGATACATTTTAAATGGGAAAAAGGGCCAAAAATAGTTATGCTCCCTTTGCTTTAAGAAAATGAAAAAATAAGATTAAAAATATGTATTAACATTTCTAGTAATAGCATAAAGAAACTCTGGAAAGATACACAAGAAGCCAATTAAAATTGTGTTCTTTGAGAGGAATGCTATTGGGGGATTAGGAATGGGGTGGATGGGAAAGCAAGAGTTTTTTCTGTACATTGTATAAATCTATGGACCATGTCAATATTTACTATAAAAATGAAGCATATTTTTTAAAGCAATAACATTCAATCCATAGTTTCAAATAGTATCTTTTGTGTGACTGAGTAAAGTGATCCATCCCTCAGACTTACCCTAATGCTCTACGAATAGCATCTGATTAGGGTAGATTAAGCCATCTAATGGTGGTAGAATGCGGTGGGAGGGACTTGGACCCTTGCTGGCCATCTCTCTTTTTTGCCTGGTCATGCCTTCCCTCTGGCACTGCAGCTGAAGTTGGCAACTGGTGTCCTTTACTGTCTGATCTTAATGTGGTCTGGCCCAGCGGTGCTACCAGGCTGACTTGGTCTTATCTTAGCACTTGATGGTGCTCAGGACCTCCCGGGTCTCTCCCATAGCCCCCAGCTGGCTCTGCTTTGCATCTGATCCCACAGCCTCTACTATAAGATCATCCTTCCCAGGCCTGCTGACTTCCACAGGGTAATCTTCTGATTTGACCCCCAGCCCCCCACCCCATTCCCCACCTCCTCTATCAGGAAACCCTGGACCCAATCAGTGGCATACACAAATTAGAAGAGCACTGGAAAGCTAAACCTTCTTCCTACATATATCTCCCAGAGAGAGAACTTCCCACTTCACACTGATATGGCCAACTTCCATGTTGGTATGTGGGAAACTTACAAGGCTATCTTCCCAAGAGACCCAGGAAGAGATCCTGGGCAAAGGCCTCTGCCCTTAGCATCCTGTCCACTTTTCTTACACACTTGGCTTTGGTCTAGAGGGGGATTTTGTTTTATAAGTTTTACTTTTAAAAGGAGCAAGTCTTTTTTAAATGTTAATTTTCTGTTGTAACTGTTGAGGACATGAGAGTTTGATGTATTGTCCTTTGTACTTTTCTGATTTTTTTTCTCAATTATTATTTTTTTTAATTTAAAGACAAAAATTCAATCAAGCCATTTTTGATTGGGCCATTTTTAGAACTATTTTGGGGGAACTATTTTGGGGGGCCTATTTTGATAGGGCCATTTTTTAGGACTATTTTGGGGGAACAAGCTGGGATTTGATTCAGTATCATGATTGGTTTGTGAGCTGCACAAAAAGTGAGGTGGGGAGGGGTTTAGAAAATTAAAAATGGAAGATACCCCCCCACACACATATACAAACACACAATACCCCAGTTAATGTTTATTTCTCTTCCACTATCCAGATAGTTGTTGCAGATGACTAGTTTATTTGGCTAGTTCAGACTCAGACTAAGAAACAGATAAAGGGAGATAACTTATGTGGTTCTCCCATAACTCTCTTTTCTCAAGTGAGAAAATTTGGTCTTTGATGTCCATCCTATTTGATCAAGAGAATGCTGACCTTCTTCTTAGTTATAGCAGATTTTATTCAAGGTAAAAATGTACTTAGAAAAATACTACCTCTTTGGGAATCTCTTATGTAAAAAATAATTCTTGTGTTTTTAAGCTACTGTAGTTGGGTTTCTTTTAATATCAACCTGACTTAATTCCTAACTGATGTAATCATGGGTGGCGAATTTATTCATTCATTCAACAGATTATTATTGAAAATCCAGGTCCCAGGCACTGTGCTAAGTGTTGAGGATTCTGGTACTAGATATTGGAATAATGGGGAAAAAATAGTTATAATTATGGTTATGCTGAGTCCCTTTTCCATTTGCCCCTCCAAGGCCACTCTCCATGCACCCTGCTTTGTACCCCTGGGAGGCTGACCCATATGGATGTCATCAGTGAGCTCTCTTACTCTTTGGCTCCAGTTGGATTATTTATTCCCCCGGCTCCCTCCTGTGGGATTGCTACACACTGGCTTCATCCGTCTACTGAAAGTCCCAGCTCCTCTTGGGCATCCCTTTCCAACTATTCTCTGTCTCCAGGTTCTGGTAAATACCCCCTTTTCTTATTTATTCAGGCCTCAGGTGAATAGTACAGTTGTACTAAGCTTGGGGTTTCACCACATCCTTCCCAGGCCTTTATAAAGAGTTCCTTTACAAAATGCTCCTCAAGTTAGTCAGCTGGATGGGCTATCTGTTTCTAACGACACAACTATCATTTTATCAAGAACTCCTTTTGTGTTAAGACGTTGCCAGGTGTGTCATTCCATTGAATCTTTACAATCTTGTTAACACTTTACCCGGTAAGGCTGAAGAATAGAGATTAAGTTAACCATAACCAAGTTGTTAACTAGGTTATTTTATATTCCTAACCAGGAAACTTACAGAGATAGGCACACCCTTATACAAAACAGCACGATCAGCATTTTTCATGGGCGTACCCCTCCACCTTGCTTCTCACCCCAGCTTTCCTTTCTGTGCGTCTGGCTCACAGCATCCCAGTGCTGCCTCCTGAGGTGCGGGGTTCCCTTCCTGATGCCTCTCTCTGGTCAGCCATCCCAGCAGTTCTCCTGGCTCTAGTCACAGTTACTTTCTCTGTGCCTCAAGCTTTCAGAACACTGCCCTCCCTTCCCTTCAGTAATGGCAAGTTATCTAAATAATAATACTGCAGCACCTGCCAATGATTATTATTACCTTTCTGAGGGATAGCAAGAACTCTAGTTGACCCATTACCTTCATTTAAACAAAGGGCTTGACCTGTACTGTTAATTTTAGAGACAACTGTGATGATTAGGAGAGACATTTTGGTATTTATGTCCTTATCGACTGCAGATCCACTTGGTATAAAGCGGTCTTGTGCAAGACACTAAGAAAATCTCTCATATTTCTCGGTTCTTAAAACTAACTCTCACATTAGTTTTGTGAAACAATTCTATGGCAATTTTCCACCAATGTAATTTGATTCCTGAAGTTATTTTCCATTATGTGTCTTTAAACATTTCGAGTTATATATTCCACGTTAGGAGAAGAATTCTCCAGGCAACGTGTAGAGTTAACAGAGGTTAAAAAAAAAGATCATTTTTGATAGTGACACAGTACTCCCTGTTACCTTTCATTTGTGTAGAAAAAGTCCAGCCAAGTCCTTTTAACAGTACAAAGGAAAATAAGAAATTTAGCCTCCTAAACACTTTCACATTCTCTTTCCACTCTATAAGACATTTTAAAGAAAAGAGTTGTGTCCAAAAGTGCATTCAGTATGTTTCCCCAGACAACATACATTCTATGGCTTCAACTTATTTGTTTCTAATATTACTGGGAGGCAGGAAAAAAATATCCAAATGGTTCTAGCTGCATAACAAAACCTACATGCCAGGAACTCTTAGAATCCCAATTCTAGAAGCAGCCCTCCAAATGTGCATGTGCTGTTTCCATTATCCAAACAATGGTTGAGTGGTTTAGTATGTCCTAACTAGAGAAGCCTTGTTTATAGTGAATGATACCAATGGCAAAGAATTCTGCCAAAACATTCTGTTGCACAGGTCTGAGGCTTGCCTGAAGCATGGAACGCAAGAAACCCAGTAGTCATTTGGCTTGGCGTGGTACATTTAATTCCAACATGGAATTTTCGAAAAAGTGTGGAATCCCTTGTAATATTCTTCTCCTAAGACTGTGGAGAGAAATATATTACTCACACCTACCAATTTTCCTTTACTTCTGCAGCAATAAGACAGAGACTGAAGAGTAGAATAACTCTGGTAGGTTTAAAACATGGCTGCAAACTCTTTGACACTCCTCCCACTGAGAGGTGGGGTCTTAGCCCCTCCCCTAGCATCTGACAAGCTTGTGACAGCTTTCAGACCTACAGTACTGGCACAGGGATGCTATGTGATTTATATCTAGTTATTGGCCAATCAAGTTCCATGATTCCTATTACAGTGATTTTATCATGATTATACAATTAGCCTGTGTCATACATATTAGCAACACCCAAGACAGAGCTGAGTTTATTTATCCAATTAGTTTATTTATCCAATTAGTATCTACTGAACATCTATCAGGTACCAGCTCCCATACCAGGTCCTGGAGATGTGGTGTTGAACATGATGGGCAAGGTCATCGCTCTTGTCAGGGTTGCCACTCAACAGGAAACCATTATCAACCAGTCACCCATGAGCTTCGTTTCCATAAATGGCTTTGTCTTATGTCTCCGTCTTATTCATAACAAGAACTATCTATAAAGAAAATGTTAAAAGTCATATCATTTAGTTTCTTGCTGAGGACAAAAGGGGAAAAGGAAGGAAGCAGGGAACTATAATGATCTAAAAACAGGAACAATTAGGTTCCAATTAAGCAGAGTAGGGCCATTATATAAAAAACAAGGCAATCTAGAGTTTTTAAATTCCTATAAAGTTGCCAAAATGAATTTTCAAGAAGTCTTATCCACTTCTTTGTGTTGTTTATTCAGTTTTGTTGAGAACATCTCAATTATTCCAGGAAGGTTTTAAGTGCTCCATGTTTCAGGTAGCATTTATATAGTGTATTTTATAAAGATTAAACTAAACACAGGTAGGAATGTGAGATGGTTTTCAAAAAGAAGTAGGCTACTTAAGAGAGAATGTGGACGTGGGCGATTTCTGAGCCTCTTTCTGAGGACGTGGGTATAGAGCTAACAAATAAAGTACCTCATCGGTCCAGTCTTAAAATTCAATCTCTTCAGGTCAACCAGTTGTAGAACCTGCGAACCAAATAACTCTTAATGACTGAGTTAACACCCCGGACTCTTTATTTTTGAAGATTCAAAAGGGATAGTTTACACTTTCTATTTTAATTTAAAATTAAATAGATAAGGCTCTGCTTGAACTGTTGAGAAAGTTTAGCTGTAGGAACAATCTTTCTAACTCATTCTCTTCTTTAAAAGACTGCAGTTTTGGCACAATCATTTTCAATTCATCCACAAATCCTTTACTTTGCACAGTCCGTAATTTCAAGCCAAAAGCCTTTTTCTTTGTTAATAGACAAAGCTCATTTATCTGGCACTGTCATCATGAAGTAGTAGTGTGTTATGGCAAGCTAAAATTCCAGAGAGTAACCATTTTTACTACATATGAATGACTAATTTTCACATCTATGAAAACAAACCAGAATATCACACCCAACTGTGTACTGATGATTTAACTTTTGGTGGTTCAAATGGCACAACAAAGATTGAGCCTCAGCATCACATCTTAAACATTTAGTACCACTGACTACAATAACAGATATAAATGACGACAAATATTGGGCTGGGTCTCCACTAATATGAGAACAAAACTTTGAAGTCTTTTAAAATGAAACTTTTATATGAGCTTTTACTTCCATTTGTCTAGAAAGCATTCTTAAAAAGAAAAAAATGAACTTCATACACACACACAAATACACACATATAGTTACATATATTTATCTATCTCCCCACATTAGAGATGAAACCTGTGATTACAGCCTGTATCTTGAAGCTTTATATATCAAGCTCCTAGCACAGAAGCACAACCCAAAGATGGCACTCAATGAATGTTTGTTAAGAGAATAGAAAATAAGTAATATTTTATCACATTTCACTTACATCGATTAATTTTGTTTTGTTTTGTTTTACAACAATCTTATGACTGAAAAAGTTTGACTACAAAAATGAGGCTTAGAATATTTATCACTATTACAGCTATAGTATTATTATGTAGTGGGCCCAGAACTGGATTTTTCTGACCAAATCCTGAATGACACACTGGTCTAGAGTCTCATGATTCACCCTTAGGCCCGAAGTAGAAACCTATCTTTCCTAAGACCAGGGATCTCCCCTCTTTAACTGAGCAAGTCTGTCCCCTAGCAAGGTGGAAAAGGCTGCTGAGTAGGTAACAGGGAGTATCTGCCACAATGTTCTTACATAGGAAATTGAAAGCCTTCTGTTGCTTCCACCCAGTTAAAAAATTTTTTAAAAAGTATCTAGAACCCTTCCTGGCCACCAGTATTATTACGTTCCTACCTTTTCATCTTTGTCCCATCCCTTCCACAGGGCTAATGCCTTCAGTCCTCTCCCCTTCTGAGTTGGACAGCCCTTCTGGGTGCACCATCACTTTTTAGCTGTCCATCTTCTCTGCATTGACCCCTGACAGCTTCCACTTCCCAGGGCCGCCCTATGGGCAGCTTCTTTTTCACACTCCAGGCCCCCCTACTGTGGAAAATAGGACCTAAACAAATTAAACACTCTTCTATGTGTCTTAAATGTGAATTCCTAAGAAAAAAATCATCAGTAAGTCCTAATGACTACATCAGTCAAAATTGAAACAAAATATATTAGATCCATTGAAACAAAGTATATTAGAAGGCACAATTTAATAGTGAAATAATTATTTAAGTAGAATTCCTAAAAGATAAATTCTGACTCTACTGACATGAATCAAGATTTCAGTCCTTGGTCAGCAGTCACCACTGGACATGTAATTAGATTCAAAATAACACATTCTAAATTGGTCTCTTAACTCTCGCAAATTGTTTTCTGCCCCTCAGCTTTACCCCTCAGCCTCTACTTCTCCCTGGATTGTTCCAGACTTGTATCAGGATTTCACCTCTATTATTAGCCTAAACTTGTTTTTTAGCAAAATGACAATCAAATGTCAGGAAATTGGTAGCGTGCTGCCTGATCCTGTGTTGCGCAGTTTGGAGAGTGGATGTGGCCACAGTGTGGAGAGCAGTCAGTGGGGCTGTAGGAGGGAGACGAGAGAAAGCAGGACAGATTCCCCTGTCCCTGGCGTGCATGGAACATCTGTTCCTGTATATTAAATGGAGAATCAGACTCGCCACAGCGCTATAAACCAACTTCTGAGGCATAATTGGGTAGTTAACATTCAAAAGAAATAGTAGGCTCTGTAAAAACAAACAATTTTCTCTTGGCAAGTGGGAAATTACTATTGAAATTTTGTATAACATTAAATAATCTCTTATCACCATTTCAACAGTCGATTTCAAAACAAACCTAAAAGTGTTCTGTCTTATTTCATTTGGTGTTACAATGATAAACAGATTGGTGGTCCTCTCCTCTCCACCTCCCTGCACATAGGGACATGTGTGGTGTACATACATTCATTAAACAGATAGAAATTGACCATCTATTATGGGCTGGACACTGTAGGTAGAGATGATAGTGTTCAAGACCAACAAAATGCCTGCTTTCAGGGAGGTTACATTCTGGTGGGATGTGACTATAAATAGCCATCATACAATAACTGAATAAGCTATATATGTATATACATATATATGAATGCTGTGTACTGTATTATATATGAAAACATGATGGATGAAATGAAAAATACATACATATTAAAAATATATATATTATATATCTAATTAAAGCAGATTTGAGAGCTACTTTAGATTGGGTGGTAAGAAGCCATCTCTAAAGAGGCATCATTTAAGATGAAATCTAAGAAGCAGCCAGCCACAGAAAGGTCAGGAGATCTTCATTCCAGGAAGAGAGAACACCTAGGCCAAAGGCCCTAAGGGAGAATAAGTGACACACTTGAAGAACAGGAAGGTCAATGGCTAAAGCAAAAAGGAAGAGGGGGATGAAGTTGGTGAGGTGGGCAGGGCCAGGACCTTGTAAGCTGAGGTAAGGTATCTAGGCTTTATTCTACTCCTTGCCATACAGGATTCATTTTATTTATCCATTTGATTGTTGATAGGCATTGAGGTGTTTCCGATGCTATGATAAAGGATTTTATAATGAAAGGGTATATCTACACCTTCCTATCTCCTTTGGAAACCCATACCCCGCTAACACCAAACACACGCTTTGTTTAGATAATAAGAAAGTATATCTAGGACTTAATAGCACGTTTTTACATTTTAAAAGTAATATATGAAATAACATAACTATGACAGGAAATGTAGAGGAAGAAACAAAAAAAGAAAATCATCATTTCTAGTATTGTATCACCTGATGTCCTAGATACCCTCCCTTTGTCTCTGAAAATCCATTTTCCACCCTACTTTGAGCTCTGGAAGCCTGATCTGCATAGGCTGCATTAACCAGCCCCCTTTGGCTTCTGGACTCCTATTAGACTTGGCTAATGGGAAGCACCAGCCAGAGACTGGAAGGATGGAAAACAGAGAAATTGAGGCATTTATTCTCCTTGTTCACTTCCTGCTAGATCTCCATGGATTGGGTGTATCTTTCTATAAAAGGCCTCAGCTTCTGTTAGACGGCCCTCTCCACATAGCCACTTTCTGGGTTCTAACAACTATTCTCTTTAAATCCTTTCTACATCTTTGTAAATAGTCCCTTTATTAAATTCTCCTCAAAATACCTGCTCTGAGTGTGCCAATCGTAACTGTCAGGAACCTGACTGATAGACCAGAGATAATATTTTCTGTATTTATTCCAATATATTTCCAATAACTAATGCATGGTTTGGATCATTCTCCTGTCTCTTAATATTTTCCCATATTATTAACTATTATTTGAAAATATTACTTGCATGGTAATATTTTTCCATTTGTGATTTAAGCATTCAGTAATTATTGAACACTTAAATTATTTCCAATTTCTTGCTATCATGATATGATGAAAAATATCAGTATTCCTACCTTTCTGATTAAAAAGCTCTTTCCTGGGCTTCCCTGATGGTGCCGTGGTTAAGAATCCACCTGCCAATGCAGGGGACATGGGTCCAGGAAGATCCCACATGCCTCGGAGCAACTAAGCCCATGCACCACAACTACTGAGCCTGCGCTCTAGAGCCCACGAGCCACAACTACTGAGCCCACATGCCACAACTACTAAAGCCCGCATGCCTAGAGCCTGTGCTCTGCAACAAGAGAAGCCACCGCAATGAGAAGCCCATGCACCGCAACAAAGAGTAGCCCCCGCTCGCCACCACTAGAGAAAGCCCGCATGCAGCAACGAAGACCCAACGCAGCCAAAAATTAATTAATTAATTAATTTTAAAAAATAGTAAAAAGCTCTTTCCTTACTCTGAGGTTATTAAAATATTCTCCTATATTATCATCTAAAGCTTTATTGTTTTGCCTCATATTTAGATCTACAATATAACTATAGTGGAATTTTCTTTCAGGACACCCAAGCTGTCCCAACACCATTGATTTGAGTGACCATCCTTTCTCCCTTGGATCTGCAGGGCCACCGTTTTCATAAGTTATATGTCCATATATACATAGGTTTATTTCTAGGCTTTAGTCTGTTCCATTGGTTTATTTATTCTTGTGTCAATAATACTATATTGTTTGAATTAACATGACTTCATAATAAGTCTTGATATCCAGTACAGTAAGTCCTTGTACCTCTTCTTCTTCTAAATTGTTTTGGCTATTCTTTTTTTTTTTTTTTTTGGCTATTCTTTTATTTTTAGGAAGAGGAGAGGTGCTGAAGGATTTCCTGTTTTGTTTTTAATTTTATTTTTTAAATGAACATACAATAACGTTGAATTTTTTGAGGGGTACAGTTTTATGAATGTTAACACAACTATAGATTCATTTTATTACCACCCAAGTCCGGACATAGATGGCTTCATGACCCCAGAACTCTCTCATGCTGTTCCTTTGCAAGCCACCTTCTTTCCCACCCCAGCCCCTGGCAATCACCGATCTCTTCTCTATTGGTAGCGTTTTTCTTTTTCGAGAAATTCGTCTAAATGGAATCATACAGTATGTAACCTTTTGAAACTGCCTTCTTTCACTCAGGACAATGTCTTTGATATTTACCCAAGTTGTTGCATGTTCCTTTTTTTTTTTTTTTTTTTTTTTTTTTTTTTTGTGGTACGTGGGCCTCTCACTGCTGTGGCCTCTCCCATTGCGGAGCACAGGCTCCGGATGCGCATGCTCAGCGGCCATGGCTCACGGGCTCAGCCACTCCGTGGCATGTGGGATCTTCCCGGACCGGGGCACAAACCCACGTCCCCTGAATCGGCAGGCGGACTCGCAACCACTGCGCCACCAGGGAAGCCCGCATGTTCCTTTTTATTGCTGAGCAGTATTCCATTGTTTGGATGTGCCAAAGTTTGTTTAAATATTCGCCCTTTGGAGGACATTTTGGTTGTTTCCAGTTTTTACTGATTATGAAGAAAGCTGCTATAAACATTTGTGTATGGGTTTTTGTGTGAACATAGATGTTCATTTCATTAGGGTAAATACGTAGGAGTGCGACTGAGGGATAAGAACTGTATGTTAACCTTTGTAAGAAACTGCGAAACTGTTTGCCAGGGTGCTTCTACCATTTGGTATTCCCATTAGCAATGCTTGATGGTTCCAGTGGCAGAACACCTGACATTGTCTTTTCTTTTAAGCCACTCTAATAGTTTGAAGTGATGTGTCATTGTGGTTTTAATTGGCATTTCCAAGTGACTAATGATGTTGAACATCTTTTTATGTACATATTTGCCGCCTTCTCTTTGGTGAAGTGTCTATTCAAGTCTTCTGCTTTATTTATTTATTTTTTGATTGACAGAGTTTATTTTCTTATTGTTGAGTTTAAGAAATTCTCCCTATATATTGGATACAAGTCTTTTTTGTAAGAGATGTGATTTAAAAGTATGTCACGCTCATCTGTAACTTGTCTTTTCATCCTCTTAACTGTATCCTTCACAGAGCAAAAGTTTTTAATTTGAGAGAGAACTTTGATGCTGGTGGTGCGCCAAAGATGACTGAAGCAATAGTTGTGGTAAAAATTCCTTGATGGCCTCAGGGTGATGTGGTGCCCCGGGTGTCTGTGATGGTGGTTGTAGGGGTCAGAAAAGGAAGGCCTGTGTGACCTTAAGTGGTCACCATCACGATCTTGCCCTCCAGGTGCAGCCCAAGCATGTGAATAGAAA
The DNA here is from genome assembly GCF_008692025.1 of Phocoena sinus. NCBI lineage: Eukaryota > Metazoa > Chordata > Mammalia > Artiodactyla > Phocoenidae > Phocoena > Phocoena sinus. The sequence continues at coordinate 15,412,076 of NC_045778.1, read as the reverse complement.
GTAGTAGCAGCCAAGGTGGTGAGAGAACAGATTAGAACAATACTGTCTGGGGTTTACGGAGTGACATCTTAACAGACTGCCCTTAATGGAATTCAGAGGAGGGGGAGGTTCCTTTTGTGCAGAGTGGTAAATTAAAATGAGTTCTTTGATCCCAACACATATTAAATAGTAGTAATTTCTCCTTTTCCTGTCCTGGATATTCCACTTCACCAGCTGCAGCAAGTTGACTATCCCATTAGCTTAGTACAACCTAAGAACACTGTCTTCCAAAATAATTACCTTGGGTTCATCTACAAAAGGCTGAAACTTTCCAATAAAAGCAAACACAAAGATGTGCTTTAAACAAGCTGTGTGTGCCCTCTCGTAGTTTCCTGTCAGATTCCCAGAGAAAGTCCATTATTCCTCCAGATGAGTTTTTTGATCACTTAAACAAATAGAGCATTCCGTTCCTCTCATGATTTGTCATAATGAATATTTTCAAATTAATGTATCACACAGTTAATAAGTATGGCATTATTGTTTTCTTATAAATTTGCTATCAAGCTTTGGAATAAACAGGCCCATGGCAGCAGAATAGATCTATACAGTTTCGAATAGTTTCAAAGCTTATTTCTATTCCTACCATTCTAATTTCTGAAAAAATAACAGAAGCATAATAAATTCCTCCTTTCTTGAACATAATTTTTCGAAGCTAATGAGAAATATAGGACACTAAAAATGTTAAGCCTCAAAACTGAAATCTTTCAATATTTGTCCAACAAACATTAGCTTTTGTCCCATGTAATAGACAGTGGGATTTTCCATTGCTGTTGATGTTTTAGAGTAGTGAAAAGAAGGTGGGAAAGAGATGAGAATCTTCTTTATTTCTATAGAGGAAGATGTTTTCTATGATGAATTTAGATTGTATATAAATATAGCTCTATTCCAAGTTAATATTAACATTAAGACACATTTTAGAATAACATAAGTTTAAAAGGGGGGCTTGGGACTTCTCTGGAGGTCCAGTGGTTAAGACTCTGCGCTTCCACTGCAGGGGGCACAGGTTCAAAGATCCCGCATGCTGTTTGGTGTAGCCAAAAAAAAACGGGGCGGGGGGGGTTATTTTGCAAAAGTCCTTCTTTGATAACATGGCCAAAGTCAATAGTCAAGATGAAGAATAAATCCATATTTATTTTTTAATGATTTAAAACAATTTTTAATTTATTTTTTGATTGCATTGGGTCTCCGTTGCTGCGCGCGGGCTTTCTCTAGTTGTGGTGAGCGGGGTCTACTCTTCGTTGGCAGTGCGCGGGCTTCTCATTGCGGTGGCTTCTCTTGTCGCAGAGCACGGGCTCCAGGCGCACGGGCTTCAGTAGTTGTGGCGCATGGGCTTAGTTGCTCCGCAGCATGTGGGGTCTTCCGGACTAGGGATTGAACCCGTGTCCCCTCTATTGGCAGGAGAATTCCTAACCACTGTGCCACCAGGGAAGTTCCTAAATCCATATTTATTAAACAAAAGGTATTAAGAGATGAAATGCTCTCTCTCTTTTTTCTCTCTTTCTTTTAAAGCATAAATAGGTGATAAATTCAGGATGATCAGTAATCTGACTGAGGTATTCTTAACCTGTCACCATAGGATCTGCCCCAGAAGAACTTTTCTTGCCTCAACTTCAACCTCCTTACATTATTTCTGCTTCCTTACTTTCTCCTCTTCACTTTCTGAACTTTACTGTACTGTGCAGTGGTGGTGCAATAGGGGCTTAGTAATTCAGCTTTTCACAGTAAGTAAACAGGTTCCAGCATGTAGGTAAATGAGTGTGAATGGATCCTTGAAGCCTCAAAGGAAGGCCAAGAGAATTTTAGCTTTCAGAATATGTATTATCAAAACAAAACAACTCAGGAAAGCACCAAATGAACTTTTGACTTTAACAACATCGCTTCTTGGAGAACTCACTTGAGAGAAAAACAGTAAAATGTATCCCTGGGAAATTAGTTGTTAACTATAAGGCAGTTAATTTTAGGGGAACATTTTCCAAATGTGATCATTTTAATTATGTTATTCAGTGTTTAAGTCTTTTTTTCTAGCAATAATTAGAAAACTGGGTAAGTTGTCATTTCATTTCATGATTGATCAAAATCAGTAATTCTTTGTTTTTAGGTCTTTATTGTATCAATTGGAGATATTTGTAACAAGAAGTTGTAATAGAATAATTAGATTCTGAATCTGTAAAGAACCTTGGAAAAGTCCTATCCACCCTTTCCCTACTTCCCAGCCCACCCACTGTTAATTTCCTGATGTGAATACTGAGAGGCTAGAACACTTGTCCAAGGCCACTGGCAGAGTTGGAAGTAGCCTAGAATTAGCCAAATGCATCAAGAGTTTAACTGCCCCTCTGACTTAGCTCATGGTGTTCTCATCATCTCAATTTTTTAAAACTTGGTTTTCATCTCACCCACTCTTGGAAAGTTTTTTGGCAGAAACTGATGCCTCTCCTTTGCCGTTCTCTTGTAAAACCATGACACGCAGTGCACATGGCATTTATCTTCTATGTTGTAATCACGGATTTCCCTTTATCTCCCTCACCAGACTGGGATGACAGGTATTGTGTTCTGAAATTCTGTATCCTCAGCACCTATGTAATATCCTGGATTGTTCTAGGAAAGGATATAGAACTCAAGTCAGATTCATCTGACTAAATCCTAGGACTGCTTTCAGAACTCTATTGAAGGAAGTTATCCTTAGGCTGAAACCATAGCAGTAAATATGATGTTAGTCTGAACCTGCCTGGGGCCACTACCTGGAGCCTGATAATGAAGCCAACACTGAGGAAAACAAGAGTTGTGAAGAGAACAGATAAATATTTGTTAATATCCCTCAAGCTTCTGAACACTGCAATGCTTGAAATCAGCAGTATCAACTAGGATGCTTTTGGCTATAAATAAAGCATTCCATTACAATGAGCATTTCTTTTCCTCATATAACAAAGAGTTCAGGTGTAGATTGTTCTAGCAATGACTCAATAGATCAAACTAGGGCTCTTGGCCCACACATCTTGTCCAATCACTGCAGCATCACTTCACACAACCATGTCCAAAGACAAGAAGGAAAAGTGGATTCTCCTTAAGGACTTTCTCTTTTTATAAAGAAGGAAAGTTTTTTAAGGGCCCTAAGTTGGCTTCTCCTTATGTCTCACTGGCCAGGATTGGGTCACATGCTCATATCTAGGTCAAGGGAGGCTGGGTAAGGGCAGATCTGTCATTTTTCACCTCCACAGTGAGAGACAGGCTCTTCCAGCAAGCAAAAAAAATGGTGGTAGGGGGAGGTAGACCACTAGCAGGGTCTACAACACTGATTTTCCACGGGTTTTTCAGGTACATGAGGAAAAATATTTAATTTATTTAAGACTCTTTGAGTCAGTTTCTGTCCCTTACAACAAATCATGTATAACAAAATATTTCATTTTACACATTTATTTTTTATTATAAATTTCTTAATATTTAAGATAAATTTCTTATAAATTATATACCACTTCCAAAGAAATAAAAAATTATGAAGATTATAAAGGCTATTTTTTTTTTTGCTGTCCATATTTTCAGGAGACCCAAACATTCATGTATGTTAAGTAGAGCATTCATGCACTTACTGAGAAGATAATTGAGCTATTATCTCACAAATAGGGTTTTGGTACAATTTCAACATAAAATCAGTTAATATTTTATAGAATTATTCACTGTTATCTTGTTTTCGATCTCTGAGATTAGAATTTAAGATTAGTGTGCTCTTTTATCCACCACACATTCTGCAAATGCATGTCATTCCATTGCTCACTGTTTAAAAGAAATTCACAGAAGAAGAACATAGAGTGTAAAGACATAAAAGCTGTACTCAGTTGACTGGCAGAATTGGGACTCAGAAGTTTTCTGTACTTCACAAGAAAAAAAAAAAAAAAACTTGGCTACTTCCAGTAAAAAATGTATTTCTTTAGTGTATTTTTCAGTGACTAACTTTTAAAGACTTGAACCATTTGTAAATTAGATATTCTTTCCAATTTTTTTTCTTAATGATGTTGCTTTATTTTTTTCAAAAGCCAGGACAGATGGCTTTTTTATTTTCAAATTTAATTATAGCTGTGCATATGAGAAGCAAACTTGTCACTGCCTTTTGCATGAATTTTCTCAAAATTTTGCAGACAATTTTATACATACTAAATTTTCTCAGGTTTCATAATGGGTTCAGAAAATAGATATCAGCAGGACAGCTGGACAAATTTGGAATGAGTAGTATTAAAAAATGTGCCTTGTACCCCAATCACAATTATATTGAGATATTGAACTCTTATGAGTATAATTATATTTTAGTGAATAAAAATATAATCTGATCAGGGAAGCAAGGTGAATGCTAATCCTAATTGCAGTTTTTTTTTTTCCAAGAAACTTAATTTAATGGATGGACTATTTGTTTAGCTTCAAAACATGTTCATTTGGTTTGAGGCACACCCTGACAACAAAAAGAGTGGGTGATCATTTTTACCGAGGAGCTCTGAGAAATGGAAGAAAAAGAGACATCTAAAAGTCTATACACATAGACTTAATATAACTTGAAGCAGAATGACACTTCATGGGAAAAATCTGAGCTTTTTTTACCAGCTTCCATGAACCTCCAGGAGACCACGGCATGCAAATAATTGCAGTTTTGAACTCTCTTTAAAGTCATTCAAAATTTTAAAAAATCTATGGTATATCTCAAATCATGTTAAAAATCATTAAAATTGATGTAATTAATGCCAACAATTACTGTCTAAAATGTGAAGATGATAAAAATATTTAGACAAACTGGAAAAAGTTGGGGAAAAATATCAAGCTTGACTTGACTGGGCCTCTAGAGTCCCTCAACCTTGGCACTGTTGGCACTTTGAGCTAGATAATTCTTATTGGGGCAGGGGGCCTTTCCCATGTATTGTAGGATAGTTAGTAAGTATCCCAGGTCTCTTCCCACTAGGTACCAATAGCACTCACTTCCAGTGTGACAACAAAAGTGTCTCCAGGCATTGACAAATGTCCCCTGGGGGCAAAATTGTCCCCCTAACCCCCACTGAGAACCACTACTGTGGATCCAACTACCAATTTACAAGAAATTCAGAGGACAGAGGAACAGGAGATGGAATCAACAAAATTTACTCTGTGGGAAATTCTGCAGATCAAATGACCTTGTTTTTTCTACAAATAAATTGCAAGAAAGAAAGAAAAAGAGGTTAAAAGAGACTTAAGAGGCATCAGCCAATTGCAATGTATGGAACATATTTTTACCCTGATTCCTACAAAGTATAAAAATATTGTGCAACGATAAGAGAAGTAAGAACACACTGAATGGATATTTGATAATAGTATGGAATTACTGTAATTGTGAGATTGTGGCTATGTCCCTAAAAAAAGATTTTATCTTTTAGAGAGCCTACTGAAATACTTTCAGAAGACATGATATGGAATTTGGGATTTGCTTCAAGGTTGATCCAGGAGGGCTGGGGTTGGGAGGAGGGAGCAACTTAAATAAAACAAGACTGATTATGAGTTGATAGTGTTGAAGTCAGGTGATGGGTTCATGAGAATTCACTTAATTAGTTTCTTTTACTTCAGATTATGTTTAATATTTGCTATAATAAATAATTTAAAAATATTTAGACATGTTTTTTCGAATAGTTTTAGCCTCATACACTATCCCTATAGTAACAGCTTAATTTTGTACTGAGTTATTAATAAGTTAATTGGCCAGAGAAAAACACAGTGCATTTGCTTTAATCTATATTGGTTGGCTCTATTGATCAACTTAAAATTATTGGTAAATCACTGTCTTATATTAGGTAGACAGAACAAAATCTGACACAATGCTCAGTACTGTAGTTTTCAGGTAGTGCCCCCCTCAACCCTGGGGTCCCACAGAAGTACTTTCAGAAATATTTGATTCAAATTTCACTTTTTAAACACTTTTTCCAATTATTTTTTTTAAACTGTCATTTAAAATAATCCAACTTGGAGATTTACCTATCTGTTAGCCTATAAGTAAAGTTAACTTGATTTTCCTGACACTGAAGAGTGAAGTTACATCTGCCATCACTGTTTAATTGAGTAAAGAACATACTGCAATTGCAAGGTGAGTGGTTGAAAAGTAGTACAATTTCCATGACTAGTTTGTGTGAATTCAAAATTTCTCAGCGTTTTGTAACCCTCCCCAAATGCAAATATTTAAAGTACCTTATGACTGCAACTTGCAATACTAATATCCAAATATTAATTTTTTGTTATCCTTGATCATTGTATAATACTATAGAAATGTTTTCAATTATACTAAAGTAATTGTGTGCCAATCAAATGCTGTATCATTTACTTTATACATTTGAAAAAATAGTGCTAGAGCAAGAAGTTTGAATATCAGTGTCCATGTGGAAAGAAAATCAGGAGACCTAGTGAGGCCTGGACATCAGGTTTGAGCAAACATACCAGATGCATCTGAGGCAGAACCACATTTCAAGAAATGAGGCCTTACATGTTAGAAATTTCATTCCAGTTAGAAGCCCCATAAGGTCAGGAATCATATCTGGGTTATTCACAACTGTATACCCAAGCCATTACCAACGAATGGCTTGTGAGAGCTTTATTTCCCACCTGAATCTCCATTAGTTCCCACCAAGACACTCTAAATTCCAAATTAATTATTTGCAAAGTCTCTAATTCATAGTTTATATAAGTTTCTCGAAATGATTAAGTTATTATCTAAGCAGACTCCAATTCCATTTTTAAACGTGGTAAATATTTAGAACATGTAGAAAACACTTAGAAAAATGGCATGCTTTCCTAAGCATACCATTTATTCAGCATACTAAGGTCCATAGATACAATTTAAGAGTAGAAAAATAAGCCATGAAATCAAAGCCATTAGGAAAATATGTGCTACTTTTAAGTGATGTAGGTGAGAAAGGAATTGGCCCCAATTAACTTAAATGATAAACTTAACATTAAGAATAATTGGTTGGGGGACTTTCCTGGTGGCACAGTGGTTAAGAATCTGCCTGCCAATGCAGGGAACTCCGTTCAAGCCCTGGTCCGGGAATATCCCACATGCCTTGGAGCAACTAAGCCCGAGCGCCACAACTACTGAGCCTGTGCTCTAGAGCCTGTGCTCCGCAACAAGAGAAGCCACTGCAGTGAGAAGCCCGTGCACTACAACCAAGAGTAGCCCCCGCTTGCCGCAGCCAGAGAAACCCCATGCCGGCAATGAAGACCCAATGCAGCCAAAAATAAATTAATTAATTAAAAAAAAAAAAGAATAATTAGTTGGTAGAGTTTTCAAAAAAGAATTGTGTTTTCAGGTTAATGATTCTGCTTATCTTTATCCTGCAATTATTTTCACAATTTTTTCCATTTTATTATTCATCTGTAACTTAGCAATTGCTAAATGAAGTGGTAAATTCTATAAGTACATAAAGGGAATGAACTTTCTCAAATATAGAAACTATGGAAGAGCTTAAGCCTCTGTCAAAAACCCAGCATCTCTTCAACATGCCTAAGATTCAAAGGTTTAATTCTTATTCAACATTTCAGATCTATATTATTTACTATAGCTTGTTAGATAGTATGACTCTTGCTAGTATTATATCCTCTGCTAAAAGAAAATTCAAAGAGTTTGATCCTTAATCTCTTGGACTCTAGCCTAAATTAATGACAGATTTGTGTACCAAACATGAAGTCACAAAAATCCAAACCAGAGTACAAAATAATTTAAAAATTAAGGATGTTAATGTCCCCTTTTATACTTTTAGCTAAACATCTTGAAAATAAGTTTCCCCTAATCAATAGTGTAATAATGAGAATGATGTTTGTACTCTGAAGTCAAATATGATTAATTTTAGAGTAAATCAATTTTACAAAATTTATTAGAAGTAGAACTAATAAAATTACTGTGGTATTATCATATTAGTATATGATAATTAAAGAGAAAATGAGCATATCAAATTTAAAGGATCAAAACATGATTTATAATATCCATAAGGATTAATAACTTACAAGAGAATCACTCATTTCTTTAAACAGCTTTGGTTTATTAAAAACTAAAAGTGTGGGCTTCCCTGGTGGCGCAGTGGTTGAGAATCTGCCTGCTAGTGCAGGGGACACAGGTTTGAACCCTGGTCTGGGAGGATCCCACATGCCACAGTGCAACTGGGCCCGTGGGCCACAACTGCTGAGCCTGCGCGTCTGGAGCCTGTGCTCCGCAACAAGAGGGGCCGCGATGGTGAGAGGCCCGCACACCGCGATGAAGAGTGGCCCCCACTTGCCACAACTAGAGAAAGCCCTCGCACAGAAACGAAGATCCAACACAGCAAAAATAAATAAATAAATGAACTCCTACCCCCAACATAAAAAAAAAAAAAAAAAAAAAAAAAAAAAACTAAAAGTGTGAAATGACTAGCACTCATTTCATGTTGACCTATTTTAGAAAAAAAGCAAGTTGATTATTAGGAAAGCAAATGAGAGCCAAGAGAAATAATCTATCCTAATTGATCATTAATTAATTTTGACTGGTTGTTCTTGCTAGACATTTGTATGAAATTATTAACATTGAAAGTACTTCAATAATTTAGCCAAGTATTTGACACAAGTTATTTTAATGATACATGAAAGACATCTTGTTAACATTCTGGAGTGAATAATGTTATTCATACAATCATAAATATGATGATCATAATAATAGATTCAGATTTGTAGTCTCATTTTTTAAATTGATTACCATGGCATCAGACCAACATTTTATCTAGTTTTGTATAACCTTTTGATATTAACCTTGTTAATTTGGGGTTTATAGCCACAGAAATAAATAATAATGATCCTGAGGAATTATTTAATTCAACATACAGCATTTTATAAAGTATATGGGAGAATTGAGACTGAGGGTGAAGGTGGCAAGGCTTTTTCTTATACTTTTCATCTGAAAAATCAAGTACATAAAATTAAGCAGGTAAAATCCTATGTTGGTTATACTTCTAACAGAAACCTTTCTCTAATAAAACCTGAAAATGAATTCAACAACACTAAGGCTGACTCTTGACTTTAGAGAGACTGAGATGTGACTACTGATCAAGAGCTCTATCTTAAAAGCTAGATTATGCTTTATTTTTCAAAAGAAAAATTGCTGCTACTGCTAGGAAGAAAAAAATTACTTTCTCAGTGGACAAATGAATATGTTTCTTTTTTGGTTAGTGCAGCTGTACCATAGTGCAGTCAAGGAAGCGTTTTATTTAAAAGACATTACAGCTGTCACGACCCCTGAGCTCCTGGTGATTAATGAATCTTACATAAACTATGACAATTGGATATGGAAGACTGGAAAACAAGTGGCACAGCAGGATCTTCAATACTAGGCATCTTTTCCTTCTCACTCTTTTCTTTCCATTTAACTGTTTACATGTCCCATAGTACATGTAAACTTTTAGGCTCACAGCCTGAAAGAGAAACCATAGCAGGAGCCTTTCATATATTTCTGTTGATGTTGATGAACATGAGGAGATGGCCATTGGGGAAATCATAAATTGCTACCTGGGTGAAACCTTTACCAATACTGTAAGCAGTCATTTTAAAGTGATGGAAAAATATTGTGGTAGCCAACCATTAACAACCAATTCATGTCCTTCAGTAAATGTTATCATCAAAAAGGCCACATCAGAAAACCACTTTATGAAATGTTTTTTTGTCAGATATAGGAACTGCACCTTAAGATGCCTTATAGTATATATCAGTGTTTATACAAATACATAATAAATGAAAGCTAGCAATTTATCATATTACTAAAGATCTTTAGGAAGAGATTGCCAGTATGCCTCAGTAGCATATTAAAGGTATTTAATAAGAAGTAAATTCTTTGTTATTTTTATAACATTTTACAATCATTACATTGTTTCTATCCTCTTTTATACAATTGTGGAATAGAACTAGATAGATAATCTCTAAGGCTTGTTCTAATTTCTAAAATTCTGTGATTGAATCTTTTTTGCTCTGAAAGTCCTATAGTACATTTTAGTAATAGTCACAAAAATTCTGACCTGATAAACCATAAAGAATTGACATCAACCCAGATCTTTTTTTGCTAACATTGTTACACAATACATTTTATTCTATACCTTAGAAAAACATAGTATAGCACCTATCTTGTTCATCTGGTGATAATTAATAAACCATTCTCATATTCAAAATATGTATTGTAAGATCTTCTATTTATTTAATAAATTTAATCTGTTATTCTATTAAGATGAATTTTCTGGGACAACCTACATTTTTTCAGGGGGAAATATTTTGTTTGAATAATAAAAGGTGATTGACATGCTTAGTCAACAATTAGTTTGTTTCCCCTATTAATGAATTAAGGCATAGAAAAAAAAGATACACTAAGGGCTTTTAAGAATTCTTTTTTTTTTTTTTTTTTTGAGGTACGCGGGCCTCTCACTGTTGTGGCCTCTCCCGCTGTGGAGCACAGGCTCTGGATGCGCAGGATCAGCGGCCATGGCTCACAGGCCCAGCCGCTCCGCGGCATGTGGGACCTTCCCGGACCGGGGCACGAACCTGTGTCCCCTGCATCGGCAGGCGGACTCTCAACCACTGCGCCACCAGGGAAGCACCAAGAATATTGAAAATTCTACAGACATCTTCAACTTATAAAACTTATATTTGTTAAAACTGCAGTATGTTAAAAAGTAACATAGTAATCCCGATTTTGTTAACCATTATTTTAATTTTTTTAATTTTATGAATTTGAAACACAGATAACAGAGGCAAATTTAGTTTCAGTAAATAAATATAATGTTCAAAAGGGGAAACTAATTTCACATTAGGTAATAAAATACGTATCATTTTGTATGTAATTTCTATAATTAGCTTGAACATAAGAAACTATTAAGCAAAGATGCAAAGTAGAACTCAATTAAATAAAAACTATGCAGAAAAATAAGGTATTAGGCATTGGGAAGAAAATTCTTTCAACAGGGAAACTACCTTATCTTTTCTATTTAGTATAAATATCCTTTCTCAGTACAGCAACATTTAAAAGAATATTTTGGTTAGATATTTTTCAAGTAAAAATCAAGTGTATGATTAGTACATAGAATTCTTCAAAGTATTTAGAGCTACACATTAAGGAACCTACACATTAAACCTGCATGTAAAATCTAGGGTTTTATTAATACTATGCTAGGGAGAAAGAGTGACATTGTTATACTAACATCTACAAAGCAACAAAATGAAACTCCAAAAGATGAAGATATTGTTAGGACATAAAAAGTACAGATGTACATCTAATGACTATATGCTTTGGCATGCACAAATGTCCTTTCAAGAACTCAGAGCCACATTATTTGAGTTATAAGTGACAAGTTTCTTGTTGATGCTATACAATATACTATTCTATATTTTACTTATTTCAACTAAAGAGTTTAGTGCATGTTTTACAAAAGGAATATTTTTCTGTAAGTAGCAGAGAAATGATTTGAAGAAGTAACTCAGCATTTCATGTATAATTATTCATCACACATCATCCTCATTACTGTGATAGCACCAGACAACCAAGCACTTTATAGAATTAGCATGGAGCCCCATCCTACCTGCCTGGCCATTCATAACACAGCAAATGGCAAGCCAAAAATAACATTCCCATAAGACCCAGAATTCTCTCTCACGGACAGCTCTAGTGAACAGTTTACGGTCGTTGTTAACCAGTGAAGAAGAGCTCAACAGGCTCACACACTTTGCAAAGTGGTCAAAGGATTCTCCTGCCTTTAGGTTTTCAGAAAATAATAGAAACAGCATTTTTACAAGACTCTGTGATTCATTCTTTCCAATGTGAGGATCTCAATGGAAGACAGGGGTCAAGCCCTTGGAACTCAGAATGCGGGGGTGAAGGAAAGGCAGATGGAGTTTGAAAACAAAACAGTTTAATAAGCTTGACTCTGCAATTTGTGGTAAACAAGCCAACTCAGTGCTCACCTTGACATCACACAAAACAAAAATGTAATATTTTCTAAGGTCAAAATAAACTTTTTTCTTCTAAAATTACCTTTGGTTTTACTTTTGTTAGCCACAACTTTTTAACTTACAATAAAATTTTAAAAGCATTAAAGACTCTTTAAAGAAGTTTATGGTTGTAAAAGAAGGTGTGCATAGTTATTTAGCTACTTTAGATGGAAATATTACTACTTCATGCTGAAATTATCAAGTCATTCATTCCACTGTTATCTGATTTAAATCTAGAGTTTTCATAACTTCCCTAATGTTTTCTTCTTGGGATTAGGATTATATAGGGGAGAATAAACCAATTCAGTGTTGTTAATGATACTACTGGCATATATTTGCACATGCTTTACATTTTTCAAACACTTTCACAAATACTGGATACCAAAAAAAAATAATCCAGTGACAAGGGAAGAATGATTAATCCTATATCACAAGTGATGAAACTTACATTTACAGATGTCAAGTGACTTGGTGCATAGATATTTGGTGGCAGGGCTAAGACTATAGTTTAAATACCATCTCTTAGTTTGGTACTTGTATCAATCAGGATGGGCTAGGTAATGCTGTAGTGACAAACAATCCCCAGATCCAGAGGCTCAAAACAACAAAGATATATTTCTTGCTCCTAATATATGTCCATCAATAGATGTCTGTGGGTTCTCCAGTTCTCTCACTCTGAAACCCAGGATTTTGCACCATCCACTGTCTGTAAGGTTGCCTGTCACTGGGACAGGGGGAAAGAAAATTATAGCAAATCACATACTTGCTCTTAAAGCTGCTGCACAGACACTTCTGCTCCCGGTTCATCAGCCAAAGCATGGCTCATAGGCACAGTCAACTGCAAACAGGCAAACTTAGGAGCAAGGGAACCAAACAAAAACTATTTTGTGAATATCACTGATTACAACAGTCAGTCCTATTAGGCACTAAACATTCAATTCACTCTTCTTCCTATAGGCAATATGTACTCACCTGTCCCTGAAGGAGAAAACCCAGAAGTGTCTTTCAATGAGAACATCAAGTTCAAAGAGCAGAATCTATGGGTGATACAGTGTAGTCCCTACACCAGGAAGAAACATGCTTCATGTCTGAGTGTGGCTCTGCTTGATCCAAAAAACTTCTGAACTAAAAAGGCAAGTCATCATTTCCCTAAACATCCAGTATACACTGGTAAACTTGTGTTCAGGGTAACCTCAATAACTATTCCCTGGAGAAAAATAGGAGACACAGCAGTTGCTGGTGTGTAGCAGGTGTGAAATCCCAGTAGGCAGATATTGTAAGGATCCTTTATCCCGAGACGAGAGAAATGTTCCTTGATTAGACCCGGAAGGGGCTTCCCAGTCCACTTATTCTCCATGGCTCTCTGTTCTAACCTTTGAAAAATGCTGTCTTTTCCATTTTCCTTTTTGGACACATTCAAAGTGAGCATCAGAATATGACCTTGTTAGGACACAGAGCAGCTTCTTCAGTGGCTACATGTGCAGAAGGAGAAAAGCAAAGATAATATGGTGAGTTTTCCTTAAAATCAAATATGTGCAATTTGACTGCTTTTTATTCTGTAATTATTTACTTCTTATATTTGTGGTGTTCAAATACCCTTTCTTGTGGACTTTTATATCAGCAGCATGGTGGACTTCATGAATAATGGTTCCTCTCACTATTGAGTAATTTTGCATGAAACATAAATTTTGCATAAAATATAACTTTTGTAGCATTGCTGAGATCTCCAGAAAGAAGAAAAATCTCTAAGGGACTAAAATTAGAATAACAACAAAAATAACCAACCAAACAAAAAAACCTTGAGTTGAAACCAGAGCTGTAAGCTATATGTGCACACATGCATATGCACTGACACACAAAGCATTTTGCTTTGTCACTGGCAAGTAGAAGGATCTGTACCTGGGAACCTTATATTAAACTTAAGAATCTGGCCTGACTGGTCTTAGGTACCTAGAGCCTTTTGGCTCCAAGCAGAAGCATAGGCAAATCCTCTCTGGAAAAAAGTCGAGATTAGCTGAATTTGAACACAATAAATAAGACGATAGAATAAGGTTTAACCTCTGTCTAATTGTAGTCCCTGAATAACAGAATAGAGAGAACAGAAGAAAGGCAATTTTTGAAGAGTTAATGCTTAAGAATGGAGAAAATAAATCCAAAGTTACAAGGTGAACAATGTATACTTAGTGAGATAAAGAGTTAAAGATTAGAAACATTTCCTTTAAAATCGTGAAGAAAACAAATATGCCCACTATCACCACATCATTTAACACTATAATGGCTGCCTGTCTCAGCCACTGCACTAAGTGAGATAAAAAGAATAAGGAAAATTAGAAAAGAAAGAAACAAAATTGTTATTATTCACACTGAGTCATTTACATAGAATACTCCCCCCCAAAACCTACAGACAATTTATTGGAAATAATAAGAGAATTTAGCAAGGCATCTGGATATAAAACCAGCAGATGAAAATCGGTTTTATTTCTATATACTAACCACAAATCGAAGACATATTTTTAAAACATTATTTCCAATAGCAAGAAGAGATACATGGAATCCAAAAATGGAACAAAAGATATGCGAGGCCTATGTGGAAAAAACTGTAAAACTTTAAAGACATTAAAGAATCTAAATTTGCAACATATGTGATGTTCACGGATAGGAACGCCCAATAACCTAAATATATCATTTCCTTCTAAATTCAGTGCAATTCTAATAAAAATTCCAGTAGGCTTCTTTTTTATTTCTTTGGAACTTGAAAAGCTGATTCAAAATGTTATGTGAGAGTGCACAGGCCTAGTATGTTGGCTGGATACTCTTGAGACGGAGAAAACAATGGTGCATATCCATAAAGAGGACCTTAAAAGAACCAAAGCAGGAAGAGAAGGGTTTGTCTTTAGCCTAACTGATGGCATTAATGCGCCTAAAAAAAAAAGTTACCTAGAGAAGGAGCTGGGTTTGTCTTGGAAACGAGGGGTGCATATGAGAGGCTGTGAGGGAAGATGGGGAGTGGAAGAAGCAGAATTAGAAAAATTTGAGGAGGTGAGTCTGCAGGTATGCCCTCTGTTAAACGTAGATGGGTCTGAGTATTGTAGCATGATGCTATTAGATATGTAAGTCAGCGGTTTTCAAACATTTTCGTGCAAAACACCTAAAAGAATTTTTAAAAACTTTTTACCCCTTACATATTTTTAAGGCGGCATCTGTTATGTTTTAGCATACATCTAAATAGTTACAAAGGATGTAATTGCTGATGTATTAAAAATATATAATTTAAAATTTAAAACATATTTATTTAGTGTATCCAATGGAATCCAAAATGTCAAAGACCCAGCCACCATTTAAATATATGAACAACTTAATCTATAAGTTGGAGATTTTAGTGTTCCTTTTCCTACTTGAACTTGTATTTTTATTCCACTTCCTCCACAGAATTTTATGCTCATATAAAATATTTTTATGCTTGAGAGGTCTTTATTGCTCATCCTATCATGTTTCTCTGCAGCAAACATATGCATGTTAATTGGAATTTTATATTTAACTGTCAAGAGTTTTCTTTTGGGTTGCATTATTAAAATCATTAGTAGTACACAATTGATAAAAACAAAATAAGTATATTACAGATTATAATGGATCAATATTAAACATCAAAAGTGAAATTTTCCTGGCAATGAACCTCATAATGAGATGGATGAGCCTCTTCTTCCCTCCAATTAGTTTATGTATCCATGGGTGAATATTAAATAATGCTAGAATGAGCCAGCTTTCAACATCAAGTCCACATCTGGTTTTCATTTTTATAAATGTAAACCCTAAGCTTGTGGTTCATTGCTTATAGCAACATCAATACCGATAAATTTAATTGTCCCTTTGGCTCCCAGATGGCTTTTATACCCTGGGGCATACAGTAGGAATGGGTAAAAGTGATGCCTTTCTTTTGTCAAGTGGGAACAGGTGGCTGTGAAAAGGGGCCTCATGTGAAGCCTAGAGAGCAGGCAGGTCATAGGATGGGGAATATAAGTTGAAGATCATGATGATGATTCCTTTAAAACTGCCCAAGCCTATATAAACCCTGACAAGGTCTTTGTGTGCTCTAGTTTGTGGCTCATTGATTCAAGTCCTAAAACCAATTCCTCTGGCTGATTTGCTTGCTCAGTATGGAGCCCTCTGATTTTAACGCCATTCGAATGTCCTTAGGCCTGTGTGTAATACGCATGTCACGTTAACAGTAATAACTCAAATTGCACTTAATTTCGTCCCCACCTGCTGACAGAACCTCTCATCCTTTGCAAATTCCACCCACCCAACCCTCCACCCAAGCTCCTAAGCAGCGGCTCTTAAGTGTTCACAGATAAATCCACATGGCCAGTTCTTGTCTCTCACTGGGCATGGGCACCAATGCATTACGGTTGTACTTTTAACTTTCACATAGTATAAAATGTACTGGAAATGAATTAAATGTAAATTAAATTTTGTAAGCCAAAAAATGTATTATTATTTTTTCAAGTAAGTATCTGTTAAAATACCATACATTATTACCATTGTTTAACTTGTACAAGAATATTTTAAATGTTTTAGAAATATTTCTTATTATGAAATGTTTAAGACACACAAAAGAATATATGTAATATTTAGGTAAGTTACCAGGTAAACATTAAAATGAATACATGTGAACCCATCACCCAACATAAGAATTAAAGCATTACCATTACTAAAGCATGCTGTTTCCATCCCAGCCCACTGCTTTTCTCCCAGAGTCACTCTCCTGAGTTTTGTTTTTAGCACTCTCTTCCTTTTTAAATATAAACTTATAAATACATATATAAGTATATGTATGTATTCCTAAGCAATGTATTGTTTAGATTCTCTTATTCATCTTTATAAAAATAATATATTTTATGTACTCTTCTTCAACTAGCTTTCTTCATTCAGTATTTCTAAGATTCAGCCATGATGTTACATGTATCTATGGTTCATTCATTTTTGTTGATATATAATATTCCATTGGGTAAGTCACCACAATTTTTTTGCCCATTCTCCTGAAATGAACATTTGGATTGTCTTAATATTTTTGTTATTACAAGCAGTGTTGCTGGTGCACATTTGCAAGAGTTTATCTAAGGATATATAGATCTAAGAGTGGAATTGCTGGGTATTCCCATTTTCAACTCTGTTAAGATAGTTCTGAATTTTTTTCCAAAGTGATTGAACAAAGTTACATCCCCTCTACCAGTGTATAATATCTTCTTGATTTTCACTTTCACCAATCCTTAGTATTATCAAACTTATTATTACCAATCTAGTGACTATAAAATATTATCTCAATTTTACAGGTTAAAGCTAATGATAAATTTGAGCAACTTTTCACATTTTATTTGCCATTTGGATTTACTGTCCTGTAATATGTGCCTACCATAACTTTTGATCATTTTCCACTGGGACTTTTTTTGATTTGTAGGAATTCTCCCCATATAATCTAGGTATTATTTTTCAGTGGTGGGTAATGTATCTTGAATATATCCAACCCTATTCACATAAGCTTTTCTCATTCAGTTCTCAGTGTTCCTCAGGTCCTGTACGTTAGCTCATAGGTACTGGTGTTTTCTTCCTGCAGTAGCAATGCCTCATGTTTATGTGGGATAGCCAGTTTACAAAGCACTCTCACAAATCTTATCTCATTTGGGTCTCTCAACAACTTCTAAAAGAGAAGTTGGGTATTATTATACTTGTTTTATAGATAAGGACACTGAGTGGCTTGCCCAAGGTCACAGGGCTAATAAGTCCTCAGACTCCGTACTCCACATCCCCCTTATGATTATATGATGCTTCAGCTGTTTATAGATGATGGCTTATTCATTTAAGCAAATGCTGCACTTCTGCTTAGCATCTTTACTTCAGTTCCTTCTTTTTTATGTTTATAATTCAAGATACAGCTCTAGTCTATGAAGTTCATTCTAAATTCATTACCTACAAGATAATGTAAGTATCCAGATGAGTGAAGGAAGCTCCAATATGATTATTTAATAGGGCTTTTAAAAAAAGAATGTCCAGGGCTTCCCTGGTGGCACAGTGGTTGAGAGTCCACCTGCTGATACAGGGGACACGGGTTCGTGCCCCAGTCCAGGAAGATCCCACATGCCGCAGAGCGGCTGGGCCTGTGAGCCATGGCCACTGAGCCTGCGCGTCCGGAGCCTGTGCTCTGCAAACGGGAGAGGCCACAACAGTGAGAGGCCCGCGTACCGCAAAAAAAAAAAAAAAAAACGAATGTCCGGGAGGATACCAGAAACCACAACAGTTACCTGTTCTGGGGCAAATCACATTTTTGAAAGTAATGGGTCTATTATGTAAGAAAGCTGATTTCAAATTCAGTATTTTTCTTTCTTTTGGCCTTTTAGAGAGTTAAAAAGAGGAATACAGTGAATAAAGAGAAGAAAAATGTACTTTAATATTTATTAGTATTATCTAAATTGGCTGTTCTATTTATGTCAAATACTGATTTTCTATTTATTTATTAATTACTAAATATTTGTTGTATTAGCTATAACTAATACTTATAATTAGTATTAAATGTTGAACTTATAATGGGAAGTGATATTGATAGGACAGTAATTCCATCACTCAACCTCTGGCTGAAGCTCCTACACCTGGGCAGTTGAGTCAGAAACCACCTACTGTGGGAGCCCACGTGGGTGGGCTGTTAGCTCTCAAATGAGAGATGCCCAAGTGTTACCTGTCAAGCATTTGAGACGGTGAAATGTAGTACTTCTTACTTTCTGGGAGTTGTTAAATTCGTTCATTCATTCACCCTCAAGCTGATCAAACCACTGCATGTGAAACCTTTAATCATTTGATAGTTTTCATAGATTATTCAATTTTTATGTACATCACATACACCAGAGAAAACTATGTTTGATGAAATTAGCAGTAATAAGAAAGGACCTGAGTATAAATAAAGAAATAGCATTCCTACTCTGAGGTTTTTTTTTTTTTTTTTGCGGTACACGGGCCTCTCACTGTTGTGGCCCCTCCCGTTGCGGAGCACAGACTCCGGACGCGCAGGCTCAGCGGCCATGGCTCACGGGCCCAGCCGCTCCGCGGCACGTGGGATCCTCCCGGACCGGGGCACGAACCCGTGTCCCCTGCATCGGCAGGCGGACTCTCAACCACTGCGCCACCAGGGAAGCCCTCTGAGGTATTTTAATCACCATATAATAGTTGTGTCTTAAGCACTTCCTGGGTACATCCCTTGATGAGTAATAAAGAGATAGAATCTCATTGTACCTTCTTCTCCAAAGAGAAAAGTTTTAATAGCAACTGTCTGTTCTACAGATAATTACTAAATATGACCTTTCCTAGGTCTCTTTTTTCTAGTATAAATGCATCTCCAATTATATACCTAGTATTTACTCATCAAATATTCCTACATCAGTGTCCAATTTAAAATTTGTTGGCTTGCTATTTTATCTTTGATTAGTGGCATTTTTGCTACTTTAATTAGGGTACTGAACATCACTGTCAGTACTAAGGTTTTTGTTTTTGTTTTTCTTGGGTCTTGCTTTTTTGGCACGTGTGAATTTTGTTTCGTATAAAACAAAATGACTTTCTCGTGGTCTCTGATGATGGTCTCCTTTAAAATTAAAGGAGCATCTGGTTTTGGTGTGGGGATGATCCACGATTACGTTGTGACTGATCTATATTAGTTACTTGTACATTTTTTTTTTTTTTTTTTTTTTGGAATTTCACAAGGGGAAAACTACAAGTAACGAGTTTTATATAATTAAATTTGTTACAGATTTTCATGTTCAGGATAAATGATTTTTCAACCTTGGGTGAAAAAACTTGCATCAGTTTAAGGTGACTGTGTTTTACCTTAGGACAACTGTTGCATGCCAATTTGTGCCTGCGCACATGCGTGTGTGTGTGTGTGTGTGTGTGTGTTTAAACAGTTAAAACTGACTTAAAAGATGTAAATTTAAAATTGGTTGTGTATCTAATCTGCCCCAGGTTCAGTAAATAAACAATTCTTTAAAAACAAACAAACAAAAAAATGGTTGGCTTGGTCCTGTTTCCATGAAGTGATGGTTTCTCTAAGTATTTTGTTCTGAGAGCTGTGTATATGAGAAATAATATATGGCTTATAACGAATACCCTGTGTGTATTTCTGAGTCAGGTACTATACTAGGCTCATAAGGCTCACTTTGAATAGGGGATAATTATACCACAAAGTGGTAAGCATGAGAGAGAGGTGTGCATAAGGGGAGAAGGGTACCTAATGACTCTAGAATTCAGGTCTGTGTTTGGAGAGAATGAGTTGAACTCTGTATTGGTAGTTTTGAACTCTACATATTTTATAGTTGTGTGTAAGGATATGGGTCATCCCTAATGACCCATACATTCCTAATGTAAGGGGAGAGCCATTCTTAGATGGGCAGCTTCTAGTGTCACTTGGTCCAGGGCCTTGAAGAGGCAAACTACCCTTTTGAGAGAAAGGGCATTCTTTACATTTTCACAAATTCATCTCCAAACTAACTGGTTTAAAAAAGTCTTGTGGATAATGTGACCACATAACTTAATATCCACTTTGCCTAGGACAAGACAAGATCTGTGGGACATTGGGACGACAGACCCAAACAAAGACTGTCTCAGGCAAATAAACAGTCACTTTATATATGGAATGAAAAGTGACCTAGGCCTTTATGAGGTGAGCTGGGATGGTTGATTTGATAGATTCTACCCTCAGGAGAAAAAATTGTCAGAAGCCAGAGACTTCTGTTGCCTTTTCAAGGGAAGGACTGTGGATATTTTTTGTTGTTGTTTTTAATAAATTTGTTTATTTATTTATTTTTGGCTGTGTTGGGTCTTTGTTGCTGTGTACAGGCTTTTTCTAGTTGTGGCAAGCGGGGGCTACTATTTGGTGTGGTGCGTGGTCTTCTCATTGCAGTGGCTTGTCTTGCGGAGCACAGGCTCCAGGCATGTGGGCTTCAGTAGTTGTGGCACATGGGCTCAGTAGTTGTGGCTCATGGGCTCTAGAACACAGGCTCAGCAGTTGTGGCGCACGGGTGTAGTTCCTCTGCAGCATGTGGGATCTTCCCCAACCAGGGCTCGAACCCATGTCCCCTGCATTGGCAGGCAGATTCTTAACCACTGCGCCACCAGGGAAGTCCAGGACTGTGGATTTTTAAAGAGTTTACAAAGGCCTGAAATCTTTGGCACTTCAATTCTGATTTTTAAAGATTCCATGCTTTGCCATTATATTTAATTCCCAATAATTAGTTTCCCATTATGATTAAAAGGGTCTTTATATTGGTCTTTAGTGACAGCAAGAAATGGGACTCTGGGGAAATGATACCTCATTCAGCTGTCACTTTGGATGTTGGTGGGGAAAGAGTAATGAAAGAGGTTTTTTGCAAGAAATAACAGACTACTCGGCTGGGGGGGAGGGGCATCTGGAATTACAAAGAAACACTGTGGACACAAGAAAAGGGCTTGTGAAATGCCTGACACGGTGTCTCACCAGCCTGATTAATAAAGCCATGATCTCTAAGTGACCCCGGGTGACAATCTGCGCTGTGTGTGAGTGATCGCTGAGGGCAGTGTCATTTGGTTCTCTGGGAGTGAGACCACGGGTTGTCTGTGGGAGGCCAGGGACTGCAGCCTTGGGTCAGCCCACCCCGAGCGCTTTGGAGGGCCTACGGGGGGATGCAGGCCGAAAGCTCCCTGCGCAAAAGGCTGGCCTTGAAAACCAGCAGCCGAAATCGTGCACCAGGTCAGGTGCTCTGAGTGACCGGTGCTTTCCCCACGACCCCGCCCACTCCTGTCTCAGGCCCGCCCACACCCCAAGCATTGCCTTAAGTCGGCCCACCGCTCCCTATTGTCCAGCAGGCACTGAGAACTCGGGTCTCCGCAACGTTCAGGCGTGGGCGGCGCGGGGCGCACCCACTGCGCGTGCGCGCGCCGGCTCGCAGGCCCCCTCGCCCCCTCTACGCCGGGACTTGGTACGGCCGGGACGTCCCGGCGGTTGGCGTCCTCCGCTGCTCCAGCGAGGGGCGGGCTTTTCAAATCTTACCTTTGGAAGAGTGGCGGCGGCACAGGCTGTGGCGCTGGTAATGGAGGGGCAGATCCTGAGGGGACCCGAGCTCCGCCCGGCGGGGCTTCCCGCTCAGCAGGTGAGTGAGGAAGGGAGCCGGCTTCAGGTCCTCAAGCGGTCGTTTTGCCTGGACGACGGGAAATTCCCCCCCCCACCACCGCCCATTCGCGTCTCGTATTCCGCCGTGGCCAGGAACAAAGAACTAGGCGACTGCACTTTTGAGGCCCTAATGGAGCTTGGAAATCTCCCCGTTCCCGTCTCCCCACTCACTCCCCCAATTTTCTTAGGGAGGAAACAGGCCCGGAATGGGGAAGCGGCGCCGGAGTCTCGAAGCGCGTTTTGGGGCGCACCTGTCCGCCGCCCCTCCTCCCAGGATTGGGACGCTTGTCTTTTTGCAAGGGTGGGTGACGCAGGGGGAATGGGAGCCCCGGGATATCCCGGAAGCCCACCCGAGGCCCGTGGAGGACACTTGGCTTATTACTAGATTTGACGCAAAGCACAATCACTGCAGGAGCTTTGTCTACACACAGTATAAACTTGGTGGAGAGGGGTGGAGAAGTAAACTGCAACCTCTGAACTCGAGAAAAAGTTGGTCTGATAGTGGATTCTTTTTGAATTGGATAGGAGAGCAGTTTGGTGTTTGGTATTTATCCATGTAAAATGTGTGTTAGGAACCTTTCTACTTAATATAGTCCAACATTATTTCTTGGCCGTTATTAAAAGTTTATACTTTCCACTCTTAACCTTTAAAGAAAACTTAAAAGATGGGACTTAGAACTCTGATGTCTTTGAGCTGGATCTCCACTTCCAGTTTACTCTCCACCGTGTTTTCCCTATTTTTAAAGTAGATTAAACCATATGAAATTCCGAGTTTTGTAGGTCAAAATTGGTAGAATATTAACAATTTTGTATTGCCCCACCTATTACCTTTGCTTAGCAACCCATTTTCTTTTCTGTAAACCTTAGAACCCTCAGCAGATAGAAAATTGTTAGGAAGTCTCCATAATAATGTGAAAAGGAAAGCAAGACCTTGAGTCGTTATGCAAAGAGGGCAGTAACTTTATCAGTAATTTATGCTGTGTTATGCCAGCATTTCCAAAAATTTCAAACATTTCGATGCAGAGTGTTTCTTTTCTGTTCTATCCTGTTATGTACTTTTGTTACCGATATTGGGGCCCGGCTGCTGGCTGCTCAAAAGCCAATAAAGAGGCAAGATTGGTGGAAAGGAGTTTGCTTTGTTTTGGATGCCGGCAAAGGCGGGGGTCGGGTGGTGGGGTGCGGTGTTGGACTTCTGTCCAAAGGCTGACTCTGCCCCGCTGACAACCTCTGGACATGAGCTTCTGTAGACAGAGGGAGGGGCCACATGTGGAAACGGCACAGCCAGCTCTGACAGCCGTCTTGAAATTGGTCTTGCAGTGGTCTGACCAGCGTCGTCGTGATTATTTTAAGCACAGTTAACCTTCAGTTCCAGGGTTGGTTTGTTCCCATTTCTTTGAGGCTAGTTCTCGGATTCTGGCAGCTTATGTCTCGGCACAGTCTGGTCGCCATGTAGTTAACGTCCACCTGCTGGGGGTTTCAGTACCTATCAGACAGCTCCCAGGATGTGGCTCAGAATATTACCTATAGCCCTTGAGAAGGAACTGAAGGCCCTCGACTTGGCTTACTGACTAAATTATTATTGTTTTGTCCCATCTGACTGCTTTTCTTTGCTTCTGCATGTTCTCACTTCTCTGATTAAACTTATCGTTTGACTCAAGTTTTTCCACAGGCAAAAAGGCAGGCTGAGGACATGGGGGGCAAGGACCACAGGGTCCTGCTCTGTTTCCCTTTGATTGTACTAATTATTTTTTTAAATTTGATTTCTAGTGAATTGGTGATCTTGAGGTTCTTGCACTTACCATGTAGGTGTTGGTGAGGCCGATCAAGTATATTTCTTGAGCTGTGTGCACCAGTAAATGTTTTTGTATGGTACAAAAGAGATAAGAGGGTAAGGTCATAAAAGAAGTTTAGCTACATGGAATGAAAAGAAATATTTAAATATACGTAAAGGCTGGATTATTTACATGTAGGAAAGTACGTTACTTAAAGATTCTTAGGCAGCAACAAATTAAAATAATTGAGTTGTGGAATTCCTTCTGTTTGGATCTTGGAGAAAAATTGCAAAATAGTAATAGGTTTTAACCTAACAGGAATATTGAGGGTCAGTAAGAGAATTTTATACTTGACTAACACTGACTCTTTGTGTTTCCTTTGATCCTAACGAACCTGCCGTCAAATAGGGATAGCACCAAAGATTTTGAGATGGTCACTCACTAGTGTAATACCTCTACTCAAACCTTGGAGTCATCTGTGACTACTCACAGCATAGAATATTGGCTTTGGAGTCAGATTAAGGTAAAATCCAACTCTGTTGTGCAGCCTTGAATAAGTTACCTGTCTTTTCTAAGTTGCAGTTTCTGCAGTTGAAGAATGGTAAACTGCTTATCACAGAAATTTGTTGGAATTTGAGAACCTCTTTAAAGTACTTACCACAGTACCTAGCACTCATACACGCTTGAGAGATGACTTATTTTTGTTATTATCTTTTGTCCCATTCATCTGAATAGTTGGCATAGCCACCTACCTTTTCTTACAAATGTTTAAGCTTTTGAAATTTTTATAAAAATAAAATTTGAGAAATAATATTTTCTCATTGCAGAAAAGTAAACATAGAAACATGAATTTAAGAATTCTTTCTCCAATTCCATTCCCCAGAATGAGCACTGTTAACAACTTCTAGACTTTTCTCTGTATGTAAACAACTCTTAAAATACACAAAATTTCTTTTGGAAAGAATGTATACTGTATATACTCTTCTGCAATCTTTTTCATCTTGCTCTTTTAGCTAACATGGTTTAACTATACCCATTAGTTGGGTGATAGTTTCTATCTGGATTACTACAGTTTTCTTACCAGCAGCCCAACTTCTTTTGTTTTTTTTCTTTTTTTTAGTCAGTGCCTAATTCCAACACTAAAGTCATTTTCTTTGTACTTCCTTTGTGCCCTTCTAGCTCTTAAAATCTAGTATATTTCCATTTTCTACATTATCTAAGTTTGCACATTTAAGTCATCTGTTTCATTCTTAGCCTTGCCCTATCCATTTATTTTTACCTGCCTGACTTTAAATACCTACGAGATAAGGCTTCTCTTTGACCTGATAGCAAGCCCTTATTTAGAAAATTGAAGAAGCAATAACAAAAGGAAGGCTCTCTCCCCATTCTCCGCTCTTCTTGGAGGCTTGAATTCACACACTTCTAAGAGGGATGCATACAGGGAAACATGCTTTTGTCCCGGGCCCTAGTCAGTCTTGACTCTGCCATTATGGTTGAGGCAGTGATGATTTTCGCTCCCTACTCTTCCTCTTTGAGGTCAGTAAGCATCACCATTGAATGCCACCCTCATTACATGATCATTGTTCTCTCTGTGGTTCGCACTAGACATCACTCCTAGCCTAGGAGCACTTTGTACCCCTTTGTAACTTAAAACAAATCCTTTGACTCCATTATGTTTTTCTTGGCTAGAGTAGTTTGCTTGACCAGAGATGTTTTCTCTGCATGTAAAGTATAGATGTGTACTATATATTATAGTATATACTATACTATAATAACTTGTATGGAGAACACAAAACTGGTGAATACAATGGTCCTTTTTTTCACCCTGAATGTGTTAAAAAAAGAAACTAGCACAACATTTTAAATCAACTATACTCCAATAAAAAAAATGCATACACTTAATTTATCCATCTTCTGTCAGCCCTCCCAGATCCACATCCACTCACTGTAGAGCAGGGGAGGTAAGGTCATAGTTTACTAAGTATGTTCATTTGGCTGGGTTAGGGATCAGCAAACCACTTCTGTAAAAGGACAAATAGTAAATATTTTCAGCTTTGTGGGCCACACAGTCTCTTTTGAAATTATTCAGCTCTGCCTTTGTAGCTTGAAAGTAGCCATAGACAACACAAATGGTCATGACTGTGCTCCAGTACAACTTTATTTACAAAAACAGGTACTGGCCAGGCTATAGTTTGCTGCCCACTGCTCTAAAGGACAGAATTCTAATATAATATCTGCTAGCTATATCTCATTTCCTTACTGAATATTTAATCTTAAAAATACTGTAATTTTTTTTAAACCCTGACTTTACATTTCCTTTCTCCACTATATCTCATGCCTCTCTACTTTTATGAAGTCTTTATCAATAAGTGAAGAAAGGCAATCTTCATTTACCAGATGGAAACCTTTAGAAGTCCGAACTGATTCCTTAGTGTTGTCTCTGGCCACCTACTGGTTTCTAAAGGTTGTTGCAACTTTCCAGATGGCTGGGGAATTTCAAGTAGTGCAGCCCTGGTTCTCTGCTGTGGCTGTGCACTGAATCACCAGAGGAGCTTTAAATCAAAGTGCAGGTTCCACCTCCAGAGATCCTAATTGTTTTGGGGTAGGTCATAAGCTTAGGTACTTTTGTAAGGCCCTTCTTCTCTGCCTGAGGTGATTCTAATGTGCAGCCAGCTTTAAGAAGGACTGTGCTAGTCCTTCAACTGGCTGCCTGACTGTAGTATTTAAACTGGCTGCCTGACTGTAGTATTTAAACTGGCTGCCTGACTGTAGTATTTAAAAAGCAAACTTGAATTTAACGGCACCAGATGGTATTCGTTTATATTTGAGTTGTGGGGTAAAGTTGTTCATCCCACTTTCAAGTTTCTCCCTAAGTAGACTCTCCAATGCTAACCCGCCTGCCAGAGTTTATTTCTATAGACATATGGGTCACATAGATAATTCTTATAATTGATTACTAATTACATTAAAGAAGAATTTACTTTGGGACTGACAAGTCATAAAAAGATGAGATGGAGTTGTTGAAATTCAGTCATGTGTAAAGAAGGAAAAGCAGCAAATGACTACATTTATATAGTACATCAGTTTTGAGTTATACTACAAAAGAAGGTTTTTCTGTGGCGATTACATGATGTAATTACAGGAGGTAATTAAACAGATCTGTTTTCTGCGTGTGAATAGCACATTTGATTGATTTGGATAATCAAGTTAAATCATCTGCAGTTTTTCTTTTTGGGTAATCATAGACTATTGCTCTAACTTTCAGCTTTTCTTTTTGAAAAGATTGTCCTTTCAATATCTGGAAATTTTGTTATTAGATTCATTCAGATTTTTGATATAAATTTTATTCCAGTTAAAAGGTAAACTATAGCGTTCATTTTTTGTTTTTTCTAACCGCAGAAGCTAGGATGATCTCTTCATTTTTAGAAATAGACATACTGAAGCATTATTACATGTTTGTAGTATATTAAAGAGTATCTAGTGATTTATAGTTTTTAAAAAGTCACTGAATTTAAATCAGAACAATACATTTCAGTTTATAGAATTTTGATGTTACATATGAAACTTGTTTATAGAGCCAGGCCATTTTAAGATCATTGTACAGAATGAAAGACTTTCAGAACTAAAATGATTTAGTAGTTTCATGGTGACTCTTAAAACTAAAATAAATATATCCAAAAACTGTGTTCTAAATCTCTGTTCCAGGTAGCTAAAGCTTCTGACATTTTCTTAGCATAGTTCTTTCACTCTCTTGCTTCTGAGATTTTATTTACATTGCTTACCCTAACAAATAGCCTGTTACCTCTCTGCTGTTAAACCTTAGTTCCTTTATTCAGCATCTGTTCTTTTAGAAAGTTTTTCCTTGGTTAATTTAGTGTCATCAGTTACATCTTGCCATCTCACAGTGCAACTTACACAATACATGCATGTGCTGTATTGTTCACATTGGTTATTATATTCTTGTATTAGTTTCCTGAGGCTGCCATAACAAATTACCAAAACTGAGTGGCTTAAAACAACAGAAATTTGTTCTCTCTGAGTTTTGGAGTCCAGAAGTCTGAAATCAGGGTACCTGCAGGGCCATGTTCCTGCTGAAGGG
The DNA here is from genome assembly GCF_008692025.1 of Phocoena sinus. Lineage (NCBI taxonomy): Eukaryota > Metazoa > Chordata > Mammalia > Artiodactyla > Phocoenidae > Phocoena > Phocoena sinus. The sequence continues at coordinate 15,383,995 of NC_045778.1, read as the reverse complement.
ACTAGAGAAGAATCTGTCCTTGCCTTTTCCAGCTTCTGGTGGTTGCTGGCAATACTTGGTGTTCCGTGGCTTGTAGACTCATTACTCCAGTCTCTGCCTTCATCTTCACATGGAGTTCTCTATGTATCCCTCTGTGTCTTCACTTGGCTTTCCTATGAGGCCAACAGTCATTGGATTTAGGGCCCGCACTAATCCAGTATGACCTCATCTTAACTAATTACATCTGCAAAAGTATGTCCAAATAAGGTTACATTCTAAGGTTCTGGGAGGACAGGAATATGTGGGGGACACTATTCAACCTTGTACAGTTACAGTAAGAATATATATTATTTCTCACCTTTGTTTCTGTTCTGTTTATCTAGTAGATTGTAAAGACTTCCTAATAAAGCAAGAAATTAAGATTTTGCACAGAGCCTTTAAAAGATTTTATACTATCATACACTAAAACTTTGTTACTTTCCCAATGTATTATAAAATTATAATACTAGATAGTACATTTTCCATCTATTAGGGGTAAAAAGAAATGTTATAATTTTGGGTTTTGCTACCTTTTAAAAATGCTTTTTCTCTCTCTTTTTTAAGGACTGCAGCATTCAAGAAAAAATACATTTAGAAATTCGAATACGAGAAGGGGTATGGAAACTCCTTTCTCTGAGCACTCAGAAAGACCAGATTTTGCATGCAGTTAAGAATCTCATGGTGTGCAATGCTCGAATAATGGCCTACACATTGGAGCTGCAGAAATTAGAAGAGCAGATTGCAAATCAAATTGGAAGATGGTTAGTGACATTGTTTACCTATGGCTTTTAATGTACTTAAATATTTACATTAAAAACACCATATAGGGCTTGCCTGGTGGCGCAGTGGTTGAGAGTCTGCCTGCCGATGCAGGAGACACGGGTTTGTGCCCTGGTCCGGGAAGATCCCACATGCCGCGGAGCAGCTGGGCCCATGAGCCATGGCCGCTGAGCCCGCGCGTCCGGAGCCTGTGTTCCGCAAGGGGAGAGGCCACAACAGTGAGAGGCCCGCATATCGCAAAAAAAAACCCAAAAAACGAAAAAAACAACACCGTATAATTTAACCTGAAATGTCAAATCACCAAAGCTTTTAAAAAATACACTGAAGTAGCCTCTGATATCATAAACATTTTTAAGTAGGGCTCAGAGTAAACTTACTATTAAGGCAGCAGTTTTTACTGGCCAGTTTTGTTGTGTTCAGTACTTCCAGATTGTAAAATAAAGTGGTTAAGAAGCAAGGAGTGAGGAAATATTTTAAGAAGAAGGACTAAGACTGATATCTGAGTGTATAGAAATGTAAATTAAAAAAAAAAAAAACTAATTGCTTAAAAATAAACTGACAGAAAGATACTAGCTGAGAGTAATGGAAACTTAGAAATTGAAATGAGTGGGCAGCAAAATTAAAGATATAAATGGAATTAAAGCTATGAATGGGATTAAAGCTATGAATAGACTTAAAGATATGAATGGAAGGGAACTTAAAAATCTGCTAACACATTCCTTTCATATGTTGAGTGTAAGTTCCAGAGAGGCAAGTGACTTACTCAAGGACACTTGAGTGACACTAGTGACGCTAGAACACTAGTGAGTGTTCTAACTAGTGACAGAAGCTAATGAGAGGTTACTTACCATTTGCTAAGTAACTTCTGGTCCTTGTTCTCTCTGACACTACATGCTGCCTTTTTGGATCAGGTCTGGATTTTGTGTATGAAATTTACATCCTATCCTATTTACAATGCCAAGTCTTATTTGGACCTTAGGATTGACTCGATTTAGTGGCTAGATATTGGTTTCCTTTTTAATATAAATGGTTTCACATTATGCATTGTTGATCGGTCTTAAAGCTGTAACACTAACTAAAAGTTTCTTTTTAGACATTAATGGCCATTGATTGGGCTGTTCATGGTACACCTCCATGAAATTCTTGCAAAGTAAGGTAAAAACACAGGTCAGAGAAAGATTTTTGTAAAAATAGAATATTGATGAAATCGTATAATAAACACTTATGTACGAAGTGGCTAATATGTATTAGCTTTATTCCCTTGGGATAGCTATTTACTCTCTTTGTGCCTTATTTCCTTCATTACAGTTGACATAATAATATTTACATTTTGAAAATTAAGATGATATATATTAAAAACCTAATAATACCTTTTATGTAATTAGTACTCAACGTATGTCAAACAATTTTCACTATTATTTATCCCTGGCATTATAAAATGAAATTATTCCAGTATCATAATCCAGGAAAATACTTTTCAGATACACATACACTGGACTAAGTCAGTGCTTCACCAGCTGTGTCAAATATATTACTTAGAGTAGATGATTTTGTATCACAAGATATGCAAAGCCAAGGAATAAATATGGCATATCTTTTTATAGCATGAATTTTTAAGATAAAGCATGAGGAATTTAGGATTGTGGCATGGTTTTGGATTATGCTACTCATCGGGATACATGTTCCTTCTCCCCAGCCTTTATAACAATATGTTGTCAAGGGGTGGGACTGTTTAAGTGGAAGAATTTTTAGAAGCACTGGTTTAAGTACAGTGTGGGACTAAACACTCAATATTATATCATTTCTCACAGTTATATGGAATGCTCCTCTGGGAATCATGTCTACCCTTCATATTCATGTTCTTTAAGTATTTATAATGAATTGTGAACTGGGCCATTTTCTTTAACAACTTTCCTGAAGTTGCTGATTTGGAAACATGTTAAATAAGCTTAATTCCTGTTGGATTTTTATAACAAAGATAAGAAAAAATATCTGGGACTCTCAACTGAAGATGTGTACAATTTTCAGTTTCTTTACTGATTATCTTTGATAGATGAAAATAGCTTTGATGCTATATTTGTTTTATATTTGAACATTTATATTTGTTCATCACTTCTTGCCTCCATTAATTATTGAATTATTTCTTTAAAAATCTGAATATTCTATATGAATTATTTTGTTTACAACTTCATTTTGTTATGTGCAGATATAACCTGAGGTTACTGATCAAACGTAACTGGAAATTATAGTACTTTCCTTCTTACTATATAAAAATGATCTAAAGATAAAAGAGAATCCATGATAGTTTTTTTAGTTGCTTGAAGAAAGTTATGTAAATTATGCCATTTGATTAGTCAATCCAATATTTATTGAATATCTACTACTTGTAGAACACTTATTTAGTATTGTGCTACTGTATCCAAATTCAAAGAACAGAATTTGTCAAAATGTGAGTATATTTGTATATTCAGCAGTCAAATACCTTACCTTTAGAGACTCAGTAGTCTGTTCCTTAGCTTGGTTTTGATGGTCTTTAAGATAGAAAAGTGCTCCACTTTTACTTTGCTACCAGAATTAAAATAGCATTTTAACGAGTCTCCTACCTACCACTAGTCTTCCTTCTCTAAAATTTTATGATAAAATGTAAAAAAAAATTAATACAGACAATACATCTAGACTCTTTCAAAGAAGAATCAAATCAGTATGAAATGGTAGAATCGAGAAAGGTCTAATGGAAGAATTGGGTCTGAATCTTCCAGATCATAAAGGATGGGTAGTGTTTGGTTTGTTGAGTAGAAAGAAAGCAGATTAAAAGTAAGAAAAATAGCAAAACAAAAGCTTAGGGTGAAAAATGAGCATGAATTCAAGAACATTGAAGAGATGTGTTTGGTTGAGGCTGAAGATCAAGCCAAAGTTGAAAAGGACGTGGGTAGCAAAATTCAAGAAAGTTTACAATGACATCAGGTTAACTGGTATTAACTGATAGCCTTTCTAGGTGCCAGATACTGTGCTAGGGTTTCACAAATACCACATCACAAACTGAGAGAGGTATAAACCTCTTTATTAAAGATTTGGGAACAGGAAATTGGAAAATATTAGATAACTGTTTCAAAGGGCACACAGTGACTCTGTGACTAGGATGTGAACCCAAACGACTTAAAAGCCTGAGCCTTGCTTAACCCTCCCCAGAGAAGCCCATGTATTTTGTACTACCCCAAGCTGCCCTGTTAAGTTGTTATAGAGCTTTACATTTATTTCATTATTTATCTTTTACCATTTTATTTTCAGTAAGAAAGAGGCATGATAAAACAGGTGTTTAGGAAGGTTATCTGGCAGTAGAGTATTGAAAAGGATGGTGAGACAAAATAATTGAAATAATAAATTTTTAGGGAAAATATTTAAGAACAGGCAGATAGAGAAGTGATCAGATAAGTAACTTTTGATGAGATAAAAACTAGTGCATGAGTTTTGGGTTTTTTTAATAGATATTTACTCAAGGTCCTCTTGATACAGTAACAACCATTCTGCAAACAGTTTCACTTATTTCTCAATTTATTATGAGTTTATTAAAGTAAGCAAATAGTCTTACTTCATTTTACAGCCTGTTTAAACTGGGGTTCCAGGAAAGAGTTAAGCCCTAATGCCCCAAGACATGCATTGTATACAATGACTTAACTTCCGTGTATTTAGAATAGTACTAGTTTGGTACCATTCTTGGGAGAATTGAGAAAATAGTCATTCTCTGGTTTAGTTGAGGAACCCCACTTGAGAAATCAGTGATATAGTCATATCATTTATTCTTTTTTTAACCACCTATCTGAGAATATTGGTAATTGGTTAAATGTTCCATTACCATAATGTTCTAATAATGTAACAGAAGCTTTGTTCTCCTTAAATGTATGTAATTATGAAACACCTTCTGGTATACTATCTATTTTTTACATCTAAATATGCGAACGATACCCAGGTTTGTGTAAAATTCATAATAGAGTTGTGTAAAATTCATAATTATGAAACACCTTCTGGTATACTATTTTACATCTAAATATGCGAAAGATACCCAGGTTTGTGTAAAATTCATAATAGAGTCAGGGTGACTCAAAAAAAAGTAGAATATGGAAAGTTTTCTAGGTTGAGTAGACAGTAGCTAGTGAGGGTATGGAGTGGAGCACGGACAGCTGACTGCCTTATTAGTTCAAAGGGTAGGATTACTTGGTTACAGCAGTCTGTCAATATGCCAGTCTTTTAAGTGGTAAGCGAGACTATCTCCCTGCCTTTTCTCTGCATGTTATAGCCATATATACCTACTTAAAAGACTTGCTTATATTGGTCCACTTCTTAAAAAACAGCTAATGGTTTCCATTTACTAAAATTCCTTAGGTAGGCATCGCATTCCAGGATCTTCGTGGTCTGATCTCAAACTACTTTCATAGTAGTTTACAAATTAGTTCTTAACTTTCTACTTTACAGATTTATTTCAGCCAAATGCTTGATCTGTATCCCCAAAGCAGTTCTTGAATTTTTCTGTCTCCAGTGCTTTTGCTTATACCGAAGTGCCCTATCTTCCATTCCCATTTCATAAGACCTCTTTTGCTCTGCAGTACCCTACTTGCATCATCAAAGTTTCCCTTGAAATTGTATTCGGAAAAAGATCACTTCTTCCTTTATGCTCATAGTAAGGACTCAAAAAATGATTATTTGCCCCCTTTTAGTTCTAGTAGCATCTGAACCATGAATATCTCACTGTAGTATACTATATTCTATATTCCATTTATGAGCATGTATTATCAATTAAATTATAAACTTTTAGGGGCAGGGACAATGTTGGTTCTTACTTATTAGATGAAGAAATAGAGATGATATCACCACTCATTTCATACGGTCATTTTTGAGGATTTAGTGCCTGGAGCTTGGAGGCAACTCAACTAATGTTGATTCTTTTCTCTTTCTTCTTTGTATCCCCAGAACACCTAACAGTGCTATATAACTATTTAAGAGCAATATAATTTGTGCTTCATAACGTTTTGCCTCCTCCTCCCTTCCATGTGTATCATGAGCAAATAGGGCTTATAATTTAATAACAGTTAATTATATGGCAGTTACTCATTTTTCTTCTTGTTACTTTCTTCCATGTTCTTAGGTTCTTCCTGTTTTTGTTGGCCTCTGTGCTTGACATGTTCCAGATTATCATTTACTATTTTCTACTTCGTTCACTTTTTTAAAACCAACTTTTTATTATGAAATTTCATATGTAAAAAGTTTAAGAATAGTATAGACATCATGTATATTCTCCACCTGGAAGGACCAGTTAATAGTTTGCCATATATGTTCATCCACTCTCCTTCTCTATCTTGGTACTCATACACACAGACACATACTCACACACATATGCATGCATGCATGTACACACATACACATTTTTTCTTTTTCTGTGTTGAACCATTTGAAAATAACTTGCAGACAACATGGCATGTATATCTCAGTAGTTCAGCGTATATCTTCTAAAAACAAGAACATTCTCCTATATAACCAAAATATGGTTATCATATATAAAATATTGACAGTAATTGCGTAATCGTCCACTAATATTCAGTCCATATTCAATTTTACCTAGTTGTCAAAAGAAAATTCTTTATAGTTCCTTTTCCAAAACCAGAATTCAGTCAAGATTCATTTGGTTATGTTTCTTTAATCATTTTACCTTTATCTAAAAACTCCTTGCCATTGATGCTTTGAAGAGTCTAGACTTTAAAAAATATCCTTTAAAAATATTCTGCACTATATATTTGTCTATTTAGGGGAGGGAAGAATTTCTGCTCTAACCCTCTTGGTTCTTTTGACTGGTCTAATAATTAAATAGGTACAAGACATTAATAGGAGAAAAACAAATTTAATTTCGTACATATGGTGGTCCCATAGGTATAAGACTCAAGAGGTGACCAAAGCATGTTGTTTATACACCTTTTTAGACAAAGAGTAAATTATTTGTGAAGATTTGACAAAACGAAAGGGTTTGGGCTTGGAGTAGCAAATTAATGAAGAAGTAATGAAGTTTGTTTATACAGCTTCCTCTGCCCCAAACTCTGTATCTCTGGTAATAAGGATGCCCTCCATCCTCCAGCATAGGGAGGATATCTTCCCATGGGAGCTTCGTTTCCTGCTTTCAGGGGAACAAAGGAGGATTAGGGTGTTCTTCTTGCATGGGCTGTTTCTCAAGTGACTTGATTTCATTTTATTTTTAATAAATTTATTTATTTATTTATTTTTGGCTGTGTTGGGTCTTTGTTGCTGCACGTGGTCTTTCTTTAGTTGCGGCAAGCAGGGGCTATTCTTCATTGTGGTGCACTGGCTTCTCATTGCGGTGGCTTCTCTTGTTGTGGAGCACAGGCTGCAGGCACGTGGGCTTCAGTAGTTGTGGCTCGCGGGCTCAGTAGTTGTGGCTCACGGGCTTAGTTGCACCGCGGCATGTGGGATCTTCCCGGACCAGGACTCGAGCCCGTGTCCCCTGCATTGGCAGGAGGATTCTTTACCACTGCACCACCAGGAAAGTCCTCTCAAGTGACTTTAATTCAAAATAGTCAACATTCCACTTTGGCATATTTTGGGGTGGCCTCCCACAAACCCCATCATCTAATTGTTTCTTTTGGTATTATTGAACCGTTTCTCACATTCCCTGTTTTTGCTGTAACTGGAAGTTGGATCAGACTTAATCAGACTCAGGTTAAACATTTTTTTTGCAAGAATTTTTCTTGGTTAGGTTGGGTACTGTATATGCTGCCAGTGTGGTACGATGTGATATTTGTTTTTACCGCTCTAAATGATGCTGAGTTCGATCCCTTGGTTTAGATGGCGGTTGCCACATTTCTCTGTGATATAATGGTTTTCCCTTTGCAATTCATAAGTAACCTTTGGGCTATTACATTGGGGCTGGGAGAATATTCTGTTATCCAACAAGCTTTCACTTAATGACTGTATCCATTTATGATCCTTGCCTAAATTATTAGGGCTTTACAAGACAGTGATTATCTAATTCTATTATTTTTTTCTATACTTTTTAGCTAATATTCTTCTGTAAGGAAGGCCATTCCTCTTCTTTCTGGATTTTTATTTATTCAATGTTTTATCATTTATAGTCATTAATCATTTTGATAGATTAAATTTTCCTAATTTTGTTCAGTGGAAGTTCCGTCAAACTGGCTTCTTTTTTCTTTTGACCTGCTTCTGTATAAGTCTTTAAGAGCTTTCTTACTTTCTGGCCCAAAAGGTGACCCAGGTTTGCCTTGTATTTTCTGTGCCTTAGACCTAGAGTCAGCCATTTCTCTAATGACTCCTGATTCCCTTTAATGGTGAATAGTACTTTGAAACCAAGATGTGGGCACTAGGTGTGCTCATTGTTATTAGGGATCACTTCTTTTAGGTCTTGAAAAGGACATAGCTATGGGAAAGACTTTTTTAAAAATCATGAGTTTATATTGATATTTATAGGCTTTGTTTTCTTGAATTACTTTATATTTGTATCTCTTTCTCTTATGCTGAAAATCTTAATTGCTAACCAACAGTAATATATTTCCTTATTTGTTTTATATGTTTCTTATTTGTTTTATACTATGATTATATAAAATAGTTTCATAATTATAGTACCAATATGATTGCTGACATAAACCCACCTGGGCAAGTTCAAGATGTCCTTGTAGTTCTTTTCCAACATACAGAAATTATGGAAACTTTCCAATATACAGAAAAGTTGAAAGAATTGTACAGTGAAGACTGATATATCCATCACCTAGAGTCTGCAGTTAATATTTTACTATATTTATTTTATCCTATATCCTTTTATTTATCTGTCAATTCATCTTATTTTTTATGATGCAGTTCAAAGAAAGTTCCGTTTTGTGAGTGTGTGTGTGTGTGTATACATACATTCTTGTGGATAAAGGGTTTAGGAGACTATGTTTAAAAGTTACTTAAAATGATCTTTTTCTCTCTGTATGGTTATGTTATCAGTTTCATAAACAGTCATTTGTTACTTGTGTCAGTTTGGGGTTGCCTTTTTTTCCCTCTGAATAAATCATGCTTTCTGGATATGTTGTATTTCTTTTTCCCCAAAGCTGGATTAGTAGTACCTGCCTCTGTCCCCACTTCAAGAGGCAGCCACTGTTCTGCTTTTTTTCCCCCCACCATATGTTTTGCCTGTTCTAGAGCTTAATACAAATGGAATTGTCCAGTGTGTACCCTATCCTTTTCATCAGCATAATACTTTTGAGATTCTTCAGGTAGCTAGCGTGTACCAGTGATTTGTTCCTCTTTATTGGTAAGTAATATTTCACTGTATGAACATACCACGGTGCCACTTCTTTCCTCTGGGGTTGACTTTTCTCTAATTTCTTCCTGGTTTTTGGTTGCTTGCCAGTCCCTTCAGGTAGTTGTTTTTTAATAGTTTTTCCATATTTTATATTGTTTTCTATGGGAGAATTTCTCTGATATGAGCTATTCCAACATTACCAGAAGATAAATTCATTTTGTTGCATCTTGAGCAAATAAATTTTTAGTTTTTTCTACTTTATGAAATATTTTGAAATTCTCTTTCTGACTTAATATGGTCAATTTTCATGACTGTCATGGGCTTTTGAAGTTATATTTCATTTTTCAGAGTACGAAGTTCGATATGTATATATATATTTATATATATGCAAAAGATTTATGTTATTGATTATGTTTTTATCTTTTGACCGCTTGAACTATCTTTGACTGAAAGGGATAGGTTAAGATTTTTGTTATTAAGGTTTTGCTGTCTTACCCTTGTATATCCTGTACTTAATGTTTTATGAAACATTTGGTACTTTAGTACTTGTTATATATTTATTGCCAGTTGCAGCCTTTAGCATTATAAAAGTGTCCTTTTGTTGTTGTTGTCCTATAATGCTTTTGGATCTGAGTTCTACACTTTCCTGAGAACAAGATCATATACCCTGATTTCTTATTGTTTGTATTTGTTTGGTGTATCTTTGCCCATCTCTTTAGTTTATTAGCCTTTGTGAATTGTTTGGTTGAAGGTGTGTTTCTTGTATTCATCCCAGAGTTCGGTTTTACATATAAGCCTATCTGAAAATCCTTTTACTAGAGGAGTTAAGCATACTTACATATATATTACTGATATATTTGGTTTCAGCTTTGTCACATGTTCTTTTATGTTATGTTAACTTATGTGTATTATAATTATAGCTTGTCTTTTACCCTGTAGTCTGTTTTCTTTTTTTTAATATTAATTAATTTATTTTTGGCTGCGTTGGGTCTTCGTTGCTGTGCGTGGGCTTTCTGTAGTTGTGGCGAGCGGGGGTACTCTTTGTTGCGGTACGTGGGCTCCTCATTGCAGTGGCTTCTCTTGTTGCGGAGCATGGGCCCTATCTAGGCACGTGGGCTTCAGTAGGTGTGGCTCTCAGGCTCTAGGGCGCAGGCTCAGTAGCTGTGACGCATGGGCTTAGTTGCTCCGTGGCATGTGGGGTCTTCGTGGACCAGGGCTTGAACCTGTGTCCTCTGCATTGGCAGACGGATTCTTAACCACTGTGCAACCAGGGAAGCCTGGTCTGTTTTCTTTATTTAATTTAAGAAGAGTTTTATTGGCCATAGAAGTTACTAGAACTTTATATTTAAAAACTATATACTGATAACTTTATAATGACCTTAGTTCTTTTTTCTTAGGCTTTTCCTATTTTGTTTTTCTGCTTTAAATGATATCATTTTGTTTCCACTTACTATTTTCTGTGTAGAAATCAATGAACTTATTCTATTTTCCCATGTCTTCCTTTTCTACCTTTCTTTTTTTTTTTTAGGGTTGTATTTCTCCTTTGGTAGGTGGATAGTGTTTACATACTAATCTTGTACTTGTAACTTCACCTTTGTTTTAGTCTTTGATCTGCAATTAAATATATATAATGTTCACTACCTGTCCTTTTGTTGTACTTTCCAAAATTATCTCTTGTTTAGAGGAAGCTCATGAGCTAGTAGATTCCACAACCTGAGTGCAGTTTTCTTCATTCTTGCATGTTTAAAGTGCTTTTCTTTAGTGTTGGTACCTAAAGTGCAGCTTGGCTGGATACAAAATCCTTGGCCAACACTTTCTTTCCTTGAGCTTCTTGAATACCTTGCTCCATTGTTGTCGTGTTATCAACAAATCTAATGTCTAATTTTTTTTCCTTTGTGGACTGATTTTTTTCCCTGTAAATGACTTGGTCTTTTTATCTGGAAGCTGAAAGATGTTTTCTTTATCTTAAAGACTGGTAATTTTACTGGAATGTGACTACGGCTGAGCATTTTAGCTCATTTAGTGCCTTTTAAATATGTAGATTCAGTTCTTTTATTTTCAGATTTTCCTGGAGTTAAAGCCTCCAGAAAACATTAATTCTGTCCTATCTCATTGTTTTATTTTTCTTATTTAAGGACTCCAGTTGCACACAAGTTGGATCTTCTTTGCCTGTCTTCTATGTCTTTCACTTTTTCTTTGATGTTTTTAAACTCTTTATTTTATTTTTCTTCTTTTGGTTCTTTGGGTTCTCATCCACTGTGTCCCTTAGTGTACTTTCAGTTTTATATTTTTGTCCTTGGGCACCTTGTATTTACTCTTCATTTTAGAGATGATTTTATTTTTTCCAGCTTCTTTCCTTGTTCTCTTATTTTTTTCCTTCTTTTTGCATTATTTACCTGCTCTTTATCCTTTACTAATGTGAGATGTTAGATTTCAGATTCATGGTTTCTCTCATATTTGCAATAGCTTACTTAGCTACACTTAATTCATTTTGGAGTATCGTGTTACCTTGTTTGTTATTCTATATTTTTTGGAAAGTTTTTGGTGGGGTATTTTTATCAGCTGAAGCATTCTGATTCTTTCTACTTTCACTTTATAATAGCTTTCTATGGGTGTTTGGATCCTTTTTTGTTGTTGTTCCTAATGAAACAAAATTAAATACGTAGGATGTAGCATTTTCCTGGGCCAAGTGATGGTGGTGGGGAGGGGGTTGGGTAAAAAGGCTCTCTTGGTTTCTTAGTTCAAGAGTGTTTTCTATTACTGGAACTATGAAAAGTAGTTTCTTTAATAAATGGTTCCTTTTCGGATGTTGGTTGGTTGGTTTTCTGATACTTTGATACTGGTTTGTTTCTTAGGGTTTTTAACTTAAGCTGCTTTCTCCTTCTTCTCCTCTTCCTCCTCCCCCTCCATGTCCCTCTCCCCTTTTCCTCCTCCTCCCTTTTTTTTTCCATGGCCAAGTCTTCAAAGGATACCTCCCCTATTGCATGTCTGTCTTCTCCACAGGACTAACAACTTCTGAACCAGAATTATTTTGGATCCCCTACCAGTGCTGTGGTAGCAGTGGTTTTATATCCATTCTCTTTTCTTATGATCTTCTAGAGGAGATCATAAGTTGATCTTATTTGCATTTTGCAATACCAGACTCTTTACTTGTGTAAGGCCTCCAGGAACTGGTTTTGATGTTTTCAGTTGTCAATTTCCTCTCTTACATGTAAATTGAAGTTTGTGATAGTCTCTTTTCCAGTTATGCTGTCGGTGTGGGCTGTAGATGATTTTGCTTTCCTTGTTGACGTGAAACCTTTTGTAGGATTTCCTGGAGAGACTCTAGTTTAGGTGGCTACCATTATTTTACACAAACTGGAAAGTCATACTCTGATCACTTTAACAAATGATTTAGTACCTCTTCCACATAAGCTCCAAGTTAATACTGAAGCCAAAAATACAAACACTCACAAAGTAATCCTAGTATTTGTGTAGCATTTCTGAGAATGATTCAGAATACATTAAAAATATTATTGCATTCAGTAGCTGTGAGGTAAGTAGATACTTCCTGCATTTTACAGGTGAGGTTGCTGAGGCTAAGAGGTTAACAGCAACTCATTAACCAGTTATTGATGGATAAGAGTCACACCTAAGACTTTAGTCTAAATCTACTGCTTGCTCCACCAAAAAGACATATCCTATTTTACTTCATTTAGTATTCACTAAGTCTTTACTGAATGCCTTAGAATGTACTGAGCTGTATACCAGGCACTGGTGATTGAGCAGTGAACAGAATAGACAAAAAAATCCCTATTCTTGCAGAGCTTACATTTTAGCAATAATATTCTCCTCTGCCCCAACCCACTAGTCTGTCTCTTGCCTTAACTTCTTAAAACTGTATTTGGTTTTGTGAAAATAATACTAGTCAAAGACATTTATAGTACCTAGTTTTAGGTATCATTCACCATAATTCTGATTTTAATAATGCCACAAAAACTAGTTTCTCATACTCCAATTGCCTAGTTTAATTGCTTATATACTACAATATAAACAAAAATAAAAATGTGGATTGCCAGTGAAAATTAGGTACTCCTGGTATTTCTACAATAAAACATGGTATAGTTAAGACATTAATTATTTTATTTTTTTAAACTTTATATTGTTTGGTGTCTGTTGAAAAGAGGTTGTTGTCTCAAGGTTTGAAGTAGAAAACTGGTCTTCCCAGCTTAACATAGTTATGAAGATATTAATTTTATACCACATAGTTTTAAGATGGTTTAAAAGTCCACATTAAGCATTTCTGTGTGTTTTAGTTTTCACTTATTTGCACGAGGTGAAGAATTTTATAACCTGCTTTGAAATAATAGAATAGTATTTAGAATTCTTCTAAATGCTTTGTTAATATAAAATTCTTTCATCATTGTGTTATTTCTCATTGTATCTTGTTAATTCTGGAAAAGAAATGCTATTTTAAATTCCCATATGGAACAATATAAAATAGGATAATATGTATTTACTTGGCCAATTTTAATACAGATTTTTGAGCAACAAAGTGGCTGATTGGCACCCTCTGTTGGTCATTTTATTTACCTACAGGCAGAAATATAAGTTAATAAAACAAAGTTAAAAGTTTGTCTTATATATTTTTATCTCTATCTTTTAAATCACAAATCTTACCAAAATAATGCTCTAAACTGGGTTCATAAGAATAAGGTACAAAAAAAAAAGAATAAGGTACACTATTATTTAGCTGTGCTTTTGTTTGAATGATTTTGTGGTTATTTGCTTTTTCCTCAGACTGGCTCTCTAACTGTAGCATTTAGAATTGACATTAACATTGCAGATTTTAAAACAACTATTGATTTAACTGTAGCAAACTGTTAGCTACAGTAGCACATTATTAAACAGATAATGTTTAACAATTTATTGTCAACTTGGATTAATTAGAAAAACATCACATTTTAGCACCCTAAATAGCAGTTGAGTTATTTGAAATGAAAATAATTCAAGCTTCTGAAACATGAGTCTGGATTACTTTAGTTCATCTCTCAATTTTTTAAAGAAAGAATCATTCTGTAAGATTATATGATTAATTGGATTTATATTATAATTTGATAATATTTGTATATAATAAGTTTGTTGACAGGTCCTGAAAATGCCTATGCAAGTAATTTTATACTTATGGGGGAGAAAGCTATACTCTGCCAGGTGGTTGAATAGTTTGGAGGGGCAAAATTTTTTTGGTAAATATTCAGCAAGTTTGCTTTTGGTGATTCTAGTATTTTAGAATTTCACTTGTCTGCCAAAGCCTCAAGTTTAATCCAATTTAATAATGCCTAATGGATTTCAATTTTAACATAATTTATGACCTATTCCATAATACTCAAGTTACTCACTGTATTAGAGCTTCCTTGTATTTTTTCACTGAAATAAATATTTTAAGAATTTATATTATGCATTGCTCATATAGAACGTGTTTTTAGAAGTATTACAAATGTCAACCAACTGTATTTATATTGTATTTCTTGTACCAATTTGAGGAAATTGAGATTTGTGTTTGGTTTCTAGTGGGCCTTTCAGTATATTATTTTCACCACAACATAGTAGACTATTCAATTGAATTTTTCACTCTGATGAATTAATAAGCCAGCTAAAATTCTCCAACGTGACAAACTGAACTTGAGTATAAAATACCGAACTTGACTCTTTTTAAAATTTATGATTCAACAAAGCATTATTTTGAAATAATGAGTACTTTTATTTTTCACTGAGTGAATTTCCTTTTAACTTAAATACCAATGTGACTATAAGGTAATTAGATAGGATCCTGAAAATTTATGGCTTTAAGTCTACAACATTACTTTAGTTACACCTAGTGCTTGATTCTGTAAATACCATATAAATGTCCCATATAAGCTTATCGACTTCAATACATCAGTAAATTCTTTTTGTTCCTTTGGAATATATTTCGCCTGTAATACTTATGTGCTTAATCCACTAAGAGAGTAAAAAAAGGTGGGATGATGTATTTTGTTTTCAAATTTGGATACATGATAATGAATATATTTGCAATCTTTTTAACAAGGCTACTGAAATGTGTTAAGATGTGTCACTCTCCTGAAACTTAGTTAGATACACTTCAAACTCCCACCCAATCTTTCTCCAAAAGCTCTTTTAGAATCAAAGCAGTATTCAAATGAAAAGTTTCTATCTTACCACGTATTTGAAGTACCTAGTTAAATTAACTGGCAGTTAATTGGCTAACTAAATTAAATAGAGGCCAAAAAAGAGTGCAAAGAAAAATACTCCTGGATACATTGCTCTAGAAATGGAATGCTAATCTCTAAATGCAGGTTATTAGGAAATAGGATATTGGATAACTATTCAGAGATGGGATTGATTTGGTCTAATAGAAGATAACTATTTTGAAAAAAAAATTTTTTTAATATTTAAGTATTTATTTATTTGGTTGTGTCGGGTCTTAGTTGCAGCTCGTGGGCTCCTTAGTTGCAGCTCATGGGCTCCTTAGTTGCGGCTCACCAGCTTCTTAGTTGTGGTACATGGGCTCCTTAGTTGTGGCATGCAAACTCTTAGCTGTGGCATGCACGTGGGATCCAGTTCCCATACCAGGGATCGAACCCAGGCCCCCTGCATTGGGAGCGTGGAGTGTTAACCACTGCACCATCAGGGAAGTCCCTGAAAAAAATTTTTATGATAATAGTATAGTCTACAGTCAGAACTGGAAGTGTCTTATATCCCAAGAATTTCCTTTGAGACCTTTTCTATTGTCATGATAATGTTTTCCTCTCCACATTTTATTCTCTCTAGAGGGCTACTCCCTTCCTTTGCCAACTTAGTTCATTTATTGTTTCAGTGTATGCTTAGCTTTTTAGAACTTCAAGGAAATGAAATATGATATTACCACACATGAATATGTAGCAGAGAGTAATTTTTAAAATATTTGTTAGATTTTATAAGGATAAGATACTCTTGGGCAGCATGTTCATGGTTGGGAAGTTCATTAACTTTTTCAGGCAACTATAATCTGGTAAGCTAGAAATATAATTTATGAAATGGTGATGCAAGGTATTATACTTCCTAGGACCTGTACAAATATTGCACATCTTGTTTTTAAATGTAAGAGGTCACAAAAGCCTTTCATTGTAGAGTAAGCCATTATATAATCATCAGGGAAGGTAAAGCTTGTATGAAAAAAATCAAAGATAATGGCTCTATATATTTCTTTTAAAGCCAGCTACTGTTGACAAAACACCATAAAGTTTGAGTCAAATAGTTTATGTTAACTGGAAGTCATTATTATTCAAGGATGTGTTTATTTTTAATATTTAGGCATTTGTGAAAGTTCGTTAAAACAATTGCTTATTAGAGAAGATCCTTTTTTTCATTAGGGTTTTTTTTCTTTTGACAGTGATGTGAATTTTGAAAGTAAAGCACGAACAGCATGTAAGGGAAAGATTGCCATATCAGGTATGCTATATTGGATCATTTTTCTATTGCTGAATAAATTCTATAAAGTAACTTCCTAGAGTTAGTGGGGCTTTTTAATTCCCTATGTCCATTTTCTTTTTTCATTTTATTTTGCATACCTCTATCAGAATATTTGTTCTAAAACACTGTTTTCATCATTATGCTCTACATTTGTGTAGAATTTTACAATTTGAGAAAACTGTTTCATGTATCTTACATATATTATGAAGTTTTTTCCTCACTGCAACACTGTGTAATAGATAGGGTAGTTCCCTTTTTCTATAGACTCAGAGGTTAAATGACTTTGGTTGAGCTGGGCTGCAAACTCAAGTCTTTAGACTCCCCATTCCATTTTTGCTCAGAAGTTTCAATACTGTGTTTAACGTTTGTCTACTCCAGAATTTCCATGAGGGTTGGAACCCTGTTTGCTTTGTTCATCACTATATACCCAGGAGCTAACACAGTGCTTGTACGTAGTTATCACTCAGTGAATATTGATTGGATGGATGACTATACTCCATTGCCCATAGGATAGAGACTAGACTTCCCCCTAGAGTTTTCTATTCCCAAATATTTTTCTAGTCATATCTTCCACTACTCCTATACATAAGCTGTCTGCTTTAATGAGACATTTCTCTCCCTGTTCTGTCAACACACCCCATGTTCCTAATACCCAGTTAGCTGTTGAAATACCTATATTATCTTCAGGATCTATTTGCTCATCTATAAAGCCTTCCCTGTTCCCTGCTAGAAATGTTTTTCCCTTCTGTAATTCTTAATGCAGTTAGGAGACACTTTACCACTAGATGGCACTTATGCTGTGTTGTCTCAGTTTCTCCAAAGTGTTAAGGAAGCTAAAGACAATGGCTTGGAGATGCCACAGATTGAAGTGAATAAATACATGGCTGACTCATGTGTATGCTAGTTAGATAATGTACCTTTTATAGATATTATCTCATTGGTACGTTTTGGAAACAACAGACCTCCAGCAGTCCTTAAGTAATAACTAGTTTGTTTCATTGGTTAAAAGCCTCAGGGAGGCTGCTGCTGTATTTCAGGCCCTCTTACCCAAGGAACTGTTTGGTTTTTTGTTTTTTTTTTTTCCCCAAGGAACTGTTTTTAAAAATGTCTTCATGTTAAAAATTCTCCTACAGGAAGGATATACCTGAATTTTACATATGACATAATTGTCCTAAATCAGAGGAATTACCCTCAGCAAAAATTTTTCAGAAAAATATCTGAGCTATATATAAAAATCCATTGCTTGTTTTATAGTTATTTATATTTATGTTTTCATCTTTCCAATTATGAATGGAATAAAACATGTTTTATATCTTATTTATCCTTTTGATGCCAAGCATAGTACTTTTACATATTAGTTGTTCACTATGTTCAATACATTTTAATGTGAAAAAACAAAATATTATAGATCTTTAAAGGGGGTTCTCTAAAAATACTTAAACATAATCCTCCGTTCCTTGCTTCTGATGTAGTGCCACTCAGTACACAAATGAGATGTGTTAATTTGCTGTTGAAGACTGAATGCCATGATAAAGTTAGCCTCTACTGTCATTTCATAATAGTTTATTGACTGCAGCAATCATGAAATTAGCATTAACTCTCCATTTAGAAGAGTGTTTAAATAAAAACATTTAAAGTAGAGAAAAAACTATTTTCTTGACCATGAATACTCGAGTATAGAAATTAAACTTATTTCTGCATGTGTTTCTTCTTTTTAAAAGATAATTTTAAATTAAATTAAGGAGCCAAAAGTCTCAGAAAATGGGATACATATGTAATTTGTTTACATCTTTGCTTAGGCTTAATTATATCTTGTCTGTATATTTGTGAAAGATAAAAACAAAGAACATTAAAAACGAATTCACCTTTATAAATCCATTTTCTTTTGACATGGGAATGAAAATGTGACTTTTGTTTTGATCAAAATGAATATTTGCAACAAAGTTTCATAATGTTTCTGAGATTACATTGATTTCCAGGAGATACCTGGGATTTCTATTTCTAGCTTCACTCACTGGCCAGATCTTTATAAAAGTAAAAAGAATAATTGAGGTTTATCCCGATTTTTTCTGCTCAACACCAAATAATTGCATATGGTAATTGTCTCAGCCTATTCACTAACTACTAATTCGATGACTAAAGCCAGATCAGTTCACAAAGTACCTCGGTTTTCACTTTTGAAAACGATAGACTTCTAGGACCTGATAGCATCAAGTTAGCTATCCTATTATGGCTCTTTCACTTTACCATTAAAGTGTCAATTAAGACATTAAAAAAAAGACAAAGGTAAGAGTACTGTAAATTAAAACTGAGTCAACCATTTGCAAGAAGCTGGAAGGAATTTCTACTCTTCGAGACTGAATTTTAAAATGTAGCTAATGAGTTACACATCTTTTGCCATCTGAACAGTACGTGACCACCTGGGAAATAGATAAGAAATGTCCACCTTCTCCTCTTGAGGATCTGACATAGCTAGGCATGGGAAAGGGCAAGACTGACCAATAGGCCATGGCTGTACAGCAAAGTAAGTAAGGGTCCATGTTCCTTCCAAGATAGTGTAAATAGTTAATACCACCCTACTAGAAAAAGAATAGCTGTGAAAAAGAACAGTTGTGAACTGCAGTGAGTCAGCAATTCTGGTCAAGCAAGAAGCAGGACCTTTGACAGGACATCAGCCAAATCATAATTATAAAACAATAAAGGTGAGCCCATTAAAATCAAGAACAAAATAGCAATGTCTATTATATTAATATTACAACAGAGTTTTAGAAATTTTAGCTAAAATAGTAAGAATGAAAGATGAAACTACTGAAAATAAATAGATAAATTGAGTACTATTTGAAGATAATAGATTGCAGACCTAGAAAATACAAGGAAATTTACTGAAACATTGTTTGAATTAATAAAGAATTCAGTAGAAGTGGCTAGATTCAAGATATATACATAAAAAGTTGTAGCTGCTCTCAACACCAGCAAGAACGAGTTACAATAAAAGCAGCAAAAAACAAAAACATTAAATACTGCATGAATAACCTTAATAAAAATATGAGGGTAACTGTATTATGCTACTCTATGTAAATAGCATATTGTAAAGTTAACAGTTCTCAAGTTACTTTGGATACTAGAATTCTAATAAAACATTGGAGGGGGAATTTTGACACATTATTTCTAAGATTTACTTAAAGAAATTAGCAAGAGAGAATAAAATGTTTTTGGAAGGACATATTTCTGACAGATGGTAAAGTATATTATAATGTTTCAATGGTTATGATGGTATGGTATTGGTATCAGGATAGATAACGATTCACTTAGATCTATAAAGCATATAGCCAAGGAAAGAACACTTACTCAGAATGGCATATATGATAAAGATGGCATCATTCAATCAGTGAAGAAGAGAAGGCCTATTAAATATATAAATGGAGCTAGAACTGTTTTTATAAGAAGAATATTTATATGTTTACCTCACATACTCAAAAATCTTACAAATATTAAATAATTTTTTAAGATTCATTCATTCATTCATTTATTCATTTATTTGGGCTGCATTGGGTCTTCATTGCCACGTGGGCTTTCTTTAGTTGCGGCGAGGGGGGGTTATTTGTTGTTGCCGTGCATGGGCTTCTCATTGTGATGGCTTCTCTTGTTGTGGAGCGCGGGCTCTAGGCTCACGGGCTTCAGTAGTTGTGGCACACAGGCTCAGTAGTTGTGGCTCACAGGCTCTAGAGCACGGGCTCAATAGTTGTGGCTTGCAGGCTCTAGAGCGCAGGCTCAGTAGTTGTGGCGCCTGGGCTTAGTTGCTCTGCGGCATGTGGGATCTTCCTAGACCAGGGCTCGAACCCGTGTCCCCTGCCTCAGCAGGCAGATTCTGAATCACTGCGCCACCAGGGAAGTCCCTAAATAATTAATTTTTAAAAGTACAAACCAGAAATATATTTTTAAAAAGAAAAAGAAAAATGGGCCATGGATACAAACATATTCACTGAACTGGCCAGTAAGTTTATTAACATTTTTCTTAGTCAAGAAAATGCAAATGTCCAGTGGCTAAGACTCCATGTTCCCAATACCTGCCTTCGATCCCTGGTCAGGGAACTAGATCCCACATGCTACAACTAGAGATCCCACATGCAGCAATGAAGATCCCACGTGCTGCAACTAAGATCCGGTGCAGCCAAATAAATAAATAAATATTTAAAAAAAGAAAAGAAAATGTAAACAATTAAATCCTGTCACTTGACTATTAAATTAGTAAATATATGTATATTTAATTGAAGTACAGTCAGTTTACAATGTTGTGTTACTTTCTGGCATACAGCAAAGTGATTCAGTTATACATATATGTGTGTGTATATATATATATTCTATTTCATAGTCTTCTCTATTATAGGTTATTACAAGATATGAATATAGTTCCCTGTGCTAAACAGTAGGACCTGTTGTTTATTTTATATATAGTAGTTTGTATCTGCTAATCCCAAGCTCCTAATTTATCCCTCGCCCACCCCCTTTCCCCTTTGGTAACAGTAAGTTTGTTCTCTGTGTCTGTGAGTCTATTTCTGTTTTGTAAATAAGTTCGTGTTGTATTTTAGATCCAAAATATAAATGATACCATATGGTGTTTGTCTTTCTCTTTTTGACTTGCCTCACAGTATGATAATATCTAGGTCCATTCATATTGCTGCAAATGGCATTATTTCATTCTTTTTTATGGCTGAGTAGTATTCCATTGTATTTATGTACCACATCTTTTTTATTCATTCATCTCTCAGTGGACATTTGGGTTGCTTCCATGTCTTGGCTGTTGTAAATAGTGCTGCTATGAACATTGGTGTGCATGTATTTTTTCAAATTATAGTTTTGTCCAGATATATGCCCGGGCTGGGATTGCTGGATCACATGGCAACTCTATTTTTAGTTTTTGGAGGAACTTCCATACTGTTCTCCATAGTGGCTGCACCAATTTACATTCCCACGAACAGTGTAGGAGGGTTCCCTTTTTTCCATACCTGCTCCAGCATTTGTTACTTGTAGACTTTTTCACGATGGCCATCCTGACCAGCATGAGATGGTACCTCACTGGTCAGGTAATTTTTGTAGTTTTGATTTGCATTTCTCTAAAAAATAGTGATGTTGAGCATCTTCATGTGCCTGTTGGCCATCTGTATGTCTTCTTTGGAGAAATGTCTTTTTAGGATTTCTGCCCATTTTTTGATTGACTTGTTTGTTTTTTTTGTTACTGAGTTGTATGAGCTGTTTATATGTTTTGGAAATTAAGGCCTCGTGGATCGCATCATTTACAAATATCAATACTTTCTCCCAGTCCGTAGATTGTCTTTTCGCTTCGTTTATGATTTCCTTTGCTGTGCAAAAGCTTTTAAATTTGATTAGGTCCCATTTGTTTGTTTTTGCTTTTATTTCTATTGCCTTGGGAGACTGACCTAAGAAAACATTGGTATGATTTATGTCAGAGAATGTTTTGCTTATGGTCTCTTCTAGGAGTTTTATGGTATCCTGTTTTATATTTAAGTCTTTAAGCCATTTTGAGCTTTTGTGTATGGTGTTGAGGGAGTGTTCTAACTTCATTGATTTACATGTAGCTGTCCAGCTTTCCCAACATCACTTGCCAAAGAGATTGTCTTTTTTCCATTGTATATTCTTGCCTCCTTTGTTGAAAATTAATTGACTATTGGTGTGTGGGTTTATTTCTGGGCTCTCTTTTCTGTTCTGTTGATCCATATGTCTGTTTTTGTGCCAGTCCATGCTGTTTTGATTACTGTAGCTTTGAGGTATTGTCTGAAGTCTGGGAGAATTATGCCTCTAGCTTTGTTCTTTTTCCTCAGGACTGCTTTGACAATTCTGGGTCTTTTATGGTTCTGTATAAATTTTACGGTTATTCAAGTTTGGTATAAAGTGACAGGGGTTAATGTGACAGGGATTGCATTAATTCTGTAGATTGCTTTGGGTAGTATGGCCATTTTAACAATATTAATTCTTCCAACCCAAGAGCATGGTATATCTTTCCATTTCTTTAAATCATCTTTAATTTCCCTTATCAGTATTTTTATAGTTCTCAGCATATGTCACCTCCTTGGTCAGGTTTATTCCTAAATATTTTATTTTTTTGATGTGATTTTAAAAGTGATTTTTTTTTTTAAACTTTCCCTTTCTGGTATTTCATTGTTATCGTAAGTAAATGCAACAGATTTCTGTATGTTAATCTTGTATCCTGCTACCTTGCTGAATTTGTTTATCAGTTCTAATACTTTTTGTATGGAGTCTTTAGGGTTCTTTCTATGTACTATCATGTCATCTGCATATAATGACAATGTAACCTATTGCCTTCCAATTTGGATATATATATATTTTTTTTTTCTTGTCTGATTGCTGTGGCTAGACTTCCAATGCTATGTTGAATAGAAGTGGTGAAGGAATTCCCTGGTGGTCCAGTGGTTAAGACTTTGTGCTTTCACTGCCGTGGGCCCGGGTTCAGTCCCTGGTTGGGGAACTAAGATCCCAGAAACTATGAGGTGCGACCAAAAAAAAAAAAAAAAAAAACAGTGGTTAGATTGGGCATCCTTGTCTTGTTCCAGAATTTAGTGAGAAGGCTTTCAACTTCTCACCATTGAGTATTATGTCAGCTGTAGGTTTGCCATAAATAGCTTTTATTATGTTGAGATATGTTTCCTCTATACTCACTTTGGTAAGAGTTTTTATCATGAATGGATGTTGAATTTTATCAAGTGCTGTTTTTGCATCTATCGAGATAATCATGTGGTTTTTGTCCTTTCTTTTGTTGATGTGGTGTATCACATTGATTGATTTGCATATGTTGAACCATCCTTGTGACCCTGGGATAAATCCAACTTGATCATGGCATATGGCCTTTTTTATGTGTTGTTGGATTTGGTTTGCTAATATTTTGTTGAGAATTTCTGCATCTGTATTCATCAAAGATATTGGCCTATAATTTTCTTTTTTGATAGTGCTTTTGTCTGATTTTGGTATCGGGGTGATGGTGGCTTCATAGAATGACTTTGGGAGTGTTCCCTCCTCTTCAGTGTTTTGGTATAGTTTGAGAAGGATTGGTCTGAGTTCTTTGTATGTTTGGTAGAATTCCACAGTGAAGCCATCCAGTCCTGGACTTTGTTTTGCAGGGAGTTTTTGTTTTTTGTTTGTTTGTTTAATTAATTATTTTTTTGTTAAATTTTTGGCTGTGTTGGGTCTTCGTTGCTGGGCGTGGGCTTTCTCTAGTTGAGGCGAGCAGGAGCTTTTCTTCATTGCGGTGCGCGGGCTTCTCATTGTGGTGGCTTCTCTTGTCACAGAACACGGGCTCTAGGTGTGTGGGCTTCAGTAGTTGTGGCACGTGGGCTCAGTACTTGTGGCTTGTGGGCTCTAGAGCACAGGTTCAGTAGTTGTGGCACATGGGCTTAGTTGCTCCGCAGCATGTTGGATCTTCCCGGACCAGGGCTTGAACCCATGTCCCCTGCATTGGCAGGCGGATTCTCAACCACTGCACCACGAGGGAAGCCCCTGGGGTTTTTGGTTTTGGTTTCTTTTGGAGATTCTATTTCACTTCTAGTGATTGGTCTGTTCAAATTATCCGTTTCTTCTTGATTCAATTTTGGTGGGCTCTATGTTTTTAAAAACTTGTCCATTTCTTCTAGGTTGTTCAGTTTGTTGGCATATAATTGTTCATAGTGTTCTCTTATGGTTTTTTTGTATTTCTGAAGTATCCATTCTTACTTCTCCTCTTTCATTTCTTATTTTGTTTATTTGGGTCCTCTCTTCTTGGTGAGCCTGACTAGAGGTTTGTCCATTTTGTTTACCCTTTCAAAAAACCAGCTCTTGTTTTTATTGGTTTTCTTTATAGTTTTTAAATCTCTATTTTATTTATTTCCTCTTTGATCTTTATTGTTTTCTTCCTTCTGCTGACTTTAGGTTTAGTTTGTTCTTTTTTTTTCTAATTCTTTCAGGTGGTAGGTTAGGTTATTTATATTTATTTGAGATTTTTTTTGTTTTTTGAGGAAGGCCTGTATTGCTGTGAACTTCCGTCTCAGGACTGCCTTTGCTGCATGCCACAGATTTTGAATGGTTGTGTTTTTACAGTCATTTAAACTTAATTGATATTTTCAGGACATTATATCCAAAAAAATCCAGAATATACATTCTTTTCGAGTGCACATGGAACACTGTCTAGGATAGACCCACATACTAGGACACAAAACAAGCCTCAGCAAATTTAAGAGGATAGAAAGTTTTTCAAGCATCTTTTCCATGTACAACGGCATGAAACTGAAAATAAACCACACAAAGAGAAACAAGAAAAAACAATTACATGGAGACTAAACAACATGGTACTAAAAAACCAGTGGGTCAGTGATGAGATCGAAGAGGGAATTAAAAATTACTTTGAGACAAATGACAATGAAAACACAGCCATAAATTAGTAAATATATTTTAAAAGTTATTGTTGGATGAAATGTATGTAAAGTGTTTAGCCAAGCTTTCTACCTGGTTGGGCAGAATAGGGATGGAGTAATACAAAGATGTTCTAGAAAGGAAATTGGAAATAGGCACTAAGAACCTTAGAATTCTAAACAAATAAAAATGTAGACGGAAGATCATGGGATCTAAAAGTAAAGCACATCATAAAGGTAGCCAAATAGCTTATGTTCAGAAAGATTTATAATTATTTGAAAGTGGCATAATTAATAGGTATGAAAAATATGCAAATAAACTTCCTAAGTGTAATAAGGAAATGTCTTAAACAGAAATTTTCCAGAAAGGTTCGATATTGTTTTTGTACTGAGTACAGAATTAAAACTAACTTCACTTTATCATTGAGATTTCTACTGTGCTGTGTTATGCTGTAATCACACATCTTAATCTATTTGGTAATACCCTAATTCTCTAACTTTGAAACTAGGCAGATAGCATAAGAATGTCAGAGGAAAATTGTTACTACATAATGTTAACCTAGTATTAAAAGTAAAGGGAAGAATGGAGAAAACTAGGAAGGCAAAATTTTGACTGTGTCAAAGCTCTAGATTAATTTCCGGAATAAAGATTGTTAACACAGTCACTTTGGAGTTTGAAGAACGTGTGAATGAGAGAAATATGTTTAGCTCACTTTTAGAACGTATGCCCTTTTCTTGGCCTGAAAGAAGTAATACATTCCTCTTTTTAGTTTTCTTAAGGAAAATGCTACAGTTTGTAACATGAATATACAAAGATCTGCAAATTCTTTTGTAGACAAGTTAAATTTTCTTAATGGAGAGATCTTGGATTTGTTTGTTAAGAGCTGGGTCTCTCCCAGAAACCAATGATCTTAGACAAGTCAATCTTAGACAACTTAATTTTCTTCATCTTTAAAGTTTGCATAGTGGACCAAAGTTCTAAAGTCATTTCTACCTCTACTATTCTATGATTTTGAAATATATTTAACTACATTTGCTGCTACTGCTTACCCAAAATAGAAATTGAACACTAGGTTACCCAAATTTCACCTATTTCAAAAACATAAATCATGAAAAGAAAATTTTATGGCATAAGCTTATTACAGACCTTTCTTAATCAATTAATTTCTTGAGTAGTATTTGGTGGGTTTTTTTAGTAAAATAAATAAAACAGATTTTATATTCCTAGTCTAAGCTGTTTTTAAGAGAAAACATTATTGTGTTTGAACATTTAAATAATAAATAAATATTGGCTTTAATGGTCAGAATCCATTGTGGAATTCAGAGGTTTATTTCACTCTAAGAAATGAAATTTACCAAAATTATCACTTGTCATTTCTTTTCCCCCTCCTCTATAGATATTCGTATACCACTAATGTGGAAAGACTCTGATCACTTCAGCAGTAAAGAACGTATGTATGATTTTAATTGTAATTGAAATATCTTCTGTAATATGTAGTAAATTTGAGATTATTAGGAGAAAAAACTGCTTCTCCACTGAAATAAATGGATGTCATTTGACAGAATAAGCAGAATCTTGTTGATAGGAACCTGTGCAAGGATGGTGAGTAACAGGTAATAGAGAAGGGAATTGTGCAATAAAAGGAAATGTTTGAGTCATGGTAAAGGCAACATTATTTGACCGAGATCTTGGAGATCTTTCTGCCTTGTTTTCTTACTTCAGATTATTTAACAGGATGTAAGAGGAAAAGATTTTTAGCTTGATCTGATTGTTTTCCCCTTCAGCATTTTATGGCTTCATATAGTCTTAACAAATCCATGCATTGTGGGTCATGGAAATTAACCTCAAATGATTTTTAGCTGTTAGAGGCAAAGCAGAAAAGATATGATAATCCTTTATCTTTCTTGTCTATTGTGATAGCTTTAAAATCTGAATCACATTGAGCACAATTAGTTTTATATGAAAAATCCAAAATCAGGTTATTATATTTGTTATTCAATTAGGAAATATAAATTACTTTACAAAGGAATACATGCAGGTATTAAGTACATCTTTCTGATTACAGTAGAGAGTTAAGTTTTTCTGAAGAGGTACATTTTCTCAGTAATGAGGTTTCAGTCCTTTAATCACCTAATACTTTTGAAAAACATCATCAAATTAGAAGGCCCAGCAGCTATGGTTTTTGTGTTCACATGTCTACTTTTTATTGTTTTTGTGGTTTCCTCCCTTTCAGTTTGGTGGAAAATGTTTTGCTGTTAATGTGCTTGCTCCTAACCTCTCATAATAGAAAACTTATTTTTCTTAAAATATACTTGGAAACCAAATGACAGGGGTAATAGTATGTACATAAAATAATAAATTTGCTATTAATTCAAGCTTAAAGAGTTTTCTAGGAATAAAATTTGTGAGTTTGGTGGGTGCTTTAGGCTGCTGAGAGGCCTCTATTTTTAACTTTATTTTTTGATACTCCCTACTTTAATTGTTGTGCCTTAGTTGGGCAAGCTATTAATATATATTGGCAAAACAGTCTCTATAAAAAGTTAAAGGATTACAGTGTACAATGTATGAAAATAAGAATCTATTAGCAAATATTTAGGCTAATTATTTTCATTTTCAAGCAGATTTTAACATAACATAGGCATGATTCATCACATGAATCATTGTGTTATGTTGTTTTTCTTCTCTAGGATCACAGCGCTATGCCATTTTTTGTTTATTCAAAATGGGAGCTGAAGTTTTTGATACTGACATGGTGATTGTGGATAAAACAATCACAGATATATGTTTTAAAAATGTGACCATATTGTAAGTATTTTTTAATCTTCATTGAATGAAAAGAATCTAAAATTCTACCTTTTTCAAAGGAAGGCAAATTTATTGGATTATTTTTGAAGCATTAAAATCTTTAAATGTTTAAATTGATTTTGAACATTGCATTATTCAAAATAAGCCCATCTCTGCATTTGAGATTTTTCCAGTGTAAAATAAAGTGGAAATCATGTAATATTAGTAGTAACACTATGAATACAGTGGAATCTCATTATGACATTATTTTATGTAGAGTGAATTTGGGCATAAAAGAGGTTCTTACATCTCATATAGGAGATTTGGTTACAGAAATACCAAAATAGTATAACAACTTTATGAGATAGTTCTGAAATATGTACCATAGGCAAAGTACTTTGGTAAAATTTTGAGATGTTCTTTTTCTTATGGTGCACTTTCATGTTTTCACTCCAAAACAATAAAAAGTTGGGTGATCCTCAGGGCTGTTTTTATTGCCCCTGCTCTTTTACAGGCTCATTTTATTGTGGTCATAATATAGAACCAGAAAGAACTCCTCAGGTAGCCATAGAAATCATTTTTAACTAACATAAGTTTTTCCTGGCCTTTTTTTCTATTGGCCTAAATCAGTATGTGATTTTTATTTCTTACAGGGTTTCAAAGACAGTATCTTTGCATCCAAATATTAATAACTACTTAACTATCAAAATCAATATACATGTTTTTTCCATCTTTAGCTATGCAGCTATATACAGTTGAGATTGAAAGTACTAGTTTTGCCACTCATGTAGCATTAAAAAAATGATTGCAAACCATGTTTTGTGGCTTTGGTTCAGTGTCCCATAAGGAATTGTACAGCACAGAAAAATAAAATACATTTTTCTGAGTTGTCAGCAGTAGTGCAGGCCATCTTATAAGCTCTACTGAACCAAAGAAATTTATTTATGATGCCCCAAATATTGCCAAATGTTTACATAATTGAGACTTAAAAATAAATATTTATTATTTATCTAAATATACTTATTTCCATTATCAACTATTACTAGTGCATCTTTTCTTGCCAAAATCATCCTGTTAATGGACTCTTTTCTTCACATCACTTTGCTATTGTTTGTTTTTACCACAAAGACAAAAATCATAGTTTTTTTCACAGAAAGAACAATGCAAGTTACTTGGGAAGACAACTCATGATTTATAATTTTTTTTAATTCTGTAAATATTTTAAATTGTTCTAAAAATAACTGCTCACAGATGTTCTAAATGTTATTTTAAAATGTGCTTTTTGTTATGATTGTTTTAATAAGTATTCAATATTTATGAATCTCTGGTTTTTCTCTAAATATTGACATTTGTTAGTCATTACCAGGAATACTGTATGTTTCAGAGTTGCCAAATAATAAACTATAAAAATATTTGGAAGTTATTCCTTGGATTTATTCAAACTATAGTTTGGCTATTTAAATCTTAAAAAGTCTATGCTGTGTTTTTAAAATCTCTGAGGCTGATGGATTGTCCTCTACAGACAACATCTACTGCTGATGGACCTCCTTTGCGATTTGAAGTATATTTTACTGTTACTAACATCACCACAATCGTTTATAGTAAAGATAGTTCACTGTGTCTGAGAAAGAGCAAAGCCAATCTTGGCATTGCAGATTTTCTGCATATTGGTTTAATAAATACATACTGAATATCTTTTATGCTAGATTAAGAATACAAAGATTACCAAGACATCACTCCCCCTCAAGGAGTTCATGCCTTGAAATATATCTCTTTATATTCATTTTTTTGTTTATTTTCTCCTGTACAACTAAATAGTGAAATGTTATTTCAGAGTTATTAGGTACAAAGGTGGAGCGGGGAGGAGGGGCGCGGTGTTGAGTGGACTGTATGACTCTTTATGAAAAAGGCGTGAAAACTAAAGGTTTCAGCAGAAGAAAGCTTTTGTTTCTTTTAATTTTCTTTGTGTTCTTTGTTTTCAAATCTTTTTCCTTTGGAGGAATCGTGATTTCAGGAAATCATACATATAACGTAAATACCTTAAAAACAGCTATATTATAGGAATGAAAAGGAGAAATAGCATTGGCAACAAAATGACCAGGGCATTTTATTCTTTTCCTTTAAATAATTTGCCTGTAAATATTGGTTAAGTTGAGTTAAGATTGCCCTACTTTAGAAGCTGGTAGCTCTCGAAGTTGTAGTGACTCTCTCAGGTCATTTAGATACTAAATAAACACTGGGATATTCTATCTCATTAACATATATTAACATAAACCTGTTCCAAATGCTGCTTTTAAATGTTATGAAAACATCACAGGATGTTATTTTATTTTCTACTGAGTTAAATTTCTAACATTATGATTGTCCTTGTTTTTAGTAATGAAGCAGGGCCAGACTTTCAGATAAAGGTGGAAGTATATAGTTGCTGTACAGAAGACTCTTCTATAACCAACACACCAAAAAAATTAGCTAAGAAACTGAAGACATCTATAAGCAAAGCTACAGGGAAGAAAATAAGTTCAGTGCTTCAAGAAGATCATGAAATGTGCTTGTCCTTCAGTTCTGCTATTTAGTAAGTTTTCTAATACAATATTTACAGTGATACAGTATAATTATGTATTTGTGACATTTTAAAGTATTGTATATGGAGAATATCTTTACATTTTAAATGGGAAAAAACATCCTGAGGCAGGAATATAACTTGGTCGTCTGACATTTACCCAGCTGAGTTATCCTTAATACCTTCCTTTGAAAGTAGAAAGTTGGGGCTTCCCTGGTGGCACAGTGGTTAAGAATCTGCCTGCCAACGCAGGAGACACGGGTTTGAGCTCTGGTCCCGGGAAGATCCCACATGCCGCAGAGCAACTAAGCCCGTGTGCCATAACTACTGAGCCTGCGCTTTAGAGCCCACAAGCCAAAACTTCTGAAGCCCGCGCACCTAGAACCTGTGCTCTGAAGCAAGAGAAGCCCCCGCAATGAGAAGCCCGTGCACCGCAACAAAAAGTAGCCCCTGCTCGCCGCAACTAGAGAAAGCCCAGGTGCAGCAACGAAGACCCAACGCAGCCAAAAATAAATTAATTAATTAATTTTAAAAAAGAAAGTAGAAAGTTGGGTGACAGTATGCTTTTAGTGATTTTGAATTCCAGTATCTAGCAGAAAGATGAATTATTTTTCTTGAAAAGGGACTATCTACATGTTAAGTTGTTTGCTACATATAAGTCTACTAATTGGATTTCTGCATATGTCATGCATTAGTCTTAAAGATTTTAAAAAATATTTTATTTCTTTATACCAAAACCACATTACCATTATCACATCTAACAAAATAAAAAATAAGTTCTGAATATCATCTGATGTCCAGTCTGTGTTCAAATTGCCCCAATTCTGAGGAAGTTCTCTTCTGATCTGTGCAAGTGAAGATGAAAACAAGGTCTACAACATTGCATTTAGGTGAGTCTTTTAAGTTTCTTTTAATCTTTAACAATTTCCCATCTACTTTTTTCCTTGCCATTATTTATTGAAGAAGCCAGATCTTATAGATTTCCCATATTTTGAATTTATCTGATTCCATCTTTGTGGTCTTTTTAAACATCTTTTTCTATCCCCTGTGTTTCCTACAACTTGTAGTCAGATCTAGAGGACTGATTAGTTTCAGGTTCTCTTTTAGGACAATGTACCTTCTACTGTATCCCATTTGGAGGTCTTGTCTCACTTTTACTCATGTTAAACCTGACCAGTGGGTTCAGGTGTTGTCAGCCTGATCCATCCATTATAAAGTTCCCTATCAATCTTTTATCTAATGGTGTTAGCAGCTATTGCAGGTCATTCGTTATTTCATTAGGGGTTATAATTTGGTGACTTTCTAAAGTTGTCCTTTATTTATTTATATTTTATCTTGATTCTTTTCTCTCTTTTTTTAAAAAAAATATTTATTTATTTATTTTTGGCTGCGCTGGGTCTTTGTTGCTGCATGCGGGCTTTCTCTAGTTGCAGAGAGCAGGGGCTACTCTTCGTTGCGGTGCACAGGCTTCTCATTGTGGTGGCTTCTCTTGTTGCAGAGCACAGGCTCTAGGTGCGCGCACGTGCTTCAGTAGTTGTGGCTTGTGGGCTCTAGAGCACAGGCTCAGTAGTTGTGGCGCGTGGGCTTAGTTGCTCCATGGCATGTGGGATCTTCCTGGACCAGGGCTCGAACCCATGTCTCCTGCATTGGCAGGCAGATTCTTAACCAATGCGCCACCAGGGAAGTTCTGCATTTATTTTTAAACCTAGAATTCTCTCAAAGAAGAACTTTATTTTGTTAACTCTCTGGATATAAATGCAAAAAAATTGGTGGAGGAGAAGGAGGAAAAAAATACTTGGTTCCGGGCTTCCCTGGTGGCGCAGTGGTTGGGAGTCCGCCTGCCGATGCAGGGGACACGGGTTCGTATCCCGATCCGGGAAGATCCCACATGCCGCGGAGCGGCTGGGCCCGTGAGCCGTGGCCACTGAGCCTGCGCGTCCGGAGCCTGTGCTCCGCAACGGGAGAGGCCACAACAGTGAGAGGCCCATATACCGCAAAAAAAAAAAAAAAAAAAAAAAAAAAAAAAATACTTAGTTCCTTCATTTTAGAATAATAAGTTGATGTTCTACCATGGAGGTGATCAATGTTTTGTTTTATTTGAACTCTTGTATTTTTATATATTTGTGTTTCAATCTATTACAGTTACTCTCTTTGAAGCCAATTTGTCCCATCTTTGATCAGTGGGGAACCTTTAAGCTGCGTCCTTTTGACACAACCTAATCTCTGATTAGCTTCTTTGCTCTCTGGCCAGGGAACATGTTCCATGTTCATCTTTTGTTTTTCTGCCCACAGTTGGAATCACCATCTCTTCAAGGAGCCCTGGTTTCTTTCAGATACTTTCTTTAAACATTGTGTTTGCTTCTTTACAAGTATTTTTATCTTTATGTTTCTTGGGAAAACTGTTGTACAGGCTGCATTCCTAGAATTTCTTTGCATGTCTTGGTAGGGTTGGCTCTTCAGCATGTAAGTAATTTTACTGTAATTACAAAAAGCAAAATATTTTAGGTGTAGATCCTGGAAATATCAACATCAAAATGTAACTAAATAACTCTTTTCATATCAGATATATTACATGTGAAAGTGACTAGGGACTCTAGCATTGTGGCTTTCAGTTTATTTTGATTGAGATCCACAGTAAAAAATACATTTTACATTATTACTGAATGCACAGTAACATAAGCAGACAGACTTCGTGAAGCAATGCTTAGCCCTTGCTATTTATAGTATAGTCACTTGACTTTTTTTATTCTAGTTATTTTCAGTTTCTTTTAATTCCGTTTATGAATCGTTAAATTGATTTCATGATTGTTGAATGGGTCCCATCCACTGAAAAAAAGAAGGCATAGAAGATGTAAATCTTTGCTAATATAAATGTCGTTAAAAAGGAGGGAGGGATACCCTTTCATTTCCTTCGTTTAGAATTAAGGCCGTCTTAAAACTTTTGTAAATTAAGATGATTATCAAGTATTTGCTGGAAAATGCTTTAATTTAACTATAAGGTAATGGAACTGTCTTTTTGATGATAGAATGAACAATTGTATTTCTAGTTTGAAGCATAGATTTTAGAACTGAAAGAGATAATCACCAAGTTAGTAGTTTTAAAACGTTTTTAAGCAGCAAAATTCTTTATTTAAAAAAAAAAAAACAGGACCAACATAGGCAGAACACTCTATGACATAAATCACAGCAAGATCCTTTTTGACCCACCTCCTAGAGAAATGTAAACAAAAACAACAATAAACAAATGGGACCTAATGAAACTTAAAAGCTTTTGCACAGCAAAGGAAAACATAAACAAGACGAAAAGATAACCCTCAGAATGGGAGAAAATATTTGCAAATGAAGCAACTGACAAAGGATTAATCTCCAGAATTTACAAGCAGCTCATGCAGCTCAATATCAAAAAAACAAACAACCCAATCCACAAATGGGCAGAAGACCTAAATAGACATTTCTCCAAAGAAGATATACAGATTGCCAACAAATACATGAAAGGATGCTCAACATCACTAATCATTAGAGAAATACAAGTCAAAACTACAATGAGGTATCACTTCACACTGATCATCAAAATATCTACAAACAATAAATGCTGGAGAGGGTGTGGAGAAGAGAGAACCCTCTTGCACTGTTGGTGGGAATGTAAATTGATAACAGCCACTATGGAGAACAGTATGGAGGTTCCTTAAAAAACTAAAAATAGAACTACCATACGACCCAGCAATCCCACTACTGGGCATATACCCTAAGAAAACCATAATTCAAAAAGAGTCATGTACCACAATGTTCATTGCAGCTCTATTTACAATAGCCAGTACGTGGAAGCAACCTAAGTGTCCATCGACAGGTGAATGGATAAAGAAGATGTGGCACATATATACAAGGGAATATTGCTCAGCCATAAAAAGAAATGAAATTGAGTTATTTGTAGTGAGGTGGATGGACCTACAGTCTGTCATACAGAGTGAAGTAAGTCAGAAGGAGAAAAACAAATACCATATGCTAACACATATATATGGAATCTAAAAAAAAAAAAAAAAGGTTCTGAAGAACCTAGGGGCAGAACAGGAATAAAGATGCAGATGTAGAGAATGGACTTGAAGACACGGGGAGGGGGAAGGGTAAGCTGGGACGAAGTGAGAGAGTGGCATCGACAGTTATACACTACCAAATGTAAAGTAGCTAGTGGGAAGCAGCCACATAGCACAGGGAGATCAGCTTGGTGCTTTGTGACCACCTAGAGGGGTGGGATAGGGAGGGTGGGAGGGAGACGCAAGAGGGAGGTGATATGGGGATATATGTATATGTATAGCTGATTCACTTTGTTATAAAGCAGAAACTAACACACCATTGTAAAGCAATTATACTCCAATAAAGATGTTAAAAAAAAAAAAAACAGGACCAGTAGTGTCCTGAACAAGTTACATTATTTCCTGGGCCTCAGTTTTCTCATGAAAGGTAAGGATGCTTAGACATAATCATCTATTTTTAGAAGGCTCCTTAGAGACATTTTAGGGTTTCATATACCTTTCAAGCATGTAAAAACAATGACTGGGCTTCTCAAACAGTTTAAAATTTCATTGTTTGGCAGGGAATACTTGATTTTTCTATCCTGTCATTTATTATTTGTGTGACCCAAGACAGATTAATTTACTCTGGGTTTTTATTTTTCCCTCTGTAAAATGGGAATAATAATAATGTAATAATATCTAATGCCATTGGATTATTATGAGACTCAAAAAGGTAATTCATGAGCTTGGTATGTAGTAAGCATTTAATAAATGTAGCTGTTACTATTATTGTTACTATTTTTACTGTTCTGAGACCAGTGCTTTTTCTGAAATTTTTTTTCAAATTCATGCTGAAGCACTTCAGTTTAGAAACCTTCTTAGGATTTGTTGGATTAGAAATCCTTATAGGATTATAAAATGTAGACAGATATTTTAAAATTGAAAAACCAATGTTTATCATTTCATAGAAGATACTCTAAGTGATGTTGGAACTTGTGTTTAACCTGTACTCCTCTTCAAAGCCTAGAGATGTATTTGAGAATAACATTATTGCTATTAAGCTCTTTGTAATAGGGACTGACATATTTGTCTTGACGTGTTCATTCTCCTGTTCAGATTTGTCATTCTATTTGGTTTATTTCGTGAATCCAAACACCAATTTTCCTTATCAACATTTCCCATGAAACTTGCATGCCATTTGCTTATTTATACCATTAAAGCTGATCAAAAGATAGGGTAAAACCTTTTATAACATTTCACCAAATTATATTCTTCCAATACCAGCATTCTTTTGAGCTTCTGGTGTGAATGCCAAGTATACTAGGTTAAACTCATAGCCCAGAACTACTCTTACCTGATACTTCCTTAAGTGACCACGTCAGCACCCTGATAGGAGTTTGAGAATAGCATTAGTAACCAGAATGCATAAGAGAATCAGTTTTTATTTCTTTACTAGTGATCTAGTTCAATGAGAAGACTCCTAATATAGCTTTTAATTTTTAACCAAAATGGGCAAACTATATCTTCTCTAATTATATGGCATGTGCCCAAATATAGCTGTTCTTCCTGACAAAAGGGTGCATTTTTTTCAGACTACCGTTTAAGGTAGTCATTTATTTTTTCATAACATTTTTGGAACCCCCGCTCCATCAAATGTTACAACAATTGGCCTATTTGCTTTTCTAAAAAAATGTAGCTGATTAAACTTTTGGGAACTCAATATTAGGGTTGGCTAAAAAGAATGAGAGTAATGTTTTAGTAAGAAAACATTATCCTGACAAGAATGTTTTAAAACTGAGCTCATTGTTGATTTTGGAAGCATTGGCATTGTAATTACTCATGGTTTAAAAATGAAGTAACTTGAAATATCATCATAAAGTATTGTTTGATCTGAAAGAAGACAGTGAACATTTTTGGTAATTTTTAGCATGCTCCCTGGTGTGATTCATTTACTCATTTTATTTGTGGAATTTAGCTTACTGAAATTCCTGTAGCTAGATTTTCCCAGTGTTTCTAATAGCTGAATTAACTATTTTATGCTCCTTGAGAACCATTTAGTACATTATTCTTCATTGTATAAATTGTAATTTTAAACAATTGTGAAAACTAGTAAAATTGAGAGTGATTATTTACTGGACAAAAATGTGTATTAGAAAAAATAAGCCCCAATACTACATTTTAAATTAGATTGAAGTTACAAAACAAATATCCTTGTGCAGAATAAGTGGATTATTTATGTTTTGAGGAACAGTGGTGGTAATGGTTTGGTAGTGTGAAAGATAATGCAGTGTTCAAAAATAGCTAAGGAATTACTCACCTATTGGGTATAATTTTGTTTATTCATTCATTTAATCATCTTAGAAATTATAATTCAGCAGTTATGTCACATGGTACTTTGGATTTAAACGTTAGTAAGTCATGTTTCCTGCACTCAAAATTCTTAAGGAAGTATGAAGGTAGTAAGTAAAGTATAGTGGGATTCTGTTTCCAGTGTACCACTTGCTAGTTATAGGCAAGTCAGTTACATTCTCTGAACTTCAGTTTCATCATTTGAAAATATGGACCGAAATATCTGCCCTGCCTACCTGAAGTAGCTGTTGTGAACTGTTAAAGATATTGCATGTTAAAGTGCCTTAAACTGCACATAGGAAGATGTAGTATTACAAAGCTTTTCATGTCTCTGATTTTTGGGGGAGGTTTTCATCCTACTACCACTTCGCAAATCCTACAGCATTTATTATTTCATTACAAAAGTAATATAAACTTGAGAAATAGAATCTAGAAGAGAAAAAAATGTATTCATAGTTCACCCGAAATTAAATACTTTTTATAATTTTGAACTGATATTTTTCCTCCAGGTTTTAAAATTCCTAGCCTTGGGGATAGATATTCATAATTATACTACACATTCATATACATGCATGTAGATACACACACACATTTTCTTCTTGAGTTATTACAGTCTTCACATGATCATTTTAATGACCACTATCAACTGTCTCTCTCATAGCTTATTCTTAGGGGAGGTTATCAATAATGTTTTTTGTATTGTTATTTTAAGATGTGTAATTCATTGGAAATAGAGGCAAATGTATTACATGTTTACCTTAAAGTAGTTGAGGAAAAGGTGTCTTAGTTACATTTACTTTTTAAGGCCTGAGAAAAAAATTAAACATATACTTGGGTCATCACATAATTTTCGCCTCTTTTGTCACACAGGTTGTCACCTCTCCAGCGCACTCAGTGCAAATGCACAGCCTATAACATAGCTACTTCCTGTGCTCACTAAAAGCAGTATTTCGTACTGCACTGCGTATGGAAATGATGCTAGTCCTGAAGTGACGCATACTCTGATGTTTTTAGTGGTCAGCGAGAATAAATTACATCACTCCTAAAAATAAAACGCAAAGTATCTTCATTCTCTTTCTCTCCCAGTCTGTGCCTCTCATCACTATTTCAGGTATTTTTCTTGTTGGATTTAAAATACATATAGACTGTCCATCTAATACTTTGACCTCTAAGTTTGATGACCTCTTTGCCTCCAGGGATCTTATTCTCATGCCTGTTTTAGCCACCCACCCCACAATTGTACCCTAGGTCTTGTCTGGTCTCTAGTAGTGTCCCACACTATCTACCACCTCCCACGTTTCCAGCTTTCCCCTTTCAGTACTCTGACTCCAACTTAGCTAAAGTTCTATGATTTACCATTTTGTTCTTTCCTAGCATTTCTCTCCTTTTGTCATACTTACCTTGGAAAAACTTCAACCTTGGTTAAATCCTGCCTTTAGCTCTTCTGCACCTGCACTCATGAGGAATAGATGAGGAACCTGGAGAAAACAGTCATACTGACTGGTCTCACTTTAGAGGGATCACTAACCTTAAGTGAGTTCCAGTATGTGCAGTCCTACTAAGTGTCCGTAGCCCTCCACTTTACCTCTCGTCAGAGTATTTCACATTGTGTCACTCTCTCTTATGAAACCTCCAGTACCCACTCCTCTCCACTCCTTATTCAAAGCTGATGACTTCATTTCCTATATCATTGATGCTGCTGAAGTAATCAGAAGAGAACTTGCATATCCTCCATCAACCAAATCTATCAGCCTCCCTGCATCTGTGTATTTATTTGCTGCTTTCCTTCCTTGTAACTGCCTTTGCTCTATCTGAGGCCACCTACCTGTACGCTAGATCCCATCTTCTCAAGTACACAGAAGTAGTCTCCTGCACATGTCCCCCACTTCTACTACATCTTCAGTGTTTCTT
Source organism: Phocoena sinus (assembly GCF_008692025.1). Taxonomy (NCBI): domain Eukaryota; kingdom Metazoa; phylum Chordata; class Mammalia; order Artiodactyla; family Phocoenidae; genus Phocoena; species Phocoena sinus. The sequence goes on along the minus strand of NC_045778.1, from coordinate 15,345,372 downwards.
CTCCTGCATCATTTCCAAAAACATACAAACATGCTGAAATACCTCACATTTCCTCTGCCCCATTTAACAGCTATCCTTTACAGAAAAGTTTTTTATATTCTCTATCTCCACTTTTTGTCCTCCCATTCTCTCTTGAACCATTTCAGTCAAGTTTCATCCATCGTTCAGAAACTGCTCTTGTCAAGGTCAGCAGTGATCTACATGTTGCCAAATACCATGGTCATTTATCATTATTCCTCCTCCTGGACCTTTCAGCATTATTCAACATAACTGATCACTCTCCTGAAACACTTTTTGAACTTGGCTTCCAGGATACCACTTTCGGGGTTTCTCTTCTGCCTCAGTGACAGTCCCTTGCCTGTCTCCTTTGTTCATTGCTCTTCAACTTAATCTGAAATGATGGAGTACTTGTGTCCCAATATTCAGTTCGCACATTTTATTTAACTAACTTTCATTGAATTTCATCTATTTACTGTTAACTCCCAAATTTAATTTCTTGAATAGTTTTTCCTCTCCTAACTGCAGATTCATATATCCACCTGCCTACCCTACAACCCATTCTCAAACTTAATCTGTTCAAAACTAAATTCTTACTTCCCATATCCATTCTCTCAGTCAGCCTCCTTGCAGTTAATGAAAATTCGCTTTTTCTAGTTTCTCAGGCCAAAAGCCTTGGAGTTGTCCTTGACTCTGTCCTTTCTTTTACATCCCATGACCACATTGGGTCAACTTTAAGACTATATCAGGAATCTTAGCACTTCTCACCACCCCATCAACTACCACCCTGTTCCAGGCCTGCATCAGCTCTGGACTGGTGAGGTGCAGTAACTTTCTAGTTGGCATTACCATTTTCAGTCTTGGCCTCTGTGGTCTGTTCTCAACATGGCAACCAGAGAGATCATTTAAAAATACAAGTCATATCATAGCATATGCCTCTGCTCCAAATCTACCACTTGCTTCCCATCTCACTCAGAATAAAATCCAGGGTCCTTATCATGCTCTACAGGGCATGCCCTACTGCAGTGTAGAGTGTCTGCCCCTTCTTACCTCTTAGACATCTTGTCTCACTCTCCCTCACTGTACTCCAGCCACACGGCCGTCTTGTTGTTTGCCAGATACACGCAGCATCACTTATCCACGTACTGTCAATAATCTGTTCCTGAAAATAACATGTTTTGCACTAAAATGCTGATAAGGAGTCTATTTACCATTATTTTAAGCAGGAACAATTGTAATGTAGTTGCATAAAACCTATGTATCAGTTGACAAATTATCACGTTGAGATCATGTTTAACACATTGTGCCCTGATCACCAAACAACTCATATGATTGTTAATAGGCAGTTTTGTGTGTAGTAATATTTACTCTTCATTCTAATTGCTGTTCTCAATTGCTCCTATTCTTTCTCCACAGTTTTTTAAAATACTTCCTCCACTTTGGGGGGGGCACTTTTTATGTAACAGTAGGGAAAAATAAGAGCTAATCATGGAAGGCACTACAGAAATTTGTTCGGGATAAGTGAAAATAGCAGAGAATGGCCCACACTGAGAATGAGGCTAGTGCCTCTTAGCTCTAGAAACAGTGGAGATTTGTTGATACTTAGTGGACTTTCCCAGTAATCTACACAGGAGTCTGAATTATACCAGTCGTATTCAGAATGTAACTTAAAATTCTACTCGTGCATTGTTTTGTTAAAATTTTTTTGTTGAGTTTTGGAGAAAGAAACATAAATTTTCCTGTGTAAACACTGACAAAAAACATTGGCTGGTGAGAGATATCTCTGGTCTATATTGGTTGTATATTAAAAACCAAGATATATCAAACCAATAAATCAAATGCTTTAAGCCTTAAACTTATACAGTAATGTATGGCAATTATTTCTCAATAAAACTGAAAAAAATACCCAAAACCAAGAGGCATTCTCCCAGGGAACAACATTCCGTGCGGTATGCCATTGTTTATTAAAGAGGTGCGTGCATGCATTGCATTCTTGCTACATGTATATATATATTTTTGTGATAGAGATTTTATTACATATTTAGTAAGAGACAAAGAAGGTTTATGAAACATATCACCTGGCCCAATTAATAAAAATTCTCATCAGACTTTATATGGTAATTCTATTTTTAATTTTTTGAAGAATGACCACACTGTTTTCCGTAGTGGTTGTACCATTTTATGTTTCCATCAGCAGTGCACAATGGTTCCAGTTTGACCACATCCTGGCCAACACTCGTTGCTTTGTTTCTTTTTATTTATTTATTTTAATAATGGCCATTCTAATGGGTGTGAAGTGGTTTCTCATTACGGTTTTGATTTGTGTTTTCCTAAGGATTAATGATCTTGAGTATCTCTTCATGTTTTTATTGGCCATTTGTATATTTTCTTTGGAGAAATGTCTGTTTAAGACCTTTGCCCGTTTTTTAATCGGGTTGTTTATTTTGTTGTTGTTGTTGAACATCTAAATATTTTATGTAGTGGAAAATATACTAAAATACTTAAAACATGTCTTTTTTCTCACTATTAGTGGTGCAAAGTACAGTTTGCTAGCTCATACTACCCTGAGCTTGGAAAGTGCTGAGAATAGCTTCAAGACCCATAATCTGTCTATTAATGGGGATGGTAAGTACAGTCTATATTTTACTTATTATACATGTTATATCAATATATGTGTGGTGACAGTAATAATTTCTAATTTTAGTACGTTCCCCTGAAGTGATTATTGGCTTAAATAATGTAGTCACGAGTAACTCTGGATTCTTGAAAATATGTCTGTCCCTTTTCCCCAAAAGCAGAAAGTTTATTTTTCTCTTTCTACTGTTTGCTAGAGATTTGTTTGTGAGGCTTGCTTGGTGAGAACAGAAAGGTTTTGCATATTCTGAATCCTTGTCTTTGACTTGAAATTGGTGACTTTACCACCCTTCTAGTTGTCAAAGATGTATCTTATTTTTAAATTTGAAATTGAGGAAGCCAGTAAAAGCATGAAGAGCCATCTATCAACAAAAGGTATAAGGAAGGTAGTATATAATTTTATATATTATACTTCAAAAAATGAAAAAGAATAAGTAACCCAAATCATATTTCCAAACTGCTTTACCAACACTACTCTATATTTTTCATCATACGTACAAATAGTCTTGGAGCGTGGACAGTGCTCCTGCTGTTTTACAAATCTTCTAATCACTTACCTCCCTTCTTCACCTTGCTATATATTTCTTTTTAATAAACTATAACTACAAATTATCATCTAGAAAAAAAGGTTTAAGATTAATTTAGCCCTACCTTCCCATATATCCTCTGCTTGCTACCAACAGAAGGTAGGCATGAGTGATTCTGTGGATCACTCATTACGTCAGTATACGTTATGTCAATATATGTGTAAACACTGACAAAAGCATTGGCTAGTGAGAGATATCTCTGGTCTATGATGGTTGTATATTAAAAACCAAGATAAATCAAACCAGTATTTTACATTCAGTGTCAAATGGTTTATAACCCATATTATATGATATTAAGTATTTGAGTTTAAATCTACCATCATATTCTGTGTTTTCTGTTTGTCTTACTTATTCCATGGTGGTTTTCTCTTTCTTGCGTCTTTAAGGATTGATAGTTTTATCATTTCAGTTTTTCCTTGTTCTAATTAAAGTTATAATTCTTTTTCTCATCTTTTAGACATTACCTCTAGAAATTTTATTAATCATACTTACGTCTAAAATTAAAAGATAATTTTACCTTTTTCTCAGATCCTGCAAGGACTTTAGAATAAACTCCATTTCTTTGACCTATGTGCTGTTGTTATATATTATAATTCTGTTTGGTTTTTAAATTTCACAAGATGTTTTATACGCTTAATATTTATTTAGATTTGCCTGCATGTCCATGTACTGCTTGTGTCTTATACCTTACATCTGGTATTATTTTCCTGCTGCTTGAAGTGTAATCCTTAGAATTTATTTTAGTTTGTTCTGCTAATATCATACTTCTTAGTTCTTTGTGTATGTCTGAAGATGACTTTGTTTAGCTTCATTCTTTTTTTTTTTTTTTTTTTTTTTTGAGGTACGCGGGTGGGCCTCTCACCGTTGTGGCCTCTCCCGTTGCAGAGCACAGGCTCCAGACACGCAGGCTCAGCGGCCATGGCTCAGAGGCCTAGCCGCTCCGTGGCATGTGGGATCCTCCCGGACTGGGGCACGAACCCGTGTCCCCTGCATAGGCAGGCGGACTCTCAACCACTGCGCCACCAGGGGAGCCCTAGCTTCATTCTTGAAAGATATTTTTTACATGATGAAAAAACCTTAATATTTTACTTTGTGAATATTAAAGATATAATTCCAGTACCTTCTGGCATCTCGTACTGGCTGTCGAAAGTCATTTGTCAACGTGTTGCTTCTGTGAAGGTAACTTTTAATTTTCTCTTTGTCTTTGGTTTTCTGAAGCTTCACCGTGCTATAGGTGTGGAATTTAATTTTATTTGCGCTGCTTTTGGACATCCTTGAACTTCTTTAAACTGATGGATGTCTTTCATTATTTCTGGACGAAATCTTACTTGTCTATTCAGGCAGCCTCTGATCCATCTATTGCCTTTCTCTGTAGCATTCCTAGTAAACCTATGTTAGTCTTTCTGACTGTATCCTCTATGTTTAGTGCCCTTTATGATGTATTCCTCATCTTTTTGTCTGTCTTTGCTGCTTTTCTGGATTTTTAGTGCACTATCTTCTGTTTCCTTTATTCTCTTTGCAGCTCTGTCTGATCTGCTGATAAATCTGTATACCAAGTTCTTCATTTCACTTATTGTACTTCTTATTTCTAGAAGTTCTGTTTGACTTTTTCAAATCTGCTATGCCACTTTTCACTTTTTATTCTCTGCATATATTGTTAATATTATCTTTTAGGTTTTCATTGAAAGAGTAGGCATAGCTATTTTATAGTCTATGGCTAATGATTCAGATATATAAAGTCTTTCTTGATCAGTTTCTCTCCTTTTTTTTTTTTAACTGGTTCTCAGTCATGATGTCTCAATTCCTTGCACGTCTAGTTATCTTCATGTGCTTGTCATTGTAATTGAAAGTCTACATAGAGGAATAAATTAATGCTCGGTGTCTCTTTTTGCATCTCGCAGGCACCTGGTGAGACTATCATTCTGGCCTCACTTTATCCAAAGACCATGTCTGAGTTTCTCTGCATCCCTTCATCCCTACCTCCAGGCAGTGGGAATCCTGGGCAGTTAGGTTGGTTTACTCATGGTTCACCACTACCCTGTTGGTGATTCCTTTGGGATATCAAGTTTAATACGAGGAGAATCGTCCCATTAATCTGCCTACATTGTTCAGGTCCTAGACTGTGATTTCTGTTCTGCTTCCCTCGTCTTGCAGGATCATTAAGTCATAAATTGAGATTTTCTGGGATTGGCAAATGCTCTCAGGACAAACACAGCTTCTGTGCTCATTTAACTCACTGGTTCTCATCAGATTTGTACTGGAAGTTTATTATAGTTTTGTGACCTCTTTCTTGCTCTGGGGAAAAGTTTTAAAATATATTTGGTTCAGCATTTTTAGTAGTTTTCAGTGGGAAGATTGGTCTGAACAATCTAATCAAGCCTTCTATCACCCAAAACTTGAAGTTTGCAATAGTATTAGCATTGTCAGTTTTATCAGAAAACTTGGCAAATTAAGTTTGTTTAATTCCATTTGTGTTAGTTCTCTAGAATTACCAATATTATCACCATATGTTGAGTGCCTATTATGTGCCAGACATTGTTCATTGAAATATTATTCAGCCTTGAAAAAGGAAATTCTGCAATATGTGACAACATGAATGATCCTTGAGAACACTATGCTAACTGAAACAACCAGTCACAGAAGGACAAATACTACCTGATTCCACTTATATGAGGTATCTAAAATAGACAAACTATTAGAAGCAGAGAGTCGAATGGCAGTTCCTAGGGGCTAGGAGAAGGAGAAAGGAGGAGCTGCTAATAAACAGATCTAAAGCTTCAGATATACAAGATGAATAAGTTCTAGAGATCTGCTGTACAACATTACAACATTTGTTAACTCTACTGTATTGTACACTAAAAATCTGTTAAGAGAGTACATCTCCTATTACATGTTCATACCACAATAAAATATAAATAAATAAATGAACACTGTTAAAGCAGTTTTTATTCTTAGTCTCTGTGAGATGTAGTTATAAGGGAGCATCACAGTGAAGTGATTAATAGTGGAGACTGGAGCCATCAGCCTTAGATTTGTATTCTAGCTCTAGCACTGGCTAGCTGTGTGCTTTCACAAGTTCCTCATTTTGTTATCATTTATATTTTACAAATGAGTAAAATACAGCTTAGAGAATGTAACATGCCAGATTATGTAGCTAGCCAGTGGTCGAGCCAGACTTCAAGTAATCCAGGAAAGGCTGTGCTCTTTCTGCTATGCATTCCGGTTAGGCATGATTACTGATAAAGCACCTAAAGACTCAAAATACTATCGATGTGTGAATAATGGAATTGGTGATGAAAGGTCCCATTCTTTCAACCAAGTCACCTGAAAGGTTGTGGAAGGGAATAAAATTCACAAAGAAATCATCGATTTTAGCAGTGTCACGTCTTCAGTGTTCTATAAGATATTACTAGATTCTCCTTTAATAAAATGCTCCTGAGCAAATAAGCATGGGGACTATGTGGTATACTTCTTTCTTTGAGAAACATAATAAAGACTAGCATGTTAAAGACTGTGAAAAGACCTGTGCTTACAGCAATAATACCCAACACCTGTTGACATTGGAACTTGTAGATTCCACAGAAAAAAGTTTCAAGAACACTAACCTGTAAGCCTAACCCTTTTAATGTGATAGGTATATCTCTAGAAATGTGTGTAAATTAAAATCTTGTAAATCAATTATATTTTGAAAAAAAAAGAAAGCTTGTAATTAAAAAGAAACAAAATTTTATACAGAAAAAATCCACCCTCGGATTTATTCATTAATAAATCTATGTTTAATAGGGTTTCCTAAATAAATTTATGTCAGTGTCTACCAAATACTATAAAATAAAGAGGAAATACAAGATTTTTGAAATTTATAACTCAACTGTATTACTTGTGCTAGTTTAAGGAAAATGCCAAAATGATATCTTAAGGCTTATATTTGTCATCAAGAAATTTTTGTACTTTTTACAAAACAATGAAACCACATTGTAAAGATTGACTCACATGGAACTGAGATGTTATCGATTCTTCCTCTTGCCTGTGTTTTGTTTTTGTTGTTGCTGTTGTTTTTAAACTCCATTTTGCTCCCCATCTGAAACTACAGATGAATTAGATAAAATCTTTAAGTAATGAAAAGTCAAACTGCTCTTTCACTTCCTGTTTCATTTCATCTTGTCCTAATACCACCTTTGGTTAGAAAAGAAGAATTAAGTATTTTGATTAATGTGTTGCACAAGAGCAGAAAGACAGCATTGAGAAATGGAAAGGGTATGGTTTGGGGAGTGAGAGTGCCCTGGATATGAAATTATGAGAAGCATCTTTTACATGCCAGACACAGCGATAAATGTCATGCACACACTATCTTACGTGATTTCACAGCAACCCTAGTACTTAATAGGTAGTATTTTAAGAATGAGACATTGATACTCGGGCAAGTTAAGTGAATAGCCTAGATGCTGTATTTCTTGTCAGAAGTAGGGAGAAAAAGCTGTGACTGTGCTTTATTCCACAGTGGTCATGAGCTGTAGAGAAACCTATGTAGGAAGTAAGTGGTGATTGCAGTGTATGTGGCATGTGATCTGTAGAGCAAAGAATTTTACATCCAGTATATCTTTTCAAGGTCTGCAGTGAGGAAGGAATTATTTTTCTTGGTGTGCCATGAAATCTGAACTTATTTTACTAGAGAAGCACACTGTTACATGTGGTATTTAGGTTCCAGATACATTATTGATCGTGACTGGTCTGAAAAACTAATCATTTATGATTCTGTTTCTTTAGGAGGTGGATCCTAACTTAAAAAAAAGCCATTCATAAATCTGGGTTTGCTATGTAAAGAAACTCACTTTTGGGGCTTCCCTGGCGGCACAGTGGTTGAGAGTCTGCCTGCCGATGCGGGGGACGTGGGTTTGTGCCCCGGTCCGGGAGGATCCCACATCCCGTGGAGCGGCTGGGCCCGTGAGCCATGGCCGCTGAGCCTGTGTGTCTGGAGCCTGTGTGCTCCGCAACGGGAGAGGCCACAACAGTGAGAGGCCTGCGTACCGCATAAATAAATAAATAAATACGCTTTCAAACTTTAAACTCATAAATCACAAGGGTGATTTCAATTGTATTACGTAGCTGCATGCTTTTATAGAATTTTTATTTCATTTCCTGCCTATTTTAGAAAAGGAGATTCTCATTTATTTATTTATGTCTGCATTTTTAAATCATTGACTTTATTGTATTTATACACTTATTTCTCTCAGATCAAACCCTTTGTTTCTAAAAGACAGCAGCTTTAACAAAGAGTTGAATAGTCCCAGACAATTTGTGGTATGCTATTCTTTAGTAGAATGTTGAGCAGGTAAATTGTTTAAAAACTGTTTTTGTGTTAACTTTGTGCTCTTCATTTATGCTGGTCTTTTTCATTTAACTGATGTGTCAAGCCTTGGCTACACTGCCTCTATATATTAAATAATGGTATTTTTACAAAAAATGTTTTATTTTCCAGAATTACTAAGACCTTTTGGTCAATGATAGTAACAGCCAATGGTTAGTCATTTAATAGGCAGTTACCAACATGGGTGCAGTGAAAACTTTACAGATATTTTTTATGTGGTCCAGTGTGAACATAGAACCGTATGTTGCATTTTATTTATACCCCAATACACAGAATAAATTATGCAGTGCTTTCCTTCCATACAGTTATAAAGGTTGTATACCTACCTGCACACTACATTAAAGGACTATCTTAATGTTTTTTGAAAGAACTTTTTTAAACAATTGCAGACTTACAGAACAGTTAAAAGTTGAATATCAAGATTTTTTTCCCCCCAAAATATATGAGAACAAGTTGCTTACCTGATGCTTCATTACTCCCAAATATGTTAATACCTGTTCCTACTAAAAGACATCTGACTACATCACTACAGCTATTCAAGTCAGCATTAACACATTACTATTATTTCTACTAATACAGACACCATTCAAATGTTACTCCAATAATGTCCCTTATGACAAAAGGCTCCAGTGCAGATTCACGCATTGCATTTAATCATCATGCTTCTTTAGTTTCTTTCCATTTAGATGAGTTCTCCAGTCATTCCTTGGCTTTCATAACCTTGACATTTTTAAACATCATAGTTATTTTGTAGAAGTTCCCTCAGTTTGGGTTCGTCTGCTGTTTTCTTGGACTGAGACTCAGGATATGCGTCTTTGGCAGAAATATCACAGACGTGATGCTGCGTTCTCATTGCATTCTATCAGGTGGCATCTTTTGATTCATCCCATTACTGATGATGTTCACTTGATTAGGGTGGTGTCTGTTAAGCTTCTCTACTGTTAAGTTACTCTTTTTGTTTTCCTCTTTGTAATTAATACATATTTTATGTGTGGGAGGGGGATACTTTGAAACTAAGTATATTTATTAGACTTTCAACTTATTCATTGATTTATTTATATCAACATGGACTCATGTTTTACAGTTTTATTCAGTGCATTATAATCTGCTAATATCTTGTTTAAAATTCAGATTGTCTCCATTTTGGCCAATGGGAGCACATTCAAGATGGCTTCTTTGTCTTTTTACATGTCCTTCTCATTCATTGGGTACTTCCTTGCGTAAGGCATAACAAGATATTTCAGGCTCATCATGTACTTTCCCTGCCCCAGTCCTGGAGTCATCCGTTTCTCCAAGGAAGGCTGGTTCTTTTTAATAGAAATAATATTTAGAAGACATGATCTGAGCTATAGGTATATTCATTGATATTAGACTGTCACTATTAGGTGTCACTTTTCCTAGGCCCTCTCAGTGGACGTACATGTATATATATTTTGTTATGCATTTCTTTTTTTAAATGTATTTATTTATTTTTGGCTGTGTTGGGTCTTCATTGCAGTGCGCAGGCTTTTCATCGTGGTGGCTTCTCCTGTTGCAGAGCACGGGCTCTAGGTGCATGGGCTTCAGTAGCTGTGGCATGTAGGCTCAGTAGTTGCGGCTTATAGGCTCCAGAACTCAGGCTGAGTAGTTGTGGCGCACGGGCTTAGTTGCTCCGCGGCATGTGGCATCTTCCCGGACCAGGGCTCGAATCCATGTCCCCTGCATCGGCAGGCGGATTCTTAACCACTGCACCACCAGGGAAGTCCTGTCATGCATTTGTTCTTTTTTTTTTTTAAACATCTTTATTGGAGTATAATTGCTTTACAATGGTGTGTTAGTTTCTGCTGTAAAACAAAGTGAATCAGCTATACATGTACATATATCCCCATATCCCCTCCTTCTTGCGTCTCCCTCCCACCCTCCCTATCCCACCCCTCTAGGTGGTGACAAAGCACCGAGCTGATCTCCCTGTGCTATGTGTCTGCTTACCCCTAGCCATCTAGTTTACATTTGGTAGTGTGTATATGTCCATGCCACTCTCTCACTTCGTCCCAGCTTACCCTTCCCCCTCCCCGTGTCCCCAAGTCCATTCTCTATGTCTGCGTCTTTATTCCTGTCCTGACCCTAGGTTCTTCAGAACCATATTTTCTTTTTTAGATTCCATATATGTATGTTAGCATACGGTATTTGTTTTTCTCTTTCTGACTCACTTCACTCTGTATATCATGCATTTCTTAATCTCTGTATGTTGAAAACCATGAGTTCACACCAGTATGTCTAGTTCTAATCCAGTACCAAAGAGTTCATTCTGCACATTTGTAATTCCTTCCTTCTCCTTCCAGTGAGAAACCTGTCTTCTATTATCTTTAATGCTTTTTATTCTTTGGTCAGTCTCCTTAAAAGCAACCATTTTCCATCTTTCTCACGTAACTGCTTCTCTCTCCTGCCGGGGCTCTGACTCCCCTTCTGGGCTGCCCCTGGCCCCACAGGGATACTCCTTACCTTGCTCAGGCTCACACAGCCCCCCCAGGGCTGCCCTCCTCAGCCCATGTGAACACCGTCCTCAGCCTGCTGTGCTCTGACACCCCATACCCGGCTGTCTCTCTGCTTGCATTTCCATCTCCCCAGGCTCTGACACACTGTTCTGGGTCACCAAATGTGTGAATGGTCCCCTCGCTACTCTCAAACTGACTCCCGTGGCTGGACCGCCCCCCGCACTCTTCTTAATTTCCCTGGATTCGGACACCTCACTTGGGCAGCACTGCACACAGATACCCTCCTTACTCTACCTGGGCGCCTCCTCCCCACGCCAGGCCGGCCACTGAGCAGAGACCCCTTTTGGGTTCTGTATTCCCCATGTGATCCGTCCTCCTCAGCCCCTTCAGGCTCTGATTCCTCATGCCAGGCAGCTCTCCCACTCACCCTCCTTACCCTGACTGGCCCCAGCACCCAGCTCTGGCACACTACTGCTTCCTGCCCACCCCCTGCCCAACTCCTGGCACAGATACCCATTGTGGTGGACTCCACGTAATGGCTTACACCTGAGTTGTTCAGTAAGGGAAGGGACAAGGGGAAAGGTCAAAAGGGTTATTATTAAATTCTTATCATAAAGTTGTGCCCTGAAGTGTTTTATTCAGAGCATCACTTTGCTAATTATTATAATGAAAATCAGAGCAAAAAGTAGAATTTGACAAACAAAAATCACTTTATTAGGATGTTTTTTAAAATACATGAGTTTACTTATATGCCCTGAACTACCTCCATTGCTTAATTACTTTAAGATCAAACAAGAGATCAAGAGACTAAAAGTTCCATGTCTCCTCCAGGTGATAGCATGCTGTAAACTATCAGTTTAATATCATCCTGTCCTGACTGCTTTCTTTTATTTGATTTTGTCATTGAATACAGTCATTTGAGCAGGATGAACCTTTACATATGTTCTTATATAAAGCAAAAAAAATTGTAAAAATAATCAAAATGTATAATAATGACCTGAAGTAAACATATATTTATAACTTGATTTTTTTCTCGTTTAAATAGAAGAGTCTTCGTTTTGGCTTCCCTTGTATGGCAACATGTGCTGCCGATTAGTCGCCCAACCAGCTTGTATGGCTGAGGACGCCTTTGCAGGATTTCTTAATCAGCAGGTTAGAGAACTTTAAATATCCTGCAACAATTATAGCTCTGATTTTGATCTTAATATCCTGGCAGTTGTTTGGCATTCTGATATTGTGAAGTATTTTTTTTTTAATAAAGTCTTCTCTTAAATGACAGTTTTCTCCTTGTTAGACATCAAATGTGGGGGAGGGTGCAGCTGGGAGTGAGAAGGTAGGGAAGGGGAGGGGTCTGATGCAGTTTTGATGGCTAAGGGGCTACTTCTTCCAGGTTCCTCTGCTTCATTAATAGCAGTAACAGGATAATCAGTACCAGAGGACTCCTTGTGGAAACTGATGAGGACTGCTCAACACCTTTCACATGAAGGCCTTTCTGGCCGACAGCTTTTGGCACAGTTTAGGCCTCTGCGCTTCCAAAGCTGCCTCTGTGCCACCTACTCCTAATTTATTTATAACCATAGTTATTTGTATTCAGTAAATAATTAATTATGGGCCTCAATGAATCAATAGCTTTTTAAAAAAGACTCCATTAAGAGGAAAGAAAATTTGCATTCTTACAGGGAAGTCAACATTTTCCAGTGTTCTGAGAACAGTAAGGGAATATTTTGAATATTCAATTATTTTGAATATTCAGTTATTTTTATACTTTTCCTGAGTCATTACGTGAATTGCTGTGGAATTCCAATCACTAATTTTTAATAGACTAGCTTCTCTAAAACTGCATTGATTTATGATTTTATGTATATAAAAGTTATGTGATAATTATTACCTCTTTTGCTTAATGCTTTTGAGAATTCCACACCTTTCTTCTCTGATACAAACTTACTTTTTTACTTTGGGTTATTGACTTATTGTATAGTAAATTAATGGGTAACTCTATCGCATTAAAACATTTCAAAAAACTAACTTTGCTAATTCAAGTATTTTGTTGAATTTAGAGTTAAGATGATAAATAATGATTTAAAGTTGAGAGTTTCTTGATTTTTCTTTTTCAGCAAATGGTAGAAGGTCTGATTAGTTGGAGAAGGTTGTATTGTGTTTTACGAGGGGGTAAACTCTATTGTTTTTACACTCCAGAAGAAATCGAAGGTAAAGTGGAACCAGCTTTGGTAGTGTCCATTAACAAGGTAAATAAAATGCTATTTTGAAAATAAAGGTATAACATTTTGTGAAGTTTGTTCTTTTCTATTACAATTCACACTGTTGTCATCTTATTTACAAAAAGGGAAGGACTGCTAAAACTAGGTTAGTTCATAAAGATATTCTTATTTTTCTTTCCATTTATAGAGCTTATCTGGTAAAGGAAATACTATATATTTCCTCCGAAAACATAGTAATTGGAATCTATACTAGCAAATAGATTTTAAAGCAGAGAATGTAACTCTACATTAACAGGGTATTTAAATTTTTTAGGAATTTATTTAATTAAGAGATTATAAAAACATAAATTGTTAGCTCATGTTAACGATGATGCTCTTTCTAGTTAATACTTAAATGAACCCAGAAAAAGAAATTCCTGAGTATACTTTCTGATTTCTTATGGGGCTAATGGGCAGTTGTTCAACCTTCTGCCAGGACAAGAAAGCCTCACATTCTGTTTAGAATACCACATACACATAAATATACTGGTTTGATACAAAGGAAATTATAAAATTTTAGTTAGAAAGTTTTCACCCAAAAATCTGTAGGAAAAGTTTTCAGTCTAAGGCAGGCTTATTTTCTTTATCTCACAATCTTAAATTTGTTTTCATCTATCATCCAAGTCTAGGGTTTATTAGAGGATATTTTTCCCCTCTTTTTATAGCATTCCTACTCTAGAGTTAAAATGGCATTTCTAGAGTAGAATGTCATGTTTTCTGCCTATGGACGGCAATTAATCGTTTTAGTTTTTTTACTTTGCTTACCTTCAGAGTGGTTGAAGTGGAAGTATATGATAAAATATGAGCCATCACATCTGTTAACTGTAAGATACATGTTCTACTTGCCTTTAAGTTATCTTTTGAGGAAAAATGTAAAGTTATATGTCCTGAAAAAACATGTAGATACTGGTCTGCTAGTGTATAAGGATTTAGTTAATTTCTGTGATCTTTGCAATAGTAACATTTGATCTGTTTCTATCCTGCTTTTAGAAATGACACTACTTTTTACTCAAAGGAAATCCTTCAGTGAGACCTTTTTACTATGTAATTAAGTCCACTTAATTTGTCTGTTTTGTGTATAAGAAAGATTAATGTTGCTCTTAAATAATATACCTCAGTATTGTAGCATAGTGAATTTATTTTCATTTAGAAAATTAGGTTAATGAAAGTATAATTTTATTATTGGAAAATTGATACAATTTTTTCATTGTTCTGTTTTGTTTATGCAGTGTTCATTCCCCCCCATAGTCTTTTGAAAATTTCAAATGTACAGAAAAGTTGAAAGAAGAGAAAAGTGAAACCTGATACCCATCACCTAGATTCTTCAGCTATTAACATTTTGCCACATTTGCTTTCTCTTTAGATAGTTAAAAAAAATTTTTTTCCGAACCACTTGAAAGTAAGCAGCATACAGCATAACATTTCTTTCCTAGAATATGTCAGCATATTTCTCCTGAAAACAAGGACATTTCTTTCATAACCATAATATTATTATCACACTCAATAAATTTATTGTTGATAAAATAATATTATCCAAGATACAGAGCAAATTGCCCCAGTTATTCCCAAAATATTCTTTCTTATTTTTATTTTTTGTTTTATCCAAGACCCCATCAAGGGTCACAGATTGCATCTGATCACTATGTCTTTTGTTTCCCTTTTACCTAAATTGTGCCCTTCTCTTGCCTTTTTTTTTTTTTTTAATGACACTAACATTTTTGAAAAGTCCAGGCAAGTCCCCAAATCTGTTTTTGACTAATTGTTTCGCTAGATTCATGTTAAGTATTTTTGGCTGGAGGTCTACATAGATGATTTTGTCTAACCTTATTTTCACTAGGTAGTAAAAATGGAATCCTACCAATTTTTTTCTTACATGATGCACAATGGAATATGGATAGCTATAAACCAAATTAAAATGTAATCTAAGCAAATGATATTTTAAAAGTTTGATTTGAAAACAGTCTTCAAAGTGTTCATTTTACCTATCTCAGCCCTTTAAGGAAGGCAGAGCATGTAGGTCAGCCCTGATTTACAGGTATCTTATTTCTGTTTTACAAGTGACAAAACATACTCAGAGATCAGATAGAACTTGTTTAGCTAGTAAGTAAAATTATATGGCTTACTCTTTCCTAATGGGTAGAAAAAAATAGATAAAAATTCATGGATTGTTTATCTGTTTCTTCATAGACATACTGCAAGACAAGATTTGGAAGGCAAAATTAGACTTTTCCCTATCTCCATATCCACTTTGTATCAGTTTTGAAAGTAAAAAGTAACTCTGAAATGAAGTTCTGAGTCCAAAGCCAAGTTACCTGTAGGCAATGACTTAGGCATGTATTGAATCTTTACCATTTAAATTTAAGAGGACAGTTATAATAGAACTCCTCTGTTATTGTAGTCAGTGCATCTGTATTTTCTTATTTGATGACAAGAGTCTAATTCCAGAAAAGTAGTTAACAGGATCTACATGGCCTGACTAAATTGACCTTTTTCAATTGACTCATTTTTCCTTGTGGTAATAAAGGCGATGGCCTGGCAACCGATGGGATTCTGTAGTCAATCGACTCCATTATTAAGATGACTGAAATCAGCGTACCTAGAAATCCCAGTGGTGGCTCCACTATTGAGCTTTACAAATTCACAGGAAAATGGTTTGTCTAGTAATTTGTATAGACTCGACCTTAGACTTGGCGGGACAGCGTGGGCTGTATTTGACCCTGAGGACTGATGACATAAATATCTCTTCCATCAAATATGACTTTTGTCTAAACTACCAAAAAGAATTTTAATATTAAACCATGAGGTAAGGTTAAGGTTGGGAAGAATAATATAATTTAGTTGCTTATCTCAAAGATTAAACTGATGACAAAGTGTTACATTCTGTAGCTTTGCGATATTTCCATCTTAATTTCCTCCAGTGCCGATTCCAGCACTGATTCCTGCCCTTTCTCTTTAGAAACTTTTCCCTTTGCATTTCCTACTTCTTTTTTTTTTGATTTTTATTGGAGTATAGTTGATTCACAATGTTGTGTTAGTTTCTGCTGTACAGCAAAGTGAGTCAGTTATACATATATCCACTCTTTTTAGATTCTTTTCCCATATAGGTCATTACAGAGTATTGAGTAGAGTCACCTGTGCTATACAGTACATCCTTATTAGTTATCTGTTTTATATATAGTAGTGTGTATATGTCAATCCCAATCTCTCAATTTATTCCTCCCCCTCTTTCGTCCCTGGTAACCATAAGATTGTTTTCTACCTCTGTGACTCTATTTCTGTTTTGTAAATAAGTTCATTTTTACCATTTTTTAAGATTCCACATATAAGCGGTATCATGATATTTGTCTTTCTCTGTCTGACTTACTTAGTATGATAACCTCTAGGTCCACCCATGTTGCTGCAAATAGCATTATTTCATTCTTTTTTATGGCTGAGTAATATTCCATTGTATATATGTACCGCATCTTCTTTATCCATTCAAATGTCAATAGACATTTATGTTGCTTCTGTGTCCTGGTTATTGTAAATAGTGCTGCAGTGAACATTGGGGTGCAATGTATCTTTTTGAATTATGGTTTTCTCTGGGTATATGCCCAGGAGTGGGATTGCTGGATCATATGGTAGCTCTGTTTTTTAGTTTTTTTAGGGAAACTCCATACCATTCTGCATAGTGGTTGTACCAATTTATATTCCCACCAACAGTGTAGAAGGGTTCCTTTTTCTGCACACCCTCTCCAGCATTTACTGTTAGTAAATGTTTTTGATGTTGGCCATTCTGACCATTGTGAGATGATACCTCATTGTAGTTTTGATGTACATTTCTCTAATAGTGTTGTTGAGCATCTTTCCATCTTTTTTGGCCATCTTTGTCTTTGGAGAAATGTCTATTTAGATCTTCTGCCCATTTTTTGATTGGATTTTTTTTTTGTTTGTTTGTTATTGAGCTGCATGAGCTATTTGTATATTTTGGAGTTTAATACTTTGTCAGTCACGTTGTTTGCAAATATTTTCTCCCATTCTGTAGGTTGTCTTTTTGTTTATGGTTTCCTTTGCTGTGCAAAAGCTTTTAAGTTTCATTAGGTCCCATTCGTTTATTTTTATTTTCATTACTCTAGGAGGTTGTTCAAAAAAGATCTTGCTTTGATTTATGTCAGAGAGTGTTCTATGTTTTCCTCTAAGAGTTTTATAGTATCTAGCCTTACATTTAGGTCTTTAATCCGTTTTGAGTTTATTTTTGTATGTGGTTTAGGGAGTGTTCTAATTTCATTCTTTTACATGTAGCTGTCCAGTTTTCCCAGCACCACTTATTGAAGAGACTTTCCTTTCACCATTGTATATCCTTGCCTGCTTTGTCATAGATTAGTTGACCATAGGTATGTGGGTTTATCTCTGGACTTTCTATCCTGTTCCATTGCTGTATATTTCTGGTTTGGGGCCAGTACTGTGCTGTTTTGATGACTGTAGCTTTGTAGTATAGTCTGAAGTCAGGGAACCTGATTCCTCCAGCTCCATTTTTATTTCTCAAGATGTCTTTGGCTAGTCAGGGCCTTTTGTGTTTCCATACAAATTGTACAATTTTTTTGTTCTAATTCTGTGAAAAATGCCATTGGTAATTTGGTAGGGATTACACTGAACCTGTAGATTGCTTTGGGTAGTATAGTCATTTTGATAATGTTGATTCTTCCAATCCAAGAACATGGTATATCGTCCATCTGTTTGTGTGTCATCTTTGATTTCTTTCATCATTATCTTATACTTTTCTGAGTACAGGTCTTTTGCCTCCTTAGGTAGGTTTATTCCGGTATTTTGTTCTTTTTGATGCAATGGTCATTGGGATTGTTTCCTTATTTCTCTTTCTGATCTTTCGTTGTTAGTGTATAGGAATGCAAGAGATTTCTGTGTGTTAATTTTATATCCTGCAACTTTACCACATTCATTGATGAGCTCTAGTAGTTTTCTGGTAGCATCTTTAGGATTTTCTATGAAGAGTATCATGTCATCTGCAAACTGTGACAGTTTTAACTCTTCTTTTCCAACTTGGATTCCTTTTATTTCTTTTTCTTCTCTTATTGCCGTGGTTAGAACTTCCAAAACTGTGTTGGATAAAAGTGGCGAGCGTGGACATCCTTGTCTTGTTCGTGATCTTAGAGGAAATGCTTTCAATTTTTCACTGTTGAGGGTGATGTTTGCTGTGGGTTTGTCATATATGGCCCTTATTATGTTGAGGTAGGTTCCCTCTATGCCCACTTTCTGGAGAGCTTTTTTTAATCATAAATGGGTGTCGAATTTTGTCAAAATCTTTTTCCACATCTATTGAGGTGATCATATGGTATTCTTCAATTTGTTAATGTGGTGTATCACATTGATTGATTTGTGTATATTGAAGAATCCTTGCATCCCTCAGATAAATCCCACTTGATCATAGTGTATGATCCTTTTAATGTGTTGTTGGAGCATTTCCTACTTTTATCTCAGGTTTCCTTTGAGCCCTTCCATTCACCTGAAAACTTCACTCTTAATAGTAAATGCCACTGGTCTTGTTATTTAACTATGTCAAACACCATCTCAGTCAAGAAATCTATTTGTTACTTCTAAAAACATGACTGTTATCTAATTATATCTTGTATTAAAGTAATTTTTACTTATTTTTCTCAGCTTATAAGATTATTCAAATTTATAGAAAAGTTGAAAAAAATACTACAGTGAACACTTGTATACCACCCAGATTTAACTGTTAACATTTTGTCATATTTGCTTTATCTATTTTTCTTTTTTGGGGAGGGGTTTAAGCACTTTATATTTTATTTAATTTTTTAATCAGCTGTTATGGTGGTATGGTTTACATAAAATAAAATTCACCAGTTTTAAGGGTACAGTTTGATAACTTTGACAAATAATATACAGTTGTGTAATCATTACTATAATCATTATTGGATTATAGTTTTTAAAATCTTTTTTATGAGAACATTAAGTCTACTCTCTTAGAAAATGTTACTTATTCAATAGTGTTATCAACTATAGTCACCATGTTTTACGTTAGATCTTTGGACCTTATTTATCTTACAGCTGAAAGTTTTGTTTTGTTTAGCTGCAAGTTTATAAAGTCTCTTATCTATATTTTTTGCTGAGCCATTTGAACATAAGTCTCCAACATTGATAATTCATCCCTGAATACTTCAACATCTTCCTTTTAAAAATAGGAGCCTCTCAAATTATATAAATTTATATATATATATATAAAATTATGTATATGCGTATATATATATATATATATATAATTACAATACCATTATCACAGCTAAGCAAATTAACAGTAATTCTCTTATATCATCTAATATCCAGTCCATAGTCAAGTTTCCCCGTTGTCTCCAAAATGTCCTTTTAGCTCTTGTTTTCAATCTAGGAACTATTCAAAGCTTGTGCATCCTTTGTACTTCTTCTAAACTGTAAATTAGGTCTAGGGGCTTGATTAAATTCATTTTAAACATTATTATGAGAATATTTCATGGATAATAACAAATACTTTATGAAGAATTCTGTTCAGAGGCATATGATGTCAAGTGTCTTACTATTGGCAATGCCAGGTTTAATGACTTGGTTAAGGTGGTTACCACTAGCTCTTTCCACTATAACGGTAAATTTTTGTCTTTACAATTAGCAAGTCAATGAGGTGATGCTTAGACACAGTGTGACTATCTTTATTGTCCAGCAATCTTTCACATAATGGTTTTAGTGAACTGATTGCCCTTACCTGAATCGGTCATTATATTGGAGATTGCACATGTTTTTCTACTACTGTCCTTCCTTCTGTATGTGTTAGCTGGCATTCTTTTGTAAAGGACTTTTTCTTATCAACTAGGAATGAATTACAGTCTTTCCTGAAAAGGCTGGGTAAATGTTTAATGTTAATGACCAATTTTCAGAGTAAGGAGTTGTGTTATTACATGTTGACATTGTATTGTTATTGGCAATATGTATTGGAGCGGAGTTACCCCCTGCAGAAGTAGCACATGAGTGTCGTTTCTGTTGTCCCACACCACCTCCAATATTATGATAAACTCATAGATTTTAATCTATTCAATCTACTCAGTGTTTTAAATTACTTGGTTTTTAAATATAAGGTAGATGTTTTAATTATTTTGCTTACTTTGTAAATTTCTAAGGGACATGTACTATTAGAGTATTCTTAAATAAAGGGGATCATTGATAAATGCCAACTTGGTTGGATAGTGTTTTTGTTTCAGTTTTTAGTGTATTTCCAGTGCTGGGTCTCTAAGATCTTTTTATGCTTAATAATGTTAAATGTTAAATACAAAGTTTCTTTCTTTTGGTTGTCTTTCTCCTCTCATGATTTAGAAAATAATAATTTTGCTTAATGCTGCTTTAAAAATTATGTGAAAACATGAATTTTACAGTTGCTAAGGTATATAAATAATAGTTCTGCTATTTTGATCACAGGATCTGTTCTCTGACTATAATTCTTGTCCTTCTAAATGGCATTTCCTGTAAGGCTAAGTCAGTTCATTAATTTTCAGAGGGAGCCATCTGTGGAAATAGTCACATTAAGGAAAGAAAAGCCTAAAAGCTATCCCCCTCCTCTTTTCAATCCAAATTTGAAAGGATGATTTACTTCAAAGTGATTGCTTCAACTTCAAAAAACTTCCCTATGAATGTTCTTGAGCTAGACATTCTCAATAAGGGGTACTTAACTGGAGCCACTGAATCTCCTATACGTTGTAGAAAGCATTTTATTAGCCAAAGTTTTATCCATTGCCAGTGGGGTGGGGAGTGGAATGGAAAAGAAATGTGAGTCTTTGAGATCAATAGTCTTTTCTTGATCTAAATAGTATGCATCACTTCATTTTAATGAATAATAAAATCTGTACCAAACAAGTCAATAACACTAGTTGGTGTGATAGTCCTTTGTTACATTGTCTTGAAATTGTTTTTAACCATTACATTTATCATGGACCCTAGCAAGTAAAATTACCATGAAGCACATGGGATTTTCTTCATATTATGTTAGTCCTCTTAATGCATATATCACCTATTCAGATTGTCCCTTATTAAATACAGCAAAAAGAATTTTTTAAGCAGTCTTTTCCTTTAAGAGTTTACATCTGATTTCATTGACATAAATTGAAAATAATTATATCACTAATACTAATCAGACCTAATGCTTGGTTTAATTTATGGTTATGCTTTATGTACTTCAAACATTCCTTGTCATATATTGTAGAAGGTATGCTTTCTTTGTCATTAGAATACATATAAGGTCTAAAGCTTGTTTTTAGCCATCAACAATTTTGTCTTCATCCCTGATTAACAAGACTTTAGACCAGACGCCTTTCAAAGAACTCATTTATCTTTACAACATGTTTGTGAGGAAGGTGTGAGTGAAATATTATCTCTGCATTATAGATAAGAAAGCAGGCTCTTAGTTTTTTGTACTTGTATTTTATTTTTTAATTGTTTTTTTGAAAAATTTCAAGATAATCTATAGAAAGAATGGTATAAACGAACCCATCTGTACCCTCACAGATTTCCTCCACCGTTGGATTATTTTGAAGCAAATCCTAGCAATCATATCATTTTACTTGTAAATATTACAACTGCCGTACTTAAAATTTATAGCCGTACATAAAGTCAATATATCATCAAAAATCCAGACAGTGTTCAAATGTCTCAGTCTTGTAATTTTTTAAACAACTTTTTGAATCAGGATCCAAATAAGGACCATACATTGCATTGATTGATTAGTTCTCTTAAATCTCTTAGTCTGTTGGCTTTTATTCTAACCCCCTCTTTCTCTCGCTCTCTCTTTCCCCTACACATATACACACACAATTACACACAATTTGTTTGTTGAAGAAATTTGGTCATTTATCCTACAGAGTTTTTCAGAGTCTAGAATTTGCTGATTGCATCTTCAAGTTGTCTTTTTTCTTCTATTTCTGAATCAGATTTAGGTTTCTTGGTTGGTTGGTTAGTAAGGATATGTCTTAGTACTTTTATCAGGAGGCGTATAATAACATCTGGGTCTTCCACTCATGTTGTTAGACCCAAACGGTCTACGAGGGATTCCAACTCGCCCAAGAACCGCCAAGAGTCGAGAGCCGCTGCAACACGCAAGAGGTTTATTAGGAGCCAATGCACCGGGGTTCCCTGAACCTCACGCAGGAGGCCGATGGGGAACCCCTAAAAGCGGAATCACATACTTTTTATAGGTTTATTTACTCATAGGGCGGGTATATTCTCACAATGATTGGGTAAATGTGGTGACTTTTGAATTCATTGGCTTAGGAACTTTTGTCCCACCTTCTGGCCGTTATAGTTGTTTGTTCATTGTGGCGGTTAGGGCGTATACCTGTTACGGGCAACTGGAAAATTACCCGCTGTCTGGCAAGTCCCCGTCAACTGAAAAACTCCAAGAATTGGTTTCGATAGGGAGAAGGAGTGGCGCACGATAGGGAGAAGAATTGGTTTCGATAGGGAGAAGGAGTGGCGCACGATAGGGAGAAGAATTGGTTTACGGGAACAAGTGAGGGGGTGGAAAGTCCCTAAAGGCCCCACATTCCCCCCTTTTTTTTTTTTGTAACTAATTTCAATCATGGAATTTCAGTTTCTTTTTGCGAGTTTTGGTATTGTTGCCTTAGCATTAAAACTTGTACCGTACTAATGCGTTCTCTAATAAAGGCTATCAGGCGATTCAGAATGCATGGTCCAAAAGTTAAAAGCAACAATAAAATAATGAGGGGCCCTAACAAGGTGGAAACTAAAGTAGTAAGCCAGGGAGATTTATCAAACCATGATTGAAACCATCCTTTTTGATTTTCCCTTTCCTGTTGTCTTTTGTCCAGGCACTCCCTAAGTTTGTCCATAGTTTTGGTAATAGCCCCAGAATGATCAATATAAAAACAGCATTCTTCTTTTAGTGCAGCACATAGTCCACCCTCCTTAAGGAACAGCAGATCTAATCCCCTCCTGTTTTGCATTACCACCTCTGAAAGCGAGGTGAGGGATTCTTTTAACTGAGTTATGGAACTTTCTAATGCCCGGAGGTCAACATCTACAGCTTGCCTTAAGGCATCATAATAGTGGGGTTGTTGGATGAGGGCTGTTGTACCCGTTCCTACCCCGGCTGCCATTTCTAGTCCTAGGAGTACAGCCAGGGTGAGTGTTATGGGTTCCCTCTTAAACCTTCCTCTGCCCTCATATTCATCTAGAAAGGATGAATCTGAATGATAAATGAGTCTGGGGACCAGCTGAACTAACACACAAAAATCGGTTGAAGCTTTAAGGACCTCTAAAGAAATGCAGGGGGTCAATCCTGTGTTACATGCCCACCATCCATCCGGAGGAGGGAGGAGATACCCTGAGCCCTGTGGGAGGCTTAAATTGGCACAAAGATGTCGGTGGGACGAGGGGGGCGTTCCTACACATGTACCGTTTCCTAATACTGAGGCCAGGGTCAATTTACTATTTCCTTCTTGTTTCCATCGACATTGATCTGGAGTGTTAACATTATTATAATTAGAATTATATCCTATAGCATCATAATAAGGGGGAGGAGCAGCATAGCAAAGCCAACATGATTTGGTAGCCTCCGGGTTTGTGGCATTTAAAACCTCAAAAGCCACCTGGACCAATGAGAGCATTCGGTCCCGGGGGGGGGGGGGGGGGGGGGGGGGGGGCGGGGGGCGGGGGGGGTGGTCTTGGGCTTGATTGTCATTCCTTTTGGCTCAAAACTTTGGTTTCTTATCTCTGGTAACGCTGTGGGAGGGGCCAAAGGTAGCGAAGAGTGCCCTATCTCAGGGTTGGGGCTTATAGGAACTGGAGTAGGGGTTTTAATTTTTAGTTTGATGGTCATTAGTAATCCATCATCATATCCTTCTTTATAAAACCTGATTCCCCATGAATGGCCATTTATCCAGTTTTTTATCTTTTTTTCCTGGTTCATTAAAAGAAATCTTAAGGGGATGGCACCATTTAGTACATTCAGGCCTATAAGTTAAGGGGTTGGTTGGGTGTGTATAATTGGCTGTCACCTTAATAAAGTCCCAGCCAGAGGTGGGCTTCCAATAGGTGTCTCCTGTGGTTTCATATCCCCAGCTTTTGCAATAAAAGTTTTCAGTTCCTCCACATTTATAATTAAGGGACCTGTGGCGATGGAACCCGGGGCATATGTAGAAAGCAGGAGCTCTGAGCCCAGTCCTCCGAATCCCGTTTTTGCAACCCTTTCCGGAGGAATCAGCTCTAGTTGTTAAAATTTTTGGAACATTATGTTGATCATAATAGTCTTCTAAATCCCAACCGGGAGCCCCTATGGCCAGTTTACAAACATCAGGAAAAAGGTTTGGCCACCAGGTCCATGGGGGAGCGATATTGCTAACAGACCATATTACATCTCCAGTTTGGGAAATTACCTGCCAGGTTAAATGCTGGGGCAGGTGAGGACTAAAATTACTCACAGTCAGTAGGGGTAACAAAGTTAAAGTTATAAATCTGATGATCGCAGAAGCTTGAGCTTGAGCGGGTTGCTGGTCTTTTGGGCTCGCCATTCCGATGTTGCAGATGCTGGTGCGGCCTTCACGTGTGAAGCGTGGATCCACGCAGCGATGCCGTCTACCTTTATAGCCGTGGGGGTGGTGAGCAGGACGATGTATGGTCCTTTCCACCGAGGCTCTAGAGTCTGGGTTCGGTGCCGACGGACGTACACGGAATCTCCGACTTGGAAGGGATGAGCCTCTGCTGGTGTTCCTGGTCGGTAAGCCTCTGCCAGCTGGGACCACACCTCCTTTTGAACCAACTGGAGTCCCAACAGCCTAGCATATAAGTCAGTGTTATTCTGGCAGTCAGGACTTAATTTTTTCCTTAGCGTAAAAAGAGGAGGTGGGGCCCCGTATAGTATTTTAAATGGAGTAAGATAATAGCGGGAGGGGGTATTTCTAGCCCGGAACAGGGCTAAGGGAAGGAGCACCGTCCAATCTGTACCGCCAGTCTCTATGGACAATTTAGCTAGGGTCTCTTTTAGAGTTCTATTCATTCTCTCTACCTGTCCTGAACTCTGGGGTCTATAGGCACAATGTAATTTCCAATCAGTCCCCAGGTATTTGGCCACACCCTGACTTACCTGGGCGACGAAGGCGGGACCATTATCTGATCCTATTACCTTTGGTGCCCCGAACCGGGGGAAAATTTCTTTTAAGATCTTTTTGGCCACCACAGTAGCTGTCTCCTTCTTCGTCGGGAAAGCTTCTACCCATCCTGAGAAGGTATCTATAAAAACTAGAAGATACCTGTTACCGTACCTTCCAGGGCGTATTTCAGTGAAGTCGACCTCCCAATAGGCTCCTGGGCGGTCTCCTCTGAGCCTTTTTCCGACCTCAAGTTTTCCTTTATGGGAGTTTACCTGTTGGCATGGAATGCACTCTCGTGCAATCTGCTCAGCTAATTTAGTTAGTCCAAGGGTATCATAACCTGTCTTGTGTAGTAGGGACACCATCTTTTTGGTTCCCAAGTGTGTCCATCTGTGAATCTGTTGTAGCATGGATTTTGCTTGTTGAGGAGATAATGTTCCTTTAGTTATGGCTGGGGTAATTGTTCCCCTATCATTTGGTTTCCCAGGACTCTCATCTGATAGTTCTAGTATGATTTCCCGTAGAGCCACTTCTCGTGCCACCCTATCTGCCATGTTGTTGCCTCTTGTCACCGGGGTATTGTCCTTCTGGTGTCCGGGGCAATGAATGATGCTGACTTCAGTGGGGAGCATGAGGGCAGCTAGCAGTGCCACTATTTCTTCTTTGTTTTTAATTTCTTTGCCCGCCGAGGTGAGCAACCCTCTTTGTTGGTAAATGGCCCCATGGACCTGGGCGGTAGCAAATGCGTATCTACTGTCCGTATAGATGTTTACCTTTTTGTTTTCTGCTAGTTCCAATGCTCTAGTCATGGCGATTAGTTCAGCCCGTTGGGCCGATGTCCCTTGCGGTAATGTGGCTGCCCAGATGACCTCTTTCCCGTCTACCACGGCTGCTCCCGCCCGACGCTTACCTTCCTCTAGGAAACTGCTTCCGTCAGTAAACCAGGTAACGTCGGCGTTGGGGAGGGGCTGATCCATCAAGTCTGGTCTGCTACCGTGTGCTGCAGCCAGTACTTCCTGACAATCATGGATGACGGTAGTGCTTTCCAGGTCAGGGTCGGGTAGCAAGGTGGCCGGGTTGAGTCCTGTGGCTGAGGTAAACTTAATACGATCTGAGTTTAACAGCAGGGCTTGGTAATGAGTCATCCTGTCATTTGTTAGCCATCTGTCGGGTGGCTGGCGAATTACACTTTCTAATGCATGGGGGGCTGTTATCGTTAGGTTCTGCCCCAAAGTCAGTTTGTCAGCATCTTTGACCAAAGCGGCCACCGCGGCGATTATTTTTAAACAGGCGGGCCATCCTGCTGCCACAGGATCCAATTTCTTTGATAGGTACGCAACCGGGCAATTCCAGGGGCCCAGTTTCTGAGTTAGTACTCCCTTTGCAATACCTTTATTCTCGGCCACGTACAGATGAAAAGGCTTAGTGATCCTTCCCCCGTTCCTTTTTTTTAGGGCATTCTCTTGCCCAATGACCTTTTTCTTTACAGTAGGCACATTGGTCCTTGTCTAATGGCCGCCTTCTATCCGTTGTTCGCCCTTCCTGTCTATTTCTGTCTCTACTGTTTCCTCCTCTGACTACAGTGGCCAGTATCTTACTCAAATGTCTTTCTTGCCTCTTATCTCATCTTACCTCAGGAGCCTCTTGTTCCTTCTGCTTTCTTTCTTCTCTTTCTTCTTCTGTCTCCCTCTTATTATATACCTTATCTGCCTCTTTTACTAAGTCCTGAAGGGAGAAACCTTGTAGGCCATCCAGCCTTTGTAACTTCTTTCTAATATCAGGGGCCGCCTGGTCAATAAAGGCCATTGCTATGGTGGCCTTATGTTCCTCAGAGGTTGGATCATAAGGAGTGAATCGTCTAAAAGCCTCCATTAAGCGTTCTAGGAACACGGTTGGCGATTCCTGGGGCCCCTGAGTTACCTCTCTTACCTTAGCCAAATTCGTGGGGCGCCTGGCCGCTCCATGGAGACCCGCCACCAGAGCCTGGCGATACATTTTCAGGTGCTCCTTACCTTCCGGGGTATTAAAGTCCCAATTCGGCCTGACGAGTGGAAACCCGGCATCAATCTCGTTAGGCAACTGAGTAGGTTGTCCATTGGCGGCTAACACATTCTTTTTAGCCTCCAGGAGAACCCGTTGCCTCTCCTCAGTTGTGAGGAGAGTCTGGAGGAGCTGTTGACAATCATCCCAGGTGGGTTGGTGGGAGAAGACAAGAGACTCTATTAGAGCAGTAAGAGCCTGTGGGTTTTCAGAGAAAGTAGGGTTATGCATCTTCCAATTATAAAGATCTGCAGAGGAAAAGGGCCAGTATTGAAGGGGCCTATGCCCGTGGTTATCGGGGGGGCCATATTCTCTAAGGGGTAAAGCAGTAGAATCCGGGGAAACAGCCCTCCGGCTTCTGGTGCCCGCCGAGGGACCCCCCCTTTCCGCCATAACAGGTGGCCCTACTGGTGCGGAGGGTTGTGAAGCTGGGGGTCCTAGGGGCGACATGGGATTTAGGGCCGGAGGATAAGGAGGTGGGGAATCTAGAAGAAGCAAATCAGACTGCAGGTCAGGATATATCGCCTTTGGCGGGTCCGGGGCAGCAGATGACTTTTCCGTGTCTGGGGTTTTCTTCAGGGCCAATATCTCCGATTGTGCTGGAGCGCATGCAGACGTGCCTGTTGAGGAAACAAAGGGCCGGACCCACGGAGGCGGGGAGAGAACTAGATCTTCCCAGACCAAGATATATGGTATCTGGTCTGGGTGTCCGTGGGGTCCTGTGTTAAAGACCCTAGACTTGACTAGCCCAACCTTATATAACAAAAAAGATCCTTCGGGTGGCCACCCTGTCTGAAATGTAGGCCACTCAGAGGTACAGAGCGTTTGCCATTTTCCTTTCCTTACTTCTACCGAAAGGTTGTGGGCCCTAGCCCTAACTTCGGTCCAGTGGCTTAGGGTAAGAGAAAGAGGAGTCGTCATAGTTTGTCCCATTGTCGTCCGTCAAAAGAAAGATAATAGTACAGAAAAACAATAAAATTTCAAAAGACACACATTGATATTGCCGCCGCGAACTTAAACCCGAAACCAACTCAAATTCAGATGGCAGCTTATATAACCTGCCAGAACCAGATGAAGGGGAGACAAAATTTGTTTCTCCTTCCAGATGGACCACCAGGGCGTCCCCCGGGGCCCGTGGACACCAGCTTTCGGCACGTCTGCCTAGCCAGGAGTCCAATACAGATTCCACAGCAAGCCGGTTCGCACGGCTTTTTCCTAATGGCGGCTAGCAACAAACAAACGACAAACAAACAGACAATTGGGCTCGAGCCTACCTGATACCTCCGACTCCCGATGTTCTTGTGACCCAGGGGCGAGTGGGGATCCCGGACGAGCCCCCAAATGTTAGACCCAAACGGTCTACGAGGGATTCCAACTCGCCCAAGAACCGCCAAGAGTCGAGAGCCGCTGCAACACGCAAGAGGTTTATTAGGAGCCGATGCACCGGGGTTCCCTGAACCTCACGCAGGAGGCCGATGGGGAACCCCTAAAAGCGGAATCACATACTTTTTATAGGTTTATTTACTCATAGGGCGGGTATATTCTCACAATGATTGGGTAAATGTGGTGACTTTTGAATTCATTGGCTTAGGAACTTTTGTCCCACCTTCTGGCCGTTATAGTTGTTTGTTCATTGTGGCGGTTAGGGCGTATACCTGTTACGGGCAACTGGAAAATTACCCGCTGTCTGGCAAGTCCCCGTCAACTGAAAAACTCCAAGAATTGGTTTCGATAGGGAGAAGGAGTGGCGCACGATAGGGAGAAGAATTGGTTTCGATAGGGAGAAGGAGTGGCGCACGATAGGGAGAAGAATTGGTTTACGGGAACAAGTGAGGGGGTGGAAAGTCCCTAAAGGCCCCACAATGTTAACATCCACTGATGAACATTGCTTAGATTCTTTATTTCATTAGGGATTGCAAACTGCTGCTATTTTAACATTCTTTCCTCATTTATTAGCTGGGACACCTCTACTTCATCAGCTGTTAGGTTGAAGGACAGTTTTTACAAGAAACCCAAGATAAAGGTTTGATTTTTTGCATTTATATACTAGTTACCAAATCTATGAGGCAGTTCCCTAGCATCCTTCAGAGGTGACCAATGAGTTAGTTTTTAAATATCATTATGAATTTGTGGATTTAAAGACTTTTCATGCATCAGTCCATTACCATTGTAATTCTTATTGATGTTCAGATTGTCCCATCCTTGGCTACTGGAAGCCTCTTCAAGTTTACTTTTGAGTCCTTTTAGTACAACCCTAGTAATCTTTGATTTCTGGTAGGACAAGATGTTCCAGGCTCATCCTATATATTTCCTGGCCCAGGCTTGGGATAGGCCATTTCTCTAAAGAGTTCTGATTCCTTTTAGTAGGAAAGAGTATTTAGAAACTATAATCTGGGTATGTAGTAGACATTTTTAAAGTCATATAGTCAAAAGTAAAGTAGGAAACAATTTATAAATCTAGTTCTGATCTGATAATTTTCCATTACTACAGAAATGGAGAGGTTGAAGTACAGTTTTAATTCAAAAATAATGAAAAACCTAAAAGAAACTTTCATTTGACTTCAGAGTTAATTATATTTTGTTACAAAATTGACTTTTCAGATTGTACTTTTCTTGACTTCACTTGGCCTTCTCGGGGTAACCATCGTCTCATGCAGTGGAAAGTTGTAGTTCAATATGTGCCAATTGACAAAAGTAGAGCCAACCAAGGATGAAAATTTCATCGTGAATAATCTCAAATCTATCTACGTATCAATAGGAGTTGATTTTGAAGCCTCCCAAATCAACTAAAAGGGTTTGGAATTAGCAAAAGCAAAACAAGAAACTGACCTTGCAGAGAACGCTTATCTCAGAACATGTTTCCTCATCTATAAATTAAAGAGCGGGATTATCTCTAGGATCTGAGTCTATCAGTGTAAAACTTTTTAGCATTATCTGAGTTATTCTTTTGTTATTCATTTATTTATCAAATATTTTTCAATCACTTAGTGGGTACCAGGCAGTATTTTAGTTGGTGTAAATAATGGGGGCAAGAATACCAAGTTGCTTTTTGCTTTCATACCCTGCTGAGAGGAGATACTTATCTTTACATTGTGTGAGCCCATAATGATAACAGTCCTAAAATTCATCTCGTGTTTTCTAATCTATTCCTTGTTTGGGAAGTGAAGTCCTGAGCACTATGATTGATACTTTGCCCACAGTGAAAAAAAAAATTGCACGAACTTTCTGACATTTTACTCACTTTTTCTTTGACATGCAGTTTTTTTTGGTTGAAAAAATTTCCCATTAGTTAAATTATTTTGGATGATAAAATATAGAGGTTAATTCAGATGATCTGTGTTTCATTTGCACCTTTTAAAAACCTCTCGTGGGGCTTCCCTGGTGGCGCAGTGGTTGGGAGTCCGCCTGCCGATGCAGAGGACACAGGTTCGTGCCCCGGTCCGGGAAGATCCCACATGCCGTGGAGCGGCTGGGCCTGTGAGCCGTGGTTGCTGAGCCTGCGCGTTCGGAGCCTGTGCTCTGCAACGGGAGAGGCCACAACAGTGAGAGGCCAGCATACCGAAAAAAAAAAAAAAAAAAAAAAAAAAAAACCTCTCGTGTTGTAAAAATTTAGCAGTATTTATGGTTACCAGAGTTAACGGAGTGTACAGTATTTATATACTATTGTATTATTTTCTATTAGAAGGATATAAATGACCCAGTTTGTCAGATTTTCTACATAGCTATTTTTGTTTGAAATGGTATCCTGGTATTATTAATAATTGTACCTATTCATCTGTAAAAATTTCAACTTATTTAAAAGTTGAATCTATTTTAATTCTATATACAAAAAGTAGTCAGAAATTTGTATTAAAATGGATTTGGGTGGAGGGAATCACAATTTCAGCAACAAGAATACTTCATATTTTATCATTCAGGTTTTTTTTTTTTTCAATACAGCAATAGAGGGTTGTCCCCCCAGCCCTCCGTCTCTGAGTCAGCTTTCATTTAGTCTGAAAGAAGCATATCAAAGATTCTTCTGAGAGCTTAAGTCATTCTCTGCTAGTGATAATAAACTTTTATATTTAAAGAGGTTGATTACATGTTATCAGGCTCCAAAGATGCCATTTAGGCAGCATTTTTAAATACTGTATAAGTAATTACTTTAAAAAGTTAATTCACAAAGTTTATTACCAAGGAGTATAAAGTATAAAGGAGTATAAAAAGACCCTATTATGATAAAATTACAGTGTCGGCCATAAGTGTTAACAATCCTCTGAAGACACTCGCATTCCTGCTTTTTAAAAAATGACAGGATAGACTGTCTCTAAGTTATCAATCCTTATATTTTGAGATACTTGAAAATTTCAAAGTTATGTTGCTACTTTATATAGCATACATTTTTTCTCAAGTGATTTTTGAATAGGAGTTCCTTCCTTCAGAAAAGAACTTCTTATATAGCCTGTATGGTGTTCACCTGCCCATATTTGCCTGTTTTTCAGGGAGTGAACAGCTTTTCTTCCAAATTCTTTCCTACTTGTATAATGTCCACATAGACATCATTAAATGTGTATTTTGGTGTGTGACTCTGCACACAGACTTTCTTCACTCTAAACTCAATGAAGTGAAGAATTTCTTCCCACTCTGAATCAGCTTTTGTAACTGCCAGCCAAGTATTCTTCTACACGCATTACAGTAAGCTTAACCATACTGCTGTAGAGCTGCTCTACCCCATACAGTAGCCACTAGCCACCAGTGGCTGTTAGGCACTTAGGATGTGGCCAGTCCAAGTTGAGATATGTTGTAAGTATAAAATACAGACTGGATTTTGGCGGCGTAGTGTGAAAAAAGAATGTAAAGTATCTCAAATTTTTTCTTATCAATTACATGTTAAAATAACACTTTGAATATATGGGTTACAAAAAATACATTATTTTAAAATAATATATTAACTATTACATAATTATTTTCACCAGTTTCATTTTACCCTTTTTAATGTGGTTACTAGAAAATCTTAAGTTACTTACATGGCTCACATTGTATTTCTAACGAACAGCATTGCTGTAGAAAATGTCATGTCAGTCATTATCCAGGCAGCCAAATCACTATCTTTGCTTAATAGATAGGTCTATTCCAGACTTTCTTTTCCACGATTCCTTGGAAACTACATGTAGTTGCTCGCTTATCATGTGGCTTAGCAGTGCCTGTGTGTGACTTGGGAATAGTCTCTTCTGCACATAGGCACAAGAAGGATCACACAATGTCATACCTAGTACCACTCAGATAAAAGGTTTAGACTATCAACGTGTATGAAACCATTGCCTTTGTTGTAAAATGTTGCATTCATCATTTTAAAAAAATAATTTTTTACCATTATAAAGGTTATATTACTTTATGGATCTTTACCTATGAGCTTTGTAAATGAATGTTACATATGAAATAAGTGTTAATGATGAAAGCCTAATTGTTTACTGTAGTAAACATTAAGTTATGGTTTTACTGCTTTAACTGATAACACTGTATACTATGCATGAGTATTAGAATAAGAAACATACTTTACTGATTCTTCTATTTTATTACTGTTGAAAACACAGTTAACATAACTCAGAGTTATACTGTACTTGTTTTATTGCAAATTTTAAGATGTATATAAAAGACAGCAAACTCCTGCTTAAACTAAGAGATAGACACAGAGATTATGTTTTAATCTCATGTAATTTAACATAAGTGCTATATGTAGTATACTTTGAAATATTACTCAGTATTTTTAATATCAAGCATTTTTAAAATAACCTTCTAGATATGAGCTTGAATATTCTCAAAATTACATATTTTAAATTTCAGACGATCAGCAATAAGATTGTAATTACATCTGGTATAAATATGGTAGCTAAGCAATAAAACATTTATTCGATCATTACAGAAATAGTCTCTTGTAAAACAACAGTTTTGTCTTAATATTTAGGAAACCAGAATTCGGGCAATGGATAAAGATAAAAAGAAAAGAATCCATAATTTCTCTGTCATCAACCCTGTTGCTGGACAGGCTACAACTCATATTTTTGCAGCTGACAACAGAGAAGATCTTCAGAAGTGGATGGAAGCCTTCTGGCAGCATCTCTTTGATCTTAGTAAGTTGACATTTGGATTTTCTAGTAGTATATTCATGTCACATGAAGGGATGTACATAGCAAACTAAATATTAAGATTATATTATAATTGTATAGCTTGTATCAAGAATTTGTTATGCTCTTGAATAAAATGGTAGTATATCATCAGTGCATTGATGCTTTTTTCTCTCCATCTTTCCCCAGTGCATGACTGATTATAGTATAGTGTACCTTTGAATTCCTAGTATACTTACCTGTTACTTTTAAGTTCTGGTCTCTAAAACAACTAGACCACATTTTTTCAAAATATTCGGTCAAACTACTTAAGGCAGTGTGTTTGATCAAAGGAATAATAAACTACATGAGGAGTAAAAAACTTCTCTAGGGTAGTGATGATCATAAAATATTGAAATGTTCAAAAGGAGATTCATTTTTATGTAGGCTTCTGTTAACTCTCAATTCATTATTATATCATTTTGGACATCATCCAAAGAGATTTTTTTTTTTAACTGCACATATGGTTTTTCAGTTTCAATAATACAGTTCAATGGCATGGATTATAAAAGCAATGTGATAGTAATGTAATAGAGTCCTAGTATGTAAAATATGTGAAGTTCTAATATTCTCAATTTAAGGAGGAATTTTATCAACAGGAAAATATTAAAATTGTATGTTGAAGATGTAGACTATTGATAATGGCTGTTTCTAAGCAAACTAAGCCTACTGTAGATTCAATCAGAATTTTATGTCTTTAGAATACTTTTCTACAGAACTGAAAAGTAGAGCCATTTCCAAATAATAGAAAGTTATTTCTGCAACTCCTAGAAATAATCCTGGAGATATTTTAGGACATTTTAGGAGCTGTTACCGAGAACTCTAAAAACAGTTAATATCTGCAGTCCTCAGATTAATTTTTATAAGCCTTCTCTGATCCATGGCCTGGTCAGTTATTATACTGATGGCTGAGGAGGGGGAAGAAAAGGGATCTAAATTTATTGATTACCTTCCACATACCATATGGCTTCATTTATTTTTCATAACAACCCAGTGAGGTTGAAGTTTTTTCCCACTGCTCTAAAGATGAGAAAATTGAGGCCTGAAAAGGTTACAGGTTTATTGCAGGGAACCAGAGGACTCTCTGCATGGCTTTCTTGGATTCTTTATAACTTGTTTTCCTTAAATACTGTCCTTTGGCACTCAGTAGATATTTAAATATTTCTTCCAGGCTTATTAGCATGCGCTACATTTCTTTATTTTAAAATTTCAGCTGATCTTAGGTGTGTAACTTAAAAGGCAGCAACTTCCTTTCATTTGCTGATCACAGCTAAAATTTTAACCGCTTTCCTAAATGCTCTGATTTAGAGAGTCTGTCTTATAAAAAAGACTGTGTTACTTTTAGAAATGATTCTGGTATTTTATAATTTTTATGTAGACAAAAACAGGAAGGAGGAGTAAAGGAAAGTAAAAATGCCAGAATATTATAGTCTGGATATCAACTACTATTAGATGATCTCATGTTTTCATTCCCCAAATTATGTAAAATAATTTATCATGCTAAAAGAGGGACTTAGAGGGATAAGAATCTCATGACATTTTTATAGTGTCAAAGTAATAAGAAAGTGATGACGATTAGGTTCTCAGGTCTGGCTACTTTTTTAGTATTTAATGCTTTGAGGATAAAATCTGCCAATCTGTCTAATTTTTAAAGTATAAATTCTATTACATTTGCTGTTTAGAATTCATTGTGTAAGATATGAAGGTATGAAGCAAAGATGGAAGGGTTTATACTATCCTGAAGATTAACTTGTACTTTAAAATTTTTACCCTCCTAGTGATAAGTGTAGCCTCTTATGATCTTAGGTGAAATATGATGTGTAGAACAAAGTAAAGGATAGATATCCAGGGCAGAATAAAGTAACAGTAATTTAATACTTAGAACAAATTTCAATTACTTGACTTAGCTTAAGAGTATAAAATTGTGAGGGTGAGATAACTGGAAATCATGAGAAAACACTAATGGAACTCGGTGTGTTTAGCCTGTGGAAGAACAGCCTAAGGAGTGAAGGTTGGGAGGCAAGGGGGAGGTAATAGCTAATTTTTAATATTGGAGAGCTAACAAACATGTAAAAGAGGAATGACTCTTGCTTTGGACGATCAAATAGGGTAGAGCTAGGAATGGTGAGTCAAAGATAAAGTTTTTCAAATATTTAATAATATAAATACTGAGTTAAATAAGCAGCTTAACTTGACTGGGAACATTGTAACAATAAATATGGTGGGAAACATCTTCAATATACAGATTTTATGTGAACAAAATGTATCCATTTAATATTTCATATTGGGCCTTTATTTTTATGTTAGCATATTAGTATTACATTTAACTGTGCATGGTAAAATTTATTTACTGGTAAAGTAAATGTTTTATTGTGACATCTTGACCAGTGAACATACCACATTTATACCTATGACTCTGTAATACATGGGATAATGTGGCTTTATATTCCAGTTTTCAACATGATTAGTATTCTGCTATCAGTTTAACAATGAAAAGCTTTCATCTATCAATATAGAAAAAAATACTGCGCTACATAACTTGTCTATGGTTTGACCGAGAATTGTTTGCTGGTTTAGAGTGTTTCATTACTTTCCCAGTAGATAAGGCCTTTTTTTCCTGCCCCCAAGAAGGAAAGGCTGGCTTTTACATATTCATCTAAAAAAGTAGAAAGGTGGAATAAGTTATCAGATCTCAGATCCTACTAGATTTAAATTCTACAGGGCAACCTCTGAAGCCTCAAACTCAAGATTTTATTCCCTTTATAAATTGCTGTGTGAGTTATTTTGAAATTTTTACCATATTCTATACTTAGCATTGTAATAAAACATACTGAAAGGTTTTTTTCATGCTTCTTAACTATTTTTTATGTTTCTAAGCATACTGAAAGGTTTTTTTATGTTTCTTAACTATTAGGTGGTGGATTTTAAATTTATGCATATATTACCTTATTAACATGACAGTAAATTAGACTTAAATCAACAAAAATAGATAATTTGACTAAACATAAAGTGTCTTTAATTTTTAAGCCATGGAAAATAAGTTGGATATTGAATATGGAGGTTGAGAATTAATGAGAGAAATATAGATCATAAATCATTATAAAAAGGCACGTGTATATTACATTTACTCTTCTGCTAATGTAAGATAGAATGTAAGAATGGTAAACCTCCATAACTTACTTTTATAATGAATATATAGACACATAGTTTCTAGCACAGCTGTTACCCAGCGTGCAGGTCCACAATAAAGATGGAAAGGTTACATTTTTTTTACACCCACTCAGGAGAAATAAATCTGAGAATTTTATTTTGAGATGAACATAGTAAAACATAATTACAAGAAAAATTAATGTTGTCCACACTTTTGAATTTTAACTTAATTGAAACAGCTTATTCAAGAGTATTTTTATTATTATTCTGAATGCCTAATGGCTTTATTTAACGTGTCCTTCCTAAAACAGATTAGATCCAGTTAGAATTTTGAGTGATCTGTCTTTATAGTAACAGGTTTTTATATATCCTAACTAAAATGAAAATACAGCATTTTTCTAGTTTCCTGATTTTTGAAAGGGCATGATAATCATCTCAAGAGATCATTTTTATATAAGCAACTCTTATTTCTTAATTAAAATTTTCCAAGTTAAAATCATTTTTGAGAACCACTACTCCTAACGTTTTTTCCTACTTCCTGCTAGGTAACAATATTTCAGTTAATTTTTACCTTTCAACTGTCTTAAATACTGGATGTTTTTATTTAATATTTAAAATGAGAGAATTTATACAAACCTTTGCTGTAAATAGAGATTTTAGTTATTGACCATCTAGTGAAGTAGTATAGTATTTAATAGCCTACAGATCTTAGCTTAATATCTGTTCATAGAGATTTATATTTAAAATAGAGTACTTTTATGCCTAGACTTAGACTTTGAAATCATGGGAAGTACTAGGATTTTATAGCTTCTTTAAGATAATGCTTTATAAATTCACTTACTTTTCAAATCAAAAAGTGTGTTAATATCTGTTGAAAATTAAATATACATCTTCACATTTATGTTTTAAACTAGCGTGCCTTTTTCTGTCTTTCTTAGGCCAATGGAAGCATTGTTGTGAAGAACTTATGAAAATTGAGAGTATGTCACCACGGAAACCACCTTTGTTCTTGACAAAAGAGGCAACCTCAGTCTACCATGATATGAGTAAGTGGGGTTTGTCTTTTCTAAGCTGCAGGATAACAAAAACAACATTGTCCTTACTCAAGCAGCTTATTCTGTTGACATTAAAATGCTAAAATTTTCAGGGCACAGTCAAAATGAATGAAAAAAGACTATGATTATAGTCTAAGGAACTCATGTTTAATAGATGAATTAATACAAAATTAATGAATACACATTTTTCATAGTTTGAATGCTTAAGATCAAACAAAAATGTTAAGGCTTCAAAATGAATAAGGGTGCACTGAAAATAAATATTAGCTAAGTAGCTGATGAAAATTCTGAAATGTAAACTTGAGATTCTAAAATATAATTATGTTCAGTAATTTTTTTCCATATTTTATTAAATTTGTTTTAAAGTAGCATTGATAAATGAATATTAATAAATGGACCCTTTCATCTCAGGCCAAAAAATTGGTTAAGTTTAATACTTTGGAAAATTTTAAATTTCTAGACTCATTAATATTCCATTTTCCCACACTTTGAAGGTTATTTGTCTTTGTGGGATTGCCTCAATGAATAGTGTTGTGAATAAGCACAAGTCAGAGCTAAATTCTGGTGTATTTTTCCACCAGAGTCCCTGCACTTACATATACCTTAAAATGTTGGATTTAAAATGAAACATTTGAGTTTACACATTTGAATATATCATGTAATAGACGTTTATCTGTGTTCTATTTTTCCCAAGGATCATAACCAAAATGGTATTAAGGCTTCACTCTGTTTCCATGGGTTTTTTGTTTTGGATTTTTCCCCTATTACAGAGACTGCTGGTCTACAGGAAAGAATACTAATCCAGTTACATTTTCCTAGTTTACATATCAGGGTTTTATAAAAGGGAATCCACTCTTACCTAGAAGTCAGAATAGATTTTAAATCCAACAAAAGATATTTTATAAATACTTAACCTGTAGAATTCAAAAAGATTCTGATGTAGCTCTACTCCTTTGAAAGCTGGATTTTACACATTTGTTTAGGAATATCTTTAAGTGTGTGTGTGTGTGTGTGTGTGTGCAGTGCACAGTACATGATCTCCTTATTTATTTATTTTTGTGGTACGCGGGCCTCTCACTGTTGTGGCCTCTCCCGTTGCGGAGCACAGGCTCCGGACGCGCAGGCTCAGCGGCCATGGCTCACGGACCCAGCCGCTCCACGGCATGTGGGATCTTCCCGGACCGGCGCACGAACCCGTGTCCCCTGCATCGGCAGGCGGACTCTCAACCACTGTGCCACCAGGGAAGCCTGATCTCCTTATTTTTTGGTTCCATTAGTTCGGTTATTTTTACAAGTAAACACATTAAAAAAAAAAAAAAAACTTGCTTATCCTAGTCTGTTTTTGATAACTATTTTTAGATAACATATTGTAATAACTTTCTTGGGCAAAGCATATACTGCTTTTGAATTTTTTTCCATGTATTTTTTCTTAAAATTATTACAGGCATTGATTCACCTATAAAACTTGAAAGTTTAACTGATATAATACAAAAAAAAATTGAACAGACAAATGGAGAGTTCCTTATTGGTCAGCATGAAGAATCCTCACCGCCTCCTTGGGCCACACTCTTTGATGGTAATCACCAAGTTGTCATCAAGAAAAAGGTATTATCTCCTGCAAGCAAGCAGTTACATGATGGGAAAGGGAAAAAGAGACGAGCTCCCCTTCCTCCTTCTGGTAAAGCTGCATTCAGCTTAAAAACACAGAGCAACACAGATCAATTGGTTAAGGACAACTGGGAAAAGACAAGTGTATCTCAGACCTCACCTTTGGATACCAAATTATCGACCCTAATGCAACACTTACAGAAACCAATGGCTGCTCCTCGAAAACTTCTTCCTGCCAGGAAAAATAGTTTAACTGATGGTGAGCACACAGACACTAAAACCAATTTTGAAGCCAAGCCAGTGCCAGCTCCACGGCAGAAATCTATCAAAGACATTTTGGACCCTAGATCATGGTTGCAGGCACACGTGTAGAAAACCCTTAATGTCTAAGACATTTAACAAAATCTGTAACTGTGAGGCTTAATTCAGAAGCACTATAGATGTAGTAATATGTAATTATGTAGGTAAATATGACAGTGATTTACATCAATAATTAATAAGCTATTAGTTGTAAAAAAAATGTTTTATAATGAAGAAATGGATTTCTCTAGCAGAGTGCAGGAGGCAGTTTCTAGACAATATCCCAATTATTGGAAGGGTTAATTTATTCCTAAGTTAGTACCAGGCAGTGAACAAGCACTAGGCAGAAGAAAGCATTAAAATTTCTTTGGGGAGGGATTGTCTAGTAATTTAAAATGTGTTAAATAAGAGCCATATTCTCATTATGAGGATTTTAATACTAATGGAATGTTTCAAAAGTTTTATTCAAACCACAAATTATAGAATCCACCCAAGAAAATTTCTTCTTAGCATTCTGGAATTCTCATCTAATGCTCCACTGGCTCTCATCTATTGTTTAACTCACTAGTTAACTCAGTGACCTTTCAGATTCCTGAGATACATTTTTGAATATTAAATTCTTCATTTTTGAAGGGAATATGTAATGTGCTGTTCAAAGTTGTTTCCTTGATGAGCCCTGAAATCCTGTTGACATTAACTCTCATAAGTAAAGCAAAACATTTTTTAGTTTAAGGAACAGGTAGATGAAATGTACTTTACTTCCACTTTTCTATGCATGGTACTAATTTCTATTGTGACATCGGCATTTGGGGAAGTGAGTAGCTGATTAACACCTTAAGATTCATTCAGTACTTATTTAAAAAGCACATGGCCGATTCAAAATATCAGAAAAGTTGGCCATGATAATAATTTTCAGAATTAATCCATCTAAAAATTTTTAATTAGATTTCCTTTTTCTAGTAAGGGTTCATGTCTGCTACTGATATTTGTCATTAAAAGTCATACTCTTTCAACAATGACATTGGAATCATTTCCATAGGAGGTAATTTCCATAGCAACTAATCATAGTGACACAAACAAGATTATGAAATCAAGTGATGAATAAATAGCAACAGAATGAATACCTCAAAGGAACTAAAAAATCCATTTTCTTAGTAATTATGCTTCTTGTAAACAACAGCTAGACAATTTTTAAAAATCTAATCAGAATTTCCAAGTAAAATAAAACAGTTTCCTTAAGGTGTCAGCAACAGCACTAAAAATTTCAATTCACACTGAACCCTAAATGTCATTGCAACAAATGAAAATATAAGAATTAAATTACTGCCCTGTGTATAATCTCTAGAGATCTTTTTAAAGCTTGTAAGAACTCTATTTGGATCGGAACTACATTATTTAAAGTAAAATGAACACTTGACAAAAAATAACATTAATTTAAATGGAGCCTTTCATTATTTTTAGATAGCAGAGTCTTTTTTCATTTATGTAGAATGATGTAACTGCCAGGTTACTTTTGTGTTTACCCAGGACTCCTAGTAAGAATTGGGACTCAAGGGAGTAATGATACAAAAGGTCTCTTGTGACTGGCGACACCAGGATAGACATAGCATTTGATGAGAAGGAAATCCTATATGCTTGCCTGATAGAATTTAGAGACAATCAAGTGTATGAAAACCTAAAAAGGTAGGATTAATTTGTTTTTTCTAACTAGAAGGCTCTCGTAAATCTCAGTAGTGATTGCCGATTCCGTAAATGACATTAAAAATCTAATGGATATTATTTTTGTTTATTTTTTAAACCTCACTGCTGTTTTTGACAGCATTTTAACTGTCGTTGCCACTAAATTATTGAGCTAGAAGATGCTGCAGGAAAAATTGTTTCTGAAACTGGCATCTAAGCATTCTTGTTTTTTTGGGTTTTTTTAGTTAAAGCCTTCCTTAGAACAAACCAGTGTTAAAACTTCTAAATTATATGCTTGTCATTTCTCCTTATGCGTATTATATCAAGAAGGATTTAAGTTGTACAGGAAACAGAATTTGTTCTTAGAGAAATTACCTAGCAGTTGTGCCCTTAGGGGGCACTTTGAAACAAGCCTGAAGCCCATCTTCCTAGAAACACTTAGGCGAAGCCTGACCAAGGACCACCTCCCCCCAAAATTATTTAGGCTGTTTCTGGGGTCCCATCTTACTGTATGTTACAAAGCCTTTAAAATCCGACTGTAGTCTTCAGCTGTACTTCTTTTGACATGGTACTCATTAGATGTTAGTTCTCCCCACTCTCCACTCCCCTCGAAAGGTATAATAAAAAGTTAAGGATCCTTCCCTCCTTCCCTCCCTCCCTCTCCCTTCCTTCCACAGTTAAACAAAAATCTAAAAATACTGAGTTAAACACTTTGTCAAGGAGTTTGTCAAAAGAACTATTTGTTTTCTCATTTCCTAAACCGGAAATTTATGACAGAGAAAAATATACCATGTAATAAAAACATTTCAGCTTTTTATGAGCTGGCTTTTTACATTCCTTGTTTGTCCTTTTCATTTGTTTCTTGATATATGAAGACTAATAAACTTGAAACAAGGAGTTAGCTGTCAGATCTTGATAATAATGTTATAATTGGAGATACATAATAGAAAGAATAGGTATTTTATTATAATTCAGATGATCTGATAATAATATCTTAGCAAATTACATTTCAAGCTCTGGGATATAAATTACTTAAAACATCATTAAGATAGTATTTTAATTGCTACAAAGTAATGAGCTTTTTATTTAAACATCTTGCAAGGACAAAGAAAGCATTTTGTTACTATAAATGCACACCTCCTAAGGTAAACAATCTTTAAAAATATCAGACATGCCAACTCGTGGTTAGTTTTGTTAAATCCTCCCTAACTGTCTGCAGTGCCCCCCTGACTTCTTTTAAATGGACGTGCATGTATGGGGAAAAATAAATCCATTTATTATAAATGCCTTATCTTTACCCTTTAGGTTCCTACTAAATGTATTTTACCGGGTACTGTTTATTAAAATGGAAGCTTCCTTGATTTAGAGACAGTTCATGTAAGGTAGGTAAGCAGTCAAGTATTTCTTTAGGCTTATGTTCAGCTCCTCAGCCACCTACTGAGAAGTTAATTAATTCAGTACAAAATGAAATTATAGGGCAGTTTGGTGCAGTTTATGTTAAATGCCATTTGAATGTAATCACCTGTGTTACCTTGAACGAGGAACAACCATACTAGATAGAGATAGAATGCTGCACCATGAGCAAGAGAAGTGCTTTGGCAGGAAAAATATCTGTCCCTGTGGTTAGAATTTATCAAAACTCATTGTCTTTTTAAAGAGTGAATTATTGAGCAGTAATTAAACTTTAACTGATGACCATTTATATTCTCATAGTTGTCTTTGGTGTTCTATTAGTCTTAAACTATAATGTAGATAGAGTTGACTTTTTGCATTTACATTTCAAAGACATTACTATTTGTAAATGTTTACATGTTTATGTGTAACTGCTTCATTGCTAATAATAGTTATAATAAAAATGGTTTATTCTGTATCATGCATATTCTAAGTTAATACTAGAAAAGTGTTACCTTTGATTTTTCTTCCCGGACTGGGGCACAAACCCGTGTCCCCTGCATCGGCAGGCAGACTCTCAACCACTGCGCCACCAGGGAAGCCCCTTTGAATTTTTAAGAGATGAGACTTCAGTTGAAAATATGGTCAGATATGTTATTTTCTATGACATACTTATATGATTGGCATTGTTTATAATTTTTATTTTTTAATTAAATGCGGGTCAAGCTTCTGGATTAGAAAGTATTATATCATGGATACATATATATATTTTTTTTTAAGTATTAGAGATTGATAAGGAAGCCAAGGTCATGTGATTAAAACTTCTATATTTTAGAAGAAGTGATTCATGAAAGCATTTTCTAGATTTTTCCTTTAGGTACCCCCTCTGGGCTATAGACTGGTAGAAGTAAACAGTGTTGTGAAATCAGGTTAAACAGAGAAAGACATACTACCCAGCAGCTGGTGCTAATTATTGTAAGACTAATATTCACAAGCCTTGGTATAACTTACATTTATTACAATGTTGTATATAATCCTCTTACACTGTATTCTTCTGAAAATCCATTGAAGTATCCTTAGTTTTTAGGTTAGTGGTGCATAATTTCCCCAGAGCTTAAGTTACTCTGATAATAAATTAGGGACCTAGGATACTCAGTTGCTGTTAGCCACAAGGAGACTCATTTTAATGCACCTCCCTCAGTACTTAATTTATTCCCATGGAGCACCTCAGGGAAGAGGGAGAGAAATGAGCAATCCTGGCTCAAATATATTATTTCAGCATTTTACTTCTAAATCTGTAGTGTGACCAGAAATATTTAACATTCCTTTTTAGAAGAAACGTCCCTTTCTCTAAGGAGAGAGGACTGCTAATCAATGTGCTCACAGAAGCAAAATACCTTAAGTTTCCAATAACATAAATTTAACTATTAAAGAAATATTAACATTTTTATTTATCTCAAGATAGGAAAAAATACCAATCCTGGCATGTTTGATAGGCAAAGTCATTCCAAATCTTGGTAAAATTGTGTTTTAAATTGCAGCAATTTGCTTTGAGAGATGTGGTAATCTCCTAATGTAACTACTAAAGGAGAGATAGATTGAAAAGATCTTATATATACATAATTATGCTGTATCATAAACATGTTGCAAGATATCCAAATAGATCACTT
Source organism: Phocoena sinus (assembly GCF_008692025.1). Lineage (NCBI taxonomy): Eukaryota > Metazoa > Chordata > Mammalia > Artiodactyla > Phocoenidae > Phocoena > Phocoena sinus. The sequence continues at coordinate 15,300,879 of NC_045778.1, read as the reverse complement.
TGCTGAAAATGAATACTTTTCTGAGTGTTGTATCAAGATATATTTTATTTTTGTTTACTCAAAAGAAGACAATTTTTTGTGTGTGTGAATGGATATATTTTTGTTGAATTTAGCCAACTGAGAAACACATTTTCAACTTAATTAGTTGCAGCAATTTTAATTTTACCTTAAAGGGGAGAAAAAGTATCAAGAGTTATCCATCTATTCACCTTAAGTATTAAAACATATGTTTTATATTTATTACATATAAAAGTAGAAGTGTATATATACATACATGTACCCTGTCAAATCTTCAATCCAGATATTTTCAATTAATTTTAAAAGATTCCTTTAAAATGTGCTGCCAGTGCTAGCGGAGTCAAAGTCCAAACCTCTTTCCACAGTTCACAGGAAACATCACAACCCAGCTTCAACTGCCATACCCTTCTAGGCGCTTTCCTCTTATGGCTCTCATCTTTTGGACGTTGCCTCGACAATCTGTGCTGTTTCTACTTGCTCTTCATTTCTTATGCTGTCCCCTCTTTGCCTAGAATATCTTTTCTGCTCCTCTTCTTCATGCATTCTCCTCTCAACCCACAGTCAGCAAATTTTATTCATTCTTCAAAATGGTAGCACCACTAAATTCACAGACTTTGTACCCTCCTCAACCTCTCCATCTAGGCGAAGTTATACTCCTTCCTCGTGCTTTATATGTACCTCTATTTATAGCCTGAAGTCCTTGTTTGTATTTTTGTATTCCCCTATGTATTAATTTTATGAATTTGTTGCTCCTGCGTAACAAATTACCATCAACTTAGAACAACACCCTTTCATTATCTCACATTTCTTTGGAATAGAAGTCTGGATGGGCTTCAATGGGTTCTCTGCTTAGGATCCCACAAGGCTTATATCACGGTGTCAGCCAGGCTAGGCTCTAATCTGGAGGCTCTGGGAATATCCGCTTCCAGTCCTTTTTAGGTTGTCAGCAAAATTCAGTTTCTCATGCTTGTTGATTGGCCAAGGGTCACTCTCCTAGAGACCACCCTCCAGTCCTTGTACGTGGCCCCCTCACTCTTCAAAGCCAGTAATAGCTCATTATAACCTGACACATCCAAATTCTCCTTAAGGAGGATTTGAATCTGTCTGACTTTTCTATCCACAATCAACTGGAGAAAACTGCCTTTTAAGGGCTCATGTGATTAGATGTAGCCCACCAGGATAATCTCCCTTTTGATTAATTCAAGGTCCACTGATGAGTAACCTTAATTACATCTGGAAAAATCTCTTTTGACTATAATGTAACATAGTCATAGGCATGATATCATATTCATAGGACAGGAGATCTTGGGGGGGCCATTTAAAGATTCTGCCACCTACCACAAGTTAGATTTTTCAAGGGCAGGGAGCATGTGTTGTTTGACTTTTAACCCTGTCATAATAGTAATGAGGGAGGATTATTGTGTATTTATTATGTGTAAGGTATTGTGCTAAACACATGAACTAACTCATTTAATCCTTAAAATAGTCCTCCTAGTAACCCCACTAAACAAATGTAATGTAGGAGACTTGCCCTGGGTCACACTGCGTGGTAGTTAAGAGTGTGATTTCTGGAATTAGACCTTGATTAAATTCTAGCTCTGCCATGACCTAGCTGTGTGATGGTGCTGGGTTTTTTTTTTAACCTCATCTAAGTTTGGGGGTTTTTTTGGTGTTTTTTTTTTACATCTTTAAGCTAGAAATAGTACTTACCTCATAGGATAGTTGTGATTACTCAAAAAGATAATGCATGTAACACATAGCCCAGGGCCTTCAGTTGTTTTCATGACCTGACATGTAGCATGAAACAAATGCAGAAAGAAAGGAATGAGAAGATACAGCTGATATATATGTGTGTGATATGTGTATATACATACATATATATTCTTAAAAGAAATTATAACCCTTGTCCCATTTTTATTTTTTGCTTGTTGAGAACATACTGGAATTACAGTACATAAGAATTTAAGAGATACTTAAGATATGTCCATATACTCACTGTCCTAATATAAGAACCCTATGTTATGCACTCCTGGGGTTTATACGATTAAGAAGAATACTTGGGCTTCCCTGGTGGCGCAGTGGTTGAGAGTCCACCTGCCGATGCAGGGGACACGGGTTCGTGCCCTGGTCCGGGAGGATCCCACATGCCGCGGAACGGCTGGGCCCGTGAGCCATGGCCGCTGAGCCTGCGCATCCGGAGCCTGTGCTCCGCAACGGGAGAGGCCACAGCAGTGAGAGGCCCACGTACCGCAAAAAAAAAAAAAAAAAGAAGAAGAAGAAGAAGACTTACTCCAGAGAAGTTCACATTGTAGTTGGTGGGATCAACTGTATTAGAGAATATTGATGTGGATTACTGCTTAAACTTGACTCCTGTATATATAACACAGATGTATCTGTATACAGACATTTAAAACAATCCCTACCTACCATCAGTGAACTTAAAAAATTAGTTGAAAAGGTTAAATAATACATAAAATAACAGTGGGCAATATAAAAAAACAGTCAGTGTAACACAATTAAGCATCTGATTTTAAGTGCTGTGAGAGATCTGTGAGGGGTATGAGAACTTTTACACAGCAATTTTTCGACAAGAGCAAAAGGCCTTGTATCTTTTTATTCCTGAAATGATGAATTAAGCAGTGCAGAATTATATACTATGAATATCTTTGCTGTGAGAACAAGTCATAATAGGAAGATTTTTCAAATCTAGGGGAAATAAGTGAAATAGAAGTCAATTTATCCAACAGGCTCCTGGAGGAGTTTAATTTTATACCATTCAAATTTAAGGGAGATTAGTTGTCATGGAAGTCTGTGGAAAGGAATGGATTGGATAGGCAGTTAGCCTATTGTTAAGAATCAACAAGAAGATTAGCATGGCTGAAGTAAAAGTGGCAGTAGGGGAAAGGTAGGGTACGTTGGACCACATGCAGGACCTTAATGCCAGTTCAAAAAAATAAGTTAAACTAAGTAGGAGTAGTTGACAACAGGACTAGAGTTGGCAGAGTTAGTGGAAAGAGCATGCAGCTTATGAATTGGGAGAATTGGATTCTAGTCCCTGGTTTACAATTAACTAGCCACCTTGCATTGGGTAAGCTATTATTTACCAGTTCAACTTCATTATCAGTAGAACCACTGAAATGGCTGTTGGTGTTTGTCTCGAGCTCATCTAGAGAGCCCTAGGTTCCTGAGTTGATGCCCTGAGAGGCTGCAACCAGTGGGGGTGATGCCAAGTGAGTGAGTCTCTGGGGCTCCCTCTCCTAAACCTCCTGAATCAGCTAGAGCAGCTCCAAGTTGATCTGTTTAATTTTAAACCCCATGAGGTAGTATTATAATAGCCACCGTTTTACAGATGAGCAATTTGAGGCACAGAACAGTTAAGTAACTTGCCCAAGGTCTCATGGTGAATGAGACAGGATTTGAAAGTAATCAGTCATCATCCAAAGTGAGTGATCAACCTCCTCATTGTACTACAACCTCTAATAAACGTGAAATAACAAAAAAACATTGAGAGCAAGTTTTGCCAGCCTAGCCTGAAAACTGTTTTTCCCTAGTGATGTGATCCCTTGGAGTATCTCTTTGTATTAAAGCCCCCCGTGAAAATCGGTTTCATTCACAGTTACATCCAGCCTGTACTATTCTGGGCATCATGTCTGGCCCTGGGAGGTATTTGGGAGGGGAGGTTTGGGTATATGTAAACCTGACTCTACTAGCAGGCCGTGGAGAGCATTATAATAGAAATATGAAAGGGAGGAAAAGATAAATTCCATCCAGGAACATCTGGGAGGATGGGTATTTGAGCCAGGCTTGAAGTATGAGCTGGTTTTTATTAATTACATTTCTTTTTGGTAAAAAAGCAACAGGTGATAACTTAAGCAAAAGAAACAATAGCAAAACTGGTGGAGGACTTTATTGAAAGGCTATTAGAATCATCCAGAGGAATGAAGGGGGGCCTAAGGAAGGTTGGACAGGACAAGTCAGGGTCCTCAGCAACATAAAGACTGAAAGAATAAAGTTTTATTCTCCTAGAGTAGTGACTACATCAACATATTAAAACTTTTTAATATTGGGGTGAAAACATGAATCACAGAACTTAACATCTAGAACTGTGGTTCTAAATCAGGAGTAATTTGTGTTCACCGTGGAATATTTGGCAGTGTCTGGAGACATTTTTGATTGCCCCGACAGAGGTTCAGAGTGCTGCTTGAATCTGGTAGGAAGAGACCAGGGGTGCTGCTAAGTCTTGTGGGATTGGGCTCTGCAGATATGGGAAAGGGCATTCCGAACAGGGAACAGAAAGAACAGTGGAGCAGGAGGATCACCGTGGTTTAAAATATGTCCACAGATCCTTTCACACTTCTTCAAACGTAGAACGTAATTCTCCTCCCGTTGAATTTGGACTTAGGGATTCACTTCTAATGAATAGAGTATGGTGGAAATGATGCCGTGTGACTTGTGAGGCTAAGATATGAAGGAGAGTTTATACCTAAGCACTCTGTCTTGGATCACTGACTTTGAGGGAAGCCAGCAACTACACTCCCATCAGTCCTGGAAGAGACCCATGTGGAGAGAAACTGAGACCTCTGCCCCACAACCAGCACCAACTTTCGAATGAGCACTCAGAAGCGGATCCACAAACCTAGGCATGATGGCAGCCTCTGGAGAAATTCCAAGCCAGAACCACGAAGCTAAGCACCTCCTAAATTCTTGACCTGTAGAAATTGATAATAAGATAATAAATGTTTATTATTTTTTAACATCTTTATTGGAGTATAATTGCTTTACAATGGTGTGTTAGTTTCTGCTTTATAACAAAGTGAATCAGCTATACATATGCATACATCCCAATGTCTCCTCCCTCTTGCATCTCCCTCCCACCCTCCCTATCCCACCCCTCTAGGTGGTCACAAAGCAGCGAGCTGATCTCCCTGTGCTATGCGGCTGCTTCCCACTAGCTGTCTGTTTTACATTTGGTAGTGTGTATATGTCCAAGCCACTCTCTCACTTCATCCCAGCTTCCCCTTCCCCTTCCCCTTCCCCGTGTCCTCAAGTCCATTCTCTACATCTGCGTCTTTATTCCTGTCCTGCCCTTACGTTCTCCGGAACCTTTTTTTTTTTAGATTCCATATATATATGTGTGTTAGCATATGGTATTTGTTTTTCTCTTTCTGACTTACTTCACTCTGTATAACAGACTCTAGGTCCATCCACCTCACTACAAATAACTCAATTTCGTTTCTTTTTATGGCTGAGTAAAAATAGTCCATTGTATATATGTGCCACATCTTCTTTATCCATTCATCCGATGATGGACACTTAGGTTGCTTCCATGTCTTGGCTATTGTAAATAGAACTGCAATGAACACTGCGGTACATGACTCTTTTTGAATTATGGTTTTCTCAGGGTATAAGCCCAGTAGTGGGATTGCTGGGTCGTATGGTAGTTCTATTTTTAGATTTTTAAGGAACCTCCATAGTGGCTGTATCAATTTACATTCCCACCAACAGTGCAAGAGGGTTCCCTTTTCTCCACACCCTCTCCAGCATTTATTGTTTGTAGATTTTTGATGATGGCCATTCTGACGGGTGTGAGGTGATACCTCATTGTAGTTTTGATTTGCATTTCTCTAATGATTAGTGATGTTGAGCATCCTTTCATGTGTTTGTTGGCAATCTGTATATCTTCTTTGGAGAAATGTCTATTTAGGTCTTCTGCCCATTTTTGGATTGGGTTTGTTTTTTTGATATTGAGCTTCATGAGCTGCTTGTAAATTTAGGAGATTAATCCTTTGTCAGTTGCTTCATTTGCAAATATTTTCTCCCATTCTGAGGGTTGTCTTTTCATCTTGTTTATGTTTTCCTTTGCTGTGCAAAAGCTTTGAAGTTTCATTAGGTCCCATTTGTTTATTTTTGCTTTTATTTCCATTTCTCTAGGAGGTGGATCAAAAAGGATCTTGCTGTGATTTATGTCATAGAGTGTTCTGCCTATGTTTTCCTCTAAGAGTTTTATAGTGTCTGGCTTTACATTTAGGTCTTTAATCCATTCTGAGTTTATTTTTGTGTATGGTGTTAGGGAGTGTTCTAATTTCATTCTTTTACATGTAGCTGTCCAGTTTTCCCAGCACCACTTACTGAAGAGGGTGTCTTTTCTCCATTGTGTATTCTCGCCTTCTTTATCAAAAATAACGTGACCATAGGTGCATGGGTTTATCTCTGGGCTTTCTATCCTGTTCCATTGATCTCTATTTCTGTTTTTGTGCCAGTACCATACAGTCTGGTTTACTGTAGCTTTGTAGTATAGTCTGAAGTCTGGGAGCCTGATTCCTCCATCTCCGTTTTTCTTTCTCAAGATTGCTTTGGCTATTTGGGGTCTTTTGTGTTTCCATACAAATTGTGAAATTTTTTGTTCTAGTTCTGTGAAAAATGCCATTGTTTGATAGGGATTGCATTGAATCTGTAGATTTCTTTGGGTAGTATAGTCATTTTCACAATGTTGATTCTTCCAATCCAAGAACATGGTATATCTCTCCATCTGTTTGTATCATCTGTAATTTCTTTCATCACTTTCTTACAGTTTTCTACATACAGGTCTTTTGTCTCCTTAGGTAGGTTTATTCCTGGGTATTTGATTCTTTTTGATGCAATGGTAAATGAGAGTTGTTTCCTTAATTTCTCTTAGATTTTTCATCATTAGTGTATAGGAATGCAAGAGATTTCTGTGCATTAATTTTGTATCCTGCTACTTTACCAAATTCATTGATCAGCTCTAGTAGTTTTCTGGTAGCATCTTTAGGATTCTCTACGTATAGTATCATGTCATTTGTAAACAGAGACAGCTTTACTTCTTCTTTTCTGATTAGGATTCCTTTTATTTCTTTTTCTTCTCTGATTGCTGTTGCTAAAACTTCCAAAACTATGTTGAATAGTAGTGGTGAGAGTGGGCAACCTTGTCTTGTTCCTGATCTTAGAGGAAATGGTTTCAGTTTTTCACAATTGAGAACGATGTGGGCTGTGGGTTTGTCATATATGGCCTTTATTATGCTGTGGTAAGTTCCCTCTATGCCTACTTTCTGGAGGGTTTTTATCATAAATGGGTGTTGAACTTTGTCAAAAGCGTTTTCTTCATCTATTGAGATGATCATATGTTTTTTCTCCTTCAGTTTGTTAATATGTTGTATCACAGTGATTGATTTGCGTATATTGAAGAATCCTTGCATTCCTGGGATAAACCCCACTTGATCCTGGTGCTCTTGGATTCTGTTTGCTAGTACTTTGTTGAGGATTTTTGCATCTATGTTCATCAGTGATACTGGCCTGTAGTTTTCTTTCTTTGTGACGTCTTTGTTTGGTTTTGGTATCAGGGTGATGGTGGCCTCGTAGAATGAGTTTGGGAGTGTTCCTCCCTCTGCTATATTTTGGAAGAGTTTGAGAAGGATGGGTGTTAGCTCTTCTCTAAATGTTTGATAGAATTCACCTGTGAAGCCATCTGGTCCTGAGCTTTTGTTTGTTGTAAGATTTTGAATCACAGTTGTAATTTCAGTGCTTGTGATTGGTCTGTTTATATTTTCTATTTCTTCCTGGTTCAGTTGTGGAAGGTTGTGCTTTTCTAAGAATTTGTTCATTTCTTCCAGGTTGTCCATTTTATTGGCATATAGTTGCTTGTAGTAATCTCTCATGATCTGGCTAATGGTTTATCAATTTTGTTTATCTTCTCAAAGAACCAGCTTTTAGTTTTATTGATCTTTGCTATTGTTTTCTTCATTTCTTTTTCATTTATTTCTGATTTGATCTTTATGATTTCTTTCCTTCTGCTAACTTTGGGGTTCTTTTGTTCTTCTTTCTCTAATTGCTTTAGGTGTAAGGTTAGGTTGTTTATTTGAGATGTTTCTTGTTTCTTGAGGTAGGATTGTATTGCTATAAACTTCCCTCTGAGAACTGCTTTTGGTGAGTCCCATAGGTTTTGGGTCATCGTGTTTTCATTGTCATTTGTTTCTAGGTATTTTTTGATTTCCTCTTTGATTTTTTCAGTGATTTCTTGGTTATTTAGTAGCGTATTGTTTAGCCTCCATATGTTTGTATGTTTTACAGATTTTTTTCCTGTAATTGATATCTAGTCTCATAGCATTGTGGTCAGAAAAGATACTTGATATGATTTCAATTTTCTTAAATTTACCAAGGCTTTATTTGTGACCCAAGATATGATCTATTCTGGAGAATGTTCCATGAGCACTTGAGAAGTGTATTCTGTTATTTTTGGATGGAATGTCCTATAAATATCAATTAAGTCCATCTTGTTTAATGTATCATTTAAAGCTTGTGTTTCCTTATTTATTTTCATTTTGGATGATCTGTCCATGGGTGAAAGTGGGGTGTTAAAGCCCCCTACTATGATTGTGTTACTATTGATTTCCCCTTTTATGACTGTTAGCATTTGCCTTATGTATTGAGGTGCTCCTATTTTGGGTGCATAAATATTTACAATTGTTATATCTTCTTCTTGGATTGATCCCTTGATCATTATGTAGTGTCCTTCTTTGTCTCTTATAATAGTCTTTATTTTAAAGTCTATTTCGTCTGCTATGAGAATTACTGCTCCAGCTTTCTTGTGATTTCCATTTGCATGGAATATCTTTTTCCATCCCCTCACTTTCAATCTGTATGCGTCCCTATGTCTGAAGTGGGTCTCTTGTAGACAGCATATATATGGGTCTTGTTTTTGTATCCATTCAGCCAGTCTATGTCTCTTGGTTGGAGCATTTAATCCATTTACATTTAAGGTAGTTATTGATATGTATGTTTTTATTACCATTTTCTTAATTGTTTTGGGTTTGTTATTATAGGTCTTTTCCTTCTCTTGTGTTTCCTGCCTAGAGAAGTTCCTTTAGCATTTGTTGTAAAGCTGGTTTGGTGGTGCTGAATTCTCTTAGCTTTTGCTTGTCTGTAAAGGTTTTTTTTTTTTTTTTTTTTTTTTTTTAATAAATTTATTTATTTTTGGCTGTGTTGGGTCTTCGTTTCTGTGCGAGGGCTTTCTCTAGTTGTGGCGAGCGGGGGCCACTCTTCATCGCGGTGCACGGGCCTCTCACTGTCGCGGCCTCTCTTGTTGCGGATCACAGGCTCCAGACGCGCAGGCTCAGTAGTCGTGGCTCACGGGCCTAGTTGCTCCGCGGCACGTGGGATCTTCCCAGACCAGGGCTCGAACCCGTGTCCCCTGCATTGGCCGGCAGATTCTCAACCACTGCGCCACCAGGGAAGCCCCTGTAAAGGTTTTGATTTCTCTGTTGAATGTGACTGAGATCCTTTCTGGGTAGAGTAATCTTGGTTGTAGGTTCTTCCCTTTCATCACTTTAAGTATGTCCTGCCACTCCCTTCTGGCTTGCAGAGTTTCTGCTGAGAGATCAGCTGTTAACCTTATGGGGATTCCCTTGTATGTAATTTGTTGTTTTTCCCTTGCTGCTTTTAATGGTTTTCCTTTGTATTTAATTTTTGATAGTTTGATTAATATGTGTCTTGGCATGTTTTTCCTTGGATTTATCCTGTATGGGACTCTGTGCACTTCCTGGACTTGACTGACTGTTTCCTTTCCTGTGTTAGGGAAGTTGTCTACTATAATCTCTTCAAATATTTTCTCAGACCCTTTCTTTTTCTCTTCTTCTGGGACCCCTACAATTCTAATGTTGGTGCATTTAATGTTATCCCAGAGGTCTCTGAGACTGTCCTCAATTCTTTTCATTCTTTTTTCTTTATTCTGCTGTGTGGTAGTTATTTCCACTATTTAATCTTCCAGGTCACTCATCTGTTCTTCTGCCTCAGTTATTCTGCTGTTGATTCCTTCTAGAGAAGTTTTAATTTCATTTATTGTGTTGTTCATCATTGTTTGTTTGCTCTTTAGTTCTTCTAGGTCCTTGTTAAACGTTTCTTGTATTTTCTCCATTCTATTTCCAAGATTTTGGATCACGTTCACTATCATTACTCTGAATTCGTTTTCAGGTAGACTGCCTGTTTCCTCTTCATTTGTTAGGTCTGGTGGGTTATTACCTTGCTTCTTCATCTGCTGTGTGTTTCTCTGTCTTCTCATTTTCTTAACTTTCTGTGTTTGGGGTCTCCTTTTCACAGGCTCTAAGTTCATAGTTCCCGTTGTTTTTGGTGTCTGCCCCCAGTGGGTAAGGTGGGTTCAGTGGGTTGTGTCGGCTTCCTGGTGGAGGGGACTGGTGCCTGTGTTCTGGTGGATGAGGCTGGATCTTGTCTTTCTCGTGGGCAGGACCATGTCCCTTGGTGTTTTGGGGGTGTCTGTGACCTTATTATGAATTGAGGCAGCCTCTCTGCTAGTGGGTGGGGTTGTGTTCCTGTCTTGCTCACTGTTTGGCATAGGGTGTCCAGCACTGTAGCTTGCTGGTTGTTGAGTTGAGCTGGGTTTAGCGTTGAGATGGAGATCTCTGGGAGAGCTTTCGCCGTTTGATATTACGTGGAGCCGGGAGGTCTCTGGTGGACCAGTGTCCTGAACTCAGCTCTCCCACCTCAGAGGCACAGGCCTGACACCGAAGTGGGGCACCAAGACCCTGTCAGCCACACGGCTCAGCAGAAAAGGGAGGAAGGAGGGAGGAAGGAAGCAAGGAAGGAAGGAAGGAAGGAAAAATTAATAAAATAAAAAAATTATTAAAAATTTTTAAAAATTGAAAAGTAATTTAAAGAAAAGAAAGAAAGAAGAGATCAACCAAACCAAAAAAACAAATCCACCAGTGATAACAAGCGCTAAAAAACTATACCAAAAAAACAGAACCCTAGGAGAAATGGTAAAAGCAAAGTTATACAGACAAAATCACAAGAAAGTCCATCGCCTCAGTTTGGGATGATTCGTTGTCTATTCATGTATTCCACAGATGCAGGGTACATCAAGTTGATTGTGGAGATTTAATCCGCTGCTCCTGAGGCCACTGGGAGAGATTTCTGTTTCTCTTCTTTGTTCGCACAGCTCCCAGGGTTCAGCTTTGGATTGGCCCCGCCTCTGCGTGTAGGTCGCCTGAGGGCATCTGTTTCCGCTCAGACAGGACGGGGTTAAAGGAGCAGCTGATTCGGGGGCTCTGGCTCACTCAGGCCAGGGGGGACGGAGGGGCACGAAATGCGGGGCGAGCCTGCGGCAGCAGCATGACGTTGCACCAGCCTGAGGCGCGCCATGCGTTCTCCTGGGGAAGTTGTCCCTGGATCATGGGACCCTGGCGGTGGCGGGCTGCACAGGCTCCCTGGAAGCGGGGTATGGATAGTGACCTGTGCTCGCACACAGGCTTCCTGGTGGCTGCAGCAGCAGCCGCCTTAGCGTTTCATGCCAGTGTCTGGTGTCCGTGCTCATAGCCACGGCTCGCACCCGTCTCTGGAGCTCCTTTAAGCAGCGCTCTTAATCCCCTCTCCTCGCGCACCAGGAAACAAAGAGGGAAGAAAAAGTCTCTTGCCTCTTCGGCAGCTCCAGACTTTTTCCCGGACGCCCTCCCGGCTAGCTGTGGCGCACTAACCCCTGCAGGCTGTGTTCACGCCGCCAACCCCAGTCCTCTCCCTGCGCTCCGACCGAAGCCCGAGCCTCAGCTCCCAGCCCCGCCCGCCCCGGTGGGTGAGCGGACAAGCCTTTCGGGCTGGTGAGTGCTGGTAAGCGCCAATCCTCTTTGCGGCAATCTCTCTGCTGTTCCCTCCACACCCCTGTTGCTGCGCTCTCCTCCGCAGCTCCAAAGCTTACCCCCCACCACCACGACCGCCCCCTCCCCGTCTCCGCCAGTGAAGGGGCTTCCTGGTGTGTGGAAACCTTTCCTCCTTCACAGCTCCCTCCCACTGGTGCAGGTCCCGTCCCTATTCTTTTGTCTCTGTTTATTCTGTTTTCTTTTGCCCTACCCAGGTACGTGGGGAGTTTCTTGCCTTTTGGGAGGTCTGAGGTCTTCTGACAGCCTTCATTAGGTGTTCTGTAGGAGTTGTTCCACGTGTAGATGTATTTCTGATGTATTTGTGGGGAGGAAGGTGATTTCCGCATGTTACTCTTCCGCCATCTTGAAAGTCTCTCAAATGTTTATTATTTTAACCAGTAGGTTTTGGGGTATTTGTTTCCATGGCAGTATATATATTTAAAAAGCATAAAAATATAGGGTATGCAAGGGCTTGAAATGGTTTAATTGTGTATGATTGGGAATTAGTGAGAAATAAGGATGACTAGGCAGGTGAACTCAGGTCATGGAAGGCCTTGAATGTCAGGCTGAAGAATTTACCTTTTGTTTGGTAGCTGAAGAAATCTGCCATATGGGCGTAGTATATCCAGATCACATCTGGCTTATTCTCTGTTAGAGTAGCAAGGGAAGAAGTAACTACAATTCGTATTGGGGTTCATGCACATCATTAAATTGTCTCTAGAAGAAAAACAACCTATAAATGTCACCACTACATGTTAAGTTCATGGAGGGCAGGGGCCATTTTATCTGTCATGCTTTGTCAATATAAAGGTACTGAGAAGATCAAGTCTCCCCTGGCTTTATAAAAAACTTTTTGAAGAAGAGAGAAACCTCTCACAGGTGTCCAGGTCACTAATGTGACACCATTGAGTTGATTTTTCTTACCTGCCAGCCTTTTTGCAAGGGTAGGGTGGAACATTAAATTGCTTCCACCTGCAGCATCTTAGCATGGCTGGGTTTATCAAGTTCTCTTTTCAGTAGGCAAGAAGGAAGGAGAGGCCTGAAGGGCTGTGAAGAGTGACACAGAGGGGTGAACAGATTGAAGGGAGGAAGCATTCAGGGGCCCAGAGCAAACCTCATTGGCATGCGTCCACACCAAGGGGTTTGAGTGGATTCCATGATTCCTCCTTCCTTCTGGGGGAAATTCAACTGTGTATTTTGTTTGGTTTGGGTGGGGTTTTGTTTGCTTGTTTTTATCATTTGTAATATCAAAAGTGTTTTTTAAATAGTCAATTATGAGAGCGGAGCTGTTATCATCCCAAAATCAATCACTCAGGGTTTCTCAGGGAAATTAGAATAGCATGCCCGGTGTACTTCAACACCTTTACTATGTCATGTAGCAAACATCCCAAGAAATTAAATTCAGTAAAAATTTGGAGATATGATTACACTTGAGATGGATTTCAACCCAAATCAATTGCTAAAATAAAAAACTGAGACTGGAGAACTCAGAAAGTATAGGACTAAATGTACCACAAGTCTTATCAACTCCAGTGTAAATAGTCTGTTTAATTTTCTGCCGTGAACTTCCTGGGAAGCAGTTGATAACTTGTTCTGTTTATATATTATTTTGGGGACGAAAACAACATGTATTCAGCCGACACTTTGCTAATCGCCGTCATAGGTAGACCTCTGCTCATTGCCTGGGCGTGTGAAGACGAGGATGAAGGCTAGTCTGTCCTCACAGAGTGTATCGATTAGTTGGATTGATTCATGCGGTTTAGTTCCAGTGTCAGAAAAAAAACAAGTATTTTTCTGATCAGTAACCAGCATTGAAATGACAACAGTACAATGGTTTACTTTTGTTTCAGCAGCAGAGCCCTGTTTCCAAATAAAATTTTATGTAGGCCTTTTAATACGTAAAACAGGTCAAAGTGAAACTAGTCTGGAGTGGGAAGGGAGTGAGGAGCCCTTGGCTTCCTATCCTACCTTGTCACCCATTTCACCTCCTAGCAGTCCCAGAATCTTCTCTGTAGGACCTTGGGGTTTCCCAGAACAGTTTGAAAACTGCTGATCTAGTGCATTGCTTGAGTCTTGGTGAAGTATTGCTGGACATTCAGTTTAGAAGCTGATGAGCTATAGATTAACTCTTCTTTCTTTTTGCAGTTAATTGGCCTTTTAGAACCTTACATTTTGACTGCTCAGTACTGGATTACTCAGTAGGCAAAAATAAGCAATGCTCAATCCAACAAAACACACACACACACACACAGAAGAAAGAGACCAGACTTTTTAATAAGAAAAAAAGAAACTATATTAATTCCATCACAAGTATAATATTTATATTTTATGGGTTGGTATAGTATTGTTTTTTAATTATATAGGGTGGAGGGAAGAGGGCACCAAAATTTTCAGTGCTTGAAGTCTTCCAAAGGCTTCCTTCCCCACTCAGTAGCCATCAACTGATTCCCGGGGCCATGAATCAAGGAGAGAACATAGCTCCTTAAACCACACAGGTCCTTCTCTGTCGGGGCTGGTAGCCACATTCCCTGTTGTACCAATGCCCATTCCAGTTAGCAGACAGAAGAATGCAAAGATGTTCACTGTGCCCTGTCTGCCTCCATGGTTGCAAAGTCTCCATATTTGTCCCCGTCAAGTCAAGAACAGTTTCCCTCATCAATTCTGTTTCTCGTAAATCACTCACTTAACTTGTCCTTTAAGCAAAACTTTACATGGATTTGTAGAGAGGAACCTTTGGGGGAACTTCTCAATATCTAGATGCATTAAGTAGAAACTTTCACTGAATTATAAAATATTTCCCCAATGTAAAATAAAACAAGCACAAAATAAAAGTTTATATGTTAAGAATAGGTGAGAGTGAGATCCCCTAGGCAGGGCAGTCAGGCATGGAGGGGAGAAAAGCAAAGGTGTGATGGCCCAGCTCCCTCCTGTGGTTAGTCACGTTTTACAGTCTCCTTCCATTGCAGTGCTAAAAGTGCACCACCCTGGATTCCAGTCCCAAAGGTGCTGCCTTCACCGACCCACTTTAGGTCAGTACCTAACTCTGCTAAGCCTCAGACCCTGTAAAATGGTAATAATAGAACCTTCCTCATAGTGTCGTTGCAAGCATTCAATGAGAAATTGTAAAGCTATCTGTAAAGTTCCAGGAAAAGAGTAAGTGTCCAATAAATGTTAGCTACTAAGGCTATTAGTATGGCAGCCACTGAGGTGCACGAACAATACCTGATACACTGTTTAGGAAACAACACAGCTTGGGGTGGCTGCAAGGTGAGGAGCCACTGGTCAGGTACCGTGGCTTCTCTTGTTAGGTTCACCTGGACTCCTCCTTGAAAACCAGCCCAAGAGCTCGTCCTTTGAAGTCTCACTACAGTTTGAAAGTGAGGCAAGTCTTTACCAAAAGCATTTTTTTTAATTGAAGTATAGTTGATTTACAATGTTGTATTAATTTCTGCTATATAGCAAAGTGATTCATTTATAAACATATATAAATTCGTTGTTATATTCTTTTCCATTATGGTTTATCCTGGGATATTGAATATAGTTCCCTGTGCTCTACTGTAAGACCTTGTTGTTTATCTATTCTATATATAATAGTTTGTATCTGCTAATCCCAAACTCCCAATTCATCCCTCCTCCACCCTCTCTCCCCCATGGCAACCACAAGTCCGTTCTCTGTGTCTGTGAGTCTGTTCCTGTTTTGTAGATAGTTTCATTTGTGTCATGTTTTAGATTCCACATATAAGTGATATCATATGGCATTTGTCTTTCTCTTTCTGACTTATTTCACTTAGTATGATCACCTCTGGGTCCATCCATGTTGCTGCAAATGGCAGTATTTCATTATTTTTTATGGCTGAGTAGTATTCCATTGTATATATGTACCACCTCTTCTTTATCCATTCATCCATTGATGGACATTTAGGTTGTTTCCATGTCTTGGCTGTTGTGAATAGTGCTTCTACAAACGCAGGGGTGTATGTATCTTATTGAGTTATAGTTTTGTTTGGATATATGCCCAGGAGTGGGATTGCTGGGTCACATGGCAACTCTATTTTTAGGTTTTTGGGGACCTGCCATACTGTTTTCCATAGTGGCTGCACCAATTTACATTTCCACCAACAGTGTAGGAGGGTTCCCTTTTCTCCACACCCTCTCCAGCATTTGTTATTTGTACACTTTTTAATAATGGCCATTCTGATGAATGTGATGTGATACCTCATTGTTGTTTTGATTTGCATTTCTCTAACAGCAATTTGAAGCATCTTTTCATGTGCCTGTTGGCCATCTGTATGTCTTCTTTGGAGAAATGTCTGTTTATGTCTTCTGCCCATTTTTTGATTGGGTTGTTTGTCTTTTGTTATTGTTGAGTTGTATAAGCTGTTTGTATATTTTGGAAATTAAGCCCTCGTTGGTCGCATCATTTGCAAATATTTTCTCCCAGTCCGTAGGTTGTCTTTTCGTTTTGTTTATGTTATGTTTCCTTTGCTGTACAAAAGCTTGTAAGTTTGATTAGGTCCCATTTGTTTATTTTTGCTCCAAAAGCAGTGTTGGAATCAGAGGTGGAGGAACTGATGGAATCAAATGCTTATTAGCTTTGGACTCAGTGCCTAAGTCAACTTGGAGAGGCTGCCACTCAAAAATGTGAGTTTTTATTTTTACTGTGGAGGTCATATTTATGATAACTTCTAGAAGCAAGAAATGGCAAGTTAAATTATCATAAGACAAAACAAGAGTCATCTGAAGTTGACACTTAAATCAGATATGTCGGTGGCAAAATTAATTAGAACATGGAGGCAAAAGCAATGGGAAAGATTTTAGCAAGATTTCTGGGGAGTCGGGGATGGTGATGGTGGGGGAGCCTGGACTGACCATTGACCAGTGGTTTACCTATTAAATCTGACAGGCATTTGGCCAGTGAATGGTAAGATTCATTATGAGGCAAGAGAATATCTGGTAAAACCTATACTTTTATTCTCTCTTCAGTAATTAACAAGGCCTGTTTGTTTTCTTTACTCATCTCTGGTTTGAGATCATCATTAAATAATTATAAAATATAAACAGAGTGCTAGCATCTTGGGTGTCTTTGGTTTTTGAGAAATCTTTCTCTAGAGAATATGTAACTTCACAATCGCTGTACTTATTTTAAGTTCCTTAGGCTGGAAAGGAACCTCAAAGGCAATCTACTCCAACCTCCTTCCCAAGGCAGAAGCACTCCCCTAACCCATGATATCCATGTGTGCCAGCTTCTAGTTGACATGACTTTTTTGTTTTTTACTTTTTAGATTGTTTGTGTTTAGAATATTCAGACTGGTTTCTTGTAAGTTCCAGTTCTAAGAAAGGTCGTCTTACATATTTTGATGGCTCATTTTTCTTGAAACTTGCAGCTTTCCTCTGACTCCCCTTTGTGATTCTGACCGGCAGTGCCTTTCTCGTTTTCTTCTCACCTTTATGGGAGTAAAGGTGATTTTTTTCAAAATATTAATAATCAACTACATAATCTCCAGAAAGAGATACTGCCAGCAGTCTTCAAATTCCTCTTCACATAGTATCTCAAATACTATATTAAAACAGCTGCACAAAATTTAAAATACAATATGGCATTTCTCTGGCAGAATATAAGCTTCATAAGGGAAAAGACATGTGTTTTCTTCTTGTATTCTTAGCACCTAATACAGTACCTGACACATAATAATGGCTTTAGAACAATTATTAAGAGGCATTGAATGAACGTTTTGTAGAGCTGTCGCTGTTTATTATTTTCCATTCAGCATTTACAGGTAACTTTCTTTTAAAGACGTCTGCTATTTACATAGCCACTTCATTGTTCATTAGTACATGACTCTGGTAAGCGTATCTCCTGTGAAGAGAAATATTGTAACAAATTATTACGGCATTCAATACTGGTATTTCAGTTACTCAACTAATCCACCCACTGATAGAGTGAACTGAATTAAATACTTTGAAGAATAAACTCAAGTAAATCTTGATAAAAATCAAAGGCTGAGGAAATCTTGTTTGACAGAAGTCATGAACAAAAATGCTAAAATGAATACTGTTTAGGAAGAAATCCTCATTCTACAGCAGACTAAATGAAGAGTAATAGTTCAAGAGTATCAAAATGCCTATGTGATCAAAAGGCAGAAACAGCTTCTTTTTACTATGTCTCTTAATATTCCAGGACTCATAATGAGCACCTGTCTTTGTGGTAATTCAGAGTATTTGAACACCTTATCTAATCCAACCTCAAATTTCCTGTGAGGTGGGTAAGCGCTGAGAGCTCTTGGTACTGTTTTCAAGATGAGGCAAGTGAATTAGAGAGACCATTTACACACTCCAAATTTCACAGAAACTTAAGGAGGAAGTGAGGGTAAGAATTAGCTGTTAATTCCCAGTCGTAGAAATCAATATCAGAGCTTGAAAGGACATTGTTGATAACCTGGCCCAACATGGGCTTTCCTGATGATACTTACTTGTGGTGACTTGATTCATTTCACCAACCACACAAATTCTGTGTAATTTTTAAATCATAAAAATAATATAGAACATAGTTTTATGTGTGTGTATATATATATATATAAATACATGGTATAGAAGGATATTAAATTTTAAAAACAAACAAAAGATATGTATTACTCCCTCCTCTCACATCTCAGTGCCACTTTTGAAGATTCTCATTACCCAGATGTAGCTATTAACAGTTTTTAATATATATTTCAAAAAAAATTTCTAAGCATTTTAAAGTATGTGCGTGTATACATGTGCACACACACACATGCAACTGTATGTTCCACTTTCTATTAAATAGCTATCCTTGGAAATGTAATAGTCATTCCAAACTTAACATGACCTTCTGCTGTTCTCTCCCAACCTGATGTTCCCAGTTTTCTCCATCTGGTGAATATCAACTTCATCTTTCCAGTTGCCCAGGTCAAAAATCATGAAATCATCTTCAGCTTCTCTCTTTCCTCCCTACTCTATGTCCAGTCCATCAACAAATCTTATTGAGTATATGTTAAAAATATATCCAGAATCCAACCAGTTATCGCCATCCCTGTTGCTTCCACCCTAGTTCAAACCACCATCATCTGTTGCCTGAGTTGTTGCAATAGTCTTCTAACTGTTCTCCCCACTTCTCTTTAGCTTCCTGTTGTCTATACTCAGTATAGCAGGCAGGCATCCTGTGAAAACACAACTCAGTTATATCTCTTCCATATTCAAAAACCATCCATGGACTTTCCCTGGTGGCGCAGTGGTTAAGAATCCGCCTGCCAATGCAGGGGACATGGCTTTGAGCCCTGGTCCGGGAAGATCCCATGTGCCATAACTACTGAAGCCCGCGTGCCTAGAACCCCTGCTCTGTAGCAAGAGAAGCCACCACAATGAGAAGCCCATGCACCGCAACGAAGAGTAACCCTTGCTTGTCGCAGCTAGAGAAAGCCCTCCTGCAGCGACAAAGACCCAGCGCAGCCAAAAATAAATATAAATAAATAAATAAGTTATTTAAAAAAAAAAAAACATCCAAAGGCTCCCCATTCAATTCAGAGTAAAAGCCAAATGACCTGTAAGACTCTACATGATATCTTGACCCCTTACCTCTCTTACTTTATCTCCTGCTCTTCTTGAGATGCCTCACTCTCTTTGCTTTAGACATACTGGCCTTTTTGCTGTCTTGAACATTCCAAGCATGTTCCTGCCTCAGAGCCTTTGCACTTGCTGTTTCTTTTGCCTGGAATGTTCTTGCCCGACTTATCCTCCCTTCCTTCAAGTCTTAATTTAAATGTAACTTTCTTAATGAGTCCTTCCCTAGCCACCCTACTTATAATTGTTACTCTATTCCCAAGCTCATACTTTCTACACCCTTCCTTGCTTCAGTTTTCTCCTTAGAATTCATTTTTACTTATTTGTCTTACTAGTTATCAATCCCTCTGAGATAGATGGCTTCCAAATATAACCACATTAACTTCCAGCCCACATACTCTTTTCTGATGTGACATTGGTGCTCCCCCCACCCTTCAAGAAATGGAGTCTGTTTCCCCTCCACTTGATTCTGGGCTTCCGTCTTCCATGTTTGGAATGCTTCCATTGGAGGCCGGTGGCCACATAAGAAAACCAACTACCCTGAGACCACCAAGCTTTAAGGAAGACCAAGCTAGTGGAGAGAAGCCACATATGGATGAGTACCCGAAGGCTCCAGACATGGGTAAAGTCTTACTCCAGACTGAGCAAAGGCTTCTTGAACTTTCTAGCCCATCATAGCCATCAGCTGAACGGAGTCAAGTGAATGACCCATCATCCGACACGATATGAACAGAACTGTCAAGCCAGGCCCTAAATTCCTAAATCATAGAATTGTGAGTAAATAAAAAGTTTGCTTGAAGACACTATGTTTTGGGGTAGTTTATTAAGCAACAATAGTTATGTGAAACATTCCCATACTAGAATGTAAGCTCCATGAGGACAAGGATATTTACTGGTTTTGTTGACTGCTGTATCCCCAGTGTATCCAGTCGTACTTGGAACAAGTTAGGTGTTCAGTAAACATCTGTTGAGTGAACGAATAAGTAAATCAAAGAGAGAGAGAACATAATGAAGGGAACATTACTAGCAGATCAGTATTTCTTTCTAATGCCATAAAACAGTAGGATATGGGTCCTAACTATGGCCATGATGCTGCCCACAGGGCCAACTTCCCAGGCTGGCCAGGACACAGAGGGTGCTCAGCACTGCATCTCAGGAAAACCAGGTTCACAGACATTGTCTTCAAACTTTTTATTTGAGATATTAAATCAAACTTTTAATTAACCAAATAAACTTTTAAGATGAAGTTTGTCTTTCTAAATATAAAAGGAACACAGATACATGGCAAAAATTTTAAACATCACAGGAAGTTTGTGCCATGAAAAGTGAGTTTCATTTTTATCCCCGTGTTAACAGTTCATTTGGTAATAGTCTAGAAAATGTCTAGGCACAAGTGAGGCCTAAAGATTATCCCATTCTGTTCCTTGCTTTTTTCACTCTACACAGTATATTAAAGAAGGTTCCCTAAATGTACCAAAAATAGCATTTAGCCCCCATTTACTGAATACCTACTATAGCCACCATCCAATGGCCCATTTAATCCTCACAACAACCCAGTAAGGTAGATAATATCATTTTCTAGATGGAGGAATTGAGGCTTGAATAAGTGACATAACTTGTCCAAAGTTAAACACTTTGGAAATGATAGATTCAAGGTCTAACTCCAGAGCTATGCTTAACTTCCTTCCTCTACCGCCTGTGTTGCAGAGATGGAACTCATCGAGTTCTGCATTGTTATATTCCATTGACATTGTTATATTCCATTTGTGCATTTTAGGCTTGAGCAAATGACTAAATATATTGAAGGTAATGGGAGCCAGGTTTTCCACTATTGGGGGAGGGAGTTATAAGTATGGAAAGGGAAAGAGTAGAATATACCCCTTCATGTTAGATTGGAATTGGAAGTATCACTATGAACTCATTTTTATTACATATCTATATCTTAGCTCTGTCCACTGAGAAGGCCTAGATATAAAGACATACCAGTAGCAATGAATGTGCTCAGATCTTGCTTCTAAATACTATTCTCCACTAAAAGGAACCAGAGTTCCTTGGAGAAATGAGTGAGTCTCTTGCTGGCACAGGGACGGCACAAGATAAGTCTGGAACATTTTAACGCACCAGAAAGTAAGAAAGTGCTCCCGGTAGTCAAGCTGGAACCATTTGAGCAACCATATAAAGTAGTCTTGGATTATAACACACAGTATAAAATAACTATTCATGAATTCATACTGACAAAAATAAAAGAATGAGTAAATAACAAGGGAGAAGAATTCCAATATACCTTTATATACGTTATATTTATACATTTATAATTTACATAGATACCCCTTTCTCAAGGAAGTGGGGTATAACTCCCCACTCCATGAACTGGGGCTACACATAGTGACCTGCTTCCAAAGAGTACAGTATGGAAAGAAGGAAGAAAAGTGTGGTGAGATGTGATAAACACTACCTCATCTAGGTGAGCTCTTTCACTTGGCCCAGTATTCCTTTGACATACCTCATACATTGCATTTTTGTTTGAGTACTTCCTCATTTTCTGGTACTACAGAATTCCCCAGGCTCATCTGTGTATTTCCGGCCCCAATCCTAGAATCACCGATTTCTCCAAGGAGCCCTGGTTCCTTTTACTGGGGAATGGTTTTAGAAACCAAGATCTGATTGCTCACTGTGCTCATTGTTACTGACGTATCCTTGCTTCTAGCTCTCTCTGCTGACAGAATAAGAAAATGTATGTGTATATACTAACATATGTATGTGTTTTTCAAAGAATTTGTGCATTTCATCTAAGTGGTCAAATTTATTGCCATAACACTGATAATTTCTTATTTTTTCTGATCAGTTTGGTTAGAGATTTATTAATTTTTTTATTTTTTCTGATCAGTATGGCTAGAGATTTATTAATTTTTTTAAGAAGATGTTGGGTGTAGGAGTTTATTAATTAATTAATTAATTTTTCCTGTGTTGGGTCTTCATTGCTGTGCGACGACTTTCTCTAGTTGTGGCAAGCGGGGACCACTCTTCATCGCGGTGCGTGGGCCTCTCACTATCACAGCCTCTCTTGTTGCGGAGCACCAGGGAAGCCCCATTAATTTTATTGATCTAAAGAAATCAGCTCCAGGCTTCCCTGGTGGCACAGTGGTTAGGAATCCGCCTGCCAGTGCAGGGGACAGGGGTTTAAGCCCTGGTCTGGGAAGATCCCACATGCCGTGGAGCAACTAAGCCCATGTGCCACAGCTACTGAGGCTGCGCTCTAGAGCCTGTGTGCCACAACTACTGAAGCCTGTGCACCTAGAGCCCATGCTCCGCAACAAAAGAAGTCACTGCAGTGAGAAGCCCGCACACCGCAATTAAGAGTAGCCCCACTCACAGCAACCAGAGGAAGCCTGCACACAGCAACAAAGACCCAATGCAGCCAAAAATAAATAAATTTATAAAAAATTTAAAAATCAGCCTTTACTTTATTGATTTTTTTAATTGCTTCTTTGTTTTCAAGGTCATCAATTTCCACTTAATTCTGTATTATTTTTCTTCTTCTCCTTTGGATTTCATTTGCTCTTCATTTTCTACTTTCTTAAGGTGGAAGTTAAGGTCACTAATTTGAGACTGCTTTTCTTTTTTTTTTTTTTAACTACAGGCACTTAGTGCATGAATTCCCCTCTAAGTACAGCTTTACCAGCATCTTACAAATGTTGATAATACTGTGTTTTCATTTCATTCAGTTCAAAATACTTTTAATTTTCCTTTTTTATTTCTTTTTTGATCGTAGGTTATTTAGAAGAGTATTATTTAGTTTCTAAACATTTTAAGATTTTCTGCAGATCTTTCTGGTATTGATTTCTAGTTTAATAGCACTGTGTCAGAGAACATGCTTTGTATAGCCTGAATTCTTTTAAACATGTTGAGTTTTGTTTTATGGCCCAGAATGTGGTGTCTCTGGATGAGTGTTCCATGTACATACACTGAAAAAGAATGTATATTCTACCGTCATTGGGTGGAGTGTTCTATAAATGTCAATTAAGTCCAGTTGTGTTGTTTAACTCTTCTATGTACCTGTTATCCACCTTTTGTCTACCTGTTTAGTCAATTATTGAGAGAGGGATAGTGAACTCCCTAACTATAATTGTGGATGTATTTATTTCTCCTTGCAGTTTTATTAGTTTTTACTCATGTATTTTAAAAATCTGTTATTGGTTTCATAAAAGTTTAGGATTTTCATGTCCTCCTGATGAACTAACTGATCCCTTTATCTTTGAGAAATGACTTTTTTTCTTCTTATTACTATCTTTGCTCTGTAATTACTTCATCTGATATTAACATAGCCACTCTTACTTCCTTTTGATTAATGTTCGCTTGGTACCTCTCATTTCAGCCTTTTACATCATTTTACATTTAACCCCATTTGTTCTTTATGTTTTAAGTGAGTTTCTTATAGGATTAGACAGTTAAGCGCTTGCTTTTTAATCCAATCTGACAATCTCTGCTTTTTAATTAGGATGTTTATTTAGATCATTTACATTTAAGGTGATTATTTATATGATGAAGTGTAAATTTTTCATTTTGCTATTGTTTTCTTTTTTAAAATATTTATTTGGCTGCGTTGGGTTTTCATTGCGGCATGTGGGATCTTCGTTGCAGCACGCAGGATCTTTCAGTGTGGCGTACAGGAGTTGTGGTGCACGGGCTCAGTAGTTGCGTCATGTGGGCTCAGTAGTTGCAGCATGCAGGCACAGTTGTCCTGCGGCATGTGGGATCTTAGTTCCCCGACCAGGGATCAAACCCATGTCCCCTGCATTGGGAGGTGGGTTCTTAACCACTGGACCATCAGGAAGTCCCTGCTATTGTTTTCTGTTTAAGCCATCCATCAGTTCATTGTTCCTCTCTTCTCTTCTTCTTTTTTAGTTTTTGCCTTCTTTTAGATTAACAGAGTATTATTATTATTATTATTACATTTTATCACCTTTGTTGGCTTATTTTTATTATTATTATTACGTTTTGTCACCTTTGTTGGCTTACTAATAACTCTTAGTAACTCTTATCGTTTTAATGGTTCTTTTATACTGTAATAAAGACCGACTTGTTAGATTAGCAGTTGAATTTCTCTGTTATATTACTGCCTAACTTTTAAAACAGAAATAACATTTTTGAGTATCTACTATGTGCCAGGTACTGTTCAGCACTTGTAATATCTTGTAATTAGCTCATGTAATACAAGAAGACTGTGAGGTATGGACTGTTGCTTTCATTTTACAAAACAGGCCTGAGAGGTTCACTTGCTCAAGGTTACACAGCGAGTAAATTGTTGAGTCTGGATTAACCTACCCTCTCCTTAGCCCTGTATCTCTGAGTCTTAGTAAATTCACAGTGGTGATCTCAAATCAATACTGTCTGATTTGAGATCACCACTGCTTCCTTTGAAAATTTAGTTTTATATGATTATTTTTATTTTTTATTATTTTAACTCACAAATCTATTTGTGGTAGCTTAACAATTAAGGGTTTCCTTGCATTTTTAATTTTATGTGATTTGGGAAATTGCCATACCACGTGGCTCCAGCCGTGGCCTTCTCAGTTCCTGCAAAGTAATCCATCAAACAGAAACCAGAGCATTTATTGTTGTAAGTATTCTTCCACTGGAGGTTATATTGAACTCCATAATTTCTGAGGTTGTTTACCAACTTTACCAGTCTGCATTTAAAAATTCTTCCATGAACTAATTACTTAAAAATCATAACTTGTTTATAATTTTTTAAATTTGGTGTTTTCCCATTTAATATGGATGTACATGTTCTTGTTGCCAAGAAGATGTTGTACCAAAAGAATAAGATTCCATTACTGGGTGATTTCAGCCGATATGAATGTATGTTTAGCAGGTTGGTATATAACTGATTTTCTAAGTATGTGCCAAGGTCTGCAAATCCTTGGCAGTAGTGGTAATAGGGGTATCTCTGAGACCCCTTCAGCAATATGAGAAAACAAAACAATTTTCATAATAACACTAAAAAGATAATTTGCCTTGTTGACTTTGTTGACATTTACACTGATGGTAAAAAAAAAAAAAAGCACTAATGGATAAAACTGCTGGCACCTTAGCGGGAATAACAGACTATACTTAGTAGTCATGTTTTCTTCACCACCATGTGGGAGAAAAAAGACAGTTTTGTTAAATGTCCTTGATGGATCAGTTAAAAATTATTAATTTTATTAAACACTGATGCTTGGTTACATGTGTTTTTAGTGTTCTGTCTGATGAAATAGGAATTATGAATATTCCTATATTTCATAATTAGGAATATGAATAAAGCACTTCTCTGTACCAAAGTATGACAGTTGTCTCGAGGAAAAGCACTTACGTGGTTGCTTGGGTTGTGAGCTCAACTAGACTTTTTTCATGGAACATTTTTACTTAAGAGAACAAGTGACAGGCAAATTATGGTTATTTAGACTTGGTTATTTGGCAGACATTTTCTCAAAAATGGATGAAGTCAGTCTGTTTCTACAAGACATGCAATTGACAGTATTTTTTTCCAATGCTGAAATTCAAGCTTTCAAGTGAAAATTAGAATTTTGGAAAACTAGTATCTGTTACCATGAATGTGACAGTTTCCCAATACTTAAAAACTTTTCTGAAGAGATTGGTAGTGATATTAGAAGCTGTGACTTTTGTATATTGTATAATGAAATTCATCAACATTTGGAATATCTACATAACTCTGTCAGCCAATATTTTCCAAATGACCCATGCATAATGTTACAAAATCCTGCACAGGTAAAATTGCAAGATAAACCAATGGATACTATTGTAATAGAGTACAAAATTTCCATTGATATGATTTCAGATTCTAGATTGCATCTATCTCTTGTTAGATTTTAGCATAGTATCAAAAAAGATCTACGATTATATTAAAAGGCTAAAATACTCCTTTTTTTTTTTTTTTAAACTACGTACATGTCTATGTGAGGCCAGTTTTCTACATACACTTTAGCCGAAATAACATAGATTAAATGTAAAAGCAGGTATGAGAATCAGGCTGTTTCTTATCAAGCCAGACGTTAAAGAGACTTGTAAAAATGTAAAATAATGCTACTTTCCTCACTAATTTTTTATTTTTTTAAATATAGTTATTTTTCATAAAAATTTTAACGATGTTAACGTATAGTGGGTTTTTTTAAATGAATTAGAAATGAAATATTTTTATATTTCTCAGTTTTAATTTCTAATAGTAAATATTTATAGCTACAGTGCACATAAACACTGTTGGGGTCTTGGAATAATTTTTACAACTCTAAAGGGATTTTGAGACCAAAGCATTTGAGAACTGACGGTATAGATCTTCCAGCTCACACTGAGCCTGCCTCTCTGACAACTGACCCTCCCTCTATCCACAGCAGTTGTTTATTTACCTAAGCTACAATTCTTCCCCTCCTCCCTCCTCCTCTCTAGTGTACTGGGGGCCAGGAGGAAATGGGGAGACTGAATGGATACCTGACTCCAGCAAGGCCTGTCTTGTTCTCTTACAGTTCAAGTGGGGCTAAAAGAGTGTTGGTGTCTCTCCAGTGCCTGATCCCATAATACATGACGTCAGTTACCACACAGGGCCCAACTTTCCACCTAGTGGAGGAAATAAGAGCAGAAATTGGTTTGCAGACCCAGAAGTGAAGGAAGCAGATAGACAAAGAGAAGTAGAGATGAGAGGCAGAGCAAAAACATAAATTCCTAGGGTTTCCCACAGACCTCCAGCTTGGTTCCAGTTTATGGCTGAGTACTGGCTTGGGTTCTGTGAAAGAGCCCAGTATCCTAGTAATAAACAATATCTTTCCCTTTAGCCGGCTTGAGTGGGTTTCTCTTTCTTGAAACCACATGAATCATTTATAGCTAATAAAGTAGGACTCGTGATCTGTTATCAAACTTTATAAAGTTTATGATCTGCTCTACATTTCAGAGTATATTAGGCTAGAAACACAAAGCCAGTTTCCTGGAAATGCAAATGTACTATTTTTATATTGAAATTAAAAGGAATAATTAGCATAGGCTACATATGGATTAATTCCTACCTTCAAAGAATTAGGACTCTATCCAACATTCTTACCACAGAATTACGCTGAACAAAATTTAGTCTTTCTGTGATTCAAAAGAATTTAGACTCTTTTAATGCTTCAGGGACATTACCATTTTATAAATTGCACCAAAAAATTCTCATTATTTCAGCTTTCTGGTAGTTTGGATTCAGAATAAATGGGAATTTACTGTAATACTTTGAATTATTAAGTTCTGAGGAGCTCAAAGTACTTCAAATTCACATGAATTGTATCATTTGTCTTTCTCAACAGTAGAATGAAATTTACAAATGGAAACAGCAATGGGTGGATTCAGGATACAAAGTCATGTTTCTCAATGTTCAAATGAGTATTTCTTCTATTGGGCTATTCTGAATGGATACTGGCTTCTTTTTCCACTTCAAAATATGATTTTTTTCAGCTAATGATCGAATAGGACTAAGGCCAGCAGCAAAGAATTTGGGCTATAATTTTATTTTATTGTTAAGTACATAGTGATTTGATTATGGGTATTGGCTCATAAATTTTCTGATGAACCTGGATCCTGCAGTTTATTTTCATGAAAAAGGAAAACTCAAACGTAATGGTGAAAAATCAAATGCATCTACATATACTTCTGGCTTTCACCAGGGCTAAAAATATGCTTTAAGAGGTACAGGAAATAAAGTGTTTTAATTTTAAAAACTTTTGCTGTAGTGTGCAGCCTTGGCCATAGTATACTAGAGTTTGATTTTCTATTTATGGATTATCTATGACCAAATACAATATTTAATATATAAATGACCCTCTTGCCATCCAAGCTCCCTCTGAACACCTCTCTCCCTTAAAATGTAATTAGTTTCTTTCTGCTGCTAAAAAATTTAACGCTCTCTGAAGCCAAAGCTTATTTCTATATCACCTGCTGTTTTGGAGTATCTGTACCTTTCCTCCTTCCTGCCAGTTAGCATGGATAATCAGAAGCGAACCGTAAGGAGAAATCTTCCATTTAGAACACATCAATTTGTACTAAGTCTAATCTAAAAGATTAATATGGAGCATGTGATACATTCAACAGGAAAATGGCATTTAAATATTAATACTAGATAAATACATTCTTGCTGCTCTCTTTGATAATTTATAAGTCATACACTTCTAGAAGGAAGTAAATCACTTTTTTCTTTTATGCTGTTACTCAGTAACATTATACAGCAACATGCAAAACAAGGCACCATTTTCCTAGTCAGATCTGACAAGGGAAAGTGAAAAATTTGGGTCCAATTTCAACCTCATTTCCTTACAGCCTAGATTTGTGTCACATGCTTGATCCTAACTGGTGCTTTCCAAATTAAATGTATATTTCTCAAACCAATATCTTAAGTGGTAATGTTCCAACAGTCCAAATGTCGATTACCAAAACAAACATTTGTTTCTCTAGCGAGTATTTTCACACAAAAGCATTTGATTCACGTACTGCAGCAAACAAACATTTGCTTTAGGCAGTTGAGGCAGCCAAAAGTTCTTACAGAAACATTTCACAGGCTGGCTGGCATCCCTCCCTGGAGCAGGGCTTGCTGATGTCCGAGAATGCTTGTGAAGCCGGTTGCTGACCAAGAGAAGCCTTTGCAAGACATTTAGGCCATGAAGAGGCACAAGCATTTTCAAAACAAATCTTATGCGAAAATGTGCTTCTAATTATGATGTTTCTATTAGAAAATTTCTTCATGTCTTCACAAAGCTACGTTTGCTGATATAAATTCAGCCTTTGATGTAATCAGAAAACCAAATTCTTATGAAAGTTCACAAAGGCAGATTTCACATAAAAACTCATACAGTTCAGGAATCATTATTTATGCAAGAGCCCATGAGAGTTTCATTACATAAATAGTCCTATTACTACATTAAAGGCTATTTTCTCTCTGAACAAGATGTAGATGATATGCGTAAATATGTTTTTCTTAAGTGCGTGTCTACTTCACTGTAAAGATGCAGCTTCCACATAAAATTCTCTTAGTTTCCATATTATTTGAATGCTATTAGAATGAATCAGTATTTCTGAGGAAGTCATTTACTTAACTATATGTTCTTTAAGGCATGGGGAAATTGATTCTTTACTTCTGCACCAAAGACAGAGTTTCCTAGCAACAGGGTGAAGACTGATTCTTTGAATAGTTCTAAACTGAGAATAGTTACTAGCTGGCTTAAAAGCAAACTAAGAGAGGTTATTCTTAGATGAATGAATGATTGAAAACACACACAAAGTGTCGCTTGGAGTATATTTGATAGAACACATGACAAGTTGGATTGCTAAGCTAATCAACTTGCAAGAAGAGTTTACTGATTACTTTCTATGGATTTGATTCTATTTTGACATTGCTGCGATGGGGCAGATATGATGCAGGTATGCAACCATAATCATTATAGTAACAATTGATTTAGCATGTATTATGGGCCAGTGCATACAGGTGAAATAACTTAAAAAATAGGTAGAGAATGGCTGATCAAGGTCCAACCCAGGTCTGTCTGATATTAAAACCTTGTAAACTGTACTGCCTTTACATGGGAAGCCCAAAGTATTTCTTGTCTTCCAGAAACTTTCAAGCTCATTGTAAAGAAAACACACCCAAAAGATTTAGGGACTCGCCTAAGAGAGTAGTTGTTTAAGGATTAATAATATTAAAGTAACAAAAGCTTGCTTTTATTGAGCATTACTTGGTGTCAGGGACTGTGTTAAGGACCTGACATCATTAAGGAGATGGAGCTTGGGTTTGGCCTCAAAACGGGTGGGGCAAAGATAGAAGCAAGGTCCTTTGAGAGGATGAAACAGCATGGGGGAGGGGGTGCTATTTGGCATCTGTCAGGCTTGGGGTGACAGGTCGGTGTGAGGGGTGGCACTGAATGGGTAGGTGGCCCCAATTATGGAGGGCCTTGAAAACCAGACTCTAATGCAGACACTTGACCCAGGAGAGACGTGTGGACTCATTCCATGTTCTTAAACATTGGAGACATGATCATTCCCCCCTGTAATTACTAGGCTAAAGGGAATACAGTTATGCCCCGCTTCTCAAAAGTTCACTTTACACCACTTTGCTTTAGCAAAACACCTACACTAACACCTGTTTCTGAAAGCCAAAAGAAATCCAAAGAATATTTTCACTTTTACAAAAAAAAAGGGGGAAAGTGCAGATCGCATTCAGTATGTGTTTTGCACTGAGCCATTATAGAGGCAGCTCACAGCGCACCCCAAGCAGTGAGAAGAGCAGTGAGAACAGCACCGCCAAGCTCCTTCCTGGGGACTACACTCAGCATCTCAGCATGAAGCTGGCATAACTTGAACTGAGTCCATGAGCATCTGTGCTTTATCTTGATTTATTTTGTGCATTTGTTAGCAGAATGTGTCCTAAGGTAATTGCTTCTCCACTCTACGCCATTTCTGCTTATGAAAGGTTTCACAGAAGCACTCTACTTTCAGATAGTGGGGGGAACCTGTATGGATTTTCTGTTGAGGTAGCTACTGCCAATGTACTCTCTGAAAGGCTTGCCAATTACTCTACCACCAATATGCCAACAGGATTTTAGAGTTTTCCATCTGCCATATTTTCAAACACTTTAATATTTGCTAATTTTTTCTTTAAAAGTGATATCCCATGTTTTTTGTTTTGCACATCTTTGGCTTTTGATGTGATTGTGCACCTATTTATATATAAAGTTAATTTACAGTAACTGGCCATCTACATTTATTTTTCTGTGAATTCATGTTTGTATTTCTTTTCTTATCCTAGTGGGTAGGTTTTTTTCTTGTTGATTTGTGGAAACTCTTTATATATTATGTTTTCATATATGTTCAGTATTGTCTCAGGGTATTGTTTTTCTTCCAACTTGGATTATAGTGTATTTTTTCCATATACATTACTATTTATGTAGCTAAAGGTAAAAATCTTTTAAATACAGATACTAGGCTTCATATGCCTAGAAGGAAATGCCAACATTATAAAAAATATTCCAGTATTTTCTCCTAGAACTTAAATTTTTTGATACATTTACATTTCTACACATTTGATACATTTGATCCATCTGGAATATAATTTGCTTTAGGTGTGAAGTAGAAATTTATTTTCATTTTTGCTACTGATTTGAAATGTCTAATTATCATATGTTAATTTTCTATACATGGGTCTGTTTCAGATTTCTGTTCTATTTCCTTACTTTATGATGAAATGACACCATATTGGTTTAATTACTATCATTTTATTAAAATGTCCTGTTACAGTATAGCACAGTGGTTAGGAGCCTAGTAGAGAAGAGCACAGACTCTGGCACTGAGACAAGTTGCTCAGTCTCTCTGTTCCTCAGTTCCCTATCTTTAAAACAAGGATAATAGGGTGGTCATGAGGATTTTATGAGTTTCTATATATAAAGTACTTAAAACAGTGCCTGGCATGTAGTAAGTATTTGTAAAGGTGTTGACTGTTATTATTTGTCATAATTTTTCACCAAAATTTTCTTGCTTGTATTCTGCATCTTCTGGATGATTTTTAGAATCAATCCCTAAGAGGGCTTATCAAGAGATTCTCAAAAGACCATTCCCTTCTTACGAGGAACTCTGATGCCACCTGTTAAGGTAATTTCATTTTCCCCTTGGCACATAATAAGCACGTAATAAGTGGCAATAACTTCATTGTTAAAGTTATTATTTTGGAAGGAACAGCAATAGTGCGAAAGTGAATACATTTTCCTCAGATGTGTCATTTTCCTCCACCTGCTTGTAACGGAATCTATGTAGAGAAGGGAGAGAAAGCTGGGGAGTGGGGGATGGAGGGAGGGTGCCAAAGGAGCAGCTTCTCTTACATTCCTTTGCAGGAATTTTAAGTAGGTCTCTTTCTTGCCCCCTCAGCATTCTTCTGTGGCCCTTGCCTTTAAAGAACTTTTGTGGAAATCAGAAAGGGCTGTATTTCAGCCCCTTCCTCCCCAGCAAGCATGTTGGATCCTCAGAGATCCGGGGGAGATAAAAACTCCCAGAAACAGCACTTGGGGATTAACATAGGCTTTAGCAGAGAGATACTCAGTTGTTTAGCTAAAGCAGAAATCATACTGAAATGCCTACAGGTGCCAGCAGCCAATGCAAATCAAAGGTAGTCAAACTATTCTCTCATGAACCTCCTGAAAAATTTTCAGAAAACCATGTACCCTTATCAGATTTTAGGTTAACATCTAAAATTCTTAATAGTGAGCTTAATAGTTAGTTTTACAAGGTAATTAGTGGCGCACTGTAAATGGTGACATTTTAAAATAAAAGCCTTATATCACTCTGATAGAAGTTAAACCCCATTGCAATTTGATAACCACCATCAACCATAAAAAGGTATACCAACAAATTTTATTTGAAAAACAAATTTTACTTCCTTTTTCTCCTTGAACTTATTTTTTAATTTCTCTTCTCCCACAAAATTTTATTTGAATATAATGTTTGATTTTAAGTGTTTTATTCATCACACTTTCAGACTTCTCTGCCACATAAGTTAAAATACAAATTGAGAGTTTATTTCCTGTGACCATAAGAGCATATGTGTTAAAATCTTTTCTTCTGGAAAAATTGATTAAAACAGCCTGAATATACTTGTAAAGTTGTTATGAATAACTGTTAAACATAAAATTTTATTTTAAATGCATACCTGTATGAGATAGGTGGGTTTTATTTTTTCCAATTAGTTCATATATGCGTAGGTGAACATTAACTTAATGCTAGAATGAGATCAGGTTCAGCACCAAATCTGTTCCTGTGTTTGGTGTTTATAGATGTAAGGGCCTCGTTTATAAAAACAAACAGGAACAAGAACCATTTTGTTACAGCAACGTCAAGATCAATATTTTGAATTGTCTTATCATCACCCAGGGAGTTGTAACACCCCGAGGCAATGCACCACGGTAGGATTTGAGATGGGTAGAATGTGTGCGTTTGTTCTGCCTGACGGGTTGGGTTCTCTGGAGGCAGATGCTGAGACAGAAGGTGAGGACAAGCGTTCTGGACTGGAAAGAACTTGTTGAGCACATGGCCAACCCAGGAGGCAGCTCTGAAGCAATTATTACCCATTAAAGTTGTGTTGGTGACAGGCTGAGGTGGCGGGCCTCGATGCCGCCACTCGCTCAGTCACCCAGGTAGGGTGGGCCTTTAGTGGATGAGGCCAGCCCTGAAGGAGCTTGCCCAGGGGGCCAGTGTAGTCATTTCCTGGGGTTGCCATAACCAATTGCCACAAACTGGGTAGCTTAAAAGTGACAACTTTATCCTCTCAGTTCTGGAGGCCAGAAGTCCAAAGGCAAGGTGTTGACGGGCAGTTCCTTCTGGAGGCTCTGAAGGAGACTGCTCCGTGCTTCTCTCCCAGCTTCTGCAGGCTCCTGGCGCTCCTGGGCATTCCCTGGCTCAGATCTCTGCCTCTGTCTTCACGTGGCCTTCCCCTCTGTGTTTCTGTGGTTCCCTACTTTTCAGTTCCTTCTAAAAAAACACTCCTCATTGGATTTAGGGCCCTCCCCCCATAATGTAGGATGATCTCAAGACCCTTACCTTAATTATATCTACAAACACCTTTATTCCATGTAAGCCAACATTCTGAGGCTCCAGATGGCTGTATCTTTTGGAGGTCACCATTTGACCCACTACAGCCAGCTAGTCCTTTGTTGAAGGGGGAGTTGAGCAGTGTATCTTGGTATCTCCCACATTTTGCAACGTGAGAAAAAGGTGATTGTAAAGGGGAGCTGAGAAAAAGAGGGCAACTCTGAGGCTCAGAAGGCAAGCAGTTTGCCAATCAGATCGGCCTTAGAAATGAGAGCATATGGAAGCTGAGTGTCTAGAAATTGATACTCCTTGGAAAGCCTTTGAGTACCCCAGGGTGACAAGTAACCCAATTTGAGGATTTAGTTCAAGCTGACTGTTTCCTTGCAGGAATACAGTCCTCAGGTTGCTAGATCTCCAGTTATTTAAGAGAATGAGAAATTCACACTTTAAGTGGTATCTCCTTATTTTTAAATGTTGTCAACTAATTCAAAACAAACAAACAAAACCTGTAGAGACCCAAGGAAAAAAATGTTGTGAGCTGAATATATAGCCACTGAGATAACCTGTGCTCTATGTTTCTATCCCTACTCCTACCATAGTAAGTAAAAGAAATATCAGTACATCTTCTTTGATGGCCACCAGTTTACCATCTCACCTGGAGAGCTGTATCAGTCAGGGTTCTCCAGAGAAAGAGAACCAATAAAATATGTGTGTATGTATGTGTGCGTGTATATATATATATATATAAATAGAGATTTATTTTAAGAAATTGGCTCATATGATTGCGGGGGCTGGCAAGCCTGGAATCCATAGGGCAGTTTGGCAAGCTGGAAACTCAGGCAGGAATTAGTGCTGCGGTCTTGAGGCAGAATTGTTTTCTTCTCCAGGAAAGCTCAGTTTTTGCTGTTAAGGACTTCTGGTGAATTGGATGAGGCCCGCTCACATTACTGAGGGTAATCTCATTCACTTAAAGTCCACTGGTTTTATTTTATTTTATTTATTTTTTTAATTTTTATTTGATATTGGAGTATAGTTGATTAACAATGTTGTGTTAGTTTCAGGTGTACAGGAAAGTGATTCAGTTATACATGTACATGAATCTATTCCTTTTCAAATTCTTTTCCCATTTAACTTATTACAGAGTATTGAGCAGAGTTCCCTGTGCTATACAGTAGGTCCTTGTTGGTTGTCTATTTTAAATATAGCAGTGTGTACGAGTCAATCCCAAACTCCTAATCTATCCCTCCCCCCAACCCTTCCCTCCTGGTAACCATAAATTCATTCTCTAAGTCTAGGAGTCTGTTTCTGTTTTGTAAATAAGTTCATTTGTATCCTTTTTTTTTTAAGAGTCCACGTATAAGTGATATCATGTGGTATTTTTCTTCCTCTCTCTCTGACTTACTTCACTTAGTAGTATGATGATCTCCAGGTCCATCCATGTTGCTGCAAATGGCATTATTTCATTCTTTTTTATGCCTGAGTAATATTCCACTGTATATATGTACCACATCGTCTTTATCCATTCCTCTGTCAATGGACATTTAGGTTGCTTTCATGTCTTGGGTATTGTAAACAGCGCTGCAATGAACATTGGGTTGCATATATCCTTTTGAACCATGTTTTTCTCCGGATATATGCCCAGGAGGGGGATTGCTGGATCATATGGTAGCTTTATTTTTAGTTTCTTAAGGAACCTCCATGCTGTTCTCCATAGTGGCTATACCAGTGTACATTCCCACCGACAGTGTAGGAGGGTTCCCTTTTCTCCACACCCTCTCCAGCGTTTATTGTTTGTAGATGCAAAAATCCTCAGCAAAATACTAGCAAACTGAATCCAACAGTACATTAAAAGGATCATACACCTTGAACAAGTGGGATTTATCCTAGGGATGCAAGGATTTTTCAATGTCCACAAATTAATCATTGTGATACACCACATGAACCAATTGAATAATAAAAATCATATGATCTTCTCAACAGATGCAGAAAAAGCTTTTGACAAAATTCAATACCCATCTATGATAAAAAAAAAAAAACTCTCCAGAAAGTGGGCATAGAGGGAACATACCTCAATATAATAAAGGCCATATATGACAAACCTACAGCTCATATCATACTCAACAGTGAAAAGCTGAAAGCATTTCCTCTAAGATCAGGAACAAGACAGGATGTCCACTCTCGCCATTTTTATTCAACATAGTTTTGGAAGTCCTGCCATGGCAGTCAAGAGAAGATGAAGTCAACTGATTTTAGATGTTAGCCTATCTGGAAAATCACCGTCACAGCAACACCTGGGTTAGTGTTTAATTAAATAAGTGGGTACTATAGCTTTGCCAAGTCTACTCATAGAAGTAAATTATAAGAGCCATTACTTACTGTGTTGAATTGAACCTGAGATGTAGAAGGGATCATACAGGTCACCTGGTTCAGTAGCACCTCATAGTACAGAGGAGGAAAATGAGGCGCCGGAAGGTGAAGCGACTTGTCTAGGATCACACAGCTGGCCTGGGAATGCAAACTCAAAGCAACGCTCTGGCCTCTGAGCGCAGTGCTCTTACCACTGTTTTACCTTCATGCGCCTCAATGTCTCAAGGCCAAAATCATGGCATTTCAGACGGACAGAAAGTCCCTCAGAGGTTATATGGTACACACCTCTCATTTTATAATGAGGTCTATAGACATTACGCTTATGGCCTCAGTACAAAATGAGAATTTTGATTCCTAGTGAAAGGCATTTTATACCACACTGCATAGCCTTTCACACTAGGCAGAGATGATTGTACTTAAACTCGTCTCTGTTAAGTTTTTCTTTCAAAACATCCTCTCTAATAGAAGCTAGTTTGCTTGTCATTGACTTCCCGTGAGTGTGTAATGGTCAACGAAACAAAACAAAGACGGTACGAGTCTGATTAATTTAAAAGTTGTATTGGTTGGATGCCAATCAATATTTTTCCTGAAATTTTTGTGCATATTGACTATATTTCTAGAACTGCAAGACCAAGAATTCAGCAGTTCCCTTATGGATAATCCTTTACGGATAATAACCCCCACCTTTTCTGCTCGTACCAGTTATTCTCCCAAAACCCCATAGGACTGGCTCCATTTTATTAGCTCATAACAAAATAAATTTAACTCTAATCAATTTTATATCACATTACAGTCATTTCTCTGGCTTAGATCATAAGTTATATTTCTGAATCACCTTTGAGGGGGATAAGAATCCCCCCCCCACCAAAATACATCAATTTGGTATAAAGGTTAGTTTGAGCTGAAGGCATTGAGGAAAATGGCAGACACATTAAGAGCTCTCTGCCCTCCCCAAGTCTGCCTAAGAGTGGGGCATAAATTTTCCTTTGTGAAGGTGTACCGCTCCCATATCCCATACCAGGAAGGGGAGAACAGGCCTTGTCACTGGAAACAGAGATGACACTGTCATGAGTCTGCATAAGTAAACCTTACTAAATAACCCTTATCTACCTTTAGTTTCCCTCATATGTTTACCTTCCCACAAATGTATTGCCCTTAGAAGCCCAAACCCCTCTTTCCTTTGTTTCGTCACTTCTCCGCAATCTATTGCCCTTTGTAAAAATAGTACATAAGCTCCCAAGTCTAATCACTTCTTCAGGAATTCACTTCTTTTCTGTGAAGATTCCACGCATGTAAAATTTTCTCTTGTTAATCTGATTTTTTGTTAGTTTAGTTCACAGTCCCCTGTGACTGAACGTAAGAAGATGAAGGAAAGGTGTTTTTCCTCCCCTCCATCTTCTCCATTATATGACCCCAATTCAGCTGGTCCCAGCCATAGGATGAGGAAGCATGGCCTCTATGATGACGTTTTCCCATTTTCCAAGCATGGTTATCATTAACCCTAACGTGCACATTTGTAATCCCAACGTGGTTAGAGCTGGTCAAGGGCACCTTAGGTGATAAAGGGGGACCAGTGTGAGGCTTTCTAGGAGGCCAAAGCCAGAGTCATTTCTGATGTCTGAGGTCTAGCTGAGAGAGGGAAGTGATATCTAAATGTGTGCTGGGGAGCAAGCTCTTCCTTTTCTTACCTCCTCCATGATAAAGCTCTGACCTTCATTTCCAACAGGGTCTTGATATTTCTAATATATTTCGTGTATTATTTTAAGAAGGTCTGAAATCAGATTTTGCTTGTGTGTTTGAGAGAGGGGCAAAAAAAAAATCTATTTACAAGGCTTAGCTGAAGAAAATGAAAATTCCTAAAACTGCATAATCTCTTCTACCTCGATGTCTCTTCCCCAGTAAAAACAAGAAAGGAAGATGGAAGAATGAATATAATTTTACAGTAGCGTGGATTTCACTGTTTCTCTAGGCAGCGAGGGGAAGAATCACGTCTCTGGATACCACATGTCCTCTGAAATAACAGTGAAAGAAAAATAATTCAGCAAATTCTATTTATTTTCACAGCCAAAGTCACAATTCTCTTCCCAGAGAGCCGAGGTCTAGAATCCTGTTATCAAATTTAACAGTATCAAATTCTTTGTTTTCCAGGATAAACAGGTTTGAGAAATGGCCAGTGGAATTTTCCAGTTCAGTTAGCCACAGTGGGGAGTTTATATTATTATACAACTGCAGTGAAGTTTAGTAATGGGCATCACAATGGAAAATTAATAAAGGCTCAGTGTAGCCCAGCCCGTTCAAGTAATTGTCAATTAAGGCTACAATCAATACCGAGGTAATAGCTCATGAACAAGGATAGTTGGGTACTTACTTCATTAACATTGCAAATCGATGTCAACCATTTGGGAGTTAGCGCAGAGAAATGAGCTCATATATTGGAGGTAATCATAGCTGGGGAATTTGCTGGCTGGCTGGAGATTTAGGGATCAGAAGCTACAACAGGCAAATGCCAGGGAATGGCCCCATCTGGTTAACAGAGTGTTCTGGTTACTAAAAGGCGAAACCTTCTTTGTTCCAACCCTTGATGCTGAAATCCTTTGAAAGGACCTTCATCTCTTTTCCTATACTTTGGGCACTGATCGATTTGCGTTTATGTCCTTCTTATTCTTCTTGAGTCTCCTACAGATAATGGTGTTGTTCTCCCGTTAAAAAATGGCTATAAATATATTTTTTCGGTAGTCCTGTGTAGCACCAGGCAGCCCCCCGAGTAAGGCATATTCATTCGGCAGGTGGACCTTCAGTTGGTATTTGCTTAGGGAATAATCTCTTTAGGGTCAGCATCGGTTGACACTATCTTTGCCCTCCCCCCACCCTCTATCCCCTCTTCCCCTTCCCTCACAATAGCACCTAAAACAGATCTTCACGTAATATGAAGTCAGAATGTATTCCTAAACCTGAAATAATTATTGAATGATATGCCTGATGGGAGGAGCCTGATCACATAGCGAGTACCCCAAACAGTGTGTGGTCGTTGACTCTCCATCCTAAGCTGCAAACAGTACAAATCCAGCAGTGTAGTCATGCCAGTGAATTCCCCTTATTGTCATGCAAAGAATTAATTTTCCTGACCTTATTGTCTGAGAATTTATGAATGTCTTTCCTGCCTCATATTCCTCACCAGAATGTACAGCCCGTGGTACTGAAATCTCCCTGGTCCCTTGGTTCAGATGTGAGCACTCAGAAAACCTCTTGGTATTGGTCATGTTGTGTGGAAAAGAGACACGATGACAGGACTAGGGTCCCAGACAAGCCTGGGTCAGCAGGCTAGGAGGGGATTCTAATGCCAACCTTGTGATCTGAGGCTCGGCAAACTTCCACAGCCTTTGTTGGTTTCTGAGGTCTTTATGTTTAGAGCATTTCCACTTGGGACTCATGGAAAAGCAGATATCTGTGCAAAGTGGGAATAGCAGATAAGACCATGGAAGCAGCTGCATTCATAGCCCTCAATCTAAGAGTATCCCTTTAGTAGAAAAGTGGAGAAAAAGGTAAGAGGTGGGGAAATGAAGAATTGTTGGGCTCGACATCCTCTCATGTAAAGAGCTCTCAACTGAGTTTAGAAGCTGGGAATTTAGGAGCCACCTGTGTGGCCTTGGAAATGGCACTTAACCTTTGTGGAGGCTTCACTTTCCCATCTACAAGCGGTGACAAAGAACTTTGCAAGAGGTAAAGCTTTTCTTTCAAGTGCCCGACATCATCAGAGCATAACATAGGTTATGTCTGCACACACAGATCTGGTGGAAAATCCAGGGAGTTTAAACCGTGCTTACAATCATTCAAAAATAACAATATTTTTCAAGGAGACGTTTTTCTGTTTTGAATTCACCATGATTTTCTTTTCGAAACCAAATGTCCTCTTCCATGAAGAAGCCATTGAGAGTCTATGCTTATGCAACAGCAGTATATGCCCTTACTGATTCCAGGGGAGCTGTAAAGTACGGCACACACACGCAGCCAAAGGAAACCATTTCCTTGCCTGTCACCTCATATGTCAGCCATCAGTCAGGGCCACGTTTTTACGGCCCAGGAAGTGGGGGACCCTGATGGAGCTGCACGCAGGCCTTGGACGACCCGTCCCCTAACTGCGCACGTTTTGTGAGCTTGTCTGCCAGGAGATGCTTTCTTCACAGAGTTGAAATACGAGGTATTTACTATAGCACTTCATGAAGATTCCCCCCTCCGCAAATCTCTCCTCTGCGTAGGCCTCCCTCTCCTTCACTTTGTTTCAGGAGGGCAGAAAGCTGCTCCACACAGGGTGTAAGTGGGGAGGTATCTCCTGTAGTCTGAGTTACCCCGTTCCAGAGGCATGCAAGATGTATGCATGTGCCTGGCTCCATCAAGCTCAAGCGCGCTTGGGTCCCAGCCACCTCGATCCTCGGCTTCCCAGCCCGCATCTGTCCCTCTGGTACCCAACCTTGGTCACCAGAAAAGTGCCTGCTCTGCCTCTTCCCAGTCACCTTGATCGAATTGGGCCCAGTTATGCCTGGATAATGCTCCCGGGATTTTCCAGAAATGGCCATTTGAAACTCACAACTGTATTGTTTTAGGGATGTTGTTATATACTACCTCACAGAAAATCACTTTATGAAGACCCATAAAAATTTTTCTTTGACTCAATACAAGAAAAGAACTGGACTTTTCCTGAGCCACTGGCTTCTTGTTCTTCATTATGTATCTGTGAATCTAGCAACTGACCTTGGTCTCTTTTCTCTGGCTGCTAACAAGACTTTATAATTCACCTCTGTTCAAAGCTACTTGCTAAGGATTTTCAACCGTAAAGTATTTCCCTACCTTTACATTTCCTTCCTCTAATTTTCTCATTTATTTTGTGTTTTAATAATATATGTAGCTCTGCATACAATTTCATAACTTTTTGTAATTGGATGGTGGATAAATACCCAAAAAGCAGACCATCTATTCCAACATTTGTTGAGCAACTTTATTGAGCTCCTACTCTCTCCCAGGTACTAAGCTTGGTCCTGAGGCATGTAGGTAAAAATAACGAGCTGGCTGCTCCTGGGGAGTCCACAGCCCGAGTTTGCTGTAACCTCCTGTGGACCTTAGAGCCTGGAAGTTACCATCA
Source organism: Phocoena sinus (assembly GCF_008692025.1). Classification (NCBI taxonomy): domain Eukaryota; kingdom Metazoa; phylum Chordata; class Mammalia; order Artiodactyla; family Phocoenidae; genus Phocoena; species Phocoena sinus. The sequence goes on along the minus strand of NC_045778.1, from coordinate 15,259,533 downwards.
AGCAAACTGCACTTACATCGGACCCTGGGGGGACGGGAGGCAGAGCCATGACAAGGAAGGGCCACTCGCTTTCTGGTCACCATCTCCTTCTCACACCTCCTGCAATGTACAGGCGTTGGTCTTCTGCACGCTGGCTACTTGTGTCTGTCTCTTCTCTAGAAAGCTAAATCTCCAGCGCAGTTCATGCCCACAAACACCAGGCAAGAGAAGCATCTCAAGTAACGTTCATCGACCGGAAGGATGATTACTTTGATGGAATCATAGAAGCTTCTTAGAAGGGGGAGGTCAGGGTGGAATATTAAGATTTTGAGGTTCTAGTTTAAGGTGGGTCTTTCACTGTGGAGTCCTGGTTGGAATTGTGCAGTTTGTGATATAATAGTTTAGGATGGATGGACACAGCAAGGTGAGGGCTTTGCAGGGGACCTTGAAGGGTACATAGACAAGTTGGGTTGTTCTGAGAAAGGCGCAACCACCCTGATCCCCATTAGTTGAAGAGTTTGTTGTTCAGATAAATGGGTTTTCAGGAAGTTCCTAAAACAAACAGTACCGCTGTTTGCAACTCCATCTTTTTGGACTAGAATTTTCTAGAATGTTGCTGTCATGTTAACGCGGAGTGTCAAATAGTTGAATCGTGTTAGCATGGACAGTAAGCCTTGTGGCTGCAGTGGTTTCGGGCCTCATTTATTACTAATGTATGAAATTATATTTGTTTACTCTCTTATTATCTGTCTCCCCACCACACACACACACACACACACACACACACACATATATAATTTCACACGAATGTGATTGCTCTAGCCTGTTCGTTTCTGTGTCCATATCACTTACTACGTGGCCTGGCACTGATACTATTTGTGAAATTTAAAGCAAAATCAGGACTTTGCGTATGTTCAACACCAGGGGCCACAAGGCTGTGCTCTAAATTACCAGCTCCCTGCTGAAGGACCCGTACAATGGAAATGTGGGTATTGTGTTTGGGCTAGTGTGCTCCCAGGGTCTACAGGCGTTCATTCACTTACTTACTCATTTAATCAAAAGCATTTCTGGAATCCCTCCTGTGGGTCCGGCATGGTGCAGGGTGTTTGCCACATTAAGCATCTGATGGCTAACTGCTGTCTGCCAAAAGGGAGGGCTCTGAGATCCGTTCCTCTCATTCCCCTACATGCCCGAGCTGGGGATTAGAGTCAGCATTTGTCAGCCATTAAAAGACCTGGTGATGAAAGATATTTGAAGACATAGGAAAATATATAGCAGTAAATATATACAATGATATATGAAATCAAGCATGTTATACATACATATAATGTTATAGGGAAAAACATAATATAAAACTGAATATTTGGATGTTTGGTATAATCCAAATTTTATAAATATATAACTGACAATAAATCACACACACACAGGTGTGTGTGTGTGTGTGTGTGTGTGTGTGTGTGTGTGTGTAGACAAGGAATAGACCAAAATAATAACAACTCTGGGTGGTAAAATTATTACTGGTTTTAATTTAATGTTTCATATTTTTCTGCACTTTTGACAGTGAATGTATGTTTTTTGTTTTTTTAGAATGGTATTTGAAAATGTCACTTTCCTGTTTGAGGGTGGAGAGGGTGGGAGAGTTGCCAGATAAAATACATAATGCCCAGTCGGATTTGAATCTCAGATAAACAACAATTTTTTTTAGTATAAGTGTGTCTTTAATATCACATAGGACATACTTATAGTAGAAAGTATTCACTGTTTATCTGAAAGTCCCATGAAACTGGGTGTCCTGTTTTTTATTTGCTAAATCTAACAACCCTAGCGGGTGAGGGCAAGTCATCAGAACCATGTGGGGAGCCTTTTCAAACCTGTCCTCTGGCTCCCACCCCCAACCAGATTCTGATGTGCCTACCTAACCTTACCCGCCAACATTCAGAGTTTGAAATCTCCCAAGGTTATCCCTGCAGTGAGGCGGTGAGGGCAGCGTTGCAGTGGGGTGCTGTGGTTTGACAAGGCTGCAAGGGGGTTTCAGTCACGTCTCTCCTGTTCTCCCTGGTGGAACTCACTGAATTCCACACTGTGAGGACAGCTCTTCACAGTGTCTGGACCCTCCGGACTGTGTTCTGATTGGGCTGTTTACATAATTCTAGTCCTCAAGGAGGAACCAGTGGGCCCTGGACAGTGGTGGAGCTGCTTTGCAGGAAAGAGGGAGCTCTCGAGGTTACTTGAGGTCTCTGACCTTGAAGATTCTCCTCTGGATCACTGGGTCCCCCGCAGACCCAGGGACTGAGACAGAGTGAGAGCTGTCTCCCCAGAGCACGAGTGTCTGGCAAGTCACCCACTAAAGGCCAGGAAGCCGACAGAACTGTTCCAGCCTCTGTGAGACTCTCTCCTCCAGCTTCACCACCGTGGGCATGGAAAAATGCTTTTTTTTCCAGAAGACAAATATGTCCAGAGAACAGCCCTCTCTCAGGAAGGAAGTATCTAGGACCCAGGGCCAGTGACTATGCACCAGCTTGGCACCTCTAGAGAGCTGTGAAGAATCCACAGCATTGTCCTTTTGGGAGACCTGTGCAGAAGACCTGAAATAACCCTGTGGGTCAACACCTCACAAAATAATACTGGAGATGCAAAGAGCTAAACATTAGCCAGGACTTGTAAACACAGACTTCAAAAAGGTGATAATTAACAAGGTACAGGGCAAAGAGCAATAGAGGAGAAACAGTAGGCTTTGAACGAGGCCCCTGAACCCTCTAGGCCTCAATTTCATCATCTGTAAAATGGATGGTTTGAACAAGATGATAGAAAAGTACCTTCTAATTTTGATGTTCTGGAAGGTTAATTTTGGGAGTTAACGGGGGGTCAGTTTCTGAACCAGGGAAGCAGAATGATGACTCATAAACACAGCATCATTTACTGAACGCTGCCGTATGGGGGGTGATGGGGAAGAGGGATTAATATTCTTCGGGTGTATATTTGGTACTAGCCATTTTGGTACGTGTTTGATCTCATTTCTATGCTTTATAACAGTTCTTGGAGAGTAGTATCATTGTCTTCCTTTTATATCCAGGGACTTGGAGCCACAGAGAGATTAAGTGACTTTTTTGAGGTCACACAGGGGCACGTGCAAAGCCAGGATTTTTCACCAGGGCTGTTTTCTGCTGAACTCGATGCCTCGGCCACCACACCATGTAGACTTTCCCTGGCCACCTCTGTTGCTGAGCTGAAGCTGAAGTTACCTGTTCCTGAGCTCTCAGCAGCACCAGGTGAGGTACAGAGATGGGGGGCAGAGGGAGGTCCATCTAGAGAGAGCTACTCCCCTTTCAACCGTGATTAATCTATCAACTCTGTAAATAAGGAGTTGCCTACAACTGACGTTTGCTTACCAGGGACAGATGCCAGGGGCTATCTTTAAGGGCCCCTGTGCTCCAGAATTCTCCTCATATCAACTGTCTGATCTCTGAAATACCTTGAACAACATCCAGAGCTTTTTATTATGTAGGGAAAGGGTATATTTTAAATACCCGAACGCTCTCCACCCCATCCATCACCGAGAGAAGAAAAGTAGAAACTGCATTTCAGCCACTGACTGGTTTAATCATTTCTCATGAACAGATTTTGACTGGGCAAGTTGGAAAAGATAGAGAGGCGTTTTTGCCTGAATGAGGGCACTGGGAGAGAAAAAGAGAGGACAGGAAAGGAGTCAAAGTCTTAACTGTAGTGGTCACCAGTGGGGAGAGGGCAGTGGGGGGCCGAGATCGGGGTGGGGGATTAAGAGATACAAACTACTATGTATAAACTAAGTCCGCAACAAGGGTGTATTGTACAGCACAGGGAAATATAGTCATTATTTTATAATAACTTTAAACGGAGTATAATCCACAAAAAAGATCGAATCATTACGCTGTACACCCGAAACTAATATGATATTGTAAATCAACTATACTTAAATTAAAAAATGCAAATTAAAACCATGATGAGATACCATTACACATCTATTAAATTAAATTACAATTAAATTGAAATCATAAAGACTGACCGTACCAAGATTTGGTGAAAATGCAGAGGAACTGAAACTTCCATATGTTGCTGCTGAGAGTATAAAACGATATAACCACTTTGGAAAGCGTTTTGGCAGTTTCGTAAGAAATTAGACATATACCAACAATATGATCCAAGTATTTCATGTGTAAACATTCACACAAGAGAAAAAAGAAAGTACGTGTTCATACAAAGACGTGTGAATGAATGTTCATAGCAACTTTATTTGTAATAGCCCCAAACTGGAGACAACCCAAGTATCCTGACAGGTGAACCTATCAACATTGCGGTATATCCATGCCATGGAACGCTACTTAACAATTAAATGGAATGAACTTCAATCCATGCACCAACACAGATGAAACCCAAAATAATTATGCTGAGTGTAAAACTCCAACAGCTACAAAAAAAGAATACATAGTATACAATTCTATTTATATAAAGTTTTAGAAAATGCAAACTAATCTATCATGACAGAAAGCAGGTTAATGGCTGCTTGGGAGAGGGGCGAAAGGAGTGGAAGGGAGACACTGTAAAGCGATGTGGGGAAACTTTTGGAGGTGAAGCATATGTTCACAGTCTTGACTGTAGTAATGGATTCACGGGTTTATGCATATGTCAAAACTTATCAAATTGTATACTTTAAATATGTGCAGCTTATTGTATGTCAGTTATGCCTCAATGAAGCTGTTGAACATCCTTAAAAGAGGAAGTCTTAACTGATTTTAGAGTAAATATTCAAGCAAGCTTCCTTGAATACAATGGTGGTTGATCAAATGAATTCTTTGGCTACTGTGGGCCCTGACCTTTTCAGGCCTCTAAAGGCACAAGAAGACATGTTAAGTAAAAAGATTGGAAATCACCAATAGCAAAGAATGTGGGTGGGCAGGAACAGAAAAATTTATTTATTTGTATGAGCCGCTGGCATTTAAATGTCAGCCACTTCACTTGGAGGAAGCAAATCGCTTTGGAGTAGATTGAGGGGAAAATGTAAGACCAGAAGGCATTCAGCACCTAGAAACTTTTGGTTGGTGTCTTAAGTTGAGTTCCCCAGGCGCAGACTCTGAGATGAAAGCCACGAGGAAATGGTTGATTAGGGAAGTGCTTCCAGGGTAGACAGGTGAGGACGTGGAGGAAGCAGGACAAGGAAAGGAAGGAAACCAAGCAAGGATATGAGGTTGCTCCACCCTGATCCCACAGGGGAACCTGGGAGCGTTAATTACACGTCACAGTTGTCCAGTCGGAGGCAAGAGAACTGGGTAAAGGGCCACTTTTTGTGGGGCATGCTGTGTGCAAATTCCCAGACACTTCTAGCTCTGTGCAAATGCAAGCCAGCATCAGGGCAGGCCTCTGAAGAGCCACAGGTGCCTTAAGGATGCTGCCTCTCTTTACACTTCTTGGAATGCAGAACTAGTCTCTGGACAGCAAGTGAGCAAATCAAATGGATCCAGACCTGATCCCTTCCCTTTTGAAGATGTGATGAACTGAGGTGGTCCTGAGTGAGCTTACTTATAGGAAAGGAAGCTCAAGTGAGAGGGAATTCACCATGAAGACAGGGGGATGTGGGTTTGTAGATGCCCCTATAAAATGATCTACGCTAGCATGGCTGTTTCATTTTGGGGCTTTGGCTGAATGTATGGGAAGGGCAGTTATAACCTCAGGGACCCAAGGGTGGAGCACACATAGACAAACGTGCCAATGAGGTAATAGGACCATCACAGTGTTATGGTAGTAGAAGGCAGTGATACGTTGGCCTCGGAGAGCCAGGTCTTTTCAGTGGTGACACAGTCTACAATAGTCATTGTAGTAATCTTAGAAACAAGGAATAAAAAGGGAAATCTGTTAGTGGATTGATCAGATTTTATAGTTCCTCCTTGTGGGATATTTGAAAGCTCAACTAGCTAGACTATATGCTGAGATTCTAGGATATTACAGCCAGGGGTTCCAAGATAAAGACATACTACTTCCTGCTAATATGGACATATAGTGGCTCAATACCTTTTTAAAAAATAATAACAATAAATTTATTTATTTATTTTTGGCTGCATTGGGTCTTTGTTGCTGTGTGCAGGCTTTCTCTGGTTGCTGCGAGCGGGGCTACTCTTCGTTGCGGTGCGTGGGCTTCTCACTGCAGTGGCTTCTCGTTGCGGAGCACAGGCTCTAGGCGCACGGGCTTCAGTAGTTGTGGCTCACGGGCTCTAGAGCGCAGGCTCAGTAGTCGTGGCACACGGGCTTAGGTGCTCTGCGGCATGTGGGATCTTCCCAGACCAGGGCTCGAACCCGTGTCCCCTGCATTGGCAGGCGGATTCTTAACCATTGCACCTCCAGGGAAGCCCAGTGGCTCAATATCTTAATTTAAGTTTCAAAAGCATACCTGGTGGACCTCTGTTTTCTGGTCTAAAACTTCTGGAAGTTGTCACTCCTATCCTTATGACAATATAAAAGATGAACCAAGTGAAAATCAACAGCTCTTTCTAGATCCATCAGAGAATTGGGGTCACAGGAGAAATTGCTGTCCTGAAAGCTGGAGCAACAGACAAGTGGATACAGAGAGCCACAGCTCATAGAGCCGAAATCCTTCACTGCAGCCAATATTGGTAGGAATATTTTAAACTGTAATTGATGAATTGCTCCAGGCTCAGTATAGACAAGCGTGACAGTTAAAAACTCTGAGGAAGCCCAGTTTTAGGGAGGCCTCCACACATTTGTAAGTTTTATCCCCAGGAGTTCTATAAGTTTGTCACTGTGAAGACTGGAGAAAAATGCCCTCATGCTTCCAACAGGGAGAGGGGAAAAGTAACCATTTTGAAATATATCCAGAGCTGTCTATTCTCAGCAAGGCCTACCCTTAAGGCAAACTAATTTACAAATGTCTAATCGACTGAGGCTTTACCAAAGCCTAACCACCCTGGGGAAAGGGAAATACCCAACTCATGTTCACTGAAAGGCTGAAATCTGATTACAGGACTATAGAAAACTTTCACACACACACACACACACACACACACACACACACACACACACACACACACACACACCATACTACCAGTCAATCCACCTTCTGTGTAACAGTAGATGATTACAGCTAAAAGAACTGCAGCCCTCAGACCCTGTTTAAGAAGTCTCTAGGAAAACCCCAAACAATGGGGGAGACAAAAATAAGGATACTAGCAAAAATTTTAGTCTCTGACACCACAGTTACAGCCAACTGTAAACACCACCTAACTCCTAGTCAGATAGACATAAAACTTCACACTAAGGGCCTATCTAAATCAGTTTCTTTTACCCAGTACATCATCTCTGCTTTCAATTTAAAAAACTTAGAAGGAAAGCTAAGGGAAAAAAAAACCCAAAAAACAAAACCTGACAGTCTGAAGAGATAAAGCAAATATCAGAACCAGACACAGACATGGCAGAGATTTTGGAACTAAAATAACTATGATTAATATGTGAAGGGCTTTAGTAGAAAAGTGGACATTGCACAAGAGCAGGTGGGTTATGTAAGCAGAGGTATTGACACCCTAAGAATCAAAAGGGAATACGGGTAGTCAAAGACTCTAAAATAAATGGAGAATGCCTTTGTTGGGCTTATTAGCAGACTAGACATGGTCATGGAAAATATCAGTGAGCTTATCAATAAAACTTCAATAAAACTGTCAATAAAACTTTAAAAACTGAAATGCAAGGAGAAAAAAGATGGAACAGAATCTAAGGACTATGGAACTTTTGCAAAAGGTATAATAACGTACAATTCAATGGGAATACCAGATGGAGAAATGCAAGAGAAAAGGACAGAAGAAACATTTGAAGTAGTGATGACTGGGAATTTTCCAAATTAATGGCAGACACAAAGCCACAGATCCAGGAAGCTCAGAGAAAGCCAAGCATGATAAATACCCAAAAAAAGTACCTAAGCATATCATATTCAAACTATAGAAAATCAAAGACAAAGAGAAAATCTTGAAAGAAGTGAGAAGCAAAAACAGAGGAATAAAGATAAAAATTACATCAGACTTCTTTTCAGAAACCATACAAGCAAGATTATAGTGGAGTGAAATGTTTTAAACTTGGGGGTGGGGGGAAGCCTACAAACCTAGAATTCTGTATCCAGTGAAATCATCCTTCAAAAGTGAAGGAGGAATAAAAACTTTCTCAGACAAACAAAAGTTAAGGGCGTTTATTGCCAGTAGTCCTGTCCTGAAAGAAATATTAAAAGTTCTTCAGAGAGAAGGAAAATGACATAGGTCAGAAACTCAGATCTACTTTAAAAAAGAAAAGAGCATTAGAAGAGGAATAAATGAAGGTAAAATAAAATCTTTAATCTTTCTTATCCTTAATTCATCTAACAGATAACAGTTTGTTCAAAATAATAATAATAGCAACAATGTATTGGGTGATTATATCTTAGGGATAAGTGGAATGAATGACACCAATATTAAAAGGAACAGGAGGGAAGAACTGGTAATATGCTGTTTCAGGGTACTTACACTACCTGTAAGTAATCAATCTAACTGTCAATGGTCTAAATATACCAATTAAGAGACAGAGATTTCAGAGAGGATTTAACAGAAAAACAACACCCAACTATATGCTGTCAACAAGAAACCCAGACAAAGATTAAAAGTAAAGGAATAGAGAAAGACAGAGCATGCTAACACTAATCAAAAGAAATCTGGAGTGGCCATATTGATTTCAGACAAAGCTGACTTCATAACAAGGGAAATTACCAGTGATAAAGGGGTACTGTGTAATGATAAAGGGCTCGATTCTCTAAAAAGACAAAACAATCCTTAACGTGCATGTGCCTGCAATGCAGTTCTGACGTTGACTACCCAGAGTTAGTGCAGACTTCACAAATTAAGGGCTCCATTCTCCACAAAACTCCCCTCACTTCAGACACCAGCTGCAAGCTCCAGGGTTTCCAGGCCACCCACACTGCTTATCAACTGGATACAAATTTAGGGGTTCCCACTATCCTCCTAGGTTTCATAATTTGATAGAATGACAAACATCACTCAGGAAAGTGCTTTACTTTTTATTACAGTTTTATTGTGAAGGATACAGATAAGGACCAGCCAAATGAAGAGACCTATGGTGAGGTCTAGGAGGGTCCCAAACGTGAAGCTTTCTTATCCTTAGGGCACATCACACAAAATATGGAAGTATGATTGCCAGCCAAGGAAGTTCACCCAAGTCTCGGTGTCCAGAGTCTTTATCACGGTTTCATTATGTAGGCATGAATGATTGAATCATTAGTCACAAGGCTGAATTCAGTCTCTAGCCGCCCTCACTTCCTGGAATATTATATAAAGTTAACAGTAATTAAGACAATGTGTTGGTGGCACAAGCATAGACAAATGAATTGATGTAACTGATTGGGGCCATAAGTAGACCTATGCATATACAGTCATTTGATTCATGGAAAAGGCCCTTCTTTACTTCAGTGGAGAACAGTTAGCTCTTTCAATAAATAATGCTGGAATACATATCTGTATCTTTTAAAAAAGAACCTTAATCATTATTCACACCAGCTACAAAAATTAATGCAAAATGGATATAGACTTAAAGCTGAAATTTTCTAGAAGAAAAAATGTTTGTCCATGCTAATGATCTTGGGATAGGTAAAGATTTTTTAAACAGGATGCAAAAAGCACTAATCATAAGTTAATAAATTGGAATTGATTAAGATTAACAACTTCTGTTCATCAAAAGACTTCATTAAGAAAGCAAATAGGCGGGCTTCCCTGGTGGCGCAGTGGTTGAGAGTCTGTCTGCCAATGCAGGGGACACGGGGAAGATCCCACATGCCGCGGAGCGGCTGGGCCCGTGAGCCATGGCCACTGAGCCTGCGCGTCCGGAGCCTCTGCTCCGCAACGGGAGGGGACTCAGCGGTGAGAGGCCCACGTACCGCAAAAAAAAAAAAAAAAAGGAAAGCAAATAGGCAAGGATTTGAATCTAGGATATATAAGGAACTCCTACAAATAAATTTCAAAAAGACAAAAAATTTACAGTTAAAAACTAGCAAAAGACTTCAACAAGCAATTCATAAAGGAGCATATCCAAATGATTAATAAGCATGTGGAAATAAGACTAAGCAGTATTATTCATCAGGGAAATGAAAACAACAGTAAAATAGTAGTCTATACTCATTAGAATGACTAAAATTGTAAAAACTGGAAATACCAAGTATTTTTGAGGATATGGAGCAACTGGAACTTTTATACATTGCTTATGGGAATGTAAATTAATTTAAATACTTTGTAAAACAGTTGAGTAGTAACCACTAAAGGTACATATACACCTACTCTGTGACCCAGAAATTCCATTTCTAGGTGGAATTCAGTTCCAAAAGAACCAAGTAAATAGGTCCACAAATAGTCATATATGAGAATGTTTGTAGCACCTTTATCCATCATAGCTCAAACATGAAAAGCACCAAATGTCCCGCAGCTGTGCTGATGAATAACTCTATCATGGTATATACACTCAATGGAATATCTCAGGAATAAGAAAAGAACAAACTATGGATACATGCAGCAACATGGATGACTATCAAAGAATTATGTGAATGAAAGAAGAAAGACACAAAGTAATACATATGCTTTGATTTCTTATATGAAATTCAACAACAGGCGAAACTACTCAATGAAGATAGAAGTCAGAGTAGTAATTACCTCTGGGTGGGGGAAGGAGACTTGGACAGGACTTCAAGAGAAATTCCAGGTGATAACAATGTTCTATATCTATATTTGCGTTGTGTTTCGAGTATATAGACACATGCGAAAATTCATCAATCTGTACACGTAAAATTTGTTCACTGTGCTATGTGTAAGTTATACTTCAATTTTTACGAAGAAGTAAAAAGTTAGACCTGAGTATTTGTAACTCAGGCTAGTGAAGCTGTTCACGCCAGTTATAAAGTCACATGTCAGGGGCTTCCCTGGTGGCACAATGGTTAAGAATCCACCTGCCAATGCAGGGGGACACGGGTTCGAGCCCTGGTCCGGGAAGATCCCACAAGCTGTGGATCAACTAAGCCCGTGCGCCACAACTACTGAGCCTGTGCTCTAGAACCTGCAAGTCACAACTACTGAAGCCCACATGCCTAGAGCCCGTGCTCTGCAACAAGAGAAGCCACCACGATGAGAAGCCCGTGCACTGCAACGAAGAATAGCTCCTGCTTGCCGCCAAGTAGAGAAAGGCCACGCACAGCAACTAAGACCCAACGCAGCCAAAAATAAATAAATAAATTTATTTTTAAAAAAAGAAAAAAGAAGGAAAGTCTGGCAGGGCTCCTGGGTTATGCCCATCATTTCAAGAGCTAAGTGAACAAAGAAGATTAGCAAGATGTCATTCCAATTTTACAAGTTATATCTTTTTTTTTTTTTTTTTTTTTTTGCAGTACACGGGCCTCTCACTGTTGTGGCCTCTTCCCGTTGTGGAGCACAGGCTCCGGACGCACAGGCTCAGTGACCATGGCTCACGGGCCCAGCTGCTCCGCAGCATATGGGATCTTCCCGGACCGGGGCACGAACCCGTGTCCCCTGCATCGGCGGGTGGACTCTCAACCACTGTGCCACCAGGGAAGCCCCCACAAGTTATATCTTTATTCGATGTATTTTATTTTATTTATTTATTTTGGCTGCATTGGGTCTTCGGTGCTGCGTGTGGGCTTTTCTCTAGTTGGGGCAAGCAGGGGCTACACTTCATTGTGGTGCGCGAGCTTGTCATTACGGTGGCTTCTCTTGTTGCAGAGCACGGGCTCTAGGTGTGCGGGCTTCAGTAGTTGCAGCATGTGGGCCCTAGAGCGCATGGGCCTCAGTAGTTGTGGCACGTGGGCTCAGTAGTTGTGGCGCACAGGCTCTAGGGCGCGCAGGCTCAGTAGTCGTGGCTCACGGGCTTAGTTGCTCCGCGGCATGTGGGATCTTCCCGGCCCAGAGATTGAACCCGTGTCCCCTGCATTGGCAGGTGGATTCTCAACCACTGTGCCACCAGGGAAATCCTTGATGTATTATTGTCATCCACAGATTTTTTTAAATAAAAATGTAAAAATTAAAAGACCCCCTAACTAAACTGAAGGAGCATTCATATATATCATCTTATCTCATCCTCACAACACTCCTGTGAGATGTATGTTCTTACTCCCTCCCTCCCACGTTTTGCATATGAGGAAATGAGTCTCAGTAAGCTGGGTAGCTTGCCCTAAGTGCTGAAGCTAAAACCCTAATCCAGGTTTTTATTTCAGAACCCATGATCATCTGTTGAGAGTTCTGCTTAACAGATATACCATAAACTGTCAGGGCTTCCCACTTCAGTGCAAGTCTGCCCAGCTTCCAGCTACCAGCATCTGCCTCTCTTTGCTTGAGGGCTTTTACTTGCTGCTGGAGGAGCTAACCCTCAACCAATGATGGGAGTTGCAGTATAAATATCCCAACTCCTTGCCTCTGGGGGTGAGGGTAACTGAAACACAGTTTACACTGACTCACAGGGTTCCCCAATAGGATCAAGCTCCAGCCACCCTTGGTGATTTGTTTGATAATGCACACTTCATTGGCTGCCTTCCCTTCCCTGACTCACTTTCCTGCTCCCCTGCTGGTATTTCCTTCACCTCCCAAATAAGACTATTTGCACATAAATCTTTGTTTTAGGATCCGTTTCTGGGGAAACTCAAACTTAGACAATTGAGTTTCTCAGAAACAATATTTTTAAAATTTCCTGGCCCTCATTACCACGGCTGGTTTAGTCATTGGGCATGATCTTAATAGTGGTCTTCCTGATCATTGGTAGAAATGAGAACAAAATCCCTTTCCCTGACAAAAACATAAATTAAAAAAAAATAGACAACTTTTCGCTCTTTTAGTTTTTATTAATGTTGCATAGGAATTATTTTTACAACTGACCTTTTTTATTGAGATATGATTCAGATAGCTGTAAAATTCACCAATTTAAAACGTATGATTCAGTGACCTTTAGTATATTCAGAGAGTTATGTAACCATCACCACTATGTAATCCCAGAGCATTTTCACACAATAAAGAAAAACCATAGCTGTTAGCAATCACTCCCCATTTCCCCTGACCCTTAGCAACCACCGACCTAATTTTTGTCTCAATGGATTTTCCTGCCCCTGACATTTCATATAAATGAAATCATCCAATATGTGACCTTTTGTATCAGCCTTCTTTCACTTAGCATACTGTTTTCAAGGTTCTTGAATATTGTAGCACAAATCAGTACTTCACTCCTTTCATGGCTGAATAATATTCTATTGTATATACATACCGCATGTTTATCTGTGTATCAGTCAATGCACATTTGGGTTGTTTCCATTTTTTGGCAATTGTGAATAGTGCTGCTGTGAACAGTCATGTACAAGTTTTTCTTTGAAAATTTGTTTTCAATTTCCTTGGGTATATATCTAGGCATGGAATTGCTGGGTTATATGGTAAAACTCTATGTTTAACATTTTGAGGACTTGTCAGGCTGTTTTCCAAACTGGCTACACCAGTAGACATTGTCACCAGTAGTGTATGAGGATTCCAATTTTTTCACATCCTTGCCAATACTTATTTTCCTTTTTTCTTTTTAAAAAAGGTATCTCATTGTGGTTTTGATTTACATTTTCCCAAATAATTAATGATGTTAAGCATTTTTTCAAGTGCTTATTGTCCATTTGTATATCTTCTTTGAAGAAATGTTTATTCAATTTCTTTGTCATTTTTTAAAATATTTATTTATTTTACTTATTTATTTTTGGCTGCGTTGGGTCTTCATTGCTGCACGTGGGCTTTCTCTAGTTGCGGTGAGCGGGGGCTCCTCTTTGTTGCAGTGTGCAGGCTTCTCATTGCGGTGGCTTCTCTTGTTGTGGAGCACGGGCTCTAGGCATGCGGGCTTCAGTAGTTGTGGCACTCGGGCTCAGTAGTTGTGGCTCGTGGGCTGTAGAGCACAGGCTTAGTAGTTGTAGCGCCCGGGCTTAGTTGCTCTTTGGCCTGTGGGATCTTCCCAGACAAGGGATTGAACCCGTGTCCCCTGCATTGGCAGGCGGATTCTTAACCACTGTGCCACCAGGGAAGCCCTCTTTGTCATTTTTTAATTGGGTTATTTATCTCTTTATTGCTGAATTGTAAGAGTTCTTTATGTATTCTGGATACTAGATCCTTATCAGATATTTTGATTTGCAAATATTTTCTTCCATCATATGAGTTGTCCTTTCACTTTAAAAATTTTTTTTATTTAATTTAATTAATTTATTTATTTCATTATTTTTGGCTGCTTTGGGTCTTCATTGTTGCGCATGGGCCTTCTCTGGTTATGGCAAGCAGGGGCTACTCTTCGTTGCAGTGCACGGGCTTCTCATTGCGGTGGCTTTTCTTGTTGCCGAGCACAGGCTCTAGGTGCGTGGGCTTCAGTAGTTGCAGCACGCGGGCTCAGTGGTTGCAACATGTGGGCCCTAGAGCGCGCGGGCTTCAGTAGCTGCGGCGTGTAGGCACAGTAGTTGTGGTGCGCGGGCTCTAGGGCACGTGAGCTTCAGTAGTTGTGTCTTGTGGGCTCAGTAGTTGTGGCTCGTGGGCTCAGTAGTTGTGGCTCATGGACTCTAGAGTGCAGGCTCAGTAGTTGTGGCGCAGGGGTTTAGTTGCTATGCGCACGTGGGATCTTCCCAGCCCAGGGATTGAACCCGTGTCCCCTGCATTGGCAGGCAGATTCTCAAGCACTGAGCCACCAGGGAAGTCCTGTCCATTCACTTTTTTGATAGTGTTATGAGTTTTATCGTTTTATTCTTACATTTAGATCTGTGATCCATTTTGAATTAACTTTTGTATATAGTATGAGGTAGGAGTCCAAGTTCATTCTTCTGCATGTGGATATTCAGTTGTCCTACTATTATTAGTTGAAAACACTACTTTTTCCCTGTTAAATAGTTTTGGTACCCTGTCAAAAATCAATTGACCACATAGATATATGGGTTTATTTCTGAACTTTCAATTCTATTCCCTTCATCTATATGTCTGTCTTCATGCCAATACCATAACCTCTTAATTACTGTAGCTCTGTAGGAAGTTTTAAAGTCATCAAGTGTGAATCCTCCAACTTTGTTCTTTTTCATGATTGTTTTGACCAAGTCACTTGCATTTCCATATGAATTTTAGGATCAATTTGTTCATTTCTGCAAAAAGATAGTTGGAATTTTGACAGGGATTGCATTGTACCTATAAATCAATTTGGGGAATATTGCCGTCTTAACAATATTAAGTCTTCCAGTACATAAGTACAAGGTGTCTTCCTACGTATTTAGGTCTTCTTTAATTTCTTTCAGTAATGTTTTATAGTCCTCAGTGTACATCGTGCACTTCTTTGATTAAATTTATTACTACTAAGTGTTTTATTTTTTTGCTATCGTAAATGGAATTGTTTTCTGAATCCCATTTTAAGATTTTTTCATTGCTTGTGCACAGAAATACAATAGATTTTTTTATATTGATCTTATATCCTGCAACCTTGCTGAACTCATTTATTAGCTCTAATAGTTTTTTTGTCTGGATTCTTTAAGCTTTTGCTATGTAGTATCATGTCATATGCAAATAGAGGTAGTTTTATTCCTTTTTTTCCAACTGGATGCCTCTTACTTCTTTCTCTTGCCTAATTTCACTTGCTAGAACTTCCAGTACAATGTTGAATAGAAGTTGTAAGAGCAGGCCTCCTTGTGTCTTTCCTGATCTTAAGAAGGAAACTTTTAGTCTCTTACCATTAAATGTGATATAAGCTGTGGGTTTCTGTAGATATCCCCATATCACGTTGAGGCAGTTTCCTTCTACTTCTAACAAATGACCTTTTGGGGGGAAAAACGATCTCTACTTTTCTAAATAGGGGGAAATGACTATCAAGGTAAAAACATTGGCTAGAAGACACATTTCTTAGGATTTTCATGTCCAGAAGGCCCAGGGAAACATGTTATGGCCTCTCTGCTCTTCCAGCAGACTTCAGCAGGAAGTGAGTTGGCTATTTCTAAGCTAACGTGGACATCATAGCTGTTTCACTTGCCTGGACTTCAGTTTTTCACTCAGTGACTATATCTAGTTCATTTAAAGAGTGAGAAAGATTACCAAAGCAATGCTTCAGGGATTTAAGTTTCCTGTGAATCCGATGGAAATATTGATACATAGTAAGCATTCAGTAAATATTTATGAATGAACGAATTAACAAACTTCAGATGGTATTTAGGATTTTTAGAATGTTGGATTAGAAATCCTTGAAAGCTTCTCCTAACTTTAATACCCTCACGTTATCCAGCATACTGAAGTCAGAGTGACTCCGAGGCTTTCCTACCTGTGAGTCAGAGACAGAGCCAGGGTACAGCTGGAGTGCCTCAATTTCTCCTGCAGGACTCTGTGGCATATACCGTCCTATCCAGGAAAGCCCGAGTCTGCACATCTTCTAGGAGCAGGCCTTGTAATTAGGTGGCTCCACTGCCGAAAACTCCATTATTAGAGTTTTATTCGTTTAAATCAGAGACTCCTAAAAGATGGCAGGAGCACGTCAGGCTGGGGCACGGAGGGAGTCCAGGCAAGAACCTGGATGCTGAATGGTTAGGAGGCAGCCTTATTATAGACACAGCCTTCAGCTGAGGACAGAGCTGAGCCTGAGTCCCAGTTCTGTCACATGCCGTTGTGTGACTTTGGGTTAGATACTTAACTTCTTTGAAGTTCAGTTTCTTCGTCTGTAAAATGGAGATAATAATAATACCTCCTTCACAGAATTATTAAGATGATGAATAGGATCCCATATTTAAAACGCTCAGCAGAGTAGGAGAAGGGAGACCTTGAATTATCTTTTTTAGACCTACTCCCCTGTTGTAGATCTTCAGGCTCCTGGTGGGACCCAGGAGTGTACTAGGAGCCCACCCACCCCAAGGCCTGTCTAGAGCCAGGGAAACTGTAGGCAGAGCCAGAGGCAGAGGTGGGCAAAAGAAAAGGAGGAGAGCTTCTTTCGAAACAGTCGAGAGGAATGCAGAGAAGGGCAAAGGTGCTGTGGCCTTCAGAACCAGATGGGAGGAAAAAGAGAATCTAGTAGGTCTTCTGAAGATGGAAGTTCCGTAAGGAGTCTTCCGCCTTCTGAGTTCTTCTAAACCAAGAAAAATATTAGCAAAGAAGGCCCACATCAACACACAGCAGGCTCTCTGGGTTTCTGTTTTTCTTCCTTAATTCCTACATTACATAATTTTATGCACACTGCAGGGGGAAAACCAAGTTAATGTTGATTTTGACTTATATCTTCATTTATTCACAGGCACTTGCCTGGCACTGGAGGCTTGCTGAAGGAGCTGGCTCATGGCTGAGCCTGGCTCTGGATTCTTGCGAGGCCACATACCACCGTGTACTCACTGAACATAGTAGTACTCACCCCTCCTGCTCTAGTAGGACACAGCTCTTAATACCAAACCCCGCCTTGGATTTGTTGCAAGTGCCTGCAAGCCCTGAGGGAGGTCCCCTGTACCTAGTGATGGCAAATTACATTTGCCTCGTGCTGACACCCATTTACCAGTATTGCAGTTACAGAGATGTGTTGAGAAGGATTCTGAATCTGCATCGGGTCTCAGTGGGAACAATTTGCGATCGATTTGCAATATTGGCTTTAGGCATAGTAGTAAGGAGTTACAAGTTTAGGTCATGGTTGGCCAGGCTTGGACTGCAAGAAGAATGCTTACAGAATCAACAAATGTACATGCCTTTTGTGCCATTTAGAAGAGGAGAGACACAAAGCTTTAGACTCATTTAATCCTCAGGTTCCAAGCAACAGGTGCTCAGAGTGAACCCAACCAATTCCTGGGAGAAGGACTTTGCGGGGAGAGGTCACAGGGCCATGTTCTCTCTGACCTGGAAGAACATCCCTCTCATCTTCTATTTCATTTCTAAACATGTTTAGTGAAAATACAAGTTGTTTCTCTGTAATTTTTTGAATTTTGAAAAGTCTATCACCTTCTCTTTTTTTTTTATTGTGATAAAATATCCACAACGTGAAATTTACCATTTTAACCATTTTTCAGTGTACAGTTCGGTGGTATTCAGTACATTCACAGCGTTGTGAGCCATCATCACCCTCTATCTCCAGAACGTCTTCCGTCTTACTCAACTGAAATCCATACGCATTAAATGGTAACTGCCTGTTTCCTCTCCGACCAGCCACCGGCGACCTCTGTTTTACTTTCTGTTTCTATGAACTTGGCTACTCTAGGTACCTCATAGAAATGGAATTTGTCCTTTCGTGACTGACTTATTTCATTCAGCATGTCTTCAGGGTTCATCCATGTTGTAGCACGTGTCAGAACGTCCTTCCTTTTTAAGGCTGAATAAGTCCACTGTACATACGTACCACATTTTGCTTATTCATTATCAGTCGATGGGCATTTGGATTGCTTCCACTTTTTAGCTGTTGTGAATAATGGGTGTACAAACATCTGTTCAATTTCTTGCTTTCAGCCCTTCTGGGTATACACCCAGAAGTAGAATTGCTGGATCATTTGGTAATTCTGTTGTAATTTTTTTGAGGAACTACCATACTGTTGTTGTCCCCAGTGACTGTACCGTTTTATGTTCCCACCAGCAGTGCTCAAGGTTCCAATTTCTCACCAATACTTGTTATTTTCTATTTTTTAAAACAATAGCCATCCTAATGGGTCTTTTGGGGTTTTAAAGATTATGCTAGCTGGTCCCAAAGGATGTGGCAAGTTCAATGCAGTAGAATCTCTTTGTAGAGGATTTTCCTTCCCCTTAATTTTCAAGGTATCATCATTCTTTAGGTAAAACACTAGGTGGAGTAGACCACATTTTAAAAAATATGTCCTGAAAAATTCTTTTTCTTATTAGTACTGTCTGATCAGACAATTCTACCAGCTTTTGAGAACAGACATAAAGAATGACTTTGAAATAATTGCATGTGTCTCCCTTCAAAGCCCTGGAGGAAATGGGTGACTTTGGGGTGGTTATCTGAAGGCAGAACTGTGGGTGGTGGTTCATAGGTAGTGGGTATTGACCTCCCTCTCCGCCAGAGCAGGGACCCTGGTTTGATCATGACCCAAGTGTTCATGGAGCAGCTCCTTGTCCAAAGTACTGGCTTTTGGACAAAGATGCATAAGACGTGGTCTCTGCCCTGATGGAGAGCTGCCTGTTGGATTGGATCAGAAGTCATAGGTGGACGGTGTAGTCCCAGTTGCTGGAGAGAAAGTAAACGCTTCGGGGCTCTGAAGGCTCTCCTCGGGACTGTGGTCATCTAGGATGGCTACTGGCAGGTGACGGGACACCTCGGGACTGGGTAGGTCTCAGGGGATGTGGCGTGAGAGGGAGTGAGGGACATTCCTGGGAGGAGGAAGAGGCTGAGGAAAGGGAGGAGAAAATACATCTGAGACATCCATAGCCTCATTTTAGGGTGCCGAAAAGTCACTAAGAGGATCTTCGACGTTAGCTTTTCTCCAAGGAGGCGGTTTCTGAGCAGAGGAGTGATACCATCGAACTGCTGCTTACAAGGATTGTTCTAGTAACAGGTTGTGGATCAGATAGAAAGTGGAGAGAGCGGATAGGAGGGCCCTTGTATTCTGTGATGGGAGGCTCTGAACTTCAGACGAGGCTGGAAGTAACACTAAGGGATTCCCATAAACACAACGCTTTATTTACTTTCTGTCCCAATACCTGGTGCCCTTAGGCCTCCAGCATCCAGCCAGCCCAGGCCTGTCCCCTGATGAGCCAGCGCAGCCATGTGCGGTCTGCCCTGCCTTCTCTTCACTCTGGTTTCTCCTCCTTTCATGCGCCAGCAGACCCCTCACCAAGGCAGGGTCCGCTCCATGGCCAGCCTGGAAGAGGAGGGAAATTGGCCTTTCTAGTCTAGATGCTCCTGTAATAAGGCTTTCGGACCGACCCACAAATCCTGCCCGTGTTTTGGCTTTAGCCAGAGGGGAAAAGTCAGAAACTATAATAACCAAAGAAGAAAATAAAAATCAGCCATACTCCCTATCATCAGGAGTACAGGTTGGGTTTTGTTAAGGTAACAAATAATTAGCAGTGTCAGTGGTTTAAAACCATTGGTCTTTTTTTTCTGCAAGCTACATGATCATCGTGTCAGAAGGTTGCCTGGGGCATCTACTCCAGTGTCATCTTCCTCATTCTGGGCCCCAGATAGGTAGAGCTGCCCCTTAACATTTGGAACATTGCCAGTTGCTGTGGCTGAGGGGAAAGAAGGGAGCAATGGAAAGTCTCACTCCAACAGTCACACACTTGACCCAGCAATGACACATGTACTTCGGCTTACAACTCAATGGCTAGGACGCTCGCATGGTCCCGCCCCACTACAATGGAGCAAGGGAGTACGCTCCTACTATGTGTCTTCATGGTTGGGAGCCAGAAATATTAGGTCAGGAGCACAAATGACTATTATACCAGGACCAAGTAGAGCTATAGTGCTAACGTTTTGGTGTTTATCCTCCAGGGTTTTGTTTTGTTTTTTTTTAATGCACATAGGCCTAGCTAGTCATCCACACATAAAAACAGATATTTTGTATTGATTTTTTTGTTTGTTTTGTTTTTACAAAAATGGAATCATGTTGTATGTATTATCTTGCAACCTACTTTTGGCACTTAACGGATTATGGTTGTTTTTACTCATCACTGAACACATCTAATGGCTGCCTAGCATTCTACTACATGAAGACCATTATGTATTTAACCAGTCTCCTACTGTTGGACATTTAGGTTATTGTGCAAGTTTTACTATGTTAAATAATGCTGCAATGGACATCCACGGAAATGTCTTTGTACTCTTATACTATTATTTCCTTAGAATATATTTCCAGAAATGAAATTAGTCTCCAAAGATATGCCATGTTATATATATATATATAACAAATATATATATAAATATATATATAAATATATGTAATATATATATAAATTATATATATATTTTATAAAATATATATATATAAATATATATATTGTATATATATATATATATATTTTTTTTTTTTTTTTTTTTTGCATTACACGGGCCTCTACACTGTTGTGGCCTCTCCCGTTGCGGAGCACAGGCTCCAGATGCGCAGGCTCAGTGGCCATGGCTCACGGACCCAGCCGCTCTGCGGCATGTGGGATCTTCCCGGACCGGGGCACGAACCCACGTCCCCTGCATCGGCAGGCAGACTCTCAACCACTGCGCCACCAGGGAAGCCCCCATGTTTTATATTTTGATAGATATGGCAAACCTGCCTTTCAATAATGCCTTGCCAAGTAACACTCTTACCAGTGGCATTTAAGATTCCTGAGAGCCTGGTTTCATCAGGAACGACTTAGTTCTCCAGCAAGAGCTTTCTAATAACAATGATCTTAATAGCACTTACTAGACATGGCAGCGTGCAAGTATTTATTGAGCATTATTTCATTTGATTCATATAATGTTTAAGGAAGATATTATTATCTTTTTCCAGATGAAAAATCAGAAGCTAAGAGAGGTTAGTTAACTTACCCAGGTTAACCCAACCAGGAAGTAACAGTGCTGGGAATGACAAAGACTTTCCTTTACCAAACTTGAGTCAGGTTCCTCTGAGGCCTCTTTGTGACTAGGCTTCACTCTTAGGCTCTGTCCTTGGCCCACTTAGTCCAGTTTTAGCTCAAATCATGCTGGGTCATTTTAGTGACTATCCCCTGCCCTTGATATCTGATCAAATTTCTCATCCCACACCCTGGCCTGCTGTTAGCAAAAATCCTATCAAAATTGGTTTAGCCAGAATTTCCCTTACCCCCATGTTTCTTCTTAGTAGTTTCCCATCCAGTAACCCGTACTCTGCTCCTTGACTATAAATTTCCACTTGCCTTCTTGTGTTCAGAGTTGAACCCCATCTTCCTCCCCTACAGCTAAACTCCATTGCAGTAGCCCACCTTGAATAGTCTGCCTTACCGTTTTTAACAAGGGTCACGAATACTATTTTTCTTTGGCAAGTATTTAAACCCAGCTGTCTCTGACTTTATAGCAAATGCTACAGTCTCCAACCTCCTTGACAGAAGATTTCTAAAAAATTTGAAGCTGAACCTCCAATAAAACCGTAATATGCTTAAAAACAAATTTTTTTACATGAAGGTTACACAGTGCAATAGTTAAGAGAACTGACTATGATACTAGACTGCCCGGCTCCAAGTCCCACTCTGACACTCCTGAGCTGGGAAAGTCACTTAACTTTCTGTGCCTCTGTTTCTTCCTCTGTAAGATGGAGAGAATATCAGTATGTACCTCATGGAGTTGTGAAGATTAGAGTCAGTATCTGTGAGTACTTTGAACAATGTCAAAGTACATAGCAAGCACTATTAGGTGTTTGCTATTACTGTTATCCCAGTAATGTATCATATTTATTATAAAGAACACCCCCCCTAAAAAAATGAAGAACGATGAGATCAGCTAGTAGATAAAAGAGAAGTGCAGTATCTTTTGCCTGCCTTGGGTTGGCTTGCACAGGCATCAGCTCCCTCATCCTCTCCTTTGGATACCACTAGGCTTACATGTACCCACCTTGATGATTCCAATGGGCCATGAAGGCCCACAGCCTGGGCCCATTAGGATGCCATCATGGACTTGGAGCTCGCCATCGTGGAAACATATTTGCAGTGAGGACCAGTCTACATACCCAGTCACAGAGCTGGGATGTGGGCTGGCCCCTCATTTCGGCTAAGGTTACACCTCAGAGGGGCTTATCCTGACCCATCTCTTTGCAAGTAGCTCCCTCACCCCAGGTATACTCTCTTCCATTACCTAGTCCCATTTTCTTCTTCACAGCTCCTATCACTTTCTGAAATTATCCCGTTTCTTTATGTTTTTGCTCATTTACTGCCTGTCTTCCTCATCAGGATATAAGATGTTGTCTGTTTTATTCACAGCGGTATTTCCGCTGGTTAAGCCAGTGCCTGGTACAGAGGAGGTGCTCAGTAGACATTTATGGGATAAATGAGCGATCAGATGTTCCTTTCTATGTCCCAAGGACTGTAAGGCATCAATAAATAGAAGGAGAATGAACTCCAGAGCTTAACTAAGCAACTCCATCCCTCACCCCTTTCCACTCACTTCCATTTTACAGATGAGGAAATTGAAGAGGTTAGGAGAACATCCATGAACACACACAGGGCAGGACAGAGGGCTCCCCATTCTTTATTTGACACACAGTGGCCAAACCATCGTACTTTGTCCCACTGGGAGGAAATGGAAGAATGCAGAAGTCTTCTCTGTGGGTTCAATAGGTTAGAAGGTTGAAAAACAAGGCCCCATCATCTGCATAGCTTTATTAGCCCCATTTTATACCAAGGGAGACAGAGGCCCAGAAAAGTTAAGTAATAATTTATCCTGGTAAACCACAGTACTGGAATCTGAAGCCAAATCTTTCAATTCCACCAGGTACTTTCCACTGTATGGGAGCTACTGCCTCTTAAGACCAGGTGTATCAGTTAACAATGGATTTGGCTGCAAATAATAGAACATCTGATTAGTAGCAGCTTAAACAAACGGGAAGCTTATTGTTCCTCAGGTAACAAAAAATCTGGATGTGGGTAATCAGAGCTGGTGCAGTGGCCCAACAGTGTCCGTGGAGACTCAGGTTCTTTATATCTTGCACTCTGCCCTTCGAAGCATTTTGGCTTTACACTCCTGCATGTCGCCACTGGTTGTAAGGTGGCTACTTCCCCTTCAGCCTCAGGGCCACGTCCCCAAGTTAAGAAAAAGCGGGCAGGGGCAAAGGCCAAAGGAACACGGTGACTGGGTCTGTCCTTTTTGCAAATGTTTTTTTTCTTTTAGGGCAAAGATTTCTGTTTTTACCTCTTTGCCCAAACGGTGTTACAGGGCCACAGTAACCCCTTGCTGTATAGATGAAGAGGAGGTTAGCTGGTTGGGTCAGTCAACCCACAACGTTTGCTGCGTCTCAAACTCCGGCTGAAATTCTTTCTTTAGATCCCTATTTTCACGTGGCTGCCTAATTGTTTTCTGAGGCGCCTCGGAAGCATCCAGTAGTTCTTTGAGTGTAAGCTCTGAGTTTACCATCTCTTGCACCCATGGGATGCCACACACACAGCTGGCCTCAGAGAGCTGCTTCAGTACAGATTGATTGGGCAGAATTGTCTTCCAAGAAGGGCTTGGGCAAGGAAGAGCCTCAGAAACTGGTGATGCAGGGGAGACCCACCAGGATCACAGCACATGTTCCTGAGGTATCCAGCTGAAGCCCTGCAAGTTTAGACCACTGGGGCGTGCCGGGCCCACAGTTAGGCAGTTAGTCTGCCCAACTACGGGGGTGAGGGGGAAGAGGTATGAGGTGAGCCTATATCTGTTCTTGTCATCTCACTGAGGTTTATCGATAGAGAGGAAATGGTTGCGCAGATCATAATGGCAGTGTTTTCTAAGCCTAATTTCCTTTGGTTTACTTTAACCCTGGTGATGCTGAAGCCAAGTTCACTGATGGGCATGTATGGGAAGACCATCGTTATGCAAGGCAAGTGGGGAAATCTATGAGATGCTGGAAAGTCCCCTCTAGAAAGACCTCCTCCTGGGGCTCTAACAGTATCAGACAGGTCACCACTGAGATTTATTCCTTTGGGTCAAGACTTTACCTGTTATCTTTTTCTTTATTCCTCCAGCAAACTGTTTTTTTTTTTTAACCACAGTCATTTCAAGAAAAGAAAAAAGTTCATTATCCCACTACTCAGGTAACCCATGTTCATATTTTAATAAATGAAAGTGGATAATCTGTATATTTTAAAACTGTAAAATGAAATGTAAAAGTCTGCACCCCTCAGTGCCATGCCTCTACCCAAAGGTAGCCACAGATAAAATACTTTTGACTGCTTTCAGAAAACGTGTTTACGCCTATACCAGTGTGCATCTCCCTTGCTCCTTCCCGTCCTCTCTCCCTCTGTCTACCTATCGTCATCATTTATCTATTATGTTTCCTTTTTGACAGAAAAAGGATGATATTGTACACAGTTCTGCACCTCTTTTTTCCCCTGTCTCTGTACACACAAAACTACTTCATTCTTTTTCATACCTGCATAAGAATCACCATACGGTAGCCCTGTGCTTTATCTAACCCCTAATTGGTGGGTTTCTTTCCTCTTTTTTGTAATCAAATAATGCCACAATGAACACACTTTTATGCATTTCTTGACCGACATATTTAGGTACATATACATATAGGTAAATTCCTGACAAAGTAATTGTTAAGTTAAATGATATCTGTTTTAGTCCACTCAGGCTGCTAGAACAGAACACCATAGGCTGGGTGGCTTAGAAATTTATTTCTCACAGTTCCAGAGGCTGGAAAGTCCAAGATCAAGGTGTCAGGAAATAACAGTGTCTGGTGAGGACCCTTCCTGGTTCATAGATGGCCTTCATTTTCCTGTATCCTCACATGGTGGAAGGGGTGAGGGAACTCTCTGGGGTCTCTTTTTATAAGGGTACTAATACCAGTCATGAGGGTTCCATCTGCATGGTCTAATCACCTCCCTCTTAAATACCTCCTAATCACCTCCTAATACTATTACACTAGGGGGGTTAGGATTTAGCATATGAATTTTGGAAGGATGCAAATATTCAGTCTATAACAGTCCCTTTAAAATTGGATGGATTTTGCCAAGTTTTTTTTCCCCGGAAATGAACCAGTTCACCAGCCCTCGCTTTAGCTCTTGCCTGTTTGCCTCTCCATAGCCTTCTCAGAATAGGACCTCCTCACGTTAGCTTCCCACGATCTGAGTTAAAACTAGTCTCTTGTTGCTGTGTAATTTGCATGTCTTTACTTATGAGTAATGTTGAGCATATTTTCATATCTACTGACTACTTTTTTATTTCACTTTTTAGTAATTGACCACTGATCTGCATTGTTCATCATTTCTCTATTTTATTTGCATGAGCTTTTTAAGAATGAAAGAAATTAGCCCCTTTCCTGTCACATAAGTTAAAATTTTCCCAACTTGTCATTTCTCTTGACTTATAGCATATTTTTATTTTAAATAATCATAATTTTTAATATAGTCATTTATTCTTCCAGAAGTTTTTTAGTTTCTTTCTTACATGTAAATTCTTGATCCATCTGGAACTGATGCTGGTGTAATAAGTGAGGTAGGGATCTAGCTTTATTTCTTTTCTCCAATCAGCTGCAACACCATTTATTCGCAAATCACCTTTTCCCTACTGTTTTGAAGTGTTACTATTTCATATATTAAGTTCCTTTATGAATTTGGTTCTGTTTATGGATTCTTTTAAAATTTAATTTATTTAAACTAATATGTATATACACACACACACAACACAGTTTGCCTATTCCTTCCATCCCTCTACCCTCCGACTCTTGCGACCACCAATCTGTTCTCTGTATCTGTGAGCTTGTTTTTTGGTTTGCTTGTTTTTTTGTTTTTTTTTTAATATTCCATATGTAAGAGAGATTACATGGTACTTGTCTTTCTTTGTCTGACTTATTTCACTTATCATAATGTCCTCAAGGTTCATGCATGTTGTTTGCAGTGAACATAGGGTTGCATATATCTTTTCTAATTAGTGTTTTTGTTTTCTTCAGATAAATACCCAGAAGTAGAATTGCTGGACCATATGGTTCAAGTTCTCTTCTTTAATTTTTTGAGGAACCTCCATACTATTGTCCATAGTGACTGTACCAATTCACATTCCCATCAATAACAGACAAAGTCTACATCCTTGCCAAAACTTATTTCTTGTCTTTTGTTAATAGCCATTCTAACAGGTGTGAGGTGATATCTCATTGTGGTTCTGATTTGCATTTCCCTAATAATTAATGATGTTGAGCATCTTTTCATGTACCTGTTGGCTGTCTGTCTCCTTTTGAAAAATGTCTATTCATATCTTCTAGTTTTTAATTGGACTTTTTTTTTTTTTTTTTGCCATTGAGTCATATGAGCTCTTTATATATTTTGGGTATTAGCCCCTTATCAGATATATTATTTGCACATATTTTCTCCCATTTGGTAGGTTGCATTTTCATTTTATTGGTGGTTTCCTTTGATGTGTAGAAGCTTTTTAGTTTGATATTGTCCCACTTGTTTATTTTTGCTTTCGTTGCTTTTGCTTTTGGTGTCAGATTCAAAAAGTCATCACCAAGACCTGTGTCAAGGAGCTTACTGCCTATGTTTTCTTCTAGGAGTTTTATGGATTCAGGGCTTACTTTCAAGTAAGTAAGTCTTTAATCCATTTTGAGTTAATTTTTGTGTATTATGTAAGATAATGGTCCAGTTTCATTCTTTTGCATGTGTCTGTCTAATTTCCCCAACACCATTTACTGAAGGAACTGTCCTTTCCCCACTGTATATTCTTGGCTCCTTGTAGTGTGGATTTATTTCTGGTCTCTCAATATTGTTTCATTGATCTCTGTGTCTATTTTTATGGCAGTGCCATACTGGTTTTTTTTTTTAATTTATTTATTTATTTATTTATTTTTGGCTGCATTGGGTCTTCATTGCTGTGTGTGGGCTTTCTCCAGTTGTGGCGAGTGGGGGCTACTCTTTTTGTGGTGCCTGGGCTTCTCATTGTGGTGGCTTCTCGTTGCGGAGCACAGGCTCTAGTGAACGGGCTTCAGTAGTTATGGCACATGGGCTCAGTAGTTGTGGCTTGTGGGCTCTAGAGAACACGCTCAGTGGTTGTGGAGCATGGGCTTAGTTGCTCTGTGGCCTGTGGGATCTTCCCAGACCAGGGATTGAACCCGTGTCCCCTGCATTGGCAGGCGGATTCTTAACCACTGCGTGCCACCAGGGAAGTCCTGCCGTACTGTTTTAATCACAATAACTTTGTAATATAGTTTGAAATCAGAGAGCATGATGCCTCCAGCTTTGTTTTTCTTTCTCAACACTGCTTTGGCTATTTGGAGCCTTTTGTGGTTCCATACAAGTTTTAATGTTGTCTGTTCTCTTTCTGTGAAAGATACCATTGAAATTTTGATAGGGATTTCAATGAATCTGTAGATTGCTTTGGGCAATATGGACATTTTAACAATAGTAATTCTTCCAGTCCATGATTACGGAATATCTTTCCATTTATTTGTGTCTTCTTCAATTTCTTTCATTAACAGCTTATAGTTTTCAATATAGAGGTCTTTCGTTGCCTTGATTAAATTTATTCCTAGGAATTTTATTCTTTTTGATGTAATTATAAATGAGATTGTTTTCTTAATTCCTCTTTGTGATAGTTTACTATTAGTGTAGAGAAATGCAACAAACTTTCGTGTATTGATTTTGTGTCTGGCAACTTTGTCTCCTGGATTCATTTCTTAGTTCTAACAGTTTGTTGATGGAGTCTTTATGGTTTCCTATATATAATATCATGCCATCTGCACATAGTGACAGTTTTACTTTTTCCTTTCTGATTTGGATGCCTTTTATTTCTTTTTCTTGCCTAATTTCTCTGGCTAAGACTTAAAATACTATGTTGAATAAAAGTAGCAAAAGTGGATGTCCTTGTCTTATTCCTGATCTTAGAGGAAAAGCTTTCAGCTTTTCACTATTGAGTATGATGTTAGCTGTGGACTTGACATATATGGCCTTTAATGTTAAAGTACATTCCCTCTACACCTTCTTTGTTGAGAGTTTTTATCATAAAGGGATATGGAATTTTGTCAAACACTTTTTCTGCATCTATTGAAATGCTCATATTATTTTTATCCTTAATTTTGTTAATGTCATGTGTCACATTGATTTGTGGATGTTGAACCATCCCTGCATCTCTGGAATAAATCCTACTTGATTGTGGTGTATGATCCTTTTAATGTATTGTCTTTATTCTTATTCAGTAATATATCTTTTCCCTAATAACAAACTTTTAAAATAATTATAGCTTTAAAATACTTTTGGTATCAGACTTGGCTAGTTCTTCTTATTGTTTTTCATTTTCAAGAAATTAATTGATCTTCTTAAGTTGTTTTACAAACTTTAATATTATTTTAAGTTTAAAAAGTGGTATTTTAACTGAGATTTAATTACCTGTATAAATTAATTTAGGAAAAATTGATATCTTTCCATCAAAGACCATAGTTTGTCTTTCAATTTCTTAAGTCATCTTTAGGTCTGTCAATAGATTATTAAAGTGTTTTTAATAAAGACCTTGCAAATTATTTGTTACATCAATCCCTAGGATTCTTTGTGGTTGATATTTTTAATGAGATCTTTTCTTTTACCACAATTTCTAACAAGTTATGGCTTAGGAAAATCCATTGGTTTTATATATTTACTTTGCAACTCATCTCTGAATTCTCTTACTGTTTCATGTTGTTTTTCAGTTGGTTCTCTCAGGTTTTATGGGCCTGGCATTCTCTTTTAGAATGTAAATTATTCCATTAGGGGTAATTTTGTTAAATCATTTATTTGCCTAATATTTGACTCTTCAAGTTTTATGGGAGGTTGTGCCACAGTTGTATGCAATAAGTCAGTGCTTTTCCTACTTTCTTATTTAGGTACTTCCCCCGCCACCCCAGCCACTGACCCCACTGCTTTCTCAGTTCCTAGGACACCCATGCTCTGTCTTGTTTTTTGAAATTTTATGTATCTTATTTCCCCATTCATCACTTCCCAGATCACTGCTTAACAGTCACTTCCTCCAAAGAGTCTTCCCCGAATCCTAGTTGAACTTACCACTCCCCTAGCTCTATGCTCCCACAGCTCTTTGCTGTCTTTTATAATACTCAACACACTTAGATGTACTGCTTTCATAACTGTTTTTCTCACTAGACTTCAGGTTCTGGAAGAAACAGAAAGGCACTGCCCTACTCAGTGCTTGAGTTGGGAGCTCTGCACTGTGCCTGGCACATAGGAGGCTCCCAATGAGCATTTGCTGGATTGTAGCCTAAAGCAGCCTGCTGCATATTTGACATTTTTTTGATGTCTTTGGTTTTATCTTAAAACTCAGAAGAATTTTGCCTTCAGTTACATAATATGTCTGTGTTATTTTCAATATAAAAATAATGTTGTTTTTTAATGACAGAGTAAATTAGCACAACAGGAGATGGCCTTGGTTTTTCCATGCCTTTGTAAACTGCAAGAGATTTAAACTCTCCATCTTCAGCTTAAAATAGTAATGATGATTTAGCTTTCCACTGAAGTTATTTTCTGAATGAGGATATTTTTTTCCAAAATATTTGCTTGGGGGAATCATCATATGTTAGTTTGAGATGGGTGGAGGAACCTTATTGTTTACACTTTTCTGTGAGCTCCTCCATGCCAGCCACATGAGGCAGGATACAGGGGCTCAGGTTCTGATGAAGAGTGAGGCAGAAGAAATGGCACATGTGTAATGATAGGGCAAGAATATATGATGAATAAAAAATGAATTTTCCCAGAGATGCACCTCCCAAAGTTTGGGTGGTAGACCCAGAGCAGCTGAAAAAGAGCAGTCACCAAGAGGCCAGATGGAGAGGGCCGAAGGTAGCTGTGTGCCAGCCTCACACTCACCCACGCCAAGAGCCTGGCAGCAAAGATGCAAACCCTAAGGGGTGAATTCCTGCTGTTTCAGTTCAGGGTAGAGGCTGGGCTCTGGGACGCTGGAGCCAGAGGCCATCACATGTTCACAGTCACAGCACTGACACTTACCAGCTGGGTGACTATGGGCAAGTTATTTACTCTTTATAACCCCCAGTTTCCTCATCTATAAGGTTTTAATGGAAAAAAATGAAAGAATGTGCCTTAGCTTGTATTGCAACAAAGAATCACCAAACACTACATTATGAGGCCACAAAATTTAAGCTTGCAAAAAAGTCCATTTTTTCCCACCAACATATCCCCAGATCTGAGCTGCTTACTAATTTAAGAAGCACCAACTCTGGTGAAGACCATTGCTCTTCGGTTCTTTTGCAGAGTTTCCCAAATTAAAGGAAGCTTGAGTTACTGTCTGAATATGATTTGGTTTGCATACATGGATGGAGCACCTTTCAGGAATCAGACATTATACTAAAAGTGAGGGAACATGGGCAGGACCCCCGTGCTCAAGGATTAAATGAGTCAACAGCACGTCTTTCTAGTACACAGCAAAACCTCGTCCCTATTAGGGCCTCCATGAAATAGAAGAGATGATGGATTAAGACATCCTCTTAGAGTAGGAAGGTCTGGCCTTGAATTATGAATGACCTAACCTCAGAGGATTGTTATAAGGAGAGTATATATGTGGAAGCACTAAGCACAGTATCTGTGTTATACACACACACACACACACACACACACACACACACACACACACTTACACTCGACACTCACAGAGGAGGAATTGTAAGTGAATCTTCCTGGCTCATGGAAACTAGTCCCATTATTTTGCACCCTCAGTTTCTCAGGAGAAAGTTTGGAGATCCACACCTCTCCTGTCCTAATCTTCCCCCCCTGGGCAGGTCTGTTTGCTGCTCCATGCACAGAGATGTACCACTATCCCCAGCCTCCTCCCACATGGAGTAGAAGCCTAGACTGGAGAGCATTCTCATCATATTCTTGAAATGTGGAAAATTTGCTCCAAAAGAAAAGCAGAAGGTAGTTCCCTGGTGGTCCAGTGGTTAGGACTTGGTGCTTTCACTGCTGTGGCCCAGGGTTCAATCCCTGGTCAGGAACTAGGATCCAGCAAGCCACACGGTGTAGCCAAAAAAAAAAAAAAATCGAAAACAAACCGTTCAGAAAAGCAGAAAGGTCCTCTTCTTTAATCCATGGCCACCACTGTAATGACTGCTTCCCAGCCCCACTTGGTTTTGAGGCAAAGGGCCAGGCTGTTAAGGCCCTGCGTTGGAAAGGAATGAGGGGTTGAGCTAAGAAACAGATTGATGTGCTCTGTGGGGGATTTGAGCCCTTCTAATGAGATCCCAGGCTTTCGTCTTTCTCTGCATTAGGGCAACCGGGAATAAGACCCACCTGTCCTGAAGATGGGCGGGGGAAGCTTGGTGGGGGGTGGGGAGGGTGGAAGCGCGGGGGTAGATGGGAGTTGATGAGGGGTGGGTCGGACACCCGGAGGTGGGTGGGAGTCTCGGTAGCAGAGGCGAGTGTTGCGAGGTGTTTTTGCGTGAACGCTGACAAGTCTGGGCTGGGAAGTAGACGTCCAGTTATCAAGAGCAGAGTGTGCGATGCAGTCGTAAACATCAACAGTAATAATAATTTTAGCTGCGTGGAACTTCACTGCTTATTAAACGTCTTCGTATCCTGACAACAACGCCGAGAGGAGCCCAGGCAGGTGCTATTCATCTCCAGTTTACAGGTGAGTTAACTGAGTCTTGGAGGCTGCAAACCCGTGTGTCTTTACTCAGTATGCGGCGTTATATGTCAGTTAGTTTATAAAGTAGAATTTCATATATACAAAAATATGTCATAGTATATCACCACATTCTTTCCACTCAAATTCATTTGCCATCTTGCTCCAGATTTCAAAAGAAACAAATTTTACAGGCAGTTAAAGTGTTTCCTCCCTCATCCGATTCTCCTTTTCCCTCTCCTGTAAATAACCTAATGTTGATGTGTTGCTGTCTGTGTCCTTACCTATCTCCTATTCGTTAAATGCAATATATTCATAAACAGTATTACCTTGTTAGTGTGTGTTTTTATTGTTTGTTTGTTTTTGCGGTACGCGGGCCTCTCACTGCTGTGGCCTCTCCCGTTGCGGAGCACAGGCTCCGGACGCGCAGGCTCAGCGGCCATGGTTCACGGGGACCAGCCGCTCCGCGGCATGCGGGATCCTCGCGGACCGGGGCACAAACCCGTGTCCCCTGCATCGGCAGGCGGACTCTCAACCACTGTGCCACCAGGGAAGCCCAGTGTGTGGGGGTTTTTTTTGCGGTACGCGGGCCTCTCGCTGCTGTGGCCTCTTCCATTGCGGAGCACAGGCTCCGGACGCGCAGGCTCAGCGGCCATGGCTCACGGGCCCAGCCGCTCCGCGGCATGTGGGATCTTCCCGGACCGGGGCACGAGACCGTGTACCCTGCATCGGCAGGAGGACTCTCAACCACTGCACCACCAGGGAAGCCCCAGTGTGTGTTTTTAATTCTTTTTTTTTTTTTGCGTCTGTACCTGTGTCCATTTATTTATTTAAATTTTTTATTGCAGTATAGTTGATTTACAGTGCTGTGTTAGTTTCTGGAGTACAGCAAAGTGATTCAGTTGTGTGTGTGTATGTATGTATGTCTCTATATATTCTTCTTCATATTCTTTCCCATTATAGTTTGTTACAAGATATCGAATATAGTTCCCTGTGCTACGCAGCAGGATCTTGTTTATTTATTTTATATATAGTAGTTTGTATCTGCTAACCCCAAACTCCTAATTTATCCCCACCACCCCCGTTTCCCCTTTGGTAACCATAAGTTTGTTTTCTATGTCTGTGAGTCTGTTTCTGTTTTATAAATAAGTTCATTTGTATCATAGTTTAGATTCCACATATAAGTGGATCATATGATATTTGTCTTTCTCTTTCTGACTTACTTCACTTATTATGATAATCTCTAGGTCCATACTTGTGTTTAATTCTTATCATACTGTCTGAAACTTTTTGCAATGTTTTTCTTTTCCACTCAACATTAAATATTTGATTGCTTCTTTACCTTGATACATAGAGATTTTAAATATTCATTTTTAACTACTTCATATTATTCCATTTATGTGTCCTTTCTTTATTGATGGGCTTTTCTGTTGGTTTGTATCTCTGTTTGTTTCTCAGTATGTGATGAGAATCATGGCTGCAAAAAGAATTCCCCTACCTACTCCTTCTACCCCCTACCTACTCCTTCTAACACAAGCGTCAGGGTTCTCAGGATATATCTAGAAGTGTTCTTGCCGAGTTTATAGTAAGCACGTCTACAACTTTACTGGAGTATGCCAAATTGCTTTTCAAATTATTTTCTTAGATTTATTCTTAGGTACCTTTTGGTTTTATTGCTACTTTGAATGGAAGAACTTTTACAGTACCATTTCAGTTGTTGCTGGTAGATAAAATGTTATGGGCTTGGGTATTTTCATCTTATATCCAACAAATGTGTTGAGCTCTCTCATTCAATATAATAATAATAAATTCTCTTGGATTTTTTGGATAATCATATTGTTTATGAAAATTTTCAGTTTCATTTCTTCCTTTCCAAACTTTTTGCCCTTAATTTCCTTTCCCTGTCATATTGCACTGCAAAGGACCTACAGTGCTATGTTAAATAAAAGCAGTGACATAATGGTAAATATCTTTGTGCTCCCAATTTTTAAAAGAGTGCTAAAAACAAGGTAAACAAATCTGATCATAGAAATCAGGACAGCGATTGCCTACCTGGTCAGAGTAGGTGAATCGACCAGAAAGTGGTGTGAGGAAACATGGCAAAATGGTGGTGGACTATATTTTGTCCTCGGTCACGGTCACATGGCTGTACACGTTTGTCAAAGTTCCTTGAACTGTACGCTTAAGGTTTGTGCATTTTACTGTCATTTGCCCATTTTCTTCTTGATTTCTAGGAGCTCTTTAAAGAGATTAGCCCTTGGTGACTTGAAATGCAATATTTGTTACCAAAGTAAAATTTGCCTTTTGAATTTACTTATTGTTTGCATAGACGTTAAATTTTTATGTAAGTAAATAAGTTTTTACAGTTTCTAAATTTTGAATCGTAGTTAGAAAGGCTTTCCCTACCATTCTCCAATGTTTTCTTCGTTGGAATTCATATCTGTTTTGTTTGAGGTATGGATCCAACTTAATTTTTTTCAAATGGCTTTCACATGTTATTACATTAATAGAATTTCTAATATTTCACCATCTTTATATTTCTAGGATAAATTATTCTTGGTTATGCTATAATATTTTTAATACATTTCATGTATTAAATGGTTTATCCCAGGAGATTGGATATGGTCCCCTGTGCTATGTCACTTTAGTATTTTATCTATGCATGTATATGTACACATACACATTTATGTGTGTATATGAATGTACACACATAAGTTTATAAGCAAGTTTATATAAACATAAACTTAATAATTTTCTGATATTTTACCACAGATTTCTGCATCTGGTTCGTAAGTGAAATTGGGCTATATTTTTCTTTCTTTCTTTCACAGTGCTTTTTGAGTTTTGGTAATGAGGTCAAAATAAACTCATAAAATGAATTCAGTAGCTTTTCCTCTTTTTCATTTCTCTGACACAGTTCTTAAAACCATCTGGGCCTGATGCTCTTTGGTGGAGATTTGACTCCTGGTCAAATTTTAAATTTTTATTTGTTTTATATTTCTTCTTGGGAAAATTTTGTTAAGTATTATTTTTGTAGAAAATACCTTCTTTTATCTAAGTTTTCCAATTTACAGGCTTAAAGTTAATGCTATTCTCTAATCATTTAAAAAATCTCTACTGCCTCTGTTTTTCTTTCCTAATACTATTTCTTTGTGTCTTTTTTTTTGCTTCATTGATGTACAAACAACCTTAGGGTGCTCTGCCGACATTTTTGGCTGATTACTTGAATTTCTGGGTCAGGGTGGCAGAATAAAGGAGAGAAGAGGAACACAATGAAAACAAATTTGGGCTTCCCTGGTGGCGCAGTGGTTGAGAGTCCGCCTGCCGATGCAGGGGACACGGGTTCGTGCTCCGGTCAGGGAAGATCCCACATGCCGCGGAGCCGCTGGGCCCGTGAGCCATGGCCGCTGAGCCTGCGAGTCTGGAGCCTGTGCTCCGCAACCGGAGAGGCCACAGCAGTGAGAGGCCCACGTACCGCAAAAAAAAAAAAAAAAAAAAAATTTAAGGAAAGAATCTTCTGATACTACAGCGCAGGCACTGCTCCTTTTGTTTGGTCATCATAAGCTCAATTATGCCTTTTTTCCTTCAACTGTAAGGTACGAATAAATAGAGTATCTACATTATGGGATACTATGAGGATCAAATGAATTAATACCAAAAAACCATTTGAAGCAGTGTCTGGCATATGTGGAGTTGTCAGTCTATATCCTTAGTGTTTGTTGTTGTTGTGTAAAGGAGAAATAAAGTGACATACCCAGGTTTGAAGTATAAGGACTGCTGAAAATATGTTTGTTATGGATTCTTCCACACTTGGTGACTGGGTCCTTTCCCTACCTGGTCATCTCCTTCCTGCTAAATACTTTCCTAGTCTCCAGAGATAAATACTGAATTACCATGAAATAAAACAATGTGGCTTGAACATGGCCACATTAGCATTGCATAAACTTTCTGGAAGTTGCATTCAAGCCTCACACAGTCAGATTTAACATGAAAGGCAGGACTGGATTGCAAAATGCTGCAATTGTCTGTAGACTCCTTTTTTTTTATTGGAGTATAGTTGACTTACAATGTTGTGTTAGTTACAGATGTTACAGATGTACAATGTTGTGTTAGTTACAGATTCAGTTATACACATACATATATTCATTCTTTTGCAGATTCTATTCCCATATGGGTTACTATAGACTACTGAATAGAGTTCCCTGTGCTATACAGTGGATCCTTGTTGGTTATCTATTTTATAGATAGTAGTGTGTGGTGTTCATCCCAAACTCCTAATTAATCCCTCCCCACCCCCACAGATCCCCCCTGGTAACCATATATTTGTTTTCAAAATCTGTGAGTCTGTTTCTGTTTTATAAATAAGTTCATTTGTATCATTTTTTAAAAATTAGATTCCACATATGAGTGATGTTCTATGATATTTGTCTTTCTCTGACTTACTTCACTTAGTATGATAATCTCTAGGTCCATCCATGTTGCCGCAAATGGCATTATTTCATTCTTTTTTATGGCTGAGTAATATTCCACTGTATATTGGAATATACATGTTTTGGCTATTGTAAATAGTGCTGCAGTGAACACTGGGTGCGTGTATCTTTTTGAGTTATGATTTTTCTCTAGATATATGCTTAGGAGTGGGATTGCTGGATCATTCGGTAGTTCTATTTTTAGTTTTTTAAGGAACCACCATACTGTTCTCCATAGAGGTTGTACCAATTTACATTCCCACCAACAGAGTAGGAGGGTTCTGTTTTCTCCACACTCTCTCCAGCATTTATTGTTTGTAGATTTTTTGAAATTTGTATTATAGTTGACTTACAGTGTTGTGCCAGTCTCTGCTGTACAGCAAAGTGACTCAGTTGTACAGATATATACATTCTTTTTTTTATATATTCTTTTCCATTATGGTTTATCCCAGGAGATTGGATATAGTTCCCTGTGCTATACAGCAGGACCTTGTTCTTTATCCATTCTAAATGTAATGGTTTGCATCTGCCAACCCCAAATTCCCCAGTCCATTCCTCTCCCTCAACCCCTCTCCCTTGGCAATCACAAGTGTGATCTCTATGTCTGTGAATCTGTTTCTGTTTTGTAGATAGGTTCATTTGTGCTATATTTTAGAGTCCAGATATAAGTGATATCATATAGTATGTGTCTTTCTCTTTCTGACTTATTTCACTTAGTATGATTATCTCTAGTTGCTGCAAATGGCAGTATTTCATTCTTTTTATGGCTGAGTAGTATTCCATTGTATATATGTACCACATCTTCTTTATCCATTCTTCTGTCAATGGACATTTAGGTGGTTTTCATGTTTTAGCTATTGTGAATAGTGCTGCTATGAACATTGGGGTGCAGGTATCTTTTTGAATTATAGTTTTGTCTGGGTGTATGCCCAGGAGTGGGATTGCTGGATCATACAGTAGTGCTTTTTTCAGTTTTCTGAGGAGACTCCATACTGTTTTCCATAGTGGCTGAACCAACTTATATTCTCACCAACAGTGCAGGAGGGTTCCCTTTTCTCCACACCCTCTCCAGCATTTGTTATTTATAGACTTTTTAATGATGGCCATTCTGACTGGTGTGAGGTGGTACTTCATTGTAGTTTCTTGTTTTTTTTTTTTTTTTTTTTTTTTTTTTTTTTGCGGTACGCGGGCCTCTCACTGTTGTGCCCTCTCCCGTTGCCGAGCACAGGCTCCGGAGGTGCAGGCTCTGCCGCTCTGCGGCATGTGGGATCTTCCCGGACCGGGGCACGAACCCGTGTCCCCTGCATCAGCAGGCAGACTCTCAACCACTGCGCCACCGGGGAAGCCCTTCATTGTAGTTTTGATTTGCATTTCTCTGATAATTACTGATGTTGAGCATCTTTTCATGTGCCTGTTGGCCATCTGTATGTCTTCTTTGGAGAAATGTCTGTTAAGGTCTTCTGCCCATTTTTCCATTGGGTTGTTTGTTTTTTTGTTGTTGAGATGTATGAGCTGTTTTTATATTTTGGAGATTAAGCCCTTATCTGTTGCATCATTTGCAAATATTTTCTCCCAGTCTGTAGGTTGTCTTTTCATTTTTTTTTTATGGTTTCCTTTGCTGTGCAAAGCTTGATTAGGTCCCATTTGTTTTTTGTTTTTTAAATAAATTTATTTATTTATTTTTGGCTGTGTTGGGTCTTCATTTCTGTGCGAGGGCTTTCTCTAGTTGTGGCAAGCGGGGGCTACTCTTCATCGCAGTGCGCGGGCCTCTCACTGTCGTGTCCTCTCTTGTGGCGGAGCACAGGCTCCAGATGCGCAGGCTCAGTAGTCGTGGCTCACGGGCCCAGTTGCTCTGTGGCATGTGGGATCTTCCCAGACCAGGGCTCGAACCCGTGTCCCCTGCATTGGCAGGCAGATTCTCAACCACTGCGCTGCCAGGGAAACCCCCATTTGTTTATTTTTGGTTTCATTTCTATATTGCCTTGGGAGACTGACCTAAGAGAACATTGGTACAATTTATGTCAGAAAGTTTTTGCCTGTGCTCTCTTCTAGGAGGTTTATGGTGTCATGTCTTATGTTTACGTGTTTAAGCCATTTTGAGTTTATTTTTGTGCATGGTGTGAGGGTGTGTTCTAACTGTATTGATTTACATGCAGCTGTCCAATTTTCCCAGCACCGCTTGCTAAAGAGACTGTCTGTTTCCCGTTTTATATTCTTACTTCCTGTAAGAAGGAGGTAATTGACTGTAGGTGTGTGGTTGTATTTTTGGGCTCTCTATTCTGTTCCATTGATCTGTATGTCTGTTTTTGTACCAATGCCACATTGTTTTGATTGCTGTAGCTTTGTAGTATTGTCTGAAGTCTGGGAGAGT
Source organism: Phocoena sinus (assembly GCF_008692025.1). NCBI lineage: Eukaryota > Metazoa > Chordata > Mammalia > Artiodactyla > Phocoenidae > Phocoena > Phocoena sinus. The sequence goes on along the minus strand of NC_045778.1, from coordinate 15,220,431 downwards.
TATGCCTCCTGCTTTGTTTCTTTTCCTCAGTATTGCTTTGGCAATTCTGGATCGTTTATGGTTCCATATACATTTTTTGATTATTTGTTCTAGTTCTCTGAAAAATTTTCACCGGTGTTTTGATAAGGATCACATTAAATCTGTAGATTGCTTTGGTTAGTATGGCCATTTTAACAATATTAATTCTTCTACTCCAAGAGCATGGGATATCTTTGCATATCTTTAGGGATCACATTAAATCTGTAGATTGCCTTGGGTAGTATTGCCATTTAAAAAAATTTTTTTATTGGAGTATAGTTGATTTACAATGTTGTTAGTTTCAGGGGTACAGCAAAATGAATCAGTTATACATATACATATATCTGCTCTTTTTAAAGATTCTTTTCCCAGGTCATTACAGAGTATTGAGTAGAGTTCCCTATGCTATACAGTAGGTCCTTATTAGTTATCTGTTTTATATATAGTAGCGTGTATACGTCAATCCCAATCTCCCAATTTATCCCTCCACCCACTTACCCCCTGGTAGCCATAATTTAATTCTCTAAGTCCATGAGTCTGTTTCTGTTTTGTAGATAAGTTCATTTGTACCCCCTTTTTTTTTTTTTTTGCGGTACATGGGCCTCTCACTGTTGTGGCCTCTCCCGTTGTGGAGCACAGGCTCCAGACACGCAGGCTCAGCGGCCATGGTTCACGGGCCTAGCTGCTCCGTGGCATGTGGGATCTTCCCGGACCGGGGCACGAACCCGTGTCCCCTGCATCGGCAGGCGGACTCTCAACCACTGCACCACCAGGGGAGCCCCTGTACCCTGTTTTTGATTCCACAAGTAAGCGATATCATATATTTTTCTCTTTCTCTGACTTACTTCACTCCGTATGATAATCTCTAGGTCCATTCATGTTGCTGCAAATGGCATTATTTCATTCTTTCTTAAGGCTGAGTAATATTCCATTGTATATATGTACCACATCTTCTTCATCCATTTCTCTGTTGATAGACATTAGGTTGCTTCCATGTCCTGGCTATTAAATAGTAAATAGTGCTGCAATGAACATTGGGGTACATGTATCTTTTTGAATTATGGTCTTCGCTGGATATATGCCCAGGAATGTGATTGCTGGATCATATGGTAGTTCTTTTTTTAGTTTTTTAAGGAACCTCCATACTGTTCTGCATAGTGGCTGTACCAATTTACATTCCAACCAACAGTGTAGGAGGGTCCCCTTTTCTCCACACCCCCTCCAGCATTTATTGTTTGTAGATTTTTTGATGAGATGGCCATTCACACTGGTGTGAGGGGATACCTCATTGTAGTTTTGATTTGCATTTCTCTAATAATCAGTGAGTTTGAGCATCTTTTCATATGCTTTTGGCTATCTGTATGTCTTCTTTGGAGAAATGTCTATTTATATCTTCTGCCCATTTTTTGATTGAGTTGTTTGTTTTTTTGATATAGAGCCGCATGAGAGATTTGTATATTTTGGATATTAATCCCTTGGTGGTTGCTTCATTTGCAAATATTTTCTCCCATTCTGAGGGTTGTGTTTTCATTTTGTTTATGTTTTCCTTTGCTGTGCAAAAGCTTTTAAGTTTAAATAAGTCCCATTTGTTTATTTTTGTTTTTATTTTCATTACTCTAGGAGGTGGATTGAAATGATCTTGCTGCAATTTATATCAAAGAGTGTTCTTCCTATGTTTTCCTCCAAGAGTTTTATAGTATCCGGCCTTACATTTAGTTCTTTAAACCATTTTATGTTTATTTTTGTATATGGTGTTAGGGAGTGTTCTAATTTCATTCTTCTACATGTAGCTGTCCAGTTTTCCCAGCACCACTTATTGAAGAGCCTATCTTTTCTCCATTGTATATTCTTGCTTCCTTTGTCAAATATTCAAAGATAAGGTGACCATAGGTACATGGGTTTATCTCTAGGCTTTCTATCCTGTTCCATTGATCTATGTTTTTGTGCCAGTACCATACTGTTTTGATGACTGTAGCTTTGTAGTACAGTCTGAAGTCAGGGAGCATGATTCCTCCAGCTCCATTTTTCTTTCTCAGAATTGCTTTGGCTATTCGTGGTCTTCTGTGTTTCCATACCTATTGTAAATTTTTTTGTTCTAATTCTTTGAAAAACGTCATTGGTAATTTGACGGGGATTGCATTGAATCTGTAGGCTCCTTTGGGTAGTATAGCCATTTTCACAATATTGATTCTTGTAATCCAAGAACATGGTGTATCTCTCCATCTGTTTGTGTCCTCTTTTATTTCTTTCTTCAGCATTTTATAGTTTTCAGAGTACAGGTCTTTTGCCTCCGTAGGTAGGTTTATTCCTAGGTATTTTATTCTTTTTGATGCATTGGTAAATGGGATTGTTTCCTTGATTTCCCTTTCTGATCTTTTGTTGTTAGTGTATGGGAATGCAAGAGATTGCTGTTTTAATTTTGCATCCTGCAACTTTACCAGATTCTTTGATGAGCTCTATTAGTTTTCTGATAGCATCTTGAGGATTTTCTCTGTAGAGTATCTTGTCATCTGCAAACAGTGACAGTTTTTACTCTTCTTTTCCAATTTGGATTCCTTTTATTTCTTTTTCTTTTCTGATTGCCAAGGCTAGGATTTCCAAAACTATGTTGAATAATAGTGACGAGAGTGGATATCCTTGTGTTCTTCCTGATCTTAGAGGAAATGCTTTCACTTTTTCACCATTCCAAATGATGTTTGCTGTGAGTGGGTCACATATGGTCTTTATTATGTTGAGGTAGTTTCCCTCTGTGCCAACTTTCTGGAGAGTTTTTATCATGAATGGGTGTTGAACTTTGTCAAAAGCTTTTTCCACATCTATTGAGATGATCATATGGTTTTTATTCTTCAGTTTGTTTTTGTTTTTGGATGCATTGGGTCTTCGTTGCTGTGCATGGGCTTTCTCTAGTTGTGGCAAGCGGGGGCTATTCTTCATTTCAGTGTGTGGGCTTCTCCTTGCGATGGCTTCTCTTGTTGCAGAGCATGGGCTCTAGGCACGTGGGCTTCAGTAGTTGCAGCATGTGGGCTCAGTAGTTGTCGCTCACAGGCTCTAGAGTGAAGGCTCAGTAGTTGTGGTGCATGGGCTTAGTTGCTCCACGGCATGTGGGATCTTCCCAGACCTGGGCTCAAACCCGTGTCCCCTGCATTGGCAGGAGGACTCTTCAACCACTGCGCCACCAGGGTAGCCCCATGTGTCTTTTTGAATTATAGTTTTCTCTGGGTATATGCCCAGTAGTGGGATTGCTGGATCATATGGTAATTCTATTTTTAGTTTTTTAAGGAACCTCCATACTGTTCTCCATAGTGGCTGTATCAATTTACATTCCCACCAACAGTGCAAGAGGGTTCCCTTTTCTCCACACCCACTCCAGCATTTGTTTGTAGATTTTCTGATGACGCCCATTCTAACTGGTGTGAGGTTTATTTGAGATTTTTCTTGTTTCTTGAGGTAAGATTGTATTGCTATAAACTTCCCTCTTAAAACTGCTTTTGCTGTGTCCCATAGGTTTTGGATCATTGTGTTTTCATTGTCATTCATCTCTAGATATTTTTTTTATTTCCTCTTTGATTTATTTCTGATCCATTGTTTAGTAACATATTGTTTAGCCTCGATGTGTTGGTGTTTTTTACCAATTTTTTTCCTGTAATTGATTTCTAATCTCATAACATTGTGGTCAGAAAAGATGCTTGATATGATTTCAATTTTCTTAAATTTACCAAGGCTTGATTTGTGACCCAAGATGTGATCTGTCCTGGAGGATATTCCATGTGCACTTGAGAAGAAAATGTATTCTGCTGTTTTTGGATGGAATGTCCTATAAATATCAACTAAGTCTATCTAGTCTAATGTGTCATTTAAAGCTTGTGTTTCCTTATTAATTTTCTGTCTGGATGATCTGTCACTTGGTGTAAGTGGAGTGTTAAGGTCCCCCACTATTACTGTGTTACTGTTGATTTCCACTTTTATCTCTGTTAACATTTGCCTTATATATTGAGGTGCTCCTATGTTGGGTGCATGCATATTTGCAATTGTTATATCTTCTACTTGGATTTTTCCCTGGATCATTAAGTAGTGTCCTTCCTTGTCTCTTGAAACATTCTTTATTTTAAAGTCTATTTTGTCTGATATGAGTATTGTTATTCCAGTTTTCTTTTGACTTCCATTTGCATGAAATATCTTTTTCCATCCCCTCACTTTCTGTCTGTATGTGTCCTTAGGTCTGAAGTGAGTCTCTTGTAGACAGCATATATATGGATCTTGTTTTTGTATCCATTCAACCAGCCTGTGTCTTTTGGTTGGAGCATTTAATCCATTTACATTTAAGGTAATTATCAATATGTATGTTCCTATTACCGTGTTCTTAATTGTTTTGTGTTTGTTTTTGTAGGTCTTTTTTCTTCCGTTCCTTTTTTGTTGTCTTCTCTTGCTATTTGATGTCTGTCTTTAGTGATGTGTATATGTTTGGATTGTTTTTTCCTTTGTGTGTGTGTGTCTGTTGTAGATAGATTTGGTTTGCATTTCTCATGAGGTTTTGATAAAGCAGTCTATATATATATATACAAGGTTGTTTTAAGTTGTGGTCTCTTAATTTCAAATGAAATTCCCATTTCCTGAATTTGTACTCTCCTCATGGTTGTTGGTTTTGATATCATATTTGTGTATGGATGATTTCTTGCTTTTACTGTATGTTTGCTTTTACCAGTGAACTTTCCCATTTATGATTTTCTTGTTTCTAGTAATGGCCTCTTTTTTTTTCCCCCCCCGCCTAGAGAAGTTCCTTTAGCATTTGTTGGTTTGGTGGTGCTGAATTCTCTTAGCTTCTGCTTGTCTGTAAAACTTTTGATTTCTTCCTCGAATCTGAATGAGAGCCTTGCTGGGTAGAATATTTTTGTGTGTTCATTTTTTCCCTTTCATTACTTTAAATATATCATGCCACTCCATTGTGACCTGTAGAGTTTCTGCTGAAAATTCAGCTGATAACCTTAAGGGGATTCCCTTTTATGTTATTTGTTGCTTTTCCCTTGTTGCTTTTAATATTTTTTCTTTGTATTTAATTTTTGTTAGTTTGACTAATGTGTGTTTTGGTATGTTCCTCCTTGGATTTATCCTGTATGGGACTCTCTGTACTTCCTGGACTTAGGTGACTATTTCCTTTCCCATGTTAGGGAAGTGTTCAACTATAATCTCTTCAAATATTTTCTCAGGCCCTTTCTCTTTTGCTTCTTCTTCTGGGATCCCTATAATGCGAATGTTGGTGTATTTAATGTTGTCACTCAGAGGTCACCGAGAGTGTCCTCATTTCTTTTCATTCTTTTTTCTTTATTGTTCTGCAGCAGTGATTTCCACCATTCTGTCTTCCAGGTCACTTATCTGTTCTTCTGCCCCAGTTGATTCTGCTGCTGATTCCTTCTAGTATATTTTTCATTTCAGTTATTGTATTGTTCATCTGTTTGTTTGTTCTTTAGTTCTTCTAGGTCTTTGTTAAACATGTCTTGTATCTTCTTGATCCATGCCTTCATTCTTTTTCCGAGATCTTGGATCATCTTTACTAGCATTACTTTGAATTCTTTTTCGGGTAGATTGCCTGTCTTCCCTTCATTTAGTTGTTCCAGTAGGTTTTTATCTTGCTCCTTCACCTGCAATGTATTTCTTTGTTGTCTCATTTTGTCTAACTTAATGTGTTTGTGGTCTCCTTTCTGCAGGCTGCAGGATCATAGTATGTCTTCTGGTGTCTGCCCCCTGGTGGGTGAGGTTGGTCCAGAGGCTTATGCCGTTATCCCCTTGATAGGGGGTTTGACTGGTGGTGTGGTCACAAGAGCTTGCCCCGGATATTGAGCAGGGCCTTCCCTTTGCTCTGTGGTTGTCACTGCCCTGTCAGGGATGGGGCCTGCTCCCTGGTTGTTGAAGTAGAGGCCCCCAGATCTATTTCTTCGCTGTGTTTCAGATCTGCATTGCAAGGTAGGTGGGATTGGAGCACTCCCACTGGGAGAGAAGCCCCTGAGTATTCCTGCTTTGTAGCTGTTCACCTGTGAATGTGCTTTGTTGTGTCCCCTTTCACCCATTGTGCAGGCTCACAATGTATACTGTTGTTGGCACTGCTCTCAGTCCCACTTGAACTGTGGGTACACCAGCAGTTGGCCCTGGTGACTCTCAGGCATTGTTTACACCAGGCCACCAGTGCAGATCCACTGAGGTCAGTTCCCAGGACTGCAGTAGTTGTGCACCTGGACCCACTGTGGGAGCTGTGGAGGCAGCTCAGACTCTGGCCTGGCCCAACCCCCACGTGTACTTGCCCACAAAGCCCACGGCTGCTAAAGCTAGTCCTGTCCCAGCTGCAGGAGCAGTTGTTGTCCTTCCAGATGTTTCCCAGGCACTGAATTTAGGAAGCCATCAATGGAGGTGTAACTCCACAGTTCATGCAGCCGTGAGGAGAGATTTCAGCTCTCCTTCCGTAGTCACACAGCCACTGGGGCTCAGCTGTGGTTTCAGCCCCACCTCTACATGTGGTCCTCCCACTGGAGTCTTCTCCAGAGGTTGCCGGAGCACATGAGCCCATCAGGCAGGGAGGAGCCAAGGTGGCGACTGGGGCAAGTGGGCCACCCAGGTGGGAGGGCGCTGCGGTAGCAGTTTGAATGTAGGAGCCCATCAGGCAGCGATTGGGGTAAGCAGGCCGCCCAGGCCAGGGAGGGGAGGTGGGGGAGAAGGAGGCGATGGCAGGGGCGCATGAGCCGGCCCCAGGAGGAGCCCTCCCTAGTTAGTGCCTGCGGAGGCAGGGGCTGACATGTGATGAGAGAGGCTGCAATGGCGGCCCTGCCCTTTGTGCGTCACTCAACAGCGGTGCTTTGCTTCTGTGGTGATCCAGGTTTCCTCCACAAGAATTCCCCGTTGCGGAGCTCCTCACTCCGTGGGGAGTCCCCACAGCCAGCAGTAGTTCCCTCCCCAGGTCTACTCTTCAAACCCCACATTCCAGCACCCAGACTCCGTGCACACCAGCGGACACCCGTCTCAGGCTGGGGTGTGCAGGGCTGTGGCACGGACTATCTGTGTACATACATCTCACTCTGTCCTGCCTGCCACAGACCAGTTGCTGCTCTCTCCTCAGAGCCCTTGAAGCTCCCCTTCTGTCCCAGCTGATCTCCGCACCAGTGAGGGCATCGCCACATGCGGGAACATCTCTTCACCTTCAGCTCCCCACCAGGGGCGCAGGTCCTGTCCTGCTTCCTCTCCTCTTCCTTTTCCCTTCTTGTTTCTTTTGTCCTAACCAGTTACGTGGGGACCTTTCTTGTCCTTTTAGGTGTCCGAGGTCCTCTGCTAGTGCTCAGCAGGCGCTCGATGAGAATTGTACCATTTATAGATTTATTCTTCATGAGTTTGTGGGGGGAGAGGAGCTCCACGTCCTCCTCCTCGGCCGCCATCTTGAGCACCTTTGCCAGGGAAAAATCACTATTGCCATTTTTTTAAAATTTAATTTAATTTTATGGTACGCGGGCCTCTCACTGTTGTGGCCTCTCCCGCTGCGGAGCACAGGCTCCAGACACGCAGGCTCAGCGGCCATGGCTCACAGGCCCGGCCGCTCCGCGGCATGTGGGATCTTCCCGGACCGGGGCACGAACCCACGTCCCCTGCATGGGCAGGCGGACTCTCAACCACTGCGCCACCAGGGAAGCCCAGTATTGCCATTTTAACAATATTAATTCTTCCAATCCAAGAACATGGCATATCTTTCCATTCCTTTGAATCCTATTTAACCTCCTTTATTATGTTTTATAGTTCTCTGCGTACAACTTTTTCACCTCCTTGGTGGGGTTTATTTCTAGGGGTTTTTTTTTTTTTTTTGGTGCGATTTTAAAAGGTACTGTTTTTTTTTTACATTCCCTTTCTGATATTTCATTGTTAATATAACAAAATGCAACCAATTTCTGAATGTTAATCTTGTACCCTGCTACTTTGCTGAATTCATTTATTAGATCTAGTAGTTTTTGTGTGTAGTCCTTGGAGTTTTCTATATATAGTATCATATCATCTGCATATAATGGCAATTTTACCTCTGCTCTTCCAATTTGGATACCTTTTATTGATATTTCCTTTTCTTGTCTGATTGCTGTGGCTAGGGTTTCCAATACTATGTTGAATAGAACTGGTGAGAGTGGACATCCTTGTCTTGTTCCAGATTTTATTGGGAAGGCTTTCAGCTTTTCACCTTTGAGTATTATATTGGCTGTGGGTTTGTCATAAATGTCTTTTATTACATTGAGATGTTCCCTCTATACCCACTTTGGTAAGAATTTTTATCATGTACAGATGTTTGGATGGGTGGATGGATGTTTTATCATGTATGGATGAGTTTTGTCAAATGCTTTTTCTGCATCTATTGAGATGATCATGTGGTTTTTGTCTTTTCTTTTGTTAATGTGGTGTATTACATTGATTTGCATATGTTGAATCATCTTTGTGAACTTGGGATGAATCCCACTTGGTCGTGGTGTATGATCGTTTTTATGCGTTGTTGGATTTGGTTTGCTAATATTTTGTTGAGAATTTTTGCATATATATTCATCAAAGACACTGGCCTGTAATTTTCTTTTTTGGTGTTATCTTTGTCTGGATTTTGTATCAGGGTGATGTTGGCTTTGTAGGATGTCTTAGGGAGTGTTCCCTCCTCTGCAATCTTTTGAAAGAGTTTGAGAAGAATCTGTGTAAGTTCTTCTTTGTATGTTTGGTTGAATTCGCCTGTGAAGCCATCTGGTCCTGGACTATTGTTTGTAGGGAGTTTTTATTACAGATTCTATTTCACTTCTAGTGATTGGTCTGTTCAAATTATCTATTTCTTCTTGATCCAGTTTTGGTGGGCTGTATGTTTCTAGAAAGTTGTCCATTTCTTCTGTGTTGTTACATTTGTTGGCATATAATTGTTCATAGTATTCTTTTTTTTTTTTTTTTTTGTATTTCTGCAGTATCAGTTGAGATTTCTCCTTTTTCATTTCTTATCAATATTTTGTTTATTTGGGTTTTCTCTCTTTTCTTCTTGGTGAGCTTGGCCAGAGTTTTGAAAATTTTGTTTACAGTTTCAAAAACCAGCTCTGGGTTTTATTGATTTTTTCTATTGTTTTTTAAATCTCTATCTTATTTATTTCCTCCCTGATCTTCATTATTTCCTTCCTTCTGCTGACTTTAGGTTTTGTTTGTTCTTTTTCTAATTTTTTTTTTTTTTTTTTTTTTTTTTTTTTTTTTTGCGGTTCGCGGGCCTCTCACTGTTGTGGCCTCTCCCATTGCGCAGCACAGGCTCTGGACACAGAGGCTCAGCGGCCATGGCTCATGGGCCCAGCCACTCTGCAGCATGTGGGATCTTCCCGGACCAGGGCACGAACCCGTGTCCCCTGCATCGGCAGGCGGACTCTCAACCACTGTGCCACCAGGGGAGCCCTCTTTTTCTAATTCTTTTAGGTGGTAGGTTAGGTTGTTTATTTGAGATTTTTCTTGTTTTTTTTAGGAAGGCCTGTATCGCTATGAACTTCCCTCTAGGAACTGCTTTTGCTGTATCCCATATATATGGGGTTTTTTTTTTTTTTTTTAAATATTTATTTATTGATTTATTTGGCTGCACTGGGTCTTAGTTGAGGAATGCAGGAACTTCGTTGTGACATGCAGGATCTTCAGCTGCAGCATGTGGGATCTAGTTTCCTGACCAGGGATTGAACCTGGGCTCCCTGCATTGGGAGCATGGAGTCTTAACCACTGGACCACCAGGGAAGTCCTCCCATATATTTTGTATTTGTGTTTTCATTTTCATTTGTCTCAAAGTATTTTTTAATTTCCTCATTGACCCATTGGTTTTTTAGTAGTATGTTATTTAGTCTCCATGTAATCATTTTTTCCCTCATTTCTTTTCCTGTGGTTGATTTCTGGTTTCATACCATTGTGGTCAGAGAAGATGCTTGAAATAATTTCTATACTCTTAAATTTTTTGAGGTTAATTTTGTGCCCTAGTATGTGCACAATCAATCATAGAGAATGTTCCATGTGCACTTGAAAAGAATGTGTATTCTGTTTTTTTGTGTTTTTTTTTGGCTGTAATGTCCTGAAAATATGAATTAAGTCTAACTGTTCTGTTGTATCATTTAGGATCTCTTTTGCCTTATTTTCTGCCTAGAAGATCTGCCCATTGATGTGAATGTGGTGTTAAAGTCTCCTACTATTATTGTATTCCCATCAGTTTCTCCCTTTATGTTAGTATTTGTTTTATGTATCTAGGTGCTCCTGTATTAGGTGCATATATGTTGATGAATGCAAAATCCTCTTCTTGTATTGATCCTTTTATCATTGTATAGTGTTCTTCTTTATCTTTTTTATAGCCTTTTCTTTAAAATCTATTTTGTCTGTTATGAGTATTGCAGCTCCCACTTTCTTGTCATTTCCATCAGCATGAAATATCTTTTCCCATCCCCTCACTTTGAATCTGTGTATGTACTTTGCCCAAAGATGGGTCTCTTGTAGGCAGCATATTGTAGGTTCTTCTTTTTTTATCCAGTCTGCCACTCTGTGTCTTCTGATTGGAGCATTCAGTCCATTGACACTGAAGGTAACATTGATACATGTGTATTTATTGCCATTTTAAACCTTGTTTTCCAGTTGATTCTTTGTCTCTTCCTTTTTCTTTTTGTTTTTCTTTTTGGTTTGATGATTTCCTTTTAGTTTATGCTTGTGTTCTCTTCTTTATGGTTTTTGTGAATCTATTGTAAATATGTTTTTGAATTGTGGTTGCCCTGTTTTTCAAGTATGTTAACCTCCTCCTATATCTGCCTGCTTTAGACTGGTAGTCATATAGGCTCAAACACATTCTTAAAAGAAAAAGAAGGAAGAAGGAGAATCTGCATTTTATTACTCTCCTTCCCCACGTTTTATGATTTTGATGTACTTTTTTTTACATCTTCATGTTTATCCTTTTGCTGTTCCTTGTGTTTATCATCACTTTGTTTGTTTGATTTTAATCTGTATATGGGCTAATTTAAGTGATTTACTTTCCAATTTGTGATTTCCTCCTTCCTATATCTTTTTGCTTCTTTTCTATTTAGAGAAGACTTTCAGTATTTCTTTTAGGATAGGTTTAGGGTTGTTGTATTCTTTTAGAGTTTTTGCTTGTCTGAGAAATTCTTTAATTCTCCTATTCTAAATGATAATCTTGCTGGGTAGAGTAGTCTAGGTTGCATATTTTTCCTTTTCAAGCCCTAGAGTATATTTTGCCATTCCTTTCTGGCCTGCAGTATTTCTGTGGGGAAATCAGCTGATAGCCTTATGGTGGGTCCCTTGTAATGAAGTCTTTGTTTTTCTCTTGCTGCCTTTAGAATCCTCTCTTTATCTTTAACTTTTGCCATTTTTATTATATTGGGTCGGTCAAAAAGTTCATTTTTTTCTCTGTAAGGTGGTTCTAGTAGCACTTAGTTGTCCTTAACTTCAGTCAAAACAATTTTGTTAGATTGTATGTGACAGCTGTCATATCAGTGTGCATTTAAAAAAAGACATCAAAATTGGTGAATTTTTGTGTAGCCATTTTAATATTGATGATGGAAAAAAAAAGCAACATTTTTGGCATATTTTGCTTTATTATTTCAAGAAAGGTAGAAACGCAACTGAAATACAAAAAATTGATTTGTGCAGTGTATGGAGAAGGTGCTGCGACTGATCAAACTTATCAAAAGTGGTTTGTGAAGTTTCATGCTGGAGATTTCTCACTGGACGATGTTCCAGGGTCAGGTAGTCCAGTTGAAGTTGATAGCGATCAAACCAAGACATTCATTGACAACAATCCACGTTATACCACATGGGAGATAGCCGACATAATCAAAATATCCAAGTCAAGTGCTGAAAATCATTTGCACCAGCTTGGTTATGTTCCTCAATTTGATGTTTGGGTTCTACATAAGTTAAGCGAAAAAAACCTTGTTGGCCGTATTTCCGCATGTGATTTTCTACTTAAACGTAATGAAAACGTTCCATTTTTTAAAAAAATTGTGACAGGTGATGAAAAGTGGATACTGTACAACAATGTGGAACAGAAGAGATGATGGGGCAAGCGGAATGAACCACCACCAACCACACCAAAGGCCAGTTATCATCTAAAGAAGGTGATGTTGTGTATATGGTGGGATTGGAAGGGAGTCCTTTATTATGAGCTCCTTCCAGAAAACCAAACAATTAATTCCAACAAGTACTGCTCCCAGCTAGACCAACTGAAAGCAGCACTCAACTAAAAGTGTCCAGAATTAGTCAACAGAAAATGCATAATCTTCCATCAGGATAACGCAAGACTGCATGTTTCTTGGATGACGAAGCAAAAACTGTTACAGCTTGGCTGGGAAGTTCTGATTCATCTGCCATATTCATCAGACATTGCACCTTTGGATTTCCATTTATTTTGGTCCTTACAAAATTCTCTTAATAGAAAAATTTTAATTCCCTGGAAGACTGTTAAAAGCACTTGGAACAGTTCTTTACTCAAAAAGATAAAAAGTTTTGAGAAGATGGAGTTATGAAGTTGCCTGAAAAGTGGCAGAAGGTAGTGGAACAAAAGGGTGAATACATTGTTCAATAAAGTTCTTGGTGAAAACGAAAAATGTGTCTTTTATTTTTACTTAAAAATTGAAGGCAGTTTTTGGCCAACCCAATAATATGTCTTGATGTAGGTCTGTTGGGGTTCATCTTGTTTGGGACTCTCTGTGCTTCCTGTATCTGGATATCTGTTTCCTTCTTTAGCTTTGGGGAGTTTTCAACCATAATTTCTTCAAAAACATTTTCAGTCCCCTTTTCTCTTTCTTCTACAATCTATGCATAATTCCTCTTATGCATAGATTGGCACACTTTATATTATCCCATAGGTCTCTTATGTTGCTTTCATTTTTTTTTTCATTTGGCTGTCTCCTGTTTTAATTGGGTAATTTCCATTATTCTGTCTTCCAGATCACTTATTCTTTCTTCTGCATTATTCATTCTGCTATACATTGTCTTGAACTCAGTTTTTGTCTCAGCAAATGAATTTTCTAATTTTTCTTGGCTCCTCCTTACAGTTTCTAGTTCCTTTTCACAGTATTCTGCATTTCTGTCAATAGCCTTTCTTAATTCCTTCAGCAGTGTTATTACCTCCTTTTTGAACTTGGTATCCATTAGACTGAAGAGGACTATTTCACTGTTTGTTCCTTCAGGGGAATTCTCTTGGTCTTTTAACTGGGAGTGGTTCCTCTGCTTCATTTTGCTTGTATTTCTCTTACTCTGAGTTTAGGAGAAACAATTATCTACTGTAGTCTTGGAGTGCTATTTATATGCAGGAGTGTCCCTGCATAGCTTGTGTGAGTTTAATATTGTTTTGGCGTGAGAGCTGGTTTTGGTTTGGATACTTGCTATCTCTTTCCTCAGCGTGTGCTGGCTGTCATCCCCTTGATAGGGGGTGTGCAGGTGCCTGGCCCATGCACACTCCCGGGGAGGTGGGGGCAGTGGTTGGTGCCTGGTTGCAGCACCCTTGGTGGCTGGCCGCACAGTTCCCAGGAAGGTGGGGGCAGTGACTAGTGCTCGCTCACAGGATGTTTGGCAGTGGTAGCAGTCCATGCCCACTTCTGGAGTCCAAGATGGCAGCAGTGGCTTGTGCTCATCCCCGGAGCTCGTGTAGGTGGTGCCCTGCCACCTAAGAGCATGTGCAGAGAAAGAAGCTCCTATAGTGGGACTGCCCCTTGCCTTGTGTGCCCCCCAACAATGGAGGCTTGCCTCTCTGGCAGGCCCCTGGCTTCTTTCTGTATTCCCTTGGTCGTGGCCCACCACACCCTAGCCCCTGAAGACTGTCTCCATGCAGCCAACCACAGTCTTCTCCCCAGGGTCTGTCCTCTGAAGCCTGAGCCTCAGCACCCAGCCCCCACCTGCCCCAGCGGACAATCATCTCAGGCTGGGGAGTGCTGGGCAGCACCGACCTTCTGTGCACGTCTCTCTCAGCTTTGCCCTCTGCAAACCAGTTGCTGCACCCTCCTCCAAGGCTCCAGAGCTCCCCCTTTGTCCCAGCTGATCTCCCCGCCAGTGAGGGGATTTCCCAGTGTGCAGAAACCTGTCCTCTTTCACAGCTCCCTCCCAGTGGCACAGGTCACATTCTGATTCCTTTCTCTCTTTTTTTCTTTTGTCCTTCCCAGTTATGTGGAGATTTTCATGACCTTTTGGAAGTCTGAGGTCTTCTGCCAGTGTTCAGTAGATGTTCTGTGAGAATCATTCCACATATAGATGTATTTTTGATGTACTTGTGGGAGAAGGTGAGCTCCATGTCCTATTCCTCTGCCATCTTGATCTGATCCTCTGTAGACTTTTTGATCATGGCCATTCTGACCACTGTGAGGTGATACCTCATTGTACTTTTGATTTGCACTTCTCTAATAATTAGTGATATTGAGCGTCTTTTCATGTGGTTTTTAGCCATCTGTATGTCTTTGGAGAAATGTTTGTTTAGATCTTCTGCCCATTTTTTGATTGGGTTGTCTGTTTTATATAGAGTTGCATAAATTTTTTTTCATAAATTGTTTTTATACTTTGGAGATTAATTGCTTGTCAGTCGCTTCATTTGCAAATATTTTCTCCCATTCTGTGGGTTGTCTTTTCATTTTGTTTATGGTTTCCTTTGCTGTGCAAAAGCTTTTAAGTTTAATTAGGTCCCATTTGTTTATTTTTGTTTTTATTTTCATTACTCTAGGAGGTGGATGAAAAAAACATGTTGCTGTGATTTATGTCAATGAGTGTTCTGCCTGTGTTTTCCTCTAAGAGTTTCATAGTGTCTGGCCTTCCGTTTAGGTCTTTAATCCATTTTGAGTTTATTTTTGTGTATGGTGTTAGGAAGTGTTCTAATTTCATTCTTTCACATGTAGCTGTCCAGTTTTCCCAGCACCACTTATTGAAGAGACCGTCTTTTCTCCATTATATATTCTTGCCTCCTTAATCAAAGATAAGGTGACCATATTTGCGTGGGTTTATCTCTGGGCTTTCTATCCTGTTCCATTGATCTATATTTGTTTTTGCGCTATACCATACTGTTTTGATTACAGTAGCTTTGTAGTATAGTCTAAAGTCAGGGAGCCTGATTCCTCCATCTCCGTTTTTCTTTCTCAGGATAGCTTTGGCTATTCAGGATCTTTTGCATTTCCATACAAGTTGTGAAATTTTTTGTTCTAGATTTATGAAAAATGCCATTGGTAATTTGATAGGGGTTGCATTAAATCTCTAGATTGCCTTGGGTAGTATAGTCATTTTGACAATATTGATTCTTCCAATCCAAGAACATGGTATATCTTTCCATCTCTCTGTGTCATCTTTGGTTTCCTTCATCAGCATCACATACTTTTCAGAGTACAGGTCTTTTGCCTCCTTAGGTAGGTTTATTCCTAGGTATTTTATTCTTTTTGATGCAATGGTAAATGGGATTGTTTCCTTAATTTCTCTTTCTGATCTTTTATTGTTAGTGTATAGAAATGCAACAGATTTCTGTGTATTAACTTTGTATCCTGCAACTTTACTGAATTCATCGATGAGCTCTAGTAGTTTTCTGGTAGCATCTTGAGGATTCTCTGTGTAGAGTGTCATCTGCACACAGTGACAGTTTTAATTCTTCTTTTCCAATTTGGATTGCTTTTATTTCTTTTTCTTCTCTTATTGCCCTGGCCAGGACTCCCAAATCTATGTTGAATAAAAATGGGGAGAGTGTACATCCTTGTCTTGTTCCTGATCTTAGTGGGAATGCTTTCAGCTTTTCACCATTGAGAATGATGTTAGCTGTGGGGCTGTCATATATGGTCTTTATTGTGTTGAGGTAGGTTCCCTCTGTGCCACTATCTGGAGAGTTTTTATCATAAATGGGTGTTTAATTTTGTCAAAAGCTCTTTCTCTGTCTGTTGAGATGATCATATGGTTTTTATTATTGAATTTGTTGATGTGGTGTATCACACTGATTGATTTGCAGATATTGAAGAATCCTTGCATCTCTGGGATTAATCCCACTTGATCATGGTGTATGATTCTTTTAATGTATTGTTGGATTTGGTTGGCTAGTATTTTGTTGAGGATTTTTGCATCTATGTTCATTGGTGTTATTGGCCTGCAGTTTTCTTTTTTTGTGATATCAGGGTGATGGTGACCTCATAGAATGGGCTTGGGAGTGTTCCTTCCTTGGAACTTTTTTGGAAGAGTTTCAGAAGGATAGGTGTTAGCTCTTCTCTAAATGGTCAATAGAACTTGCCTGTGAAGCCATCTGGTCCTGGGCTTTTGTTTGTTGGAAGTTTTTTAATCACAGTGTCAATTTCTGTACTTGTGATTGGTCTGTTCATATTTCCTATTTCTTCCTGGTTCAGTGTTGGAAGGTTGTATGTTTGTAAGAATTTATTCATTTCTTCTAGCTTGTTCATTTTATTGGCGTATAATTGCTTGTAGTAGTCTCTTATTATCCTTTGTATTTCTGTGGTGTCCATTGTAACTTCTCCTTTTTCATTTCTAATATTATTGATTTGAGTCCTCTCCCTTTTTCTCTTGATGAATCTGGGTAAACTTTTATCAGTTTTGTTTATCTTCTCAGAGAACCAGCTTTTAGTTTCTTTGATCTTTGGTATTGTTTTCTTCATCTCTATTTCATCTACTTCTGCTCTGATATTTATGATTTCTTTCCTTCCACTAACTTTGGATTTTGTTTGTGCCTCTTTCTCTAGTTGCTTTAGGTGTAAGATTAGTTTGTTTATTTGAGATTTTTCTTATTTCCTGAGGTAAGATTGTATTGCTATTAAATTCCCTCTTAGAACAGCTTTTACTGTGTCCCATAGTTCTTTTTTTCGATTTTTTTTATGTGGACCATTTTTAAAGTCTTTATTGAATTAGTTACAATATTGCTTCTGTTTTATGTTTTGGTTTTTTGGCTGTGAGGCAAGTGGGATCTTAGCTCCCTGACCAGTGGTCAAACCCACACCCCCTGCACTGGAAGGCAAAGTGTTAACCACTGGACTGCCAGGGAAGTCCCCCATAGCTTTTGGACCATTGTGTTTTCATTGTCATTTGTCTCTAGGTATTTTTAAATTTCTTCTTTGATTCTTCAGTGATCCATTGGTTGTTGGGTAACATATTATTTGGCCTCCAGGTGTATGTGTTTTTTACAGTTTTTTTTTTTTTTTTTTCTGTAATTGATTTCTAATCTCATAGCATTGTGGTTGGAAAAGATGCTTGATATGATTTCAGTTTTCTTAAATTTACCAAGACTTTATCTGTGACCCGAGATGTGATCGATCCTGGAAAATATTCCATGTGCACTTGAGAAGAAAGTGTATTCTACTGCTTTCAAATGGAATGTTCTATTAATATCAATTAAATCCATCTGGTCTAATGTGTCATTTAAGGCCTGTGTTTCCTTTATTGATTTTCTGTCTGGATGATCTGTCCATTGATGAAAGTGGGACGTTAAAGTCCCCCATTTTTATTGTGTTACTGTCGATTTCTTTTTTTTATGACTGTTAGCATTTGCCTTATATATTGAAGTGCTCCTATGTTGGATGCATATATTCTTACAATTGTTATATCTTCTTTTTGGATTGATCCTTCGATCATTACGTAGTGTCCTTCTTTGTCTTTTAAACAGACTTTATTTTAAAGTCTATTTTATCTGATATAAGTATTGCTACTCCAGCTTTTTTTTTTTTTTCTATTAACATGGAATAACTTTTTCCATCCCCTCACTTTCAGTCTGTACATGTCCACAGATCTGAAGTGGGCCTCTTGTGGACAGCATATATATGGGTCTTGTTTTTGTATCCGTTCAGCCAGTGTATATCTTTTGGTTGGAGCATGTAATCCATTTACATTTAAGGTAATTATTGATATGAATGTTCTTATTGCCATTTTGTTAATTGCTTTGGATTTGTATTTGAAGGTATTTTTTCTTCCCTTCCTTTTTTGTTTTCTTCTCTTGCCATTTGATGTCTGTCTTCAGTGATGTGTTTGGATTGCTTTTTCTTTTCTGTGTGTGTGTCTATTGTAGATTTTTCGTTTGTGATTCCCATGAGGTTTTGCTTTGTTCTGTTTTGTTTTGTTATAAATTTATTTATTTTATATTTGGTTGCATTGGGTCCTCATTGCTGTGAGTGGGCTTTTCTTTTAGTTGCAGCGAGCGGGGGCTACTCTTCGTTGCGTTGCATGGGCTTCTCACTGCGGTGGCTTCTCTTGTTGCGGGGCACGGGCTCTAGGCGCATGGGCTTCAGTAGTTGTGACACATGGGCTCAGTAGTTGTGGCTCGCGGGGTCTAGAGCGCAGGCTCAGTAGTTGTGGCACACGGGCTTAGTTGCTCTGCACCATGTGGGATCTTCCTAGACCAGGGCTCGAACCCATGTCCCCTGCGTTGGCAGGCAGATTCTTAGCCACTGTGCCATCAGGGAAGCCCTCCCATGAGGTTTTGATATAGCAGTCTGTATATGTACAAGATTGTTTTAAGTTGCTGATCTCTTAATTTCAGTTTCATTGCACTATCCTGCATTTGTACTCTCCTCACGATTGCTGGTTTTGATATCATATTTGTGTGTGGATGATTTTCTACCTTTACTGTATGTTTGCCTTTACCAGTGAGCTTCCCCATTCGTAATTTTCTTGATTCTAGTTGTGACCTTTTCTTTTTTACCTAGGGAAGTTCCTTTAGGACTTGTGATGCTGAATTCTCTTAGTTTTTGCTTGTCTGTAAAACTTTTGATTTCTTCATCGAATCTGAATGAGAGCCTTGCTGGGTAGAGTATTCTTGAGTATAGGTTTTTGCCTTTCATTACTTTAAATATATTGTGCCACTCCCTTCTGGCCTGTAGTTTCTGCTGAAAAATCAGCTGATAACCTTAAGGGGATTCCTTTCTATGTTATTTGTTGTTTTCCCTTGTTGCTTTTAATATGTTTTCTTTGTATTTAATTTTTGCCAGTTTGATTAACATGTGTCTCGGTATGTTCCTCCTTGGATTTATCTTGTATGGGACTCGCTGTACATCTTGGACTTGAGTGATTGTTTCCTTTCTCACGTTAGGGAAGTTTTCAGCTATAATATCTTCAAATATTCTCTCAGGCCCTTTCTCTCTCTCTTCTCCTTCTGGGAACCCTATAATTCGAATGTAGGTGCATTTAACGTCATCCCAGAGGTCTCTGAGACTGTCCTCGTTTCTTTTTATTCTTTTTTTCTTTATTTTGTTCCACATCAGTGATTTCTACCATTCTTTCAGCTCACTTATCCGTTCTTCTGCCTCAGTTATTCTGCTATTGATTCCTTCTAGTGTATTTTTTCATTCCAGTTATGGTATTTTTCATCTCTGTTCTTTAAGTCTTCTAGCTCTTTGTTAAACATCTCTTTTATCTTCTTAGTCTGTACCTCCATTCTTTTTCTGCGATCTTGGGTCATCTTTAAGATCATTACTCTAAATTATTTTTCAGGTAGATTGCCTATATCCACTTCATTTAGTTTTTCTTGTGGGTTTTTGTCTTATTCCTTCCCCTGGAACATATTTCTCTGCCGTCTAATTTTGCCTGACTTTTTGTGTTTGTGGTCTCCTTTCTGCTGGCTGGAGGATCGTAACTCCTCTTGCTTCTGGTATCTGCCCTCTGCTGGGTCAGGTTGGTCCTAAGGCTTGTGTAGACTTCCTGGTAAGTGACATTGGTGCCTGCCCACTGGTGGATGGAGCTGGTCTTGTCCCTCTGGTGGGCAGGGCCATGTCAAGGGTTGTGTTTTTAGGTGGCTGTGAGCTTAACATAGCTTTAGGCACCCTGTTTGTTGATGTGTGGAGCTGTGTTCCTATCCTGCTGTTTTCTTGGCCTGAGGTGTTCCAGCACTGGAGTCTGTATGCTGTTTGGTAGGGCCAAGTCTTGACGCCAAAATGGTAACCTCTGGGAGAGCTCATGCCAATCAGTGTACTCTGGGGCCTCTTCCACCAGTGTCCTTCGCCCACCCCCACATCCCCCCACCCAGTGAGCCACAGCCAATCCCCGACTCCCTAGGAGGCTCTCCGAGATTTGTAGGTACGCCTATCCCAGGCTCCTATGGAGTTACTGCTTTGTGCTGGGTCTCAGTGTACATGAAACCTTGTGTGTGCCGTCCAAGAGTAGAGTCTCTGTTGCCTCCAGTCGTGCGGAGGTCCTGCATTCAAGCCCTGCTAGCCTTCAAAGCCAAATGCTATGGGGATTCCTCCTCCGGATGCCAGACCCTCAGGCTGGGGATCCTGACGTGGGGCTCAGGACTCTCACTCTTGTGGGAAAACCTCTGCAATATGATTATTTTCCAGTCTGTGGGTCACCCACCCAACGGGTATGGGATTTGATTATGTCACGAAAGCACCCCTCCTGCTGTCTTTTTGTGGCTTCTTTGTCTTTGAATGTAAAATATCCTTTTTTATAGTTTCTAGTCTTTTTTATCAATGGTTGTTCAGCAGTTAGTTGTGATTTTGGTGCTTTTGCGAGAGCTGGTAAGCTTAAGTCCTACTCTGTCCCTTTTTTGCAGTCAAGGGACCGCTTTTAATTTGGATGCTTGCTGCGCCTTTCCTCAGTGTGTACTGGCTATTATTCCCTTGATATGGGTTGTGCAGGTACAGTGGCCCTTGTGTGCTCCCGGGTCAGCAGGGGTAGTGCTTGGCAGCTGGTGGTGGGTCTTGTATGGGTGACTGCTCTCAGCGCACTCCCTGGACAGCAGGGGCAGGGCCTGGCGCTTGCGCACAGGTTTCGTATGGGTTTCTCTTTCCACGCCCTCCCGGGACAGTTGGGGCAGGGCCTGGTGCCTGCTCTCGGGTCTCATAGCAGCAGCCCGTGCCTGCCTCTGGAGCCCACTATGGTGATGATGACTTGTACCGCCCCTGGATCTCCTGTAGGTGGTGTCCTGTTGCCTGGGAGCACACACACAGGAAAAGAAGATCTTCTGGTGGTTGTGCCCCTCTCCTGGTGCAAGCCCCTGAACAGTGACACCTTGCCTCTCTGGTGAGCCCAGGCTTCTTCCGGGTACACCCTCAGTTGCCACAGTCCAGCCTCTTCAGGCTGTGTCTGTGCGCCCAACCCCCGTCTTCTCCCTGGGTCTGACCTCTGAAGCCTAGGCTTCAGCACCCAGCCCCCACCTGCACCGACCGACTAGTGTCTCAGGCTGGGGAGCACAGGGCGGCGGTGCTGTTTTGACTTCTGCAAACCAGTTGCTGCGTTCTCCTCTGAGGCTCTGAAGCAACCCCTCCGTCCAGGCTGGTCTCCCTGCCAGAGAGGGGACTTCCCAGCACGAGGGAACCTTTCCTCTTTCACAGCTCCCTCGCTGGGGCACAGGTCCTGTCCCGATTCCTTCTTTCTCTTTTCCCTTTTGTTCTGCCCGGTTACGGTGGAGGTTTTCTTGTCCTTTCGGAAGTCTGAAGTCCTTCTCCTTCCTGCCAGCGCTTAGTAGGTGTTCTGTGTGAATCGTTCCAGTTGTAGATGTTTGTTTTTTGTTGTTTTTTTTTTGCGGTACGCGGGCCTTTTACTGTTGTGGCCTCTCCCGTTGCGGAGCACAGGCTCCGGATGCGCAGGCTCAGCGGCCATGGCTCACGGGCCCAGCCGCTCCGCGGCATGTGGGATATTCCCGGACCGGGGCACGAACCCGTGTCTCCTGCATCGGCAGGCAGACTTTCAACCACTGCGCCACCAGGGAAGCCCTGTAGATGTATTTTTAATGTTTCTGTGGGAGAAGGCGACCTCCATGTCCTACTCCTCCGCCATCTTGATCCCCTCTGTAATCACAATTTCATTACTTGTGATTGGTCTGTTTATATTTTCTCTTTCTTCCTGGTTCAATCTTGGAAAGTTGTACCTTTCTAAGAATATGTCCATTTCTTCTAGGTTGCCCATTTTATTGGCATATGGTCTCCCAATGGTTTGTTCATTAGTAAGTATTTAGATGTTTATGATGTGTGAATCCTGAGTGAAAAATAGTGTTAAATCTGTAGTTACCCCCTAATGGATTAATGAAGTTTTGCCCAGAAGAGATACAGTGTTGCCTGCTTTAGTGTCTGTGTTAAAATTCATTTGCAGCTTTTGTCCCATCTGTAATTGTGTCTGTACGTATGTGCTCACTGGCCAGTTTCACATTCTAGGGCTGTGCTGTTGAATATAGTACCCATTAGCCACATGTGGCTATTTAAATTTAAGTGAATAAAAATTAAATAGAATTACAGAATCAGTTCCTCCATCATACTAGGCGTGTTTCAAGAGCTAAGTAGCCACTTTGACTAGTAGCTACAGTATTGGAAAATTCTGAATTGTAAGACATTTCCACCATTCTAGGAAGTACCATTGGACGGTTCTGTTCTAGAGAGAGTTTCAACAATATTAAAGTAGTAGTAGTTCTTGTACGGATGCCTCAGGGAGCAGATCACCTTGTCCTTACTAGATTGGCTGAACGCCTGTGGTTAGAGCTAGCATGATTAAAATAGTTTGTTCTTTTAAGCAGGTTAAACAAATGCTTTGCAATGTTGTTTATCCCAGGAGGTAGCCTGGAGATTCCAAAATTCAGGAATTCTCTATTAGTGGACCCAAATTAGTGTCATTTACTCTACTGTCTAGGTCAACCCTGAAGGCTATGCTTTTTCTTTTACATTATTCCTGGCCAGAGGTCACCCCGCCCCCTACCCCACGCCCACCTCCTCCACTTTCCTACTTGTTGATGTAAATGATCACCCATTTCCTGGTCACTATCAGCCCTCAAACATTTGTCAACTTTGGCCACTTTCCTAGAATAAATCATTGGGCAGTTTTATTGCTTTTGCACCATGAGTGACATCTTTAGCAAAAGCACCCTCCTTCCCAAAAGTATTAGCCAGCCAGGCCTGGTAAAAATAGATAACTTATCATATGCTTCCTGTTGTGTATGATTCAAGTATCAGATCTATAAATGCTGGATGTGTCGTAGATGGAAGAACATTCTTTTGATGTACTCATAACAATTCACATGATACGGTGAAATACACATGAATCAGAATGAGGGCAAGGAGACCACGGGGCTAGGTGTTCTTTCTGTGTTTGGTGTGTTTGGATTAACAAAGGGATGAGAGTCAGGGGGAGAGGGTGAGCGCTCTAACATGTTGCTGTAACTCCTGCTGGCCTGAGAGGGGTGGGCAGGTCCTTCAGGGAGTCAACCATGATAAGAAAAAGGGTCTTAGGTCTCTTATCAAAACATATTGATATTTGTGGCTTTCTTCCCCCAGATTTGTGGTGACATGCTGGTTAGCAGTTTACTCTCACCTGTCTATTCAAAGTCCACCCTGACCAGATAGTGTGGGTTGTAAACTAAGACACTCAGCAGAGTCTGTCCACCCTCTCCCCTGCCCCAGTCTCTGGGACCCATTAAGAAGAGAGCACACAGGGTGCTACTTTGTGAACGCCTCACTTCAACTAATATTAAGCTGAGCAAAACCAGGAGGAAGCTTGGAGGCAGTGGACCAAGGGGATGAAAGACCAGAAATCTTTGTCCATGATCACCAGACATCAGAATGTGCTGTTTGCCCAGCTTTTCAATCCTGAATATACATCAGTTGTTCCATTTAACCCATCACTAAGTCTGTTCATCCTTCCTTCCAAGTACTTCTGAAATGTATCCACTCCTCCATTCCACCACCGCAACTGAAATGACCACCATCTTTGCATTAGATTGCTCTCAATATGCCTTCACACAGCAGCCAGAGGGTGACATTGAAAAAGACGAATCTGAACATACCACCTCCCCACTTAAACCTCTTCTTGCTTAGGATAAAGACCAAATGCTCAACCTGGTCTCTTAGGACCTATCTGGCTG
Organism: Phocoena sinus; assembly: GCF_008692025.1. Lineage (NCBI taxonomy): Eukaryota > Metazoa > Chordata > Mammalia > Artiodactyla > Phocoenidae > Phocoena > Phocoena sinus. The sequence goes on along the minus strand of NC_045778.1, from coordinate 15,196,604 downwards.
ACCCCTGCTATACTCTGAACCTCAACTCAACCTCATTCCCTGGACCTTATTAATTATGCTTCTGTCACATAGGCTTTATTCGACTCCTATAATAAGTTAAACTTGTTCCTGCCTCCCGGCCTTTGCACATGTGTTAGCTTGTGCTTGGATAACTCTTCTCCCAGTTCCTTCTCACCTGGTCAACTCACACTCGTCCTTCACGTTATAGGTTTAGTCACCACCTCCTCTTCATGTATCACTTTTTCTCCCCTGGAACTAGGTCAGGTTGAACTTTTGTTATTTATGTGGGTGACTATTTGATTAACTCTCTTTCCCATAAGATTTATAAACTCCAGAGACAGTATTTTTTATCTTTTACTCACCATTGTAATCCCAGCTCCTAACACTATGCCTGGCAGTTGAGACATGAAAAAATCTTTGTTGACCAAATAAGCAAATAGGTAAATGGTGACTTCTGTTACCTGCCAGGAGAGGAGCATGGTATACAAAGGAAGTTGTAGACTTAAGAGCCCTGGGTTCAAATCCTAACTCTGCCAACTTGTTAGCCAGGTGATCTTGGGCAAGTTGATTTACCTAGGCTTCAGTCTTCTCCTCAGTAAAATGGGCATAACCATATTTACATGGGGCTGTGAAGAGTCATGCCAGATGGGCACCCAGTAGGTTCTCAACAGACATACACATCGTCATCATCACTGTTATCGTTATCCTATTTGGGGACAATGGGGTAGAAAGTACTCTGGTGAGGTCACAGGGCTCCTCAGGAGGAAGTGACAGATTACACCCAAAAGGAAACAGATAGTAACATTTTTTATTAAATATTACAGTGGATCAAAAAGTACAAAATATCTCTTGCCTGCTATGTGATTGGGAAACTATTGGCACGTAATACAGTATCAAAAGCAGTAATAAGTACAATTTGGAAAACATACAAAATTGAGTGTTTATAGTTGGCTCAGCATTCTTCTGGTAGTGTTTAAACTAATGCAAAGGTTACTCAATAACCTCTCCATCGGGAAACTATATAGTATCACTGGGCCATGTTGCTATATACAAATAATCACCTTACAGAAGAGCATAGAGGTTACAGAGCTGGAGTCACCAAAAGTATACAATATTTACAACACAGGAAGGTTTAAAAAAGTATAAACAGCCAAGAGATTATGCTGCTATTCTTCAGACATATTTCAACCATGAGGAGACAAGCAGAATATCAAATACATCAACAGCCAACACTGGAATTTAAGTGCTCAAGATACTCATTGCAATGGTGTGGGTCTCACCAGGGCAGACTTGTTCCCATTTTTCTTTAAAATTGGGACAAGAGTAAAACTAGACCAGATGGGGGCTTGGCTGACCACGACCATATGTGACTTGTGGGACAACAAGTGAAGAGAAATAAATGGTTCTCTTTGAAGGCACACTACATAAAATATTTTTGTGGGATCACCTCGAAATTTCCATCAGACACACCAACACAGTGAAATACAGTACTTGAGAATACATGCACCAGGTCAGAAAGTTGTAAAGTCAATGCTGAGTTTTAACAAACCCTTCTGTATATGCCCTGATAAACAAGTGAACTTAAGAGCTTCTAGCTAGTAAATAAATAAGTCAGTCCTGTGGCAAAGATTACAAGTTCCAATCACTTACTAGAATACTTATTTCTGAAACTTGGTTGGGCTGGGTTTTGTGGGGTTTTTTTTTTTCCTTTAATGTTGAGTTGCCAAAAGTTAAGCCAGAAGTTTTTCAGAAATATTATTTAGAATCTCCAAATCTCCAGTAAATCACGGACTTAGTGCATTTTGAATTGCAACATTTCTTGGAAGCCACACTTCGTAAATAGATTTATAACTCCACTGCCAATTAGATTCCACAGTTTCCTTTACAGAACTACCAATAACAATGGTTTGATTGCACAAAGAAAGGCTTGTGCAATTCCATTCAATAATAAGGCCCCTTGAACTCAAACAATGCAAACAAAGCCCTATTTAAGACTTTTTAAAATGTAGTTCTCGGCCAATGAAGAATTCAATGGTCTTTTTGAAGGATTTCCAAGATCTCTGTTCAGAGTTTTAAAACAACACACTGCTTCTGTTGGGAATGTATACCCCCATTTCTCTTTATTTGTCCTGCTGTTTTGCCAAGGGTATGAGCTTCCTCAGACAGAAACAGTGAATCTCCTCTCGGAAGAGATGAGAAAAACAAAAGCTGGACTATGTTAACATTGTTTGAAAATGGTGTGATCGAATTCCAACATGATGAAACCAGACTGAAATCATTGCAGTGGGGAAAACAAATGCCCCATATTCAAAATGGATAGGTGAGCTCCACCAGGGACAGATGCCCCCATTTTCTTTGAGAAACGAGCTCAGAGAAACCATGTAGGATAGGATCTAGCCCATGTCAGCTGCAGAGACACCAGAGTTTCCTCCTTCTTCCATGTCCTCTGATTCTGTGACTTATTCAATCTAGTGCAGCTTCCTTCTGTGTGTCCTGGCCAGCATTCTGCCAGCTGGAATTGAGATTTTTTTCCGCCCTCCATCTTGTGCAATAGCAGGATAATCTGCATTCACACATTTATAATCTAAATTCTACTAGTCTATCTATGGTTCTATTAAATATATATATATATATATATATTATTCCACAGGAAGGTAAATAATTAATTGAAGCAAATGGAACTCTTAACACTAGATCTCTACATTCTTTTGTTTCCACCTTTGGATATTAAGTATGCTACACTGAGTATTTGGCTTCGTATCATAGAGACATTTCACTACAAATGCATGGCATGCATGGCTTGGTTTAAGAGCCACGGTTTCATTGTTTACCAGTTTTGATCATTTTGCAGTCAAGTTACCTATTTAGAAGTTGAAAATGGTCATCCATTTTCATAGAATTAAATATCTCACAGGTAAAAGACTTGGTTAACTATGGTCCTAATGTCTACCGGTAGTGGTGGGGGCAGGGGAGGGTTGACTGGGGAGTTCATCAAAGCAGTCTTATCAGCAGGGATGGGACCTGGAAGGAAAATCCACTCTCTGTGTCGATCGACTTTTAACACACTTAGAAAATGCATCCACCTTGATGTTACATCTCGGCAGCAAACGAATAAAGTGGCAAGAATGACAGTATACATTCTCTGCATCTTTCGACTGCTTGAACAGCTTGACCATTTCTTCCCAACAGTAGAAGGAATTGTTAAGTGGGCCGTATTGCCAGGTGGTTAAAAACATGACACAAATCACCCTGTGTGTGTGCAGAAGTCATGCCCCATAAACCCAAAGAGGATGGCTTTCTTTTGAACTGGGTAATCAGTTTGCCGGCTACCCCCAAAGATGTGGCCTGTGAGGTTCTTCCTGGGAATAGCGAGAAACCAACTCGATGAAGGCAATGTGACTACCTGTCACTCGAAAGACCACTGGCCCTGGGCAGGTATCTGGTGCCTGGGCCTCCCGCTGTGCACTTTCTCCTGGATAGTCAAGTTCTATCTTCTTCCCAACCCCCCTTCCCAGACTGTTTAAAGGGATCAGTGCCAACACGAATGTAAATCATTTTGGCTTCTATTCTAATTTCTGAAATTCCTAAAATATGTGCGCAGCCCACAAATATGTCCTCTAGACTCTGTTGTTATTCAGCAGCTTGCTGCCAGTGAGGTTTTTGTTTTTATGATTCCTCTGGTATGTAGGACAGTTTCACAGCCTAGATAAGGTAAGTACAATGCTCGATATTTTCACATAACCCAATACTTCAAAGCAAAGCATTTGGCCGGGTAAGCAGTGTATAAGCTCTTTCAACTATGCCATTTATGAGGAAAGAAATCCTTAAGTTGCAGATTTGCAAAGGAACGTTCTTTGCACTGTTGTGTGCTCAACTGTTTCTTTGATCATTTGTTCCACTAGAATCAGTTGCTTCAATTTGTAAACAATAACATTACCACCCAAAGCTGCTCAAAATGATAAGATGTGGAAAAATTACAAACACACATCAACAACTAAGGACAGTCAGCCTTTAAAACAAAACAAAACAAAATAAAACAAAAACAAGACCTGCAAACAAAAGCGATACTGTTTAATTAAAAAAAAAAAAAGGGGGGACAAGAAGGAACTGGGAGAAAATAGGACTACCTGTATATAAATTAGGTGAGCAAACAGTGATACGGGTAGTTTTAAGAAGCAAATATATACAGTCAGTTTAACAGTGTTTACTTCTCTGGATTGTTTAATAGTGTCAAAATGAAAGATCTATTGAAGTTTCACTATACATTGCATTGATTGAACCTTGGAGAGTTTTATGAAGAGAGGGGCATCCCTTGGCATATTTGCCAGTCTTCCTTGCCCCTTCCTCTGAAATATCTGCCCTTTTTTGCCCAGATTGTTTCCTGACCATCAGAACTCAGACGGGGTCCTCTAAGTTCTTCCTGGATACACATGAATCCCCTTCACAAGATCCCCGTGCAAAGTGGACCATCTGAGGCGCGAGGGCATCTGTGTTGGCAGGGGCTCAAGACTGACCAGCCAGGGCTAGAGTCATCCCGGAAATATCAGGTATGTTCACCTCCCCTCTGGGCCCCTTTTGGCCGGGACTGATCTCACCCCGGATTAGAAGAATACTGACTTCTAATTCTACAAGCCGTCACCCCGAGGCTAAGGAGTGAAGCTCTGTTATCCACGCCATTTGGGATGCTGGGCAGAGCCAGGCTTACAGTTTTGTACTGGGGTGTACGGACGACAGCTGAGAAGATGGGAAGGCGGCTTGAGGATTTAGAGCAGCTAAAGGGTAAATGCTGTTGTGCAAAAGGTCCCCATACGAACTTCCTACAGGTGTGGCTGCAGCCAAGTGTCTGTATAGCTGCTGAGAATTTGTTGGCGACGTAAAAATTCCTCTTTGCATCACAAGTGAGTGGAAAGCCAGGGGCTGCATGAGTGGGGAAAGCACAGTCTGGTTTTTCAAGTACTGCAGAGAATGAGAATACCCAGCCGGGAGCCTGGAGTTGAGGCCCGAGTTACACAGGCTTCCAGAATACAAACCTGGGAAGATGGGGGAGGAGAGGGGCAGCTTGTGGCTTTCCGAGGCGCCCCCGGCATGCCCACCGTGCGTGGCCTTGCTGCCTTCGCTCTCCTGCTCTGAGGCCTTCTCCTTTCCAGAGACCTCCTTGGAGGGGTCCAGAGGAGACACGGCCCGGGCCTTTTTCCCGGCAATCACAAGGTCCAAATCCTCCAGGCTGCGCTTTATGGGACGCGCCGCACCAATGTTCTGGGGGCTCATTTTCCGGTGCAGGATGGGGTGGACCATGCCTTCCATCTTCCTGAAATTCTCCAGTCTCACGGGATGAGGTTTTCCCGATCTGGAAAGCGATTCAGGGTATTTTTTAGGGGCCGACATGGTCATGGGCGATACCCGACAGGCCTTGGGGTGACAGTCTCGACTCTGGCTGTTTATGACCTGGAACTGGGAGGGGCCCTTGCTCTCCTGAGGCCCGGGCGCCACGTGGGCCAGGCCCAGGGCCTTGCCCGTGGGTTTGTGGGGGTTCTTGGGAAGGCTCAGGTCGGTTGGCTGATCGTCTGTGAGGGCTTCCGCCGCAGCCGACTTCTTGTCTTGCAGATGTAGAGACGCCAGGTAGTTTACGTGGAGCTTCTCTTGGTGCTTGTGGGAGGGAAAAGCACTGTTTTCCGACTCCCCGTACATGTCCCTGCAAGGGTACTTGCATGTCTGTTCATTATGCAGGTGGCGCTCAGTGTGCCTGTAGAGGCTGTGGAGATGAGGCGACGAGTAGAAATCGGCCAGGCAGCTGGGCATGTGGGAGTGGGGAGGAGCCCTCCGCTCCAGCAGCTTCTCCTTGCCATCCTGAGCATCCTGCTTGAGGGCATAGGAGTCGGCAAGGGGGCTAAGGTGATGCTTGGAGAAGCCGCAGCGGTGGGGCTCCAATCGACCCAGCTTGTCGTGCTTCCAAATGTCATTGATGCCCTTTCTCTCCTCTGACGGCTTGCTTCTGAAACTCTGGACGTGCTGAATCACTGACGGCCGGCTGACTGCCACGTGGTCAGTGCTTTGGCCGTGATGGGCCTGGGACAAACCCGAACAGCGGTCGTCCCTCACAATCAGTTTCTTTCTGCTGATCAAAGGGGGTGGGGAGCCATAGGGGTAGCTGCTGGAGAGGCCGGCCCCGCTTACTTGGGACAAAAGTTTTTTCTTGGCCAGCGGGGACATGATGCCTGGGTTGCCCCTCGAGTAGAGCAGGGGCGTGTAATTAAGTCCATGGTTCTCATTCATGGGCCCAGTCAAGTCTTTGTCTTTGAACATGTCAAATGACTGGACCACAAGGACCTTCGGGGTCTGCTTGAGCGCACTGTGGATGTCGTCACTGCCCAGCTGGTCCACCTTCACGGTGCAGTTGGCGATATAATCCGCCATTGCGGGGAGTTTGTCATCCTCCATTTCACTCTGGTTTGCCAGTGGTGGCTGCGTGGTGGGGTAGCCGGGGAAGGACGCTTCTTGGAGTTCATTTTCAGGGCTCTCTGTAAAACAGCAGGGCTTGGGTTCTTGTTTGGAGTCCAGGAGAGCCCGGGGAGAGGTGCGCGACTGTTTGCCAGCCCCGGGGATCGGGGCTGGATCCCTTTCGGGGGCCGGAGGGGCACTCGCGAGTGGAGGGGCAGGCCCCTCCTCTCCTGCCTCCTCGTTGCTGGCACCCTGATCTGTGTCGTCGTCCTTTTCTGGGTCTGCTCGGGACACCAGGGGCCTTGCTGCAAAATCCTGGTACCCTTCCACTTTTTTCTTTGTGTCTGCTACTGGGAGAGGCTCAGTGATGCTCTTCTGGTGTAAAGTCTCTTGTTCCTTCTCTTGCTCTGACGAAACCTGATAAAATATTGCAAAAGATAGTCAGAAGGAAGCCAAATGCGTTGACACTTCATGCTATGAAATAAGATATTACACACAGCCGTTTTTTGAAAACAGCCTTTTCAGTCAGCTCATGGGAGTCTCTGTAAAGCTTTATTACTCCCCAATCATGGCTCTAAACAAAGAAATATAAATTACAGAAACATTAGGGGAAATATGCATATTCACTCCAGTCCCTTATGAGATACCTATCAAAATAGCAAAGTATTATGTACTGCCGGTATACAGTCATATCACTCCTTGATTCTAATATATAGTTTAATTCTGAGGTTGTTTTCTTGTCAAATCAGTCAATTATCCAAATGGGTTTTAAATTACATGTTGTGGTTTATGACACTTTGGAGAAAGATTTTTTTAGAATCTCTCTTTCAAAAATGCAACCCCGTGTCAACAACAAACTTACTAAAACCCCTTGTTTTTTCTTCGAGAGAGCAAACCCCGTCCTAACGTGTTCAGTATGATGCGTTAAATTAGCAATGCTTGAGTGTTAATAATTTCTACCCAGTGCCGTATGACATGCAGATAAAGCTAAAATATTGAAAAATTATGCAGATGCCTCGTCAGCCTGTCTACCTGAGGGGCAGAAGGACTCCAGGTCCTTCTAGGCTGCAGCAAACTACATTTCCATTAAAGCTGAAAATGAAATTGTCAAAATGCAAGCAGTGAGTGCCACAACACAGACAGCTTTTCTGTTCACTGAAATAAGTTGTAGTCGATGAGATGGATGGTCTTTATGTGTCCCCACTGACAGAAGTTGTGGGCACAGTTCGACTCATTCATTGCATTACGTAGCTGTGCAGACTTTGGCCTTAGAAGGTCATCTTAACTTTCCACCTGTGACCCAGGGGGACTGGCAAGTTCTTTCAAAACTTCTGTCATTCTGCCCTGACGTGTCTTGGTGGAGAACAGTCACAAAACGGTGATATTGAGATGGTCTTCCCCCACCTCCCCGCAAACTCATCCCTTGAATATTTTTCTTCTTTGTGAAGGAAAGAAGTGTCTACCACTTTAGCATCTTCGGGCAAGATTGAGGATGCTGGTGTAGGGATGCATAGGAACAAAAGTTTTAAGGAACCATACCCATTTCATAGATATTTCTCCTTAAATCCGCTTCAAGATAGCCCTCTGTTTTAGGGATACTTAGCATCATTCTTTTCCTTTCTTTGTTTTTGTACTAATAGCTGCCTTTTCCAGTACAAGTACCATTACTTGTTCTACATTAACAGTCATCATTGGTCTCGTGAGCTTATACATTACATGAAAATATAGAAAAATGACTACGGCTAGGGAAAAAGGCATATTGCATTTCAGTGTCAGTTTCTGATGGCGCTGTGGGGGAGTCTCAGCCCCACTGATGTCTCTATGACCTAGGCCTTCAGGTACATGGAGTTCTAGGTTTTTGGTTGTAAACAGGTTTAGGAGGTCATTGAAAGCTAGGCAGGAAAAAAAAAAAAGTAAAGGACCCTTTTTGTAGGATGGCATTTTATGATTTGCCTTAGTATATTAAATGGTACCTTCCCACCACACAGCTTATAATCTGATTACTTGAAGATAGTGGGTTTGACTAGAAGGGCTTTTTAAGCCCTCCTATCTCCAAATTAAAAACAATGACAATAATAACAACAACAATAAAATTCAACCCCCAAACACACAGTGAGGAGAGATATACTTGCTATGTATAGAAATAGCAATACAAAATATACTATACATAGCAAGTATACATAGCGATATACTTGCTATGTATACTTGCTATGTATAGTGTATTTCTATATATAGAGAGAGAAATATACTTGTTATATATATATAACACGGGTCTGTGTAGGAGGCGGGGAGCGATTCTGATCTTTGGGTCAACCTTGGAGAGAGGGTGTGGGATTCCAGGTAGTTTAGATAACCTGATCATAATGACCTCGGTCCCTTAGATACTTGAAGTCCCTGAAGGGAACCTGTGGGGGCCTATAGGAAACAGGGAGCCTTAAGGCTTTCAGGATTTCTGTGGACTGCAGGGCACCGGGCTCTACTCTTGACAGCGGTCGCCTCCCAAGCTGACAGGCTCAGGGCAATGGCTTGAGGATTCCTCCCCCAACTCACAAAGCAGCCCTTTCAATTCTCACGCCCGGAGTGGAGCCATTCAAAGGCCAGCTGGCCTCTTGGTCCTCAGTTTGTCCCCTGGTGCTTTGGCAATGCTGTACATATGGTATCTAATAGAACTCACTGATCCCAAGCCCTATAATAAATCACCAGACCAACAGGATAAAGGGAGAATGGAATGTAAGCCTTAACTTGGAATTTCCTTGCTTTTGGCCATTTATGTTGCAAGCTTGCAGATGTTTGGAAATCTCTGCATCATCCCCCCCCCTTTTAATTATTAGAGCTTAAAATAATTATGAAACAAAAATTAAAGCAAATTTCTCTTCTTGGTATTAATATTATCTTCTTACACAGGAGTCAGTTGGGTAAGTTAATTTCTAGTTAGGAGGCTGGTGTGTGTGTTTTAAGCTGGTGTTTAATTAGAGAGTCTCTTATGTGTTCATTATAAACCTGATTTTTAGGGGGTGTTTAATATCAGCACCAAAGTTCCCTCTGGGGTTGAATCTTAGAACGTGCTGTCTTCAGATGTGGCTGCTAAGTTTGGTTTGGTTTGGTTTTTTTTTTTTTTTTTAATGGGCAGCAGAGATTTTTTTATTATTCATCTTGAAACAGAGCCCAGCTCATCCCCCATGACTGTCTGGACGATGATAGTAACGGCTTCTACCAGAGAGCTGCTGGGGGCTGTGGGTAGCTGGGGCCTGTTTTAAAAGGTTCAGAAACTACCTGTTAACAAGACAGATAATCATGGCTTCAGAGGAACCATTTCAAAATTCCCCTATAAATAATACGTACTTAAGATGTTTCTAAATTGGTCTCAACCCAAGTCTGGTGCACAGAGGTCAATTAATGGAGGCAAACAAGTCTCTGAAGTTTTTAGGACAGTCCTGCAGAGACACAGCAGATCCCACAATGCGTGTTTTAAAGTCACACCAACTCCTCAGACAGGCTGGCTGTGAAATGGCAGAGAAGCCACATCTTTCACATGGGAGTCCCTTGGCTTTAAGAGCTGAAGCTCTGGCTCCTTCTATCTCAAAGTCGGGTCTGCTCTCAGTTTTCTACAGAGTGTTTGCTTCCTTCTAGATCCTATTCTTGGCCTATCCCATTCAATCCATGTGCTGCCCCGAAAGGCCCACTATTCAGGGAATGGTGAAGTTTAGATGATTAGGTTTCTTAGTCTGGTGGTGTCTCTGGCAGGGATGCAGCTGTGGATGCAGGGCTCCAGAAGACCCTGAGGCAGGACCAACCTCACAGAGGTATTTCTGTGGAGGAGCCCGACTCACCTCTGATGCATGCTGGGGCTTCGGGGCATTCTCTTTTTCTTTCTTGCTCTTAGAGATTTCGTGTTTGATGCGTTTGCCTCCTGATACTTTTGTTTTATTCTCGTTTTCCTGTGAATTGTTCTCCTGTTTTCGAGGTTTGATTGGAGGCAGGGGCTTATCTTCCTCTCCTTTAATAAACCTTTCATACGGCAGGATTAATCTACAAGGGTATCAGAAGAGAGGCTCGGTCAGGGCAGGCAGTTCCAGTAGTGTCGATGCTATGGGGGTTTACTTTCTTGTCTCCCCGGTCAAAACCAGCACCTGGTAGCTTACATCCTGCTTTCTTTGCAAGACCTCTTTCTTGTTTTGCGAAGCTGTACACCAAGGATACCAATGGACACATCCAAAGTCACATCATTATCACTGCCCCTGGGACCTGGCTAAATGCTGATAACCACATCACAGTAATAGCAACTATAATGCTAGCTGCCATTCATTTATCATTCTGCCAGCAGCTGTTTATTGAGCACTAACTGTGTGTCAGGCAGTGTTCTAGGCACCAAGATACAGCAGCGAGCAAGATATTCAAGGCCCCTGAGGCTTACGTTCCAGTAAAGTACTAGTATGTGCCAGGTGATGCCCTAGGTACATTATGTAGGTTATTTCACGTAATGTCCACAACATCCCTGTGGAGTATTTACTATTATTGTTGTTGTTGTTATTATTCTCTTTTCAACAGATGAGGCAACTGAGGCCCAAAAAGGCTAAATAATTTGCCTGAGTCACCCCATTTGTTAGATGTGGAATCTGAACCTAGTTCTGCCTGTCTCCCAAGTTTGCATTCATTCATGTCAAAATATAGACCAGACACTTAAGATAAAGAGGTTACGGGAGGGGAGCGCAGCACAGCGGGAGATGGCTGTCTTACCCAGAGCTCTTGGGGTGGGAGCAGGTGCCTCCCACAGGAGAAGCTCTGTTTTGGGGTGCCAAGTTAAAGAGGGCCCCAGAGAGAAGGCAGGCAGGCAGAACGTTCAAGCCACAAAAATCAGAGGGCTGAAAAATTCAAGCATTTTAATTATATAACTTTTTAGACAAAATACATAAAATTGCTCTAAAAAGAGAAACATCAAACAGCTCTTGTTTTAATCTGTTTTCCCTTTGCGATGTAGCGCTTGATCTGAAAGGGAAAAATAGCTGATGTAATTAAACGGGATGGATTGCATTACAATCTCAGTTTCAACTTCAGTGATTAAAGTTTTTATAATGCATTTGGTATGATTAATGACTCACTGTGGGATTAATACAAGACTCAGCCTTAAAAATATGAACTTTAATACAGCAAACATAATTTGTTTTAAATAAGACAAGTTGACTCAATGAAGAAAATGTACTTGGCTTATAAACAACATAAATCTGTTCAAATATTGGGAACCGTAATTATTTTTAAACTAAGACTCCCAGGCAAAAACTTCTTTGGCTTGGATATTTGTTAGCTATCCTAAAACTGGTTTCTAACTATGCAATCTGGATCACAACTACTTAAACGTACACAACTGTTCGGGTTTCTGAGTACAGACGTGGGGACATGTGCGATCATGATATTTCACTCTTTAATAAAATACCAAGTAAATTACGGGAAAATCAAATCTCAGTGTATAGCAATTAGAAACAAAAGTCATTACTGAGCATGCTCAGGCAAGGTATGTGCAAGAAGGCGTGAATAATAGTTTTGAGCCCTGCGTCTGGCAGTGGGCCAGCCATGAAGATCAACACAGCCCATGGGGAATAGTTATCTTCAGATCCCATTACAAGCTGAGTTTAAACATGTTACAGCTGCTAAAACTGGAAACTGTTCTCTCTATGTGGACTTTACTAAAATAATATATGGCTGCCAAATACCTGCTTCCCACTGTAATATTACAGTTAATGTTTATATAATAAAAAGCATAACTAAGCAGAAGAGAGAAAAAAAGTAATCTTGTTCATACTTGAATGTATTCCGTCTCATCTGTAAAGTCCCCAACATTCCCCCCAGTTGCTTTTACCTGCATGGTTCTGCCAGGGACTTTATCCCCTTCAGCAGTGGCAGGTTGGGGATTTTTGTCCGGGAGCAAAATGCATTGAATATTTTAAATTAGGAAAAATATGTTAAATTGACTTTAATGAAAACATATTTTTATTGTTAGGACAGATAGGTTTGTTTTACTTTTGTTTGGTTGCCATGGGAACCCAAGGAGCATTGAAGTCTGGGTATTCCAATGGTTATTGTTTGTTGGTACCACCCTCCCCCCAAACTCCACTCTCTAATTGAGATGGTGGCACCATGAGGGAGGGGACTCCCTTCACTAAGGATGACAGCATTACCTCTGACTGTGGGGAAGGGGGTGAGAGGAAGCAGAGAACTGGCTGGGAGAGACACCCAAGGTGAGGGACCCCTCACCTCAGGTCCAGAGAGTTCTGGGCCAACCCAGCTTTCTAGATGGGTGCTAAGGAGACTTTAATTTCCTCGCACAATTTTGCAAGTTCAAGAAGCAGGGCAACACTTCTATTTCATTTCTTTCTTTCTTTTTTTTCTTCCCTTCACTCAGCTCAGCAGCTGGCTGGCTGACAGCAGTAAAAAATACATTTCACTTTGCTGGTCAAAGGCCTAAAGCCAGAAGCAGGAAATCTGGAATTAAATGTTTCTTGTATCTGGAAAGAGGCATGACTAAGGTAAAACTGAATCCAAACACAAACCCTGCTTGTTCAAGGCTTCCAGAGGGCGAGTGTGTGTGAGTGTGTGTGAGTGTGTGTGTGTGTGTGTGTGTGTAAAGGTCAAGTGAGTGTTTTTTTTCCCTTCTAAATCACTGAAAGATAATTATAGTGGCTCAGGGAATAAAGGCTCCCGAAATAAAACAAGAAAGGCAGCAGCTAAAAGGAAACAAGTAGAAATATGACCAGCTAAGCCCTGAAGAGCAGACAGAGCTCTTCTCACCCGGCACACAAACAATCGCTGTTCATATAGTGATTTCCGTTTGGTACGATTTTCACTGAATGTTTTTTCAGTTATCCTGTCATGGTACAACACAATTACCCCACAGGATATGATCTTATCATCTGATTATTAGAAGTTTTTACACAGTACAGAGGACGAAAGCTATTATAGGTTTCTGAACATTTAAACGTTTAACGTACATGCGATACCATTGAAAACAGGTTAGCCAACATAAGGTCAACATTGCCTAATGCAGCGAGCGTTGTATAAAGAATTTAGTATAATGCAACATGACTGCACCTTACAACAAAGATTTAATCAGCCTCTAAACTGTACAGATAAAAGCAAAAATGCACCCCAGCCCCTAAGAACTCATTACACAGGAGAAATATTTTCAATGGGCTGCAACTCTAAGAATGTGGTTTGGGTTTCTGGTGGATGGAAGAAATAGGGAAGGGAAGCAATATATTCATTAGAAAATCCAGAGAAATTCCCCCTCCCACCCCCCCAATCTAATGTAGTCCGAGGATTGAAAGCTAGGCAGATAAATGGGCCTTTACTATTATCGAGATTTCAGATTAGCAAAATGCTTATTTACGATGCCGTTAATGGATCTGAAATAGGTAAGCCATCATGTATTAAAAAAAATAACATCTTTCCATAGGCATAAGAATTGTAGCAGCATGAGATTTTATTTTTCCCTAGGAATAATACAAGAATAACATTTTCCACCCCAAAGCAGAAACAGTAGGGGAGCCTTTTTCTATCACAGAGATTCTTACTAAATTCAGTCACTGTGAAAAGCAAGATTTTTTTCTCCTTCTTTTTTTTTTTTCCTTAAATAAAGACAACTTAAAACCAACCCAAGTTAAAATGAACAAATCAGTGGCATTATAACCTTGATTTATTAGCGTCTGAGCCACTAAATTATCATCATACAAGAAACTGCTGGTTTGAAAAGATTTCTGCTTTGTTAAATCTCAAGTTAAATAACGGTGCTCAGTGTACTAGGTTTTTAGATCTGCCTCATCTGATATTATGAAAAATTCAATACATTTCTCTTCAGCAGAAGTCAAGGGTCAGCAAATCTATTACTGTAATGTAAGTAATCTGGCAACCTGCCAACTCTTTCTCCCTTTTATTATTTTTTTAAACACGAAGGCAGATAATTTTATATTTACAAATTCTGAAATCCTCCAGGGCCTTGCCTCTCTTTCTCAACAAAAAGCAGCAGCCTCATATTCAAGAAATGAATATTGCACGTGTCCTCATCATTTGCATTTCATACAAAAGAAGAAAAGACCCTTCATCTTTATTAGGCAACATTCCCCTTCCCTCCCCATAGACAGAGGAAAAATAATGTCAAATCTCATCAGAACGGGTAACCACTAATGTCTCCTGTATTGACTAATGCTTTCATGGAATGACTGACTTTGGGGCCAAAACATTTAGCAAACAGTGCTTAAGACGAGAAATGAGAATCCATGTATTTATAGAGCTCTGAAAAATATTATAAGAATGTCTAGGACTGATTCAGTCTGAAGAGTTAGAAGAAGTGGCAAACCTTTTTTTTTTTTTTTAATTAATTAATTAATTAATTTGTCTTTGGCCGTGTTGGGTCTTTGTTGCTGGGCGTGGGCTTTCTCTAGCTGCAGCGAGCAGGGGCTACTATTCGTTGCGGTACACGGTCTTATCATTGCAGTGGCTTCTCTTGTTGCAGAGCACTGGCCCTAGGTGAGTGGGCTTCATCAGTTGTGGCACGGGGGCTCAGTAGTTGTGGCATGCAGGCTCTAGAGCACAGGCTCAGTAGTTGTGGCGCACGGGCCTAGTTGCTCCACGGCATAGTGGCAAATATTTAGGGTTGTATTTGAACCTCAAACTTACCCTAGTTACTTCATAGGCACTTTGATGCTATCAAACCAGTGAACAATTCCAGGCCCAGATTTCTACTGGTGCCTTTGGAGCAGAATGTTTTAGGGGCAGAGGGGATAAAGTTGGCGTGCATGTCAGGGCAAAAATGCTACTACTATTCTTTTAACTATTAGGTTTTATCGTGGCATTAGAAAAGAAATGACATATTGGTTCCACTGGGGCTTCAGACCTGATCTGATCCCAAATGGAGTTATTATACCTCCAAGTTGATTCCAGGGTCGATAAATTCTAAGGTTTGGCCAGACATTTCCCTTCTCAGCCAGAAACTGAAAATATATAACTTCGCTGTGAAGTGTGGGGAAGCACTCTTTCACCAAATATGGAGCCAATAGAAGGTATGTTTTTCCTTTTTGAAGATGAAGTACACACACTTGTTAAGGTTCCAAGAAACATGGAAAGTTCTAATCTCACATACTGTTCACCTCCAGCTCAAGGTACCAGACCATTACTCTAAAAATGTCTAAAGAGCATTTGTCGGTGTGGGGGGGGGGGGGGGGGGCGGGATACGTACCAAAACAAAAGCCAAGTACACAAATGTGCTGCTATGTCAACGTGCGGAGCAGTGGGAATGTTTCCTCAGTGGGCACAACACTGGTTGAGTATAATGGCCATTATGCCGTTTTGTTCCTATTCTTTTAAAAGCCAGACTCCATCTAAGAAAAAATGTGGGCTCCAGATGAAGATCTCCACCAGTTTATGGTGTAAGTGTCAGTGGAGCAGAAAAAAGATCAGTCACAAAGAGAGCTGAGAAAGAGGACTTGAGTGTCAGTTTCTGACACTCAAAGCTCAAAGATGTGAACTCAAAGCTTTGAGCACCGAACCACGGAGGGAGGTGCCATGCTGACATGTAGGCCACGGAGAATAAGCCAGCGGCAGGACCCACCTGAGCCTAGAAGACGGTGGGAGAATGCAACATGGGTTCTGTGTGAAAGACTTAGCTTGCCCATGAGCTACCAACGGTAAACTGTACAGAGCTCTTTAAAAAGGAAGTAGGTATGAAGAGCACCATTTGTATTCTACTCTAAGATACGTAAAAGGCACGTGGCCCGTTATTATCAACGACCATTATCAATGGCCACTCGTCTTCAGAAAACCTCTGCCTTGGGAAAATAATCGGCTCACTAGGGGCTTCATTACCTACTCAAGGGCAAGCAGAAGATGAACAAGAAAACCTTTTGAAGGCACTAATTTTCTCCCTTTGCCCCAGTGGTGGGAGAGTTGTTTCTGAGGCCCATTGATGACTCTTGGCCTTCCCACAGTCGTGGAGTAATAACTGTGACCCTAACTAAGCAAAGAGAGGAAAGAAAGGTGCTGGGATCCCTGGCTTGATGGATGGTGGCTTGACTCCCATGAAGGAGGGTCAGCGTGAGAGACGCAGCTCCAGGATGACAGGCCCCTGAACTGAATACATGGGCTGTGGGAGCCAGGGTTGGGGGGGGGGGTGGGGGTGGGGGTGGAGAGAAACTTCTGGGTGTTCTTTTGGATCTCTTTCAAGGGCAGATGAACATCCTTTCAAGAATAATAGACAAATACAACTACGGTGTTTTCAACGTGATGTGCACCCCCAACATGAAGGGTCCATATGTAAAAGCACAAACAACTGTCGCATTCGAGTCCCACGTGAGACACCACACATCCCAGAGCTTCTGAAATGTTCAACAGTTCCCCAAAATGTATCACTTTGATCAAACTCTGTAATAACTTGCACAAAACCAAAATGTTCCAAGAGGTTTTCAGTGGAAGAGTTAAGGATATATTTTAATGGTAAACAATTACATTCTTCTGTCATCTGATACTTTTTTTTTTCCTTTCTTTTTTGGAAACATGCTTTCTGAATTTTCAATAGTTCCTTTGTGAAGGCATCTGTTACTCACATCATTGAAAAGATGTTTGTGCAGTGGCATGCTTGAGAATACAGTTATTTAATCTTAATGATAAAGCCCTGAGGACAGAAAATCATAAGTAGAAACCTCTTGTTATTTATCTAAAAGAAAAAGGGCTAAGACACCTCATCTATTCTCAAATTTAAATTCAGGCTGGATGAAAACTATCAATAAAACATGGAACCTGCAAAGTTTCCTAAATACTATAGCAAGGTTCAAAGGGGGTTGGGTAGGGGGAGTGGGAAGAAAACAAAAATGAGACAATAAGGGAGCTCCACAAAGAAGAAACTGCTGTTTGGCAAGCCTTTTTTGGGTCAAACAAAGAACTTGCTGTAGTTTACAGCATGACATACACACTTGATTAGTTTGTGCCTGAGGGTGTTTTTACACTCAACAGTGTAAACTCCAACTTCTATTAATTACAACTTGCATTTAGAGGCAAATTTAAGAATTTTTAAATAGAGATTTTTCAAAGGCTGTTGTTTATTTTTTTTTTTAAACAGAAACCAGTTTTTCTACTCCAGGGCCTGGCTGGGGTTCTGTTTTCCTTTTTAAAAGTTTCTTGAAAAATGCAGGCATTGGAAAGTTATCAGAGCATTTTAGGCATGCTGAGTGATACGGAGGGAGGCTCTTGCTTATGAAATTACCTGACTGTCCTTTGGGGAGACATTCTTTACAGATGAGAAGCTGCTCCGGGCATAGGGTGCTTACATCCACCCAATTCAGGTGCCTTATAAGAACAAGCCTGATGGGGTATCACTGGAAGAGCAGCAGCAGTACCTTACCGAGTCTGCCTAAATCTCAACACTTTGTGTTAGATTTTGGGGGTTGCTGGTTGCTGATAACGGCCAGGTGGCCTTCTGTGGGTGTGGGGAAAAGGGAGATGAGAGCGCCTGGGTGGCGGTATTACAGAAGCGTTACCAACAGAGTGCCTGTTGGCCAGAGTCTCCATTACCAAGACAGTGTTTACAAAGGAGATGCAAGTCCATAGATTGGTCGAGCCCACCATGGGTGAGGATGGGGTACGGTCTACCCCCTGGACCTCAAGGCAAGAGACTGAACAGACACTGAGAGGATAAACGATAATACCTGCCTTTGGTGTATCCAATTTGGAAATTCAGCCTTAGACCCCTCCTGACTGCCCCTTCTACCAACTCATTCCCTACCTCTTCGTACACATTTCCTAGAGAAAGCTGTCCTTTTGGTTTGGATTTAATTTAATTCACTCAACCCCTAATACTTGAGTCCCTGGTATGTTCACGACGCAGTACTGGGTGCACTGGTGAGTCTCAAGGGAAGCAATACCACAAGGTCCTTGCCCTCAAATATAATTTCTTTACTGTTTCTGAGTTCTACAACTGAATTATTTTAGGCAGTGTACGATGATCTATCTTAGGTTCTAACCTAATCTCTTTAAGGTCCGGTTCGTAAATTGGTACAACCAACTGTGGAGAACAGTATGGAGGTTCCTTAAAAAACTAAGAATAGAACTACCGTATGACCCAGCAATCCCACTCCTGGGCATAAATCCGGAGAAAACCATAATTCAAAATGATACATGCACCTCATTGTTCACTGCAGCACTATTTACAACAGCCAAGACACGGAAGCAACCTAAGTGTCCATCAACAGAGGAATGGATAAAGAAGATGTGGTACATATACACGAAGGAATATCATATATATATTGCCATAAGAAAGAACAAAATAATGCCATTTACAGCAACCTGGATGGATCTAAAGATTGTCATACTAAGTACGTCAGAGAAAGACAAATCTAGAACATCACTCACATGTGGACTCTAATTTTTAAAAATGATAAAAAATGAACTTATTTACAAAACAGAAACAGACTTACAGATATCAAAAACCACTTATGGTTACCAAAGGGGAAATATGGCAGGGAGGGATAAACCAGGAGCTTGGGATTAACATACACACACTACTATACATAAGGTAGATAACCAGCGAGGACCCACTATATAGCACAGGGAACTCTACTCAATATTCTGTGATAATCTATATGAGAAAAAAAATGAATATATATGTATAAATGAATCACTTTGCTGTAGACCTGAAACTAACACCACATTGTAAATCAAATATACTCCAATAAAAAAAAAAAAAAAAACAGTTCAAATTCTAGACCCCCCCACCACCACTGGAAGACTTTGCTTATTCCATTTGGAAATTCTCTCTTCTTTCTCTGATCTCTGTTGAACTTATTATTTGTATCTATTACTTCCTTACCTAAGGTTTTTATAGCCTTAAATATTTAACTCTCTTTCACGTATGTATGGAGTATGAGTCGGATCACACAAGATAGGGTCACACCCAGCAACCCCACGACTGGGCACATACCCAGAGAAAACCATAATTCAAAAAGACACGTGCACCCCAGTGTTCACTGCAGCACTATTTACAACAGCCAGGTCATGGAAGCAACCTAGATGCCCACAGACAGACGAATGGATAAAGAAGACGTGGTACATACATACAATGGAATATTAGCCATAAAAAGGAACGAAACTGGATCATTTTCAGAGATATGGATGGACCTAGAGACTTATACAGAAGGAAGTCAGAAAAAGAAAAACAAATATCATATATTAACGCATATATGTGGAATCCAGAAAAATGGTACGGCTGAACGGTTTGCAAGGCAGACATAGAGACACAGAGGTAGAGAACAAACGTATGGACACCAAGGGGGGAAAGCAGGGGTTGGTGGTGGTGGTGGGATGAATTGGGAGATTGGGATTGACATATATACACCAATATGTATAAAATAGATAACTAATAAGAACCTGCTGTATAAAAAAAAAAATTCCAAAAAATAAACAAAAAATGTAAAAATAATAAAAAGAAAGCAAATTTTAGAAAAAAAAAAAGATAGGGTCACAGCACCTCCCAGTTCTAATGAGTTGGTAGTAGTGCGTATGGGTGCCATGTTGAGAAGAATTGTGAAGCTGCGCCTGGGTTCTCGGGAAGCGGCATCATATTCCCTTAGTGGTCTCTGCCATGAATGTGGTAGCATGGGCACCTCCTCATTTTTTTGCCAGCCCTATTCTTGATAGACGTTCAAAAAACACCAACTGGCTCTTGAGGGCAGCAGCAAAGGAAAAAGGCAGTGAGTCAAATGGCACATCTACCCGACCCAAGAAAAAGAAACTGGCCACCAATTTCAAAAGGAATCTTAGGCTCTGCTGATAGACTGACACTGCCCACATCCCAAGAAATACTATATGCCACATCTGGAGTAGCTTTGGGTATTCTAAGTGACACAAACGGGAGGCATTTACACGAGAGCAAGCCAAACCGGTGAAAGTCCATATATCGTGCTCTGAGGCTTGAATGAATGGATTAGGAAGACTTGAAGTGAGAGAGGAGCTTTGCCAAGTGTATGGAGGCCCATCACCGAGAAAAAAGAGCATGTGGAATGAGTCAGCCCCAAAAGGCAAGGTAGAGTCAGTGGGAAGCCACAGGTGCGCTGCTCAGTATGGGAAGAGCGTACAGGTGAAGAGTGCCTTCAACAGTGGTGTTTCTTCGTTGCCTTCCCACTGCAGGGCGATTAAGCAGAGACAGAATTACAGCCCGATGCCAGAGACAGTTCGGTCCTCATGGAACACAGCAGCCCACGGGCGTGTTTAGTTTAGTTTACATAAAATATTTTCAGAAATATTGGAGCCAGTATTTGTAAGTCGGGTGATTTCACATAAAAATTATCTCCAGAACACGGAAGGCGTGGAAGCACCGAGACTATATCCTTCTACGGCAGTAAGTGTCGCTGATCCCACCGGGCCTCTCTCGCGCCCGGCTGTGTGTTTTGCACTTTCCAGCCTGGCCACACCTGTGCTCACCCATGCTACCTGCCCCCATCAACATCTGAGTGTGTGACCACTGCTTCTCCAGTGACCGGGTGAGAGGGGCCAGTTTCCTAAATTTCCTGTCTGTTGCTGACTGATAGATACTTTTGTAAAATACCATAAAAAGGAATTAACAGGAAAATGAGAAATTTTAAAAGACATACAAAATGCAAGCCCCCATTAAAAAAAAATTCAACAGACAAAAAATTATTCTGGCAAACTGCCATGTAAGTGTATCAGCGCTTATGCATAGCTGCCCCATTCACAGAGCACAGATGGGCCAGAAGAACCTCACTTTGAGTAACACTGTCTAGAGGATTGCTAAAGGATCCCCGCAATCTGTGAATCCTGCCTGTGGCTTCCTCAACCGTGTGCTGATTAACTGAGTCCCTTAGAACCTGGTGTATGTCTGGCATTTACCTTGCAGCACATACTTATCTTATTTAAAACGTGAACCTCTCACACACTGCCTTCCGCCTTCAGAGAAAAAAAGGCCGAAGCTCCATCTGACTATCACTGGGCTTCTGCCCAAACGCATGGGGCTTGGGTGCAGCTCACCCCAAGTCACTGCCCAGGAAAACGCCTCAGCCAGGCGGCGTGACCGTCTCACCCCAGGAATGCTTGTGGGAAAAGGGTAGAGGGTAGACTTTGAAATTGGGCATTGAGTACATAAGAAGGTGAGGCATAATTGTTCATTTCCCCCACAAACAAATCCATTTGTTTATGATTTTCTAACTACTCAGAAAAGCACATCATAAAGTACTTTTGCCTTAATGCTCCTTTTAAAATCCCTAGGAACAATTTCATGTGCTCCACAGACACAGACCATGTAATTTATTCAGGAAAATTAAAACCAGTAATCTGGTATTCTGTGTAAAGATTTTTTTCCCCCTTGCATGTGCTTAAAAACATTAAAAAAAAAAAAAAAAGAAAACAAATCTGCATGTGAAAACAGTCTTTAAAGTGAATTACTATTCCAGAAAAATCAAGCTAAGAGAATTCCACTAAAGTAACCATTTTCCTTTTTGTTCCTTTACTGATAAAAGAAAGTTATTCGGGGCATCTTCAACGAAGAGTTGAACGAGAAAGAAAATGTTCCACTGAGACGTGTCCTGCACAGAAGGAGGTGGGCATTTTTTTTTTTTTTTTTTTTTTTTTGCATTATAATCTACAGTAACTTCATCTATAAATCCTGAACAAGAAGTGTCCAGGATAACCACACTTCATAAGCTTTGCTGAGTTGGAGACATCTACATAGCGACAGTCTTTCGATGGGGAAACATTAATGCTTTTTATATTGGTGATCATCTGTAACATGAGCAATTAAGTACAGTACTAATGGACTGCGGCCAGGAGCCTGGTACTAACATTAAAAACTGACAGAGATGAATAGGTTTGGAAGCAAAACCAGGCTGACAAAGACATTTTTATGAAGTGCTTGGACCTATTTGATTTAAACCAATCAGAGGCAAGTTTGGACCAGTCAGGCCTTCAGCGACAATGATGCATTCACAGGCATTGTACCTACCATTCCTGCTATGCCCTAAATAAAAACAACATTGATTCTTTTCAACAACTTGCACTTTCATTATTACACTCATGAATAAACCAAAAGTGCCCAACTAATATATACAAGTAACATTTACTGAGGGAACCGGCTACTTTTTTCTTGTTGGAAAATGAAAACATTTACTGGAAGCATGAACCACACTGCATGAAAAATAAATCAGTGGATAATGCGTAGTAGATCACTCACTGCTTCTTCATCTTCTAGGAAAGCAAAGCTGGTGGCAGGGAAACAGGAAAGGGAGCCAGTCCCTATATTAGAGTGAAAACAGGAGCCCAGGTGAGCCGGCAGCAGAGGGGGAACTCCAGTCATTCTTGTCTGGTTTGGAAGGCTTTAAACACTGCCAAGGGCATCTCCAGACTAGATGTTTGCTCACAAAACCCTGACCCTTTAAAACTCCCTGAACCTTCTGGAAGACAATGGCCTTTCACCATTCTAGTCATCTCTGTTTTAATTGTGTTAGCACAGCCTATAAGTAGCAAGAATGAGTGAAATCTACCAAAATCACTCAACACAGTTGCAGTCAAGAGCTTCAGCCTTTTCTTTGACCAAAGCATAACTGGTTCAAGTCCCTGGACAGATCTGAGTGTATACTCTTCCCTTCTTTGGTAGAACCATCAAAGAGAAGTAGGACATCTAGCACCGTCATTCCCAGACATTTCTCCCCACCATAACACACGGGAGTATGGGTGACTCCTTTAGAGCGTGGTTCAAACGAGTGAGGGTGGCATTACGGTAAGTAGAGTCTGATTTCTTTAAAAAATATACCAATATTTGCAGATGGTTGATTTAACTATTAGAGATTACTAATTATTCATGACACCCCTTGTATCTGACCACAACAATGCAAGAGGGACTTAGATGGCGAAAGTAAGTGCCTACTGTAAAACTCTTAGAGGAAAACACAGGCAGAACACTCTTTGACATAAATCGCAGCAATATCTTTTTGGATCCACCTCCTGGAGTAATGGAAATAAAAACAAAAATAAACAAATGGGACCTGATTAAACTTAAAAGCTTTTGCACAGCAAAGGAAACCATAAGCAAAATGAAAAGACAACCCTCAGAATGGGAGAAAATATTTGCAAATGATGTGACCAACAAGGGATTAATCTCCTAAATATACGAACAGCTCATGCAGCTTGGTATCAAAACAAAACCAAAAACAACCCAATCAAAAAACAGGCAAAAGACCTAAATAGACATTTCTCCAAAGAAGACATACAGGTGGCCAAAAAGCACATGACAAGATGCTCAACATCTCTAATCATTAGAGAAATGCAAATCAACACTACAATGAGGTATCACCTCACACCAGTCAGAATGGCCATCATCAAGAAATCTACAAACAGTAAATGCTGGAGAGGGTGTGGAGTAAGGGGAACCCTCTTGCACTGTTGGTGGGAATGTAAATTGGTGCCACCACTATGGAGAACAGTATGGAGGTTCTTTAAAAAAACTAAAACAGGGCTTCCCTGGTGGCGCAGTGGTTGAGAGTCCGCCTGCCGACGCAGGGGACACGGGTTCGTGCCCCGGTCCGGGAGGATCCCACGTGCCGTGGAGCAACTAAGCCCATGAGCCACAACTACTGAGTCTGTGCTCTAGGGCCCACGAGCCACAACTACTGAGCCTGCGTGCCACAACTAATGAAGCCCGCGCGCCTAGAGCCTGTGCTCCGCAACAAGAGAAGCCACTGCGAAGAGAAGCCTGAGCACCTCAACAAAGAGTAGCCCCCGCTTACTGCAACTAGAGAAAGCCCGTGCACAGCAACGAAGACCCAAAGCAGCCAAAAAAAATAAATAACTTATTAGTTTGAAAAACACAGACTCTTTAAAAAAAAAAAAAGATACATGCACCCCAGTATTCACTGCAGCACTGTTTACAATAGCCAAGACATGGAAGCAACCTAAATTTCCATTGACAGAGGAATGGAGAAAGAAAATATGGTACATATGTACAATGGAATATTACTCAGCCATAAAGAAGGACGAAATAATACCATCTGCAGCAACATGGATGGACCTGGAGATTATCATACTAAGTGAAGTAAGTCAGAGAGAGAAAGACAGATATTATATGATATCACCCATACGTGGGATCTAGTTTTAAAAAATTATAAAAATGCACTTATTTTACCATACAGAAACAGACTTAACAGATATCAGAAACCACTTATGGTTACCAAAGGGGAAATATGGCGGGGAGGGATAAATCAGAAGTTTGGGATTAACGTACACACGCTACTATACATAAGGTAGATAACCAACGAGGACCCACTGTATAGCACAAGGAACTCTACTCAATACTCTACAATGGCCTATATGGGAAAAGAATCTGAAAAAGAATGGATACATGTGTATCTATAACTGAATCACTCAGTTGTACACCTGAAACAAACAACATTGTAAATCCACTATACTCCACTGTAAAATAAAAATTAAATTAAGACAAAGAAAGGAAATGCAAATGCCAAGAACGGGTTAAGGACCATGCTAATCACCCTGGAACAGCTGTGCTCCAACCTGGGTTTCAGGTTCTGTGCAGGGATCTCTGTGTTGGGGGCCCCGTGGGGCGCCCACAGCTGACTACTGTCTCTCAGCTCCAGATCCACTCTTCTGTGCTCTGCCTGGTGATGCTGGGACCGGGACAACATAAATTACATGTCTCTCTTGTCAGCTGTCTTCCTATTGGGGTTCTGCAAGTGGGGCCCTAGCAGGCCAGGGGAAGGGAGAAGGGACCACCTTCCCTTTCGCTTGCTGTTCATTTCAGTGCCAACCCAACAATGACGTAGCAGCAGCAGTTGGTTCCACCCTGTCGCGTCTTTCAACAATCCCTGAGTAGTTTCAGTGCGTTTCCTCTGAGGTCTGGCCCCAGCCACAGAGCATGCCTCTTCAGGACGGCGCCCAGCTCCACGGTGCCTCCCCTCTGAGCTCCTGAAGGACCAGTACTGGCTGGGCGCCTCTACCTATGAGAGATCTGAACCCCAGTTTGGTGAGGTCCACTCTCCAAACTTCTGGGTGGTGATAACCTACCTTCTTTTCTCTATTCCTTCAACCCTAGGAAACCTCTAGTTACTGCCTCCATAGTGGTGGACTGCTTCACACCAACGCTTGTTAAGCAGTTCCCTACGGTAAATTCTCTCTGTTGAATACTTAGTGTGGATTTTTATTTTCCTTCCTGGATCCTGACTGATACACTGACCAAACAAATTCTAGATTTGGAGGAGTAACCGACATAGCTTTTCAAAAAATGTATTCCAGTGGGAGACTAAACCTTTATGAAGTCTGCTCCCAAGAATGAGAGAAGAAAAATCTCTAAAAATCTTTAATAATGTTTTTAGTTGCTAAACTTGGAGGTATCTCTATTAGAATTTTCCATTTTGACTGACTGAAGGCATGTGGGATTCTACTACTCCAGGAAGAGGTAAATCATAAAACAAAAGTACACAACCTTCAAAAGAACATATCTTGGCATTTCATTTAAGATTGAAGCTATTTTTATCCACACAACTGCTTGAGTAAATTAAACACAGAGCCACACACACACATACACACACACACACACACACACACACGTACCTAGTACTATGGAATCCAATCCTTTTTCTGTCCCAAACCTTATCTGTTTTTTGACCATGTGATGCTGCCTAATACATCTGATTAATTTTTCACTCTACCTAGGTGAGCTGGCCCCCAGCTGAGATAACACTCCTTTTTCAACTTTTAATTGCTATCTGGGCCTTTAAGTGTGATGGTTCACATGCTGGGGGCGTTGGCACATGGAGCTAAGGGAGGTTCACTATCTGAAAGTAGAGACAGTGTTGCTAATGAAAATGTTTGGATTAAAGCCTTGACTCATAATCAAAACAAGATGACTCTGGTACCTCAGACACTACAGAACACTCATCCCAGGTACCAGTGCCTTTTCGTACTAGAACTTCAGTGCTGTTAAGTGTTAGGTACAGTGAGGGTGCGGGCTTTTGTATTAAATACTGCGAGAAATAACACATTTAAAAAATTCGTGCAGTATACTGCAAACAATGCTATGCAAAGTAATAATTTGAATTCCTGTTATAAATTTTTTAAAAATCCTTCTGCATTATAACACTGTCAAGTAAGGCAATCTCTTGGGAATACTTTGTGAGAATTTTTCATAGGGTACTAAACCCAGCTCAATTTTCTACGATTATACCTATAAAAACATTCCAAGTTTCACTGAATGGCCATGCTAAAAGAGGCTCTGTGTTAAGTGCAATGCAGATAAAAATATAATTGGGCTCAAAAGAAATATGACTAAGAGTTGATGTGTGAGGTGACATTATCTGAAGATGCATTTGTATGATCCAGAGACGGGTGTTAAGCATGTGGGTTGAAGTTGGAATGGTAACTGACTATGTGAAGAGCTACCATCAAATTTAGCACTTGTGTTTTAGTTTTCAAAGGAGGAAGCTAACTGGCCCGTTTGCTCAGCTGACCGTGTCTTGACTTCATTCCATCCATGGCCATCATTAAAACGCAGACACCTCTACTCGGATCTCACAAGCTCTGAATCTGAAACCATGAAGCCAAGTCGGTCAACACTACTGCAGGGAAATGCCAGTGATAAGGAAGTTGTTATGACCTAAAGAAATTAAGTAGGGGCTGAAAGTACAGAGCAAGGATAACGCGTGATTTATGCTAACTGGTCTCCAGCGTTGTGGGTAACACAGTCCTAACGCAAAGGGGAAGAATTCCTGAGGATACAACCCGCATAGGAGGCCAATTTGGCATTAGTTCTTGTTTGCATTATCATCACCTTTCTGAGAGAAGCTGAAATTATTAGAAAACCAAACCACACAGAGCTTGGCAAGAAAGGATTTCCTGGGTCGAAAGCATTAGGAGAAAAACACCAAGATGGGAAAAAACAATGGATCTTATCTGGGACCAATTTTCTTATTAAAGAAATGCTTACTTTTCAATATTAATACAGTCAGCATTAACACTTTTCAATATTAATGCAGTTACATGGCAACCTCATAGTAACACCACAGACCCCAGAATCTCAAAGTTTTCCAGAAGCTGAAAGTTCTCGTAGTAAATAAACCTACAGAGTACAGAGAACATATTGAATAATGTATGCTTGGGGGGGGGGAGGGGTAAGTATCATCAGGCAGGTGGTCACAGGATAAAACCAAACTAAACGAACTTAATCTAATTTCATCCCTTATAACCAGAGAAAGCCATGTTCCCTAAAAATCACAAGGCAGTATGCAAAGTAAAATGCCAGAGGGATATTTTCTGTTTCCTAAAAGGTCTTATGCTTGACCAATTAACTTCCAATTAACACACTTTTAATTAATCAACGACTTTCCAAGAAAGGGTGCCTTACCTTTCATAATGTCTGCGGGTACAAGTGGCGGCACTGGTGCTCCCAGGATTACCGCCTAATTCATCATAAATATGTTTCCATTGACGGCGGGCTGTTATCTGAAAAAAGTGGCAATGAGAAATTTAATCTTGCGTCATAAGAGATTCACAGTGCCAGGATGTGACAGTCTATTCTGGAAACCCAGAAACAGAGAAGTCCAAATGAATACATGGGAGACTTACGGGCTTATAGTAAGATCTCACTTTTAGCATTTTTCTTTACAGTAAAAATGGAATTCTGCTTTGGGCTCTATATTTTGTCACCCTTAGCGCATTTTTGTCTGAGGCATCTCCCTGGATATTCATGTAGTTATTTGCCCCCAAGGTCCCAAACTTATACTCTGTTCCTTTATGTCATGTGATAAAGCATCAAAATAAAATAAGACTTCAGCTAAAATATATCTTAGTGTACCAGTTTAAATGAATCAGAATTAACATTACTTGCTTAAGGGCTATGGTAATGGGTGGCTGAGTACACAGGTAAAGACAGAGTTTTCATAAAACATGCTTTTGTATCTTCTGGTTTTTCAACTATTGTGATGTGTTGCCTACTTTAAAGACTAAAAAAAAAATTCCTACACAAATTAATTAAAATGATCAAGTTGGTTATGAAATTTATGGTCATCTCAGGCTGTATTTTTATGCCAGCTCCTCTAACCATCAGAACAAAACCAAAATCTGAAACTGTCTATGTCACAAGCTGTTTATTTTTCTTCACTTAGGTCAGGAAAATGGGATATCCATCAAATCCTATGAAAATTAACATATTCCAAAGTTAAAATGTAAGCTCTGTATTTTACTGAGTTGGGTGAATAAAAACAAACAGCTTGCAACATACCGAAAGGCATACTATGGTCTTGTTTTTTTTTTTTTCTCTTTAATTTTATTTTTATATAGAAATTAAGATTTTACAAAATAACAGATGCATGATCTAGCAAATGATTCATTTGGGGAAACCACGTCACTTACTACATCTGAGCAATCTAGTGTTTCCTTGAAACTGGGAAGACGGAGCAAGTTCTGAGATCTTTGTGAACGTTTCTAAACAGGGCTCCAGGAAAAAACTCTGCTAGTGGAATGTGCAGGGGGCAGGGCGTGGCAGAGGTGCCAGTGGCATTTAAACAATCAGAACAGGAGGCTTCTTTTGAAAAACACCCGCAGAGCTGCCAGCGGAGTTCACTTAGGGGCTAGAGGCAGCAATGCGTGAAAAAAAATCTCAGCGTGCATCCAGGGGCTCTGTGATTGCGATCTAAGGAGGAGAAGGGTGGTTAAATATCATAGGGTAAAAGTACCCCTTCCATTTCAAATAAAAAGAACCCCTTCATTTCCATACACCCTTCTTAACAGACCCAAGTAGGACCTCGAGACAGTGTGAGTTTTGCATTGTTCAATGTCCCATGAAGCGTTCCTGAACCAATTTGTTTCAATAGTGCTTGTTAGCCTGAGCCACCTCTTAGATCTACGAGCAGGTATAACTAAAAATCCTCCTGTATTTGTAGCTTGGTTTAGATTATAATAATAAATGTTTTTTCAAGCCCCTTTAAAAATACTGAAAATACATATTTTGGTAATTATTTTGTATTTAGTTACAATCTCCCTCCAACCTTTTAAATATTACAGTTTCAGGCCGATCCATTCTAGACCTGTGTATCACAGAAGAATAAACAGGTTCCCCTTCTTCCAAGTATCTACCTTATTCCTCAGAGCCCTTAGAATACTGAGTCCCTTGAAACAAGTCTCCATATTCCCATCCCTCAGGTGAGGTGCGAGCCCTGGAAAATAGCCTATGTGTGTTCCTGCAATCACTTCAGAAAGAAACCATCACTCTTGTATCTCTTGTGTACACTGTATTTTATATTTTGTAAAGAGTTTTCATATCCATGATATCATTTAATCCTCGTATCAGCCTGTGAGGCAGATTATAGGAATCTCATTCACAGACAAAGGAAACAAGTCTCAGAGAGGTTGCACGACTT
This sequence comes from Phocoena sinus, assembly GCF_008692025.1. Lineage (NCBI taxonomy): Eukaryota > Metazoa > Chordata > Mammalia > Artiodactyla > Phocoenidae > Phocoena > Phocoena sinus. The sequence goes on along the minus strand of NC_045778.1, from coordinate 15,166,755 downwards.
CCCTAAGGACACACAGCAGCAGAGTGGGAATGTCAGGATTCATACCGATGTCTTATGGTCCCAAGAGCAGACTTTTTTCCACTACATCAAAGCAGCCTCCATATCAGAATGACCTGATGAACAGTGTAGCAGGGTGACAATATAGAACTCCAGGGGCCTTTTGCTTTGAAGGAAGGAGATAACTGTGGGACCCATAGCTTCTGCTACAATTTCTCAAATTCTCACTAGTGGGAAAATAGCATCGCTACTACGAGGTCAGCACGAATGTAAGGGGGTGGGTTGGGTTACCAATGCTCTGAGATTTTACTCTCTTAAAGTAAAACCATTAAAACTGTGGTTCCTGCCACCCTGCCCACTTGTGTCTCTAGTTAGAACATAGGTTCACCATTAAATCACGGATAAGTCCCAATTATACCAGAATCCATCCGTTCACTCACCAAACATTTATTGAATATCTCCCATTTGTTGGGTACTGTGCTAGCAGCTGGGTGGCAACAGTAAAAACCCAACACCCAAGATGACTGCATCCTAGTGGCAGATACCCAAAAATAAACAAATGACCAAATATATAAACAGAGTACTACTGACTGTGAAAAATATAATGAACAAGAGGCCACTGCTGACAGGGATATGTGTGGAAACTGGCCGTGTTCCCTACCCACAACCCATCATCCAGACTAGGGGATGCCCTGTTAAACACGTGCCTATGACAGAAATGACAAAACTTCTTTGAGAATAGATAATGAATTATCAAAAGGAAAAACGAAAAATCTTCCTGACACTAGGATTGAAGCTGTGGCCGCGGGAAGCCAGCATCAGTCACCACTTGGCATTAGTAAACCGTATGCAGCTGGCTAGGGGTCTGTTTCAGCCCCCCGCTAGCAGGTTCTGGTGTTTCAATACAGTTTTTACCAGTGGAGAAAAGACAAGGGCTGGGCCTTCAAGGAAGTGGGTTCTCAACTGTTTACTGAACTTCCACTGGCCAGCCTGGATGAATCAGGCCATTTTGAGATATTTTCTTTCCACAGGAAAAGTCATAAAATGTGCTCTTTCCAACTGCTCAACGCCTTTAAGTACACAGTTCTCCTGGGTATACATCTCTTATTTTTTGTGCCCAGATGCGCTTTCAATTCAAACGCTGACCATAGGCTGTACAGCAAAGGAACGTCTAAATCCTCGCCTTGTCCAAACCTACAGGGGGTCTCAGAGTCCTGTGAGGATAGGAGGACGCAGCTGGGACAGCTCCTGGGCATCATGCCCCCACCTGTGTACATCTGCCTTCTGTACTAACAGGCTTTCGTCGTGCCTAGGCATGCATTGGCTTTGGGTTTTTATTCTGTTGTCCTCTCTGGATGTGTGTAAGCTTTAAACCCAGTCTCAGGCAGAAGCAATGTCTGCCTCCTGGTATCTGGCCCCCAGCCCCATTCAGCTGGAAGGTTTGATCTAGCCATGGGGTTAGCTTGATCAACTCTCTCACAAAGCCTCAGGCTTCCTGGACATGTTCATGTTTCAACCTGACCTTCTATTATTTTAGGTTTTTAAGGATACAAAGAACTCTGGCTGTCTGTTTCCTAAAGAAAATTCATCCAAGCAGTGGGATTCCTGACATCAACACATCTGCTGCTGCTTACCATTCTAGGACACTACCAGGTACAGAGGCTCGGAAGCGGAAGGGAGGGTGGCGGGTTGAGGGTGGGGTGATAGCATGAGAAGAAAGAGACGTCACCGCTTTTCAGGGTTCACAATCTAGCAGGATTCATAACGCATACAATTAACCATAAAGCAAGACGGAAAACCGAGTGGACCACACCCAGGTAAAGTAAACCAATGCAGGTGCATGTGAAACTTAATCTCACTTTGAAGACACTTGATAGTTACTTCTTTCCCTAGTGTGGATAAGACCCAAGGAACTCTGTGAAAAGCACTCTACACCTGTCACGTTCATGAAGTTTTCACGGCTTATGAATTCAGTCGCCTCTCTGTATCCACAGACCCCTGCAGATACCAAAATTTGCGGACTCCTAAGTCCCATAAAAAATTTGCATATAACATATACACGTCCTTCTGTATACTTTAAATCATCTCCAGATTGGTTATACTACTGAATACAATGTAAATGCTATGTAAATAGTTGCCGGTACTTGGCAAATTCAAGTTTTTCTTTTTGGAACTTTCCGGAATTAAAATTTTTTTTTTTTCTGATCCAAGACTGGTTGAATTTTCGGATGTGGAACCCTCAGATACAGAGGGTAGACCGTACAGTGGTTTTCAAGCTGCTTTTTGGAATTCAGGTGGTGTTTTAAAAGGTGGTGTGAAACTAACTCTCAACAATGCTAATCCCTGCCAAGAAAATGGGCCCAGCGAGTGGGAAAGGAATCTGTCCCTCCCATGATTTTATTTGATGAAAATAGTCTGTCGGGCTTCCCTGGTGGCGCAGTGGTTGAGAGTCCGCCTGCCGATGCAGGGGACACGGGTTCGTGCTCCCGTCTGGGAAGATCCCACGTGCCGCGGAGCGGCTGGGCCCGTGAGCCATGGCCGCTGAGCCTGCGCGTCCGGAGCCTGTGCTCCGCAACGGGAGAGGCCACAACAGTGAGAGGCCCGCGTGCCGCCAAAAAAAAAAAAAAAAAAAATCGTCTGTCACTTTAAAAAAAATTGGAAAACTATTTAACCCAAGATACAGTCTTGGAGGCTTTATTTTCCTACCTTTGAGGTCACTAGGATGAAATAATTTTGGTATTTTGTGGACTGGTGAGGAAACGGTCGTCAGTGCTTCCACTACTGTATTAACCGTAAGAATGTGTAGGACGTTATGAAGTCAGAAGGAGAGTTTGCCTGCGAGCAGTGTTGCCCCAGCTGCTGTGAGAAAGCCTTTTTCCTCAGGACACCTTGAGGGTGGACTGAATTCAAGGAAGATGACTTTTTTTTCCTGGTAGTACTCCAGGAACTGGAGCCTTTCAAAGCGATATGACATCATCTTTGGCCTCGAGAATTTTGAATTAAGCGAGAGGCTTTGTCTGTCCAGAGAACTAGGGTTAGATTCAGAGGATGCCTTGGAGTGATGTCAAAGCCAGAATCTGATGTCAAAGCCTAATCCTTCCAGCAAGAAGACAAGTGACTTCTTGCAGTTGGGAAATAATGGTCCGGTCTCACCCATGGGGCGAGGCGGGGCTGTGAGCTGACATTCTTAGAAGGCAGCACTTGTATGGTCCTCTGCCTCTAGGATAAGATTTACTCAAGACCCATTTCCCGACTCAACCTCTCTCCAAATATTGCTTCTGGCTCGCCATCAAATGTTTAGCCAAATGGAAATCACTTTAGCAAACCATCATCAACACGCTGCATCCTGGTAATACCCCAAGCTACTCTGCAAGCTTTAATTGCTTCACCAGACACTGAAGTGAAGACCTCCTTAGCTCATCAGCAAAACTTGATTCAGTTCTGCCTCTTCCACTGCAGGTGACCCAGACTCTCAAATGCTTGGAAGGAGAAATTGGATATATGACTGTTAAAGAAGGGTCCTCATTGCCAACCAATCAAAATGCCAGTGTACTGTTCTTTAGGAAATCAAATCCATTCAATACATTTGTGATCTCGAAACCTAGGGGTGCAGAGACACAATATACATTTCTAGCAGAGGCAGAAGAGGCCAAGAGAACAGAATATAGCCATTAGTTGAATGCTGTAAAGGCTTAAAATAGAACTTGTGCTCTTTTTTTTTTTTTTAATTCAATTTGAGGGTTGTGAAGGACTAAAATGAAATAATCCGTAATCCTCAATTCGAACCAGAAGGTTTGGAATAGTTTATAACCACAAACAAAAACAAGCCAATTAAGATGGCCTCTTTTTATAACCAGAAGGAATTCCAGAGAGATGTCTTTATCCAATCACAAGTTAACAGCAGAAGAAATATATCTACACATTTTAAACTTGCAATTTTTTACTATTACTGAGTATTTACATCTTCCAGACTTCCTGACCCATCTTCTAAGGTCACACATTTTTCTCAAGAATCAGAAAATCTCAGCTAATAGTCAGTATATCTGGTAAGGTTCGTATTAAGTACAAAGAAGTGACTGAAAGATGCTACCAACGAAGGCAGGTTATTAGATCTTTTTTTTTTTTTTTTCCCAAAACATCACCCCAAATACGTAAAAAGATACATAAGAGACTGCTGGGAATGGAAGGCACAAAGAATTTATAAATCTCTTTCTTCCCAGTGATACTGTGGAGGTTGAAGTAATTATGCACAAAATTCTCAGCAGTTCAGAATGTGAAGAATGCCATGGTGACCCCATTCAGCTCATCTCATCTCCCTGTGCCTCAGTTTCATCTGGAGCAGGGCAAGGATCTTTTTCTGCATAAAGGCCAATTTGCGAAAAGTAAAGTTAGGGGGCTACACTTTTCCTTATTCAAAATGAAAATGGCTTATTGAGTCCCAATTTAGATTGCCACTTCACCAAACAGCAAAATATTCGTTGGAAACTTTGTGCTACTTCTGAGCCAAGGCATGTTAAAACTCTGGCATGTTTATCGCGTTTATTTAGTACTAGCAGGAAGACAACATTCTAATCTTTGATACTTGACTTAGACGGGGGCTTCTGAAGCCAGGCGTTGTGAGGTCTAGTCATCACTGTTACCATTAGCTTTGAATGAACATAATCTGGGCAGCTTAAAACAAAAAAAAAGGATTCTCAAATTCTCAGGCCAGGCCCCACCCCAGAGTTAATATCTCAGAGACTTAGAAAACTACTTATACTTTAAAGTTCCCCATTGAAAATCTGAGCCCCAGTTCTTGAGTAGCTTCCGGGAAGCCTTTAGAATCTTCTTCACTGATCTGGAAGATTCTAAGATCTCTTTTGAGCTCTAAATGACAAGTCTACACTTGCTTCCGACATCAGATAATCTCACAGATAAGTATCCTCTAGTAAGGCTGCGATGACAAGGTTAAGTCCTCAGACTGTGGATATCATTCATACATCTCCTGGAGTGACTTCAAAACCGAATCCTCACTGAGCATCTCAGACTTTTATTAGTCAAAATACACTAGAGAAAAATGTTTTCTGTACTTCACAGGTTCAAAAGCTTAAAGGTAGAAACAGGAGTGGCAAACTTAAGTGCCTGCAGGGCCAACAGGTAGTATGAGGCATTTTTTAAAAAGGAAGGAAGGAAGGAGGGAAAGAAGGAAAGAAAGAAGGCAGGACAAATCCCACCAGTTGGCTTCATTCAGTTTATGGCCCCAAATAGATTTTACAGTGAGATAGCCACGTAGATTCACTGCTTGAGATGAGATGAAAAAATACGGCGTATTGTGAAGAGTGGCAGGGACCCGCCAAAGGATGAAGAAGTTGAAGGGTGAGTGGAGAGGGAAGGAGGAAAAGGGCCACCCCACAGGTCACCTGTCCTCTTTGTGACTTGGCTGAAGAGACGTGAAACACATAACCAGATGGAAAGCAGATGCCCGTCTGGTCTTGCCACGTCCACCCATCCCAGTCACTCTCTCCTCCACTCCATCCAGCACAACGCAGGGCAGGAAGAGAAAGGGCAAAACAGAACACTTAACTTGTTATCAATCTTCATCGCCCCCAGCCCCATCCCTCACTGCCTAGCATCCAAGGGCCTTCTTCCCTCGGGTGCATCCTTCTCTCTGGATTCCCCTTCACGGTCACTTATCCCCACCACCTAGTGACTCTACTTTAAGTTACAAACTCTCTATACCCAACTTTATTCTACCTACATAGTTTGTTTCCCCATCTGATTTTCTCTTCCAAGAAGGTCATGACCTTTCATGTCTAAATTCCATCCGTTCTCCAAAATCCTGCTCAACTGGCATCAGAGCCACAAGTCTTTCTTCCCCATCTCTAAACGAGGAAGTACTTTACCCGAACCCGGCACTGATCTTTTTTTTCCACCTTGTTTTATAATTACTGCCTTTCCTGGATGGTAAGCAACTGGAACCCCTGGCCTAGATATTTTTATGTCTCCCAGAGTGTCTTAACACAATACCTTATACACATGAGACACTCAGTAAATATGTGGTCAGGTGATCTGCTGATTGTGTGATTCATTCATTCATTCGTTCATTCAACAGAAGAAGAATAATCACTGTTTGTTCAAAAGAGTATCGCAAATGCCTTGAGACTCATCAGAAGTTTCTTTTGTATTTTCTACACCACTTTGCTATTGCATGTTAAAAAAAAAAAAAATCCTTGTGCAAATACAGAAGATACAAAAGCAGGAAAAACTGATTCTGTGAAATTTACTGGCACTCTCCCTATCAGTGAATAACAAAAAATTCCTGGGTTTAAAAAGACATTCATAATGTTGTGCAATATCATGTAACTGCCTGCAGTCACGGTCCATAAGAATGTGTATTCCTACTCTGAACTTTCAAGGTTAGGCTTAGAAGTCCAGGCTATGGGGCTGACTCCTAAATTTATCAGACTAACACTGCATAAGTTACCAGCTTTTTCACATGCACAAAAGCTATAATTAGCTCAAGATTTTGCAAAACTATGAGCCACAGTGGGAAGGAGTCAAACTCCCTGTCCTATCAACAGATCCAACCAAGTGAAAAATTACATTATTTATTTTTCAATCGGGCATTTGGTAAAACAAGTATTTTAAGCAAATTCATGTCTATGAAATGCACCTTTAAATGTAGTTCATATGAGTATTCGATTTCCTTATAAAAATCTATGTAAGCCCGTATATTAAATAAGCATTTTACATGTATATAGACTCACATCCAAGAATTTTTAGTCAGAACTCACAGCAGGTATCTCTACATTAATACCAGATTACATGAGTCACATAACACTTGCTGTCTCTTCCCATCCCAAGCCCCTGACATCACACCCTTACATTAGTTTGTGGAACAATATGCTACGTCTGGCAAGGAACACTCATTATTTTGGGTTAAAATGAATTTCATTTTCTTGACTCTGTGTCTCTTACTGTCATTTTACTACCGATACAGGGATATACCCCAGGTTACTCTGTGAGGAAAGAAAAAAAACGATTTCTTCTTCAATTGTAGAAGAACCTGCACAACTCAATCTGATCACTGTGTGGAGGAGAAAATCTTTCCAGTGACGACATCTTCCTGTGTCACTTGATTTTATTACAGATGTCATCTCTGCGTGCTGTAATAGTGCAGCTCTCTCTTCTTCTTTCAAGATTTTAATCTGAGTCTGTTGCTCTAACATTTTATCAGTTCAAAATACATGCTGTAAACCTCCCTGGCCATCAGATTTTCCTGTGAGCTAAAAATAACCCGTTCCTGTCAGTTAGAATTAGCTGATAAAGAGTGTCAGAGCCTGTTCTGAATAAGTTTGATAACTTCCTGTTTATGTGGCACTGACCCTTGTCTAATAAAGCTTCTTTGCCCTAGAATGAGAGGAGATTCTGCTGCATTCTATTCCTTAATGGCCAATACTGATTACTTTTGAAAGCCTTTAATACATTTCCCATATTAGACATGAACAGATGTCAGGTATGTTGCCAAGGGAAATTTCTTTTATGCAATCTTGGCTTGTTGTACAATAATAGCCCTTTCTCAACATGGGAAAAAATTACAGACCCAACTAATTTCCCTGACAGGGGAGAGTTACATATGTTTTCCACTTGTAGTTTTTACGACAAGTTTACAATTTTGCCAAACCTGGAACTAATTGGGACTGTTTCCAAAAGCGGCCCAATAAACCCCCAAAAGTGTAGAGCCATTTGAAAAGGTAAGTCAGCGATGGTTTGCTTTTTGCATTTTCTCCATTTTGGTCACAGCAGGGTGCGGGTGGGGGGGGGGGGGTTAGATTGCAAAACTATTTCATTTAAGTCGCTTAAACACTTACTGTTTCATATCCTCCCAGTTTTTGAGCAGCTTGAAACATAGTCCAAAGGTTAACTGTTAGAGGGACAATAAGTATTTAGATAAGCATTGCATTAACATATTTCCAAGAAATGTCAATTAAAACATTTTGCTTTGTTTTTTCAATGAGAAAGAGAAAAAAAAAAAAAAAAAAGAAATACTAACAGTAACCCAGAGAGCTAAGTTCTTAGGACACAATTTGCCAAAGGGTGTTCAACAACAGGATATATTAGTACCACTTAAAATATTTCTTAAAAAAGAAACAGTCACAAATACGGAAATAGTTCTACTTTTAGGATAAAGGAAAAACACAATTTTTAGTCCTATTGCCATCAGCAGACCAAGGGAAGCTAAGTTACAGCCTCCTTGGGAAAAGAGGGGGATTTCAAAATGGGGGCTGTTCTTGTAGGACCCTTAGAAAGAAGCCATTGACTAAAGGGTAATATATAATGCCTCCTTCAGATAAGAACTCTCCATAATCAATAAATTAACAGCCACTTTAATATATGATTAGCTTCCTAATAGAATGTCTGATGGCAGCACCATATTAAAAGCTCATAGCATATTTCACTAGCACATGGTACCTTGCACTGAGCAGGGAAATAGATATTTCACCCTTGAGGCTGCAGTGATACAACAGATCAAAGGAAAGGAAGATAGTGGTTCACAGAGCAATTGAGTCATTTGTCCACTCAGTCCCCTAACTTGCCTGTGTGATGTTGCACATATGTATTTTTAAAAACAATTTTCTCTTCTCAGGACATGCATGTGTTTATGCTATTAAACATCTATGCCAAATTGCTAGCAACCCTGTTCATTTGTACTAAATACCATGGAATGGGACTGCTACGGATTTGATTCTTTCAAAGAGGAGAAAATTGAACTTCAGGTAATTCCTTGGTAAAGGAAATGAAGAATAAAATTAAAATTAAAAAAAAAAGGCTCTTTGACACAACACGTTGGAAAAGCCTCACTGAACCCTGCACTATTTCAAAGCTATCAAGAGCCCTGCCTCAGCCTCGATTTAATCTGAACCAATGCATAATGCAACAAAGCTGTTCATAGTACATTAATTTTACTTCTATTTCAAGCAACCAGTTTTCAGACAAACATTGTAATCATTCGTAGTTATATAAGTTTATAATAGCTGCAAGTGTTCTCTTGCAATCAGTGCCAGTTGCCATTAGGTATGTAAATTGTTATGTAAAACATACAGGTTTGACATTCTTCATCAAAATGACACATGGTTTTAATCTAGGAAGATACATTTGGAGAAAATACTATTTTTCAAGCCAGGGGCTCATCGCTTTGTGTGCCACGAAGTCCAGACAGAGGCAGTATACATATGCAGTTGTGAAATCAGGACAGGGTCTGGGTTTCTTCTCTTTTTATAAGGAATTCTGCTCAGCTAAGAGTTCCCTGTTCTACTTTAAAATATATGATGACGCTTACATGTACATGTCAAAGTAATTCAAAATTGGGCCCTCCGTTCAAATTTGTGTATTTCTTGTTTCCTCTGAAGTCATCAGGTTTTTGTTATCTCCTAACAAATTTGGGGCTTAGGAAATACGTCTTCTCTTTGTGGTTGTTTTGTCCATCTTTTAATGTCCTCCTTTTAAAAGCTGTCTCTTCAGGCAACATCTGTACCTGATAAAGCTACGTCATATCATCTCAGAAGAAAGGCGTTACAGACACTCAAGACTGACAAAAGAGAAAATGAGGAACTTTCAACATGTCTATTTCCAGTCATAATCAGTGGATTCGGGCCTATAAATAGCTCACTGCAACTGCCCCAGAAGGGAACAATATCAGGGAAGGAGGCAGGGGGAAAAATTCCTGGCCTGGATGATTTGTAGATTTAGTACAAACAGAGAACCTCATCTCCAGAATGGGATTTCAACATAACCCTGAGTCAAAATGTTTTTCCCCCAATTCAAAGAATCTGAGCGGTTTTGATATTTCAGAAATGAAAACAAGTATACTTACTCTGTTTAAAACCTAAATACGGTATTCGTTCTATTGGCGTCTTCCTTTCTTTCATGTATTTATAAAGTGCCACCAGGAAGGCCTGCTCATCTGCCCTGCACTCTTCACCAATTCCAACCTTTGGTTTTTCTTCATTGGAGACCTTTTTACAGTTATTATGGTTATTCTTCGGCTTGGTCAAGGCTGACCTGGCCTCACATTTCACCTGGAAAAGGGAAAAAAATATGCCACATCAAATCAAGCACAGCTCTGGAACACTTACAAAGACATAGCTAGGACAGGAACCAGTAAACTACCCTTGCCCTGAAACAGCTCTTAGAGGCACCGCTGGATATGAATCGTCTTAGACCAGGAGACGGTAAATTTCTGTGAAGGGCCGGACAGTAACTATGGTAGGCTTTTGGGCACTATTGTCTTGGTCACAGCTACTCAACCCTAGCACCGAGAGCCATCCCAGACAAAATGTAAATGAATGGATGAGGTTGTGTTCCAATAAAATTTTATTTATAGAAACAGGTGGCCAGTGGGCCATGGTTTGCCAAACTGTGCCAGCCTCTTTTAGACTCCTTACAAGTATGTTGATGTGAAACCAGAAACAGTGTTTGCATCTACTAGGACCATTCTCCTGTCTCTTTATACACTTTATTTTCCTAAGGGGCACCATCTGTTACTATCATTCAAGGAACGTTCTTAATAACAGTCCCATGTTTCGCATTTTGTATCAAAATGAAAGGCGAGTGTATTTCTTCATAGTAAACTTATCTTGTTGCCACTCTTCCCAGCAAACTGGAAAAACAGGTCAATGCTGGCAGATGTTGGCATCAGGAATACCAGCAAGGTCTCTGCTATCTGTCACCCGAGGGTGATGCCCAGATACACCCTCAGTAGGAAACAAAAGACCCCACTCTTTAAGGAGGGTGTCTCGCTTTTCAGTCAGCTCTGAGAATCTCATAGATGTTAAGTTGCCACAAAAGAAAAAGTAGAGGTCAGCTAAAAACCCAAGAAGAGTAAGTGAAAAGCTCCATAATTAATAAATAAATGACAGTACATGGGCCAGATGTTCTTCCCTCCACGCTCCAGGCAAATATGGAGCTCGCCACACCAAACGGCCAACCTCATGTTCCCTCCTCGTTGCCACGTTCTACAAGAGGCCTTTGATGGTTGTTAAATGTAACGGCTGAGCTGCTGAGCTATTTTAATTGTCAAAGGGGGAAGTACGAAGGGTCAAGCTGCGAGTTCAAGTGAGCCCACGGGGAATGTGTACATTCCAATATTCGTTACATCTCCCGATCTAACGTCTGAGAGAAGAGGATGATTGCCCAGGAAATGGTACGAATTAAAATGTCCCACACATTCAACAAGGTTTTCCATTTCAGATTTCTGACCCCTCTTATTCTTTCCCTTCAGAGTCTCCTTCCCAAGCGCTAAGAACATAAAAGGCCTCACTTATTTACTAAAGGGGAACCTCTCCTCTAAGAACATAAAAGGCTACATTTATTTATTAAAGGGACACAAACGCCTCCTCTGCAAGGGTCTTCTTTATTGTTTATTCTCTCAAATGGACACACTAGTTTAATATCTTTATAGAGTCCTGGAAAAAAATTAAACTTCCTGCACAGCTCAATCAACTGGGCCTCTAGATAAGATTTTAATTTTTAAAGATCAGTGGAAGTGGGATGAAAACATTTTTCCATATAGGATTTCTTCTTACAGTATTTTCAAACTTTAGTACTTGGTAACATTATATTAAGGCAAGCATCCTGGGAAACTTTATATTGTCATCATTTTTCACTGTCAAATTTCAGATTGTTGAGTCTAAAGTTCTGATGAAATCTATCATTTAACGGCTCTTTAAAATCATAAAATCACTCCAGTTCTAATCTGTCTTGCTCTCTGGCCTTTTTTGAGTGCTTACTATGTAGCCAGGCTCTATTCTAAGCCTTGTTTGGGCCCTATCTCATTTCATGCTCACAACCCTAATGGGGCAGGTTATTACTCTATGAGGGAGGAGGAAACTGAGGTAGAGAGAGGATGGGTAACACATCCAAGATCACAAGATCATGTCCAGGTTATTAGTAAGTGGCGAGTCTGGAATTTGAACCCAGGTAGTCTCACTCGATGGCTTGTGGTTTTAAACACTGTATTTTACTGACACTCATAAAAATATTAAATTGATAGTCAAAACATACTTCCAATTAAAGACCATATCTTATCACTAGGCATTACAAAACCTACAGCTTAGAAATGTGATTTATCAAATGAGAAGCTGAAGATAAAACTCGGTGGTTTCCAAAGTGTAAAAGGGCTCCATTCCTTCCATTGTGTTTTGAGCAGAGGGAAGGAAACCAGTATCAATGGAGCAGCGACAGCGCGCCCTGGGCTTCACGCAGCCTACCTCATGTTCACAAGAATCATAAAGGGAGGTCTTGAGCCCCATTTTACTGTCAAGGAAACTGAAGCTCAGCGGTACGTATTTTAGTGTGTGGCTAGTGTCGGGTAGAGCTCTGAGTTGAGAACTCAGGTCTCCCACACTCCAAACCCATCTTTTAAAACCAGGAGTAGGTGTCAGTTTTGCATATAAAATAGGCTGAGGTCTTAAATCTGCAGTGATAATGGGCCACTTATTTACACTGTTAGGTCAGAAGTGCCACTGTTAAGGGAGTATGAGGTTTGTCCCTCAGTGTCTAGGGAGCTGCCTCACCCATGCAGAAACACCCAGAAACAGAAGGAAAGCACAGAGGGTGTGCACAAACCCGACCCAAAGTCATTCAGACCCCATGATCACAGGGGAGGCTCCAGGTGAGGCTGGGCTGCCACCTACTGAGCTGCATCCTGAAAGTCAGGGGGCTTCTCTTGGGGGCCAGGGGCTTCGTAAGACATGAACAGTGGTTTCTGTTCTCAGACTAGCTCCTATGTTTCTTCACTTAACATAAATGAGCCCTTTAGGGTATTATTCTGTTTCTGGATAGGACCAGGCCAAGTTCCTTTCTACCTTTATTTCACACTTCCAGGAAACATTCTCAGCATTTTAAGCTACTGAAATATGACACGGGAGCTAGTCTTCATGCTGACCTTGAGAAAGCCCAGCCTTTTGATGGTAACAGTTAATTACTAGATCTGTTGCCCCCCACCCCCCCACCCCCCAGACCTGAACACCTTACACTTGTTGAGTTCACTAAGAGCTTTGGGGTTTCCAAAGTGACTGAAGAAGTGCTAATTAAAGAATCCACATTTAACATTTTCAGTGAACCACCACCTATTTGATATTAACCACATCCTTTCACTGGATTGAGTTGTAACTCATTCAGCCTTCAACTGGGGCAGCAGGACCCGCTGAACCAGCAGGAAAGGAACGAGAGTCTAATTCCGATTTGGTCACTAACTTCCTAGGAAACCCTCATTTTCTTCCTCAGGAAAGCAAGAAGGATAATCCCTGGGGTGAGTTCTGCGAACCAAATGGGATGAAAAATATTGAAAATAATGGAAGTATCACATTTGTGAAGTATCAAAGGTATGTTTGTGATTTAAAGGGAAGAACCTATTGCAGTCTCCCTTTTTTTTTTTTTTTTTTTTTTTTTTTTTTTTGCGGTACGCGGGCCCCTCACCATTGTGGCCTCTCCCGTTGCGGAGCACAGGCTCCGGACGCGCAGGCTCAGCGGCCATGGCTCACGGGCCCAGCCGCTCCGCGGCATGTGGGATCTTCCCGGACCGGGGCACGAACCCGTGTCCCCTGCATCGGCAGGCGGACTCTCAACTACTGCGCCACCAGGGAAACCCTGCAGTCTCCCTTTTTAATGTTCCTTTAAGAATACAAGAATATAAGCCACCTG